>NC_135531.1:57021647-57695647 GCF_045843805.1 Urocitellus parryii | reverse complement strand
ATAGAAATACTGCCATTAAACCCATAAAAAATGACTTGCTACAGGACAGAGTTCAGGGTGAGTATGAGTCACTGAGTTCTGGAGACCTCAGGCCATTAGCTGTGGTCAAAGGGCAGCTCTGTTGATTATTACTCATCAATGACCCAGGACTCCATTTGGTGACCTCTACTGTACACTGGCCATGTGTCACCCATGGTACTGCCTGGGAGCATCATTTTGTGGATATTTTGAAAAGATGGGTACTTGAGCCCATAAGAGAACAAGATGGCAGAGTTCATATACCTAGTGTGAGATTCTTACACTGTAGGTGAGCTCAGCTTTGGTCTTTAAGTCATTTACTGAAAAAGAAGAAGCAAATGTTTCATATTTATGTAAGAGCACAGGAAGGGAAAATGAGTCTCAGCATGTGCCCAAATGTTATTAGCCCTGCCGAGGATACAAAAGAACAGAAAATGATCTACAGGAAGAGCTTATACGTGATTTATACACCTAAAAACAGGTTGTGCAACAGAGACCTCATTTGCAAGGCTAGTTTCCTCTCCCATCTTCTTCCTGTTGGTTAATGGCTTACTGCAGGGAGCCTGGGGCTGCTGCCTCTCAAGCTCCAAATCTTCTGTTTCTCCTTAGCATCTCTCTGCGTAGGGGCACAGGCTGTCAGTTCTCCACTGCACCTTCAATCCCAGGAAGTAATCTAGAATTGCAGAAGCATCCATCTCTTTCTTTCTCTTGGATTTTAGGTACTCAAAAGCAAATCTGAGCCTAGGTGGGTATCCTAAATGTACAGTGGGTGCTCCTTTATCCCTGGAGGATACGTTCTAAGACCAGAAACCAGGGACAATACCAAACCTTACATATACTATGGGGTTTTTTTTCTATATATACATACAGTTAAGATTAATTTGTTAAATAAGCACAGTAAAAAATTAAGAGTAACTAGCTGGATGTGGTGGCACATGCTAGTAATCCTACCAGCTAGGGAGGCTGAGGCAAGAGGATCGCAAGTTTAAAGTCAGTATACAACCAGAGATACGAAAAAATGTGCTCTAAATTGTGTAACAAGAATTGTAATGCATTCTGCTGTCATATATATATAAATAAAATTTTTTTAAAAAGTCAGTCTCAGCAACTTAGTGAGACCCTAAGCAACTTAGCAAGACCCTGTCTCAAAATTAAACATAAAAAGGGCTGAGGATGTGGCTCAGTGGTAAAGTGTCCCTGGGTTCAATTCCTGGTACCAAAAAAGAAAAAAAAAATGGAATAATTATAACAATATACTGGAATAGAAGTTAGGTGAATGTGCTCTTTGACTCTTTCTCTTCCTAAACATCTTATTGCGCTGTCCCTGCCCTTACTGTGATCATCTGTGATGCAGCGATGCCTATGTGATGGGCTGAAGTGAGGTGGCTGATGAAGGGATTCTGATGCAGCATGAGAGTACCGTTGCCCTTCTGAGGATACATAAACTTATGGTTTGGTTATTTCTGGAATTTTCCATTTAATATTTTTAGACTGTGGTTGACCACAGGTAACTGAAACCACAGAAATCGAAATCATGGATAAGAGGGGACTTCTGTAAATCATTCCTTTCAAACCCTTTAGAGATCCTCTGTCTTTCCTTTCCTTCCTCCCTCCTATATTTTTTTTAGACATTCTGTACTCCTTGCTCAGAAGAACCCTCAGGAAAGGGCTAGAGATTTGCTGCTGAGTGGGTTCCAATATCCTTATTTGATTTTTTTTTAATATTTATTTTTTAGTTCTCTGCGGACACAACATCTTTGTTGGTATGTGGTGCTGAGGATCGAACCCGGGCCGCATGCACGCCAGGTGAGCGCGCTACCAGTTGAGCCACATCCCCAGCCCCTTATTTGATATTTTAACGGGTTAGAGAATTTGAAAGATCAGAGGAAATCCTGAACTGGATAAACTTAGATACTTACAAGACCTTTTCCCTTGGTCTTGAAGTAAAAATGACATTTATTCAATAAATAGTGAGTCCCTAAGGTGTTGCAGAGCTTTGCATGTAGGGGACATAAACTTTCTGTGCAGTGATGATTTTAGTCATGTGGTAATGAAATCTCCAGTCCCTTTGAGACCATCTTTCTTCTCTCCCACTTCTTGATGAAGCAGTCTATACTTGGGTCAACATGAGCCAATTACCCAAAGGTGGGCTCGCAAAGGACATCTGCAGGGACATCTCAGTAGTCACCCCATTGTTGCATCTATCACTTATCACTCTGATGTGAGAATACAGATCCAGCCATCTGTGGTACTCCCAGCCTCCACAAAAGTGAAAGCCAGGTGGAGAGAGCAGATCTAGCAGCTGAATTGCACACACAGCATCTTGCCTGCACAAGCTCCTGAGTGCTTTGGAAATACTCAGGTCTTATGATACCTCCACCTTGTAAAAGGATCATTGCTGAGGTCAAATGACTGGCCCCATCCTCCCTCAGCAACTCAGCAGCTCCACCAGAAATAGCATCTTACCCAGTCCTCCTGAAACCAGGTGGGAGCTTCAAACACTGCCATTCCCAAGAACAAGAGGGGGATGTCATGCCATGGAGTCCTTGTTCCTGGTTAAATACAGAAGCTCAGCTGACCTCTGAGGTCAGAATGGTTCCTGCAAGCTGAGGTGTACCACCAGGCTCCCCAAGCCCACCTCAATTCTGAAAGTGACTCAAGAAAGACTGCAAGTGCTAAGCATTAGGCAAAGCAGGCTGGTGCTTTGGCTCCATGGAAGAGCAGGGTTCCACATGGACAATGCAAACTGCTGGAACAGATGGCCCCTGAAGGTTGGGCCCCTCAAGGCAGGCGCTCAGCCTCTAGGAAGGGGACTAGGGCTGCTGGCCTTGCAGCTGTCCCCACGGCCTGCATGGTTCATGAAGCAGTGTCATTGGCCTCTGAGGCAGCTGCCCAGTTGTTGACTGGAGTAGAGATACAAAGCAGCTAAGGACAGTGACAATTAAGATGCTGCAGGAAGACTACCCAAACTCTACTCCAGCTCTGATGAGCCCAACCCACTCAGTCATGGGGCATTGGGCCATTTCCTTCATTTCCTTTGGCCTCCATTTCTTCATTTGTAAAATGCAGGTGGTAATAACCCCTACTCCCTAGGCCCGTTGTTAGGATTGCATGCACTAATGTGAGTGAGGAACTTAGTACCTGGCTTGGAAAAAAAAACATCATAGAACTATGTGCTAACATGTATCTACTCAAAGGATTGTTCAGTGACCTTTAAAAATGACAGTTGTAAACAGTGATATGCTGGTCAATGGTTAACAGCCAGCTCTTAGACATCTTAAAAAGCTCGGGTTTGTAGTGTTTGTTGATCTTCATGGTTCAAATATTCCCTCCTGGTTGATTTCAGACTACCAACGTGAAGTCTCTGAAAGCAGAAGGGAAGAATTGCTCACAATTGGCTCTCAAGAGCTGGCACATCGGTGGTTATGAAGCCCAAGTGATCACTTGAAAGACACTCTCTTTGTGAAAAAATATGAATAAAAATTTAAAAACAAAATAATCACCAACTGTGTAGAAATAAACTGTACATAGAAAAAGAAGGTAAGGAAATTCACCAAATACTGCATGGAGCTAATTCTTTCATATACATATGTTTTCCTTTAAATTCTTCTATTGATTTTATAGTGGAAAGTGAATCAGTTAGATAAACACACACACAACTTTACATGATGAAAAATTTTAAACATACAGCACAATAGTATGATTTATGCCATATTCATTAACTAGCTCCAATAATTACCAATATTTTCCCAATCTTCTTTCATTTTAATTATATGAAATTTCATTTACCTAGCCCAGAGATTATGTCATTTTACCTGAAATATTCCAATACATAGGGCATTTTAAAAACATGTAACTATCACATAATTTTCATAGTTAAAACAACATTAGTAATTCCTCCATTTAATAGACTGGTACCCAGTCCATATGATAGGGGACAAACAGATGAGAATAGTGAGAACACAAGGTGAAGGGAACCATTCTATAAAATGGGCCCACTGTGCTGACTCCCCACATACATTCTTTTCCAAGATGCAATTTACCTGCAGACCTGCCTGGCCTCAGTGGACAAGTTATGTCACATTCCTCAGATAAATTGCCTGTTATCAGCAGGAGAAGTACAGGCCTGAAATAAGGTTGATAAGAGGAACACACACGTTACCCTGAAGGGGGAGACTTTTGTGACCCTTTTCATAGGCCAGATCCCCAAACTCAGGGAGATAAGGATAATTTCTCCTAACCATAAAATCTGTCAATAAGAATCCAATTATGGGCTGGGCTGGCTCAGTGAGCAGAGATCTTGCCTAGTATGTGTGAGGCACTGGGCTCAGTTCTAAGCACTGCATAAAAATAAATAGATTAAAAAAAAAAAAAAAGAATCCTAGGAGAACAAGCCAGGCTGGACCAAAGGGACCTAGAGTTCTCATGGTAGTGAGAACTTCAAAGTCTGATGTCATCCTGCTGTCAGTCAAAAGTCAAGAGGTGGTCCTGTTTGGAAATCTCTGGAAACTTCTGGGGATCCTCGGAGAGCAGGAGAGACACATTGTCCTTTTCCTGTCTGAGAGGACCCAATCTTTCCCTTGAGAGTGTCCCTTTCCCTTTTTCTATCCTTTCAATAAACTCATGCCTGTTACTCTGAGCAAATGTCTAAAATCCTTCTGACTTTGTGGCAAGAGCTGGGGTTTGAAGACGTGACTTTTCATCCAATGCTCCACCCACACTCCTCCAGTTTTGACGTCCTTAGTCTGGTGTGAACATCCTTCTCTGTTTCCTCCAAGGTTCTCATGAGTACCTGAACTTACTCCATCCCAGTGGACATTCTCGGGCCTGGCATATTGCAGGCACTCAGTAGGCAGTTGTTGAATGATTCATTTTAAACTGAAGCATCATAGAAGGGATGGAAAGGTGCTGAATGAATTTGCCATTGTCCAAACAGGCACATTCCAAAAGACTGCTAAGTGCTAATGTGCTGAGTGAGCCATCCGTATCTCAGTACCCTGGCTTTGTCCTTATTTCTGCTCCACAGGACACATTTTTTATCTCTTTAAGAGCTTAAGTTTAAATGTAAACTTTGTCCTTTTTTTAGCACTTATCTATTTCATCACTTGTAAAGGGGAGATGATAAGGTAAAGGCCAGGCCTGAAGAATCCTGGAGCAGACAAAGTCAGTTAGGTCCATTACTGACCTGAACTTTGCTCGATTTGCAAACACAAGGGAACCCTACCTTGGTCTAGTTCTTGTAAATGCTTCTATTAAAGAAAAGCAGAACTTAAGCTCAACTAATCGGAAGCAGCCAACAAACTTATAATTATTTAAGTAGGGACTTCCCAGGGGGATAGACCAAATAAGACAATTGTATAACTGTAATCCAGCAAGTATTTTTTTGTGTTTGTGCTGTAAAAGCCTCTCCCTGATTCTATGGTGGAGTTCCTGAAGCACTTCCTGTTTATAACTGTCTGTCTGACAAATTGCTATTAGCTTAAATAAACTCTTTAAGATTTTATTGTACCTCAGTTTACTTTTTAACAACAGTATCCACCACAATGCTTGTTGTGAGGATTAAATGAAGTGTTTAGGCTAGTACTTAGAATATAGTATGTTATATTTAAATTCTTGATATTAACATTTCTGCATGGGTCCTAACAGATCTCTTTGAAGGTTGGCTTTGCAAAGCCATAATTTGTAATTTTCTCTGCATCATTTAGCATAAAACTTTGGAGGATGAATTGATCTTATAGAGGTGACTGGGTGAAGGTTCAGGGTAGTCGTAAAGGATGACTTTAGAGGCAGGCTGCTTGGGCTCCTACCTGCTCCCCCAGGGACAACTGTGTGATCTTCAGCACATGACTTAACTGTTCTATGCCTTTATTTCCTTATCTGCAAAGTGATGATAGTCATGGGTCTTTTGTGGTAATAATGAGATTATCATCTGTCACAAGGGAACCACTCAATTATGTGATTAGATAGTATTAAACATTTTATTTCTCTGGAATTTGTATTTTATGACAAACTAAATAAGGGTCCTATTTTGAGGCAAGTCGGTATTTTGGAACTATTTCAATAATCAGTTCTCTTGGTTATCTTTTTCATTTAGTGTCTTTGAATAGCATGCCGGTCCTGTTTATCCTTACACAAATAAAGTGGTTGAGATCCTGCCTATTTGCCAGTATGAATGGCTTCTATTTCTACCATTGACCATATTCAGGATAGTCCCTCTTGCTAACTCAGAAAGTAGGAACCCAACCATTCAGGTCCAATGATGGAAGAAATTGCAAGAACTCAAGGCAAATGGCATTCTTCAGCAGCTCACACTCCAGCCAGGAGTAGGTAGGAACCCCCGGGAGCTCTGACTTCACAGCTAGGGGGCCCCAGACTAACAACTGGTTCAAAGAAAGATTAAATCAGATTTCGGGACTCTGTTTCAGCAACATAGTACTCGGCTTCAACTGAACTGACCATCCCTCTGGGAGGGCACCTTCATAGGAAGCAAGGCCCACCTAGCAAAGGATGCATGAGATGGCCCGGATCCCAAATTCTGCACAGACTAAGAACCTCTGGGACATGCACAGGGAGGGAATCAAGTCAGGGTCACCTCCCAATGACCCCAACATTCTAGAGATCTGTCATATTTTTCTTCTGAAGGTTTCTCTTGGGAATGCTGTAAATGTATCTTCTTTGTTTTTTAATCAAGTTCAAAAGATCTTTTTGCATGCCTACTTGTTAAAAATATTCTTCTCTCTTGAATCTCAATCCTCACCAACTCCCATAGAACTGCTAATACCAATAAAAAAACCTAACCCCACCCCCCAAACCCTCTGATAAGCTTTCAGACCATTCTAAGATGGGTTAACTTGGATTCTTACTTCCATCTTCAGTTCCACACAGCTACACCATTTATAGTGATTAAGGACGGTGGTGAGATTTGGGGGTCTTTCCTTTAATAATAAGATAAGCTAACATTTATTGAACACTTAGTATGTGCTAAACATGTCTCTGCTTTCCTTCATGTAACCTCCCAAGCAGTGGAATTAGGTACCATTATCAACCCCATTTTAGGTATGAGAAAACTGGTATGAGAAGCTGGTTAAAGTAATTTGCCCAGAGCAAATAGCTAGCAAGTGACAAATCTAAATTTTAAGCCATCAATGTCTGACCTGGTGGTTGAGATTTTAACCAGTGATTTTCCACCAATCCCATCGTTAGCATATGTGCTTAGGACTGAGCTAAGGATAAAACTACAAGGGTTTGGAACTCAGGATAATTGTGCCCTTGCTCAGGGCTGAAAAAAGACTTAGCCGCCCATTTCCTCCCACCTGCTATTAATTCTTTTAATCATTCACTCAACAAATATTAATCATGGAGCACCTACAATGCGCCACACCCTGACCAATGTCCTGAGAACACAGTCACACTCAAACCCAGGGGGAAGCCTCTGCTCGTATGGAGCCTGCCGTCTAAATGGGACATTAACACACATGGAGTATTTTACACACCTATACAATTTCAGCTTGGGCAAGAGCTGTCAGGCGGAGGAATAAGATTCTGCGAGAAAGTGGAAGGGGAAAATTGCCTGGTCAGGGAGGTCAGGGAAATCTTCTGTGAGTCAATGACAAAGGAGGAGATTCTGAAGAAAGAGGAGAAGGTATACCAGGGCATCAGAACAGCACGGGAAGAGGCCCTGTGACAGGAACGGAGTGTGGCATGTCCTGGGACCAAAAGTGGACAGGGCTGGAGGAGGCCCTGCTGTACTGAGGTCTTGGTCTGTGTGGTAGCCGGAGGCTTCTGAACCACTGGCTTTGGGCCCCATTTTTGAAGTGTTGCTCAGAGCCAGCAGTGCCTCTACCCACAGCATCTGTGTCTGAAGGTGCTCATGGAGGCTCAGGGAGGCAGGTCTTCATGATATCAGCATCCCCAGAACTCCACTTCAGGTGCCGTGATGGCCAACATGGGAAGAGAGAGAACCAGGCTCTGGCAGCTTCCTGCTCTGTCCTGAAAACTCCTGTCCTTGGAAAGCCAAGGGTCACAAGGTGAAGATTGATGGTTACAGGCTTTATTAAGGACAAAGATCTCGCATACTTTTTTTTGCAAGTAAATCACTCTGTAATAAGGAGTAATTTCAGTGCACTTAGTTAACAGATTGACAGATTGTATCTCTCTCTTCCATTTCTGCCTTATCTCACTGGAAACTCTTTGCCTCAAAAATGTGATTATGCTTAATTTTCTGGTATAGAGTTCCCTGCTGGCATTGCATAAACTTCTTTGGGAGGACTCATTATTTTCTCTACTTCAGCATCAGAAGACAGAGCAGGAGACAGGGAAAGAGAAACAGGCATTGGCTAAGAGAGGCCAGGCCCTGGATGAGGCAGGAGGCTGGAGGCCATCTAACCAACCTCCTGAGGCAGGGGGCTGCCTACCAGGTGAGGAGATGCTCAAGCACACAGTCCTCTGGCTTCAGCCCCAACACCTGAAGATGCTGTTGCTGTGTGATGGGTATGAGCAGGGCTCTTGGATCTGGTGGCTTGGGTTTTACCTTGACCCCACTTCCTACTAATTGTGCAGCCTTGGGCACACCCTCACTTGACTCATTTCTAAAATGGGGGCAATGATAACACCAATTCCATGGGTTGTTAAGATGATTCCTTGAGAATGCAGAAGTATATAGTCTCGTACCTAGCAAGTGTTACAGTAAATGTCAGCCAGTGTGAGGAGTTCTGCCTATTTTGGAGGAACCTCAATTTGGAGTAGAAACATCTAGATTCAGCTATTTCATATTAGCTTTCTCTTTAAACTTGGGAGCAGCTGCAAATATGATAACCATAATATCTGTGCCTTCTAAGGTCTCACTTCTCACAGTATAGTCTGTAGAATGGCAGCATAGATGCATCTGGGTACAGAACTCAGGCTCTGTAAAGCACATGACCAAAAGAGACAAAGTGACAAGGAGCCCAGGACTAGTGAATTGTTTCTATGACAGTACTATGGAGAATACTCTGCAATTCAACACTGAGGGCTGGGATTGTGGCTCAGAGGTAGAGCACTCAGCCTAGTATGCATGAGGCACTGGGTTCAATCCTCAGCACCATATAAAAATAAAATAGAGATATTGTGTCCACCTATAACTAAAAAACAAATATTTTTAAAAATTCAATACAGATTAACATCCAGCTTTGGCTAATAACAATAATTAAAAAAATAGAAAAAGAAAAACAGACTTAAACAGGATATTAAATAATGAAAAGGATGGAACTAGGGGGAAGGCAGGACCCAGGGCGGCAATCAGAGGCCCCTCCATGACCTTGGCATTAAAGGCCTCAACTCCACCTGCATCCTCCTTAAATACCATTCCAAGGCCTTCTGATTGACCCAGTTGGTGTCAATATCTCCTAGATAAATTGGCCTTTGTCAGGTTTGAATGGGTAGCTGGGACTATGCCGAGTCAGGAGCCACCTGGGTCTATAAAAAAACCATGTTCCAGAAAAATACCTGAGTCCAGATTTTTTTTTTCTCCAAATAGCCTTCACAGATGTCCATTCAAATGAACCACAGACCTTGACTACCATGGGTCCTACACAAAGTTATTATAAAGTCAGGCATCTCAAACTTGCCTCATGGAAGAAATGGAAAAGGGAGCCTGACTCAGAAAGGGACCATTTTTAGGGGAGAATAGTATATTTACCAGATTAAACCACTGAAGACAACTGCCAGCACATTTGTGTGTGATTAGTAGAAGTTTCATTTGGAAAGTTTAATCATATAGAGGATTCTTTGGGAGATTTAGTTTCCTTTAAAAATCTCTAGAGAAATAGATAGCTGCTTAATCTGGGAAATAAATAAAATAAATAAATAATCTGGGAAATAAATAAAGCCTGAATTTCCCAGAGGGCCTTATCTGGGAACTGATTTTAGAATCTGGACTATAATCATCTGAGGGAAAAGAATCCACACCTTTATTTGACCAAAAAAAAAAAAAAGAAAGAAAGAAAGAAAAAAATATATATATATATGAATGATGATAAAATCTTAACTACCTGGAACTCAGGTTAGGAAAAAGATACATATTTGGCTCCAAGTCAACTAATGCATTTACAGGAATATCACAGCTACATCTTTGAAAGTATTAATTAATTAAAGTTCCCCGGAGTGTGTTCAGGTGTGTGCACTACATTCTCAGAAGGACACTGAGAGCTGAAGGGATTCCAGGTAAACAGCATGGGAAGAATGAAGAAAGGTTCTGGAGACCCATATACAGAGAACCAAAAAATAGAAACCCTGGAATTTAGTCAGAAGGATCTTCTGGCCACATGGAAGATGCTAGAGATACATTCTTTCCCTCTCCCAAGGTCCAGACTGAGGACAAGTGGAAATTATATAGAGAGAAAGATTTTGGATAAATATAAACATTGCTTTTAAAAAACAATCTCTGTCACAGGATTTCTCTCAGAAAAAAAATTGTTTATGGTGGGGGAAATAGCCTGATAAGGCCAATTTTTGTTGGAGGTAGCCCTGAAGCAGGAACATTCTCAGACATTCTAGGATTAGAGGTGGTGAAGGAAATGCCGGGCGTGGTGGCACATGCCTATAATCCCTGTGGCTCAGGAGGCTGAGACAGGAGGATCTAGAGTTCAAAGTCAGCCTCAGCAAAATGAGGTGCTAAGCAACTCAGTGAGACCCTGTCTCTAAATAAAATACAAAATAGGGCTGGGGATGTGGCTCAGTGGTCGATTATGCCTGAGTTCAATCCCCAGTATCAAAACAAAACAAAACAAAAAAAAAAAGAGGCAAGGAGAGGAATACATGAAAGAGAAGAGTGAACAGAAAAGGGAGAGGGGAGGGAGGAAAATCAATAAGAAGTTAGGAGAAGAGTCATGGTGGGATCCTGGACAAACAGGGTTTGAGAGAACAGAAACACTCGTCACACATTCATCCATCAATATGTATGTCTGCGTGCCCAGACTTCTGGTGCTCTGAGGGACAGTGAACGGAGCAGATGAAGTGTCTGTTCTCATGGGGCACGCCTTGCAGGGGGGAGATAGGCAATGGATCAACACACAGTCTGTGAACAAGATGTAATTTGCAGGAAGCATGAGGAAAAAGAGAGCTGAGGAAAGCAATTGAGTGATAGGTTGGTAAGAGAGGGTCTTTCTGAGACAGTGACATTTGACCAGGAAACTGAGTGAGGTGATGAATTGGGCCTTGGATGCATCTGTGGGGAAAACTGTTGGAGAAAAGAACATGATGTCTATGTGACTGGAGCAGGACTTGAACGTGCTTTGAAATGGTTAGGATTTGAACTCAGGAACTTGGGAGGCTGAGACAGGATTATTGCAAGTTTGAGGCCGCCTCAGCAATTTAGTGAAGATCTGCCTCAAAAATCAAAAATAAAACAGGCTGAGGATGTAGCTCAGTGTTAAAGCGACCCAGGGTTCAATCCCTCAATCTCCAATACACACACAAACACACACACACAAAAAAAAAAAAAGAAAAAGAAAAAGAAAAAAAAAGAAAGAAAGGAAAGGAAGGAAGGAAGAAAGAAATTGTTAGGATTTGAGCAATCTCACTGGGCTTTGCAGGGGCAGAGGGCACCACCTACAGATAACTGATTAACCGTCCAGCTGGGCATGCAGCTCAGTGGTACAGTGCTTTTCCTCACATGCTTGAGGCCCTGGGTTCCATCTCCAGCATCCTTCCCCCCCAAACAAACAAACAAAAACAACAAAAATGGCATCTTTTCTCTAGAAGGGATTTGCATCAAGCCTCTTTGGGCAGGTTCACTTGGAGATAGTTCAAAAAAGTATAGGCTTCTAGGTTTTACCCCAGACGTTCTGAATCCGAATCAAATCTCTGGGAAAATAGGGACCAGAAATCTGTACTTCTTCTGTGCTCCTGATGAAATTAGAATACAAACGAACATTCGGAAACTGCCAAACTGATGACTTTTAAAGTTTCTTTCAGCTAAGAGAGTTTCAATGGTATGAAATGCCAGCGATTTCAAAATCAATTCTATCCTTCCAAATGGAGTTTTAAAAAAACTCCTTTTTATAGTTTTAAAAGGAATACAAACTTGTAAAAAAAATAGAAATATAGGATGTACACTAGAAATGATCATTACATATTATTTCAGATTTTGGTATATACATATATATTTATGCCTCTGTTAATATGCATGATAAAATTGATAATCCTTTGATGTAGTAAAATATGATGATAATTTACTGCTATTTGCTTCAAATGTGTGTGTGTGTGTGTGATATATATAGCATGAATTGAACCCTGGGGTGCTTAATCACTGGGCCACATTCCCAGCCCTTTTAGTTTTTATTTTTTTATTTTGAGACAGGCTCTCACTAGGTTGCTTACAGCCTAAGTTGCTGAGAATTGCTTTGAACCTGCAGTCCTCCTGCCTCATCCTCCTGAACCATTGGGATTACAGGCATATGTTGCTTTGAATATTTGATAGTACATCTTGATGATACATATAGATCTTTCTGTGTCAGCATGTATAGAACCACCTCATTTTAATAATTGCTTAGTGCCTACTTGTATGGCTACATCATAATAGACATTTTTTTCTATTTTTTGCTATTATAACCACTACTGCTATAAGTATCATCACTTTATGTTTCTTGGTGTGTATAATAAGTATGCATTTGATATAAATTCTTAGACTTGAATTTTGAAAATGTTTACATAAGGCTTTATCAATTTATGCTTATACCAAATAGTTGTATAAAAATTTCCATTTCCTTATCCTATTATATGTTACTAATATTTTTAATTTTTAAAACTCAAGATGACCAGGTATGTGAAAAATATATCTTCATTGTTTGAATTTCTTTGGTTCCCAATGAAAATTGGGTACTTATTTTTGTTTATTGCACATTTATTTTTCTTCTGTGAATTGATGGTTTGTGTCCTTTGCTCAATTTCTATTAGACTGAATTTTCTTATTCATTTGTGTGGACTTTTTATTTATTATGACTATGATTTATTTATTATGGTTATTAATAATAGCCATAATAAATAAGCAGGAGATGAAACATTTATTCATCCACTGTGGGCCAAAGGATGGGCTGCAAGTCTACACCCATCATCCCTCTCCAGGGGTTAGAGCATGCCTTTTACACCATAAGTAAAGCATGTGTAGTACATTAATCATAAGTGATTGTTGCTATGATTCAAAAGCATAAACAATCCCAGCACGGTGGTGGAGGCCTGTAGTCTCAGCAGCTCTGGAGGCTGAAGCAGGAGGATCATGAGTTCAAAGCCAGCCTCAGTAAAAGCGAGGTGCTAAGCAACTCAGTGAGACCCTGTCTCTAAATAAAATATAAAAATAGGGCTGGGGATGTGGCTCAGTGGCTGAGTGCCCCTGAGTTCAATCCCTGGTACTGCGCCCACCCCTGCAAAAACAGAAACTATAAACAAAAATCATGAGATCTAAAATCATAAGCAGAATAAGCATACAGGAAAGTGGGTCAAAACGACCCTAGTTGAGTACAAGTTAAAGATTATTATATTTTTAATTAAAAATTTAAAATAGAGAATATAGTTTATAAGATTAAAAAGTTAGAACTATATTGAAAGTTAAGCACAGAGCTATATCATTTTTTCCTTTATCCTTACACTTTTTTCCTCCTTATTGTTTATATGACACTATTGTTCCTATGCTTCATTCTATATATACATATAAGCAAAAACACCTAATCTTTTCTTCCTTTTTCATGTGATATGTAACATATGTACACTATTGATATCCTAGTGATCATTCCATAACAGTACATATAAATCTTCCTTATTCTGTTTTCATCTGCAGAATTCTCTGTTGTGTGGATGTACTATAGTTTATGCTGGACACCCAACCAAGTGTTGTTCCCAATTTATTGTATAATTATAACCCAAGTGGAATAAATAAATTATTGCATATGTCCTTTTGTATCTGGGAAGCATATTTGTAAGACAGAGTCCTTAGAAGTTAGATTGCTGGGTCAAAGTATTGTTGCTTGTGTTTTGTTTTGTTTTTTAAAACTCTCTATTTTTTAAAAAATTATTTTTAGTTATCAAACCTTTTTTTTAAATTTATATCTGGTGTTGAGAATCAAACTCAGTGCCTCCCACATGTTGGGCAAGCACTCTACCACTGAGCCACAATCCCAGTCCTGCTTGTGTTTTTAACTTTGTGATGTCTTTCATTATGAGAAGGTTTACATTTTCATGCTATTTTTTTCTATTTAATGTTTTTCAATTTTGGAGTGGCTTCCTTGGGATGATCTGCTCAGACTCTGAATTATATGGCCTCTCTTCACTATTTTCTTTATTTTTGGAGGGGAGGTAATGAGGATTGAACTCAGGGGCACTAAGCCACATCCCCAGCCCTATTTTGTATTTTATTTAGAGACAAGGTCTCACTGAGTTGCTTAGTGCCTTGCTCTTGCTGAGGCTGGCTTTGAACTCGTGATCCTCCTGTCTTAGCCTCCTGAGCTGCTGGGATTACAGGTCTGCGCCACTGCGCTGGCTCACTATTTTCTTCCAAAGTATGCACACACACACACACACACCTTTAATACAGAGGGATTTCATATTGCCTGTGATGTAAGAATCTAATTATTTTCTCCCATAAAGATATCCAATAATACATTATGCCTCATTTATGGAATTTAATCACCTTCTTCCTCTCTCTGCCTGGAAGATAAATTTGTGCCAAATATTACCCTTTCCACTAGACAGTGAGCTCCTGGAGAGTGGATACTGTATTTATTTTTATATTCCTGACAGCCTCTTCCACAAACCTGCCATATAGTAGTTGCTAAATACTTTCTTACTAAATTCAGTATAAAGTATATAATGGGGACCAGCTTTCTAATTTTCAAGTAAAAAAATGAGAAAAAAAAGAACTTATATTGCTGCTAATAGAAACAGTGAATTTTGTATTAGACTAAACTTCTAAAACTCCAGTAATATGAGACACTGGTAGAATAACTCATAGAAAAGGATCCTTGGCAATCTCTTCCAGTCTGGGTGAAACAAGTCAGAAATAGAAGAAAAGCAAGTTTTGTAGTATTGGTGGTGGATCAAGACACAAGTATGTTGAGGGGAGTGTTTCTATGACTTCTCTAGGAAACAGAACTTTCTGCGCTACATCCAAACAATCATTATGTGTGCCCCTCTAAGTTTTATTGGAAAAATTTCATGGATTCAACAAACTTTAGATGGATCCACAGGAAATTTCTGATATTTAACTAATTTTATTCATAAAAGCTTCAGTTTCATATGATTCCATTCAATATTTATCAAACTCTGTGCCTGCTCAGATAGTGTGTGAGTACAGTAACTGATAGAAGATATTTCAGTGAAGAAATAAACATGGGGGCTGGGGTTGTCTCAGTGGTAGAGTGCTCCCCTAGCATGCACAAAGCACCTGGTTCGATCCTCAGCACCACATAAATGTAAAATAAAGATATTGTGTCCACCTAAAGCTTAAGAATAATTTTTTTTAAAAAAGAAATAAACATGGTCCATGTACCAGAAGAGCTAAAAATTTAGTAAGACAGACAATAACAAAAAAAATAAGAAAATAAATAAGAATGAATAATTATACTTTTCTACACTAGTATCTTTTTCTGATATTTATGTAAATCATTAAAATCTTTTGAAGTTGCAATAGTTTAAAAGAAAATATAATCTTTTAGTATTTGCTATACTCTTTATTTTTATATCCATTCTATTTTAAAATCTTATAAACATTCATATTGTTTTTAATTCATTTGTTAAGTAATTTTTATTAAGGCATAATTTATATTCACAAAAATTCACTCTTTTCAAGTGAAAGTTTATTGCATTTTGACAAATGGATTTGGTGGGGTGACCACATCAAAATTCAGGACATGTCCATCAGCCCAAACGTACCCTCCTGCCCTCTGTAGCCAGTTGTTGAATTGATTCTAACTGATCTGTCTGTTGGCAGGATGGCCTCCTCTGGAACCCTACTCTTTCACAGAGAGCCTAGTCTTACAGGAGTTGAGGACCCCAGGTCTGACACAAAGAGAGGAAGTTGCTGGGACCTTCACTGTGCCCAGGAGATCTACCGAGTTCATCCAAAGAAAGTTGTCATTCATTTCATCTGGAATTAACCAGCCTGAACTAAGAGCCCACAACATGCCACTCACATCTGGTGACATTTGTCCCAGTCTGAGAGCTCAGAGGGCATGTATGACCATCCCTTTTCACTTAGACCCACTCTCTTTAGTTTGAACACATATGCTTACTTTAGCCTTCCTAAGTCCTTGAGCTTCCTCTGCAGCCTTGAACATTTTGCACCTGAAATCTGGATGTCTGGGTAGGATGGGTGTGTATGCCGCAAGCTTGTCCTGTTTGAAGGGTCTAATCATTGGAGAAAGGGAAAGATGAGTGCCCATGAAGAGGTCAGCAGGAAGAGTTCAGGGACATTTGCTGGGATTTATGGAGAATTGTCATAAGTGACCAAGTTCATGATTTAGGTGTCGATTCAGCATCTCTACAGAGGTGGTAAAGAAACACTAGCCAAGGCTGTATCATCTTGCTGAGTATAAATGCATTAACAATAAGTATTATCAAGCAGTCAAGGTCCATGTCACCTGTCTTTCAAATAAACACCTGCCACTGGTGTCCCACTCTGGTCTTCAGGATTTGCAGCCACAATACAGACAATTTATTTTGAGAACTATAATATATACAAGCAAATTAAAATGGCAATGATGTATAGAGTAAGCCTACTAACACATGCAGAACTGGATAACCAATGAATTTGTAAGAACTCATTGTTACTGGATTTAGCAAGGAACCCATTGGTTCTTCTCAGTTTATTGGCTATCCTATTCTGCACATATTAGTACAGTGAACTAATTAACAAACATAACTGATTCTTAGAATCATCTTTATTGAGTCATCTGGACAAGGATCTCAGGAATCTGCATTTTTATCAACTACTCAGTTGGTTCTGATGCCACTTATCCAAAGTCTACCCTTTAAGGGCAATAGATTTGAAACCAGAGTCCTGGGCTTCCAGGATTCCAATGAATCATTATTAGCTGCTTTGGCTTGGCTTGGACATGTTTTGCCCTGGGCCTCCTGGCTTTATTTGGGAGGTCATTCCCACGCAGTTTTTTTGAGCAGGAAAGAAACATAGTAAGACACGCTCTAGCCCATGGGAAACCCATCCTTGACTGACCTTGGTGGGAGAATCATGATGTTACAAGTCAACTGCTCTTGCTGTATCACTGTCTCCCCCTTCTGCGGCCAGGGTTAGCTTCTTGTCTTCAAGCTTTTGTAGGCAGAGTCCAGCTTCCAATCCTGGTGAACTTCAACTCCAGAGACTCACATTATGCTTGACCAGTAGTTCCCCTGAAGATCTCCCTGACCCCTGCATCAAGAAAATTCCTTCTATCAACCTTCACCAGGTCATTCTGCCTTTTTCTTGTGTGGCCTAGAAGTTGGTGACGAGCAAAGTAATGATAGAAAGCCTCAGCTGTACCACTCAGCAAGTCTTATAAGGACAATCTGGGTCCACTCTTTAGCAGAGAACAATACACCATTTGTTCTTAGTTTGGGGGCCTCAGCCAAAACTAAGATAACGGAAGCATTCCAATTTAGATAGCCACCTTAGAAATATCTAAATGGGGAAACTGTGAGCATGAAGGAGAGTCAATTCTATGAAAGCTAAGTTAAATATTTAAAAAAGAAAAAGAATCACCCAAATCTTTCAAGAGATGCTATGGAGGTAGGTGTGAAGATGACAACTATAGATTTGGAGGATTATAACCACCTACAAGTTTGTGTCTTTAGAGTGTTTAAGTTCTTTAAGTTTCTGCTTCTTTTTAAAGAGATGAAAGTGGCATTTGTTATAGAGAATGGTTCTTAGTCCATTTTTCTGTTGCTGTGAAAGAACCCCCTAGGGCATGGAGCTCAGTGGTAGAGTGCTTGCCTCACATGCTCAGGGGTCTGGGCTGGATCTCCAGCACAGCAAAAGATGAAAACAGAAAACTTACACAGACTGGGTAATTTATAAAGAATAGAAATAATTAATTCGCTTCTAAGGCAGAATACCTGTTAATTGTTATCCACTTGTCAGAATCATTTTCAGATGTATTATATGACAAAGAATAAACTAAGGGAATGAAACGAAGGCAAACTCAAAGAGGAGTTCTTGAGACAAGGCATTCTAATCAAAGAGGGCTGTCCTGAGGGAGTGAGCAGAGAGGGGAGGGGAGACCTGCTGATAGGGACTGGAGAGGGAACACTGAGGACAAATTTATTTGCTGCTGATTTTCATTAGGCACGCCTGTAAAGTAGCACAGATTGGTGCACGGGGTAGAGAAAGCCTTGGGAAGACTCAAGTGTCAAGCCAGCGTCTGGTTAGCATATTTGGCAGAAGGGCCGACGATGCTGTTTCAAATAACAAAACTCTCACTACGGTGGGTCCTTATATGCTTTGATTTCTGATTCCCCAGGCTGTTGAGAGCCTCCCAGTGCGCAGGGGAGGTGAATCATTTGACCGTGTCTTCCTGCCTGCCTTCCTCCCAGTTCACTGATTGGCTTGCCTGCTTTGCCTTGTATTCCTACTGAGAACGTCGCATCCATCTCCTCCGTGCTTACTCTTGGACTCTCCTCTCCTTCACATACCAGTTTGTCATCTTGTTCCTGATGAGAGATGAGCTCCAGGACACACAGTATAATTTATTGATTTTGCTTTTCCAGTTTCCTTTTCTGAAAAGACACATGACTTGGCTCTACAGGGTAGAAGTTGCTGGCGGCGTTTATAGGAAACAGGTGGCAACAAGAGATTGGTCCAGGTTGAGGTGCCACGTGGGAGGGAGGGAGTGTTTTGTGGGCATCTGCCACTGCTTCCTCAGGCTCCCAGGCACTAGTATCCTATTGGTGGCCTGTCCATTTGGAACTCTGGCGTGGACTCTAGGAACATGCGCTTACTGTGTCACACTTAGAAGGCTTAAGAAGAAGCCCTGGCACTGGAAATGACAATGCAGGGGAGGGGAAAAGAGGTGGCACTGAAGGATTTTGCTCATTTATACATAGCCTCCCTCAGCATCTACCCAAACTGCCTGGAATAAACATTCAATCTATGTCAACATTGTTCCTTGCTATGCAAAGGCAGCTTCAAAATAGGTGCGTTAGCATCTTTTCTAATGTTTCCCCTAAACTGTAATATTTCTAGAAGGAAATTCTAAGAGCAGGGACAACCTGGCATAGAATTCTTCCCTAAGAAAAGTCTTAATGAATTTGAGTACAATGTTTTTTAAATTTGTTGAGAGCCACAGCCAAAGGGGCCCCAGCAAACTTCCAGCTGCCAGCAAACTTCCAGCTGCCGGCTGATGATTGGCTCACAGTGGCCCCAGCAACATCTAGCTGATTGGCTCCTCTGTGGTGATGTTCATTGGGCTGTTTCCCTGCCCTTCAGACTGCCAGCTGATGATTGGCTCACAGCGGCCCCAGCAACATCTAGCTGATTGGCTCCTCCACGGAGCTGCTCATTGGGCTGTTTCCCTGCCCTTCAGACTACGGAACTGCTCATTAGGGGACTTCTTTGGCTCCGCCCACACGACCCAGCCAATCGGCCTCAAGAGCAGGAGGATTGTGGGAGGTTGGTGTGGGGGGAGAGGCTTGTGGAAGCCGGTGGTGGCAGTTGGGCTCTGAGGGTTTTTCCTGAGGAGCTGTTTTGCTTGGCGTTTGTAGTTCTAAAAATAAAGTTAGTTTCTTTTGACAAGTGGCTCCTGAATTGTGCCCAGCCAGACTGCAGCAAAATTTATTTGTAATTTTAATTAATTTATTTATTTTGGTACTAGGAATTGAACTCAGGTGTGCTTAACTACTGGGTCATATCCCCAGCTATTTTTTTCTATAAATATTTTATTTAGAGACAGGGCCTCACTATGTTGCTGAGGCTGGCTTTGAACTTGCTATCCTCTTGCCTCAGCCTCCCAGGCATCCAGGATTACAGGCCTGCACCATCATGCCTGGCTTAGAGTATTATGTTTGATATCATTATATTCTCCAATATCTGGCCCTTCTCCTGTTCTAGGCATATAGAAGACTAGACTGCATTTCTTAGTCCTCTTGCAGTAGGACAGAGCCATGTGACTGTTATGATGGCCAGTGTAATGACACACACATTTTCTAGCTGGGACCATGTGATTCTCTAGGCTCTTTCTGCCCACACAACCCCTCTACCCCTAACTAAGATAATCATGGAGAAATCCTTATGCTGAGATGGCAGGCACAAAAATTTACAGCATCCTGGACACTCAGTCACCTTGCAGCAACAGCCCTAGAGAACCATCTTTATCCACAAGGGATGTTGCATGATTAAAAAACAACAACAACAACAACAAAAACTTGTTGTGTTAAGCTCCAGAGGTATTGGTGTTGTTTCTGTAGCACAACTTCACCCATCCTTACCAACAGAAGAAGAAGAAACATTCCATGGGGTGCCTGACAGTTCTCCTTTGATTTTATCCTTCCTCTCATCTAGCCAGGTACTATCTTTCAAGTTAGTTCTCTCTCCCCTAATCCTCTTCCACAGCCAGACCATTCTCAGACTCTTTAACCTTCTACCCCTCAGGAGACTGCGGACCCAGGAATTTTTCTCAATCCCCATTTGCCTAAGCAGTGAAGTCAGCTGATAATGTATCCAAATATTTCATGAAACAAAAATTTTATAGCCCCATGGAGAATTAGTCTGAGTATCCAGAGAAGAGAGAACATGTGACTCGTTCCACCTGACGTGTGTATACTGGACTACATGGAGAAGTGGGTCAAGTTTGTCTTTACAGGTGATGATAAGGGAACTATTTTTCCTTTTTCCTGAAACCTCTAAAATAGTCTTAGGACTTTAAAATGTTGGTATAAAAGTAATTGCTTTTTCCTCTTCTATAATGTTAACACTGGCAGAATGTTCCAACAGTGGCCCAAACGTGAAATGCCAAGCATTTGCACAAAAAGATGCTCCCTGGCTATGAACGCACCTCCTTGGCGAAAGTCAGGCCTGCAGCCTGTGAATGTCCCTCCATCTGCCTGAAACCTCCTTTGCCATGATCACAAGGAAGTACACCAAGAACGAACAGGAGGGGCTGGGCTGTAATTCAATGGCAGAGCACTTGCTTAGCACATGTGAGGCACTGGGTTTGATCCTTAGCACCATGTAAAAATAAGCAAATAAAGGCATTCTGTCCATCTACCAGAAAAAAAAAATGAACAGGATCTTTTTTTTTCTTTTTTCTTTTTAGATATACTTGACAGTAGAGTGTATCGAACAGGATCTTAATACATACTCTCTGATTATTTCTGAGTGGACCAAACAGAATAAATCAAAGAGTGGATTCTTAAATGTGCTTTAAGAAATCTATTGGGATGACTTTTAAAGTTTAGTAAAGCAAATATCACTTGGATGATATGTCTGCTTCCTAGTTTAACTTTATTTAGAGCAAGAAACAGAAAATCTCAACACAGAGGCTTAAACAATTTGTAGCTTATTGATTATTTCTCCTTGGTTTGATGTTCTAGAACTTCAGAGACTTGCCCATCTTCCCACCCAAGGTAAGAACCGTCAGAGGACACTAGAAGGTCATCCCTAGCTTTTTAGGACGCAGGAACTCTCCTCAGATATGGAAAGGCTAGAAAGAGGACATTGTTGGTTGCATCAGTGGCAAATCCTTAGCTATATATCCAATGTCCTATGTCCCCACCCTTTACTCCTCCACTTCTTTGGGTTGGGACTATGTCTGATGACAAATCATACTTCAAACATAAGCTAGGGGCTGGGGTTGTAGCTCAGCGGTAGAGCGCTTGCTTCCCACATGCAAGACCCTGGGTTCGATCCTCACCACCACATAAAAAAAATAAATAAGTGAAATAAAGGTGTTGTGTCCAACTACAACTAAAAAATTAAAAAAAAAAAAACATAAGCTAATCATGACAACATTGTGTCCTGCTTTCCCAGATTTCCTTGCAAATAAGGATGACCAGGCCACAGGCCAAAAAGGTAAATTCACTGATAAAATTTTTTGAAAAGATTATAAATACGTATATGTCAAGAGCTTTGTAATGTTTTGAACAACCAATAAAAAAAAAGATTATAAATACGTAATGATATAGACAAGCATGGCTGGCATTAAGTCTTGCATAAGATGTACGTAGAATGCTTAGTGATATAGCAGCCATTTTGTGAGTATTAGATCTTAAACTTCAGGGAAAGTTTCAAAAGAAAGGCTAAGATGCTAGGCTCCCCCAGGGACTTCTGTTTCTGTCCAAGATAGAATAACAGGGATCAGATACCCTTCTGCTTACAATGAACATAAAAGAGGACAAAACACAGGAAATGACACTGTGACATCAGGTCATGAAGAATAATGGTACAAAAGAAGCCAGGAAGAAAAAATGGTGAGCCCTATGGTTGCTCCAGCATGGCCTTGAGTTTTCCAGACCATGGAGCAAGAGGGGAGATCCAGGCAGAGCTCAGTGGACTGCCTGAGGTGAGACGATGGAGAGAAGCATCTGAGGAGACCAAGGCAAGGAGAGTTTGCAGGACAGAGTACAGGATGAGGGATTTCCAGAGAGGCACAGAGATCTGTAGAGGGTCCTCCTTGGGTTTCAGCCACACACTGGCCAACACATGCTGGTGAAGAAACTAACAGAGGACCGCAAAAGAACCTTCCCAATGGATTACCGTATGTTGTCTGATCATGATAGAATTAAAACAGAAATTAATAACAGAAAGATCTCTGGAAAACCTGTAAATATTTGGAAGCTAAAATAACCATGGTCAAAGAAATTAAAAGAAAAAATAAGAAAGTAGTTTGAACTTAAAAAAAATAATGTTTAGTTTGATGGCATGCCATTTAAACATTACTTGAAGGGAAAATGATAGCACAAAACATTTATATTAGCCAAGAAGATCTTAAGGCCAATAGTCTGAAACCTCAGGTCTCAGCTTCTGTTGGGGGTCAAGACACCCTGAATAAGATAGGATAGGTAATGGGCCCCAATGAAGACTTTTTAAATGTAAGGGCTACTCCATCAGGTTTACCTGTAGAAACATTCTGAACATTCCAGCCAACTCCTCTGTCCCAGGTGAAGGGACTAGAGAGGTGGGACAGATCCGAATACAGGCTACGGACTCAAGGGATAACCAATAGCCTTAATGTTTTTCCAATCCCTTTTTAACACAGATTTTTGACCAATAGCATTGCTGCTTTTCCCAAACCTGTTTAGCATGGATTTTTGACCAACAGTACTTTTCCAAGACCTGATTAACATAGGTACCAACCGATGCCCCTACCCAGGGGCTATACAAGCCCCTAGACTTGCACACTTCAGCAGCAACCCTTATCCCCTCATCCTGCAGGCGCTGTCTCTTTTCTCCTCACTTGAATAAACGCTACTGTTTTACACTCACTCTTCCTCATCGGTGGATTTCATTCTTCAAATTCACGAGGTAAAAACCCAGAAAGGAGACACCGGCAGGTGGCTGGGGCCTGCCGCAACACTACGGCAGCAGAGGCTAAAAATTCAGTTTCAACACTACCCTGAAATATGACTGTAGAAGACCAGAATATCCCACCCCAAAATACACTTGTTTGGCAAATTCTGAGCAGGTTATTTTGAGAAACTGCAGACAAAGGAGTAGCTCCAAAAAGCTAACTGCCCTTTTATAGAGGAAAATTATATCTATAAAGGAAATCTACATAAGTAAAAGTACATGAGGAAGAGAATAAGTTGGTCAACTGGGAGAATTATCTGCATTACAAGATGAACTTTATTCATCCTATCTTTTCTCCACTTACCTTCCCATGACTTGTTTCCACACCCTCCAGAAGCCCCAAGCTCCTGTTCCTTTCTCTGGAAGCTTCTTAAGATTTAATCATCCAGCCCTTCTTTGAGGTTCATATTTTTGTGGAATGACTGTGCACAAACAGATAATTAACATGGTTTTAATCTGTCTAATATCAATTAATTAATTAATTAATTAAGTTATTTATTTTGGTACTGGGGATTGAACTCAGGGGCACTCAACCACTGAGACACATCCCCAGCCCTATTTTGTATTTTATTTAGACACAGGGTCTCTTGAAGTTGCTTAGCACCTTGCTTTTGCTGAGGCTGGCTTTGAACTTGAGATCCTCCTATCTCAGCCTCCTGAGCCACTGGGATTACAGGTGTGCTCCACCAAGCCCAGCTCATGTCAATTTAATTCACAACCAGCCAAAAGAATCTAGAAGGTAGAGGGAAGCCACTTCTCCCTCCATATTTTGATATTAAAAGCAGAAAAAAGTT
The DNA here is from genome assembly GCF_045843805.1 of Urocitellus parryii. Lineage (NCBI taxonomy): Eukaryota > Metazoa > Chordata > Mammalia > Rodentia > Sciuridae > Urocitellus > Urocitellus parryii. Next base: position 57,671,314 of record NC_135531.1, on the reverse strand, counting down.
GGCCCAGTGGTGCAAGCCTGTAATCCCAGCAACTCTGGAGGCTGAGGCAGGAGGATCATAAGTTCAAGGCCAGCCTCAGCATCTTAGTGAGACTCTCCCTCAAAATAAAAAAAATAAAAATTAAAAAGGACTGGGTAGGTAGTCAGTGGTAAAGCTCCTCTAGGATGAATCCCCAGTGTCAAAAACAAAACAAAAATCCACACAGAGAAAAAGGCAAATAAAACCTAAAATAAGAAGGGGGTGGGGGTAAACTAGACATAATAAGAGTCAGAGCAGAAATCAATGAAATAGAAAACAAGAAAAACAGTAAAGAGATCGATGAAATCAAGAGTCAGTTCTCTGGGAAGAGCAACATAATTAATAAATTTTATCAAGAAAAAAAGAGAAGAACACAAGTTACCAGTACCAGGAATGATAGAAGTGACACCACTAGAGGTTCAGCAAATATTAAAGGATAATAATAAAATATTATGAATAATTTTATGCCAATAAATTTGATAGCTAAGATGGAATGAAAAATTCCTTGAATGACACAAATTGCCAAAGAGTGCTCAAAAATACATAAACTTAATAGTTCTATATATATTAAAGAAATGGACTCTTTAATTGAACATGTCTTCATAAATAAAACTCAAGGACCAGATTGCTTTATTTGCAAATTATATCAGACATGTAAGCACAAAATAATATATAATCTCTTGCCTAAAAATCAGAGATGAAAATACTTTGCAACCCATTCTAAGAAGCTCCTATTACTCTGAGACTAAAACCAGACAATGATATTGTAGGAAAATAAAACTATTGCCTAACTTCCCACATGAATATAGATGCAAAAATTCTAAACAAATAATAGAAATGCAAGGTTGGTTTATCATCTGAAAAAATCTATCAATATTCTTCTGCAAATAGACAGATTAAACCTAAAGCAACACTATATGCCAATCTCAATACATGCAGAGAAAGTATTTGACACAATTCATCATTCACTCTTAGCAAATGGGGAATAAATACCCATATTCTGATTAAAAAGTATTTACCAAAATTTATAGCTAACATGAGACCTAATATGAAAGACTGGTGCTTTCTTATTAAGATCAGAAACAAGACAAGGATGACTATTCTCAGTACTTCTATTCAATATTGGCTTTGAGGTTCTAGCCAGTTCAATCAGATAAGAAAAAGAAATAAAAAGAATTCAGATTGTTAATAAAGAAATAAAGCTGTCTATTGACATATAGTATAATCTGTAGAAAATCATCAGAATCTACAAAAAGCAACTATAATTAATAAGTGAATTTGTTAAGGTTATAGTTTATTTGTACAATGTATACAATGTATAAAAATCAACTGTGTTTCTATACACTAGCACAAAACAATCAAACACTGACATTTAGAAAAACAATTAAATAGTATTAAAATACGAAATGTGAAATGGTGGTGCATGCCTATAAACCCAGTGGCTTGGGAGACTGAAGCAGGAAAATCACAAGTTTCAAGCCAGAGCCAGCCTCAGCAACTTAACAATGCCCTAAGCAAGTCAGCCAGACCCTGTCTCAAAATAAAAAAAAAAAAAAATTAAAGAAGGGCTGAGGATGTGGCTCAGTGGCTAAGTGCCCCTGGGGTTCAATTCCCAGTATAAAAAAAAGTGTGTGTATGTGTGCACATGTGTGTGAAATGTTTAGGAATAAATCTAACAAAAATGTAGAATGTCTATATGCTATAAACATTATTGAAAAAGATTTTCAAAAACACAAATGAACGGACAGATAAACTATGTTCATGGATTTGAGGACTCAATATTTATATACCATCATTCTTCCCTAATCTATAGATATGATTCAATTTCCACCAAAATCTCATGAGGGTTTTTTTTTTTTAGAAACTTCTAAATCAATTCTAATTGATTTAGAAGACCAAGAAGAGCTGGGTAGGGGATGTGGGTCTTCCATTATCTGATTTCAAGGCTTATAAAACTTTAATAATTAATACAGGGTGATATTAACAAAGCTAGACAAATAGATCAGTGGAACAGAATGGACTATATACACATACACAGACAACTGATTTTTCATGAAACTGCAAAAGCAATTCAATTGAAAACAAATGATACTGGATAACTGCAACATTCCTATTTTAAAAAGTGGAATCTGACCCGTTCTTCACACCACTTACAAAATTTAATTCAAATTTATAGATACAAATTTTAAGTCCAAAACTACAGAACATTTAAAAGAAGATGTAGGAAGCTTTCACAACTTTACCTTACAAAGATTTCTTAGATACAGAACTAAAAGCATGATGTGCACAAGTTGAATTCCATCAAAATTAAAATTAAAGAAGTGGGTTTTTTTTTTTTTTTTTTTTTTTAGTACTTGGGATTGAGCCCAGTGGTGCTGAACCACAAAGTCACATCCCCACCCCTTTTTTATATTTTATTTAGAGACAGGGTCTTACTGAATTTCTTAGTGCCTCACTATTGCTGAGGCTGGCTTTTTTCTTGCAAACCTCCTGCCTCAGGTCTCCCAAGCCACTGGGATTATAGGTATGCACCACCGCACCTAGTTTAAAGAAGTGTTTTTATTTTTTTATTTTTATTTATTTATTTATTTTTTAAAGAGAGAGTGAGAGAGGAGAGAGAGAGAGAGAGAATTTTTAATATTTATTTCTTAGTTCTCGGCGGACACAACATCTTTGTTGGTATGTGGTGCTGAGGATCGAACCCGGGCCGCACGCATGCCAGGCGAGCGCGCTACCACCTGAGCCACATTCCCAGCCCCTAAAGAAGTGTTTTTAAAAAGACAGTTTAAAATAGATAGCTACATACTGGTAGATAATATTTGTCTAAGAAAAGAATTCCTAACTCTTAAAACTTGATAATAGGCAACAGCCAAATACAAACAACCCAGTAAAAAGTAGGAATAGGTTTGGACAGTCACCAAAAAAATATACTAAAATAAGCACATAAAGAGATGCTCAATATTATTAGGTAAATGCAAATTAAAACCACAATAAGATACACTGTACAACTTTTAGAATAGATGGAATTTTTTTTTAAAAAAAAGGAAGAAGAAGAGAAGGAAAAGGAGGGAGAAGAATCATACCCAATGTTGGCAAGGATGTAGAACTGGACCTCCTATTTACTGCTAGTGGTGGTGTAAAATGATAGACCCATGTTGGCAATAGTTTAGAGGTTTTCTTTAAAAAAAAATTGACATCTTGGGCTGGGGCTGAAGCTCAGTGGCAGAGCACTTGCTTAGCATGTGTGAGGCACTGGGTTCAATCCTTAGTACCACATAAAAATAAACAAAACAAACAAAAAAATAAAGGCATTCTGTCCATCTACAACTACAAAAAAAATTAAACATCTATTTGCCATGTGACTCAGCCATCCTAATCTTATGTATTTATCCAAAGTAAAGAAAATAAGCAAATATATATCCATACAAAGACTTTACCCAAATGTTCATAGCAGCTTAGTAGTGAAAAACTGGAAATAACTCAAATACCCTTCAATAAGTGGACAAACTGTAATATATCCCTAAAATGGAGTACTACATCATAATGAAAAGTGATAAACTATTGATACATCCCACAAAATGGGTAAATCTCAAAATCATTATGCAGAGTGAAAGAAGCTGGACAGAAAGGAGTACATGTTGTTTATGTGCTGGGGATTCTGTTTACACAAAAATTCTGGAATCTATGATCTATGAAGATGGTTCCTGACTTATCATGACCTGAGTAGTGATTTTTCAACTTTACTGTGGTGAAGAGTGATCTGAATTGGCCATATGCAGAGTAAGCTGCAGCTCCCAGTCTGCCCCATGATCAGGAGGAGGTAAGAGTGACATTCTACGTACGGTAGACCATGTTGCTAACTATGGTGCTGAGTAGGCTAGGTGTATTAACTACATTTTCCACTTATAATATTTTCATCTTATAAAAGGTTTGCCAGGATGTAATCTATAAGTCAAGGCATATCTGTAGTGACAGAAAGCAGAATAGTGATTGCCCAAGAAGCATGAAAGACAGGAGGGAAGGATTACAGAGGGATTGAGACTGGGGGGTAAGGGACATCCTCACTATCTTTTTTTAAAATATTTTTTTAGTTGTAGATGGACACAATACCTTTATTTATTTATTTATGTGGTGCTGAGGATCAAACCCAGTGCCTCATCCATGCTAGGTGAGTGCTCTACCACTGAGCCACAACCCCAGCCCCATCCTCACTATCTTGATTGTTGTGTTGGTTTCTGGGTATGTACAAATGTCAGATTGTATACTTTACTTACATGGAGTTTATTCTTTATGCATTATATCTCTTTAAAGATATTTTAGAAAGAAGACAAAAAGATGCTATCATTAAAATTGTTGAACCACTAAATCAATAAACTATTTCTGAATCTTCCGATGATGAAATAAGATTCTAACTAATCAAGTCTTGGTGAGTCAATTTTCCTATAACTTGCAGCTAGAAGAATAATTCACTGCATCTGTCTAACACCTTGCTTACATAACCCACATCAGACCGTTAAAGCTGGAGGAAACCCAGAAAAGTAGAGGGACTGGCCCAGACTTCAGCACGAGAACTGCATTATGCACTGATTCCCAAAGCTGGGCTCTTTTCAATGTCTCCTGCAGTTTGTTTTTTCAATTCTTAATTACAAAACTCTATTTCCTTAAAATAGCGAAGAGAAAAAAAATGCAGAGTGGAATTTAATGCTTACAAGTGGAATTATCTAGAGAAACTCTTGTATGTTTTATAAATGAGATAACAGAGCTGTAGGGTACAGAGGAGAAAGGGGATATTTTCTCTCAGAGCCACAAAGCCAACATTAAACACTTGAGGCAAGTAAAAGAAAATGACACGGCTTGCCTTAAATGATCCTCCAATGTACGACTTACTTAACATCTGCCTTTTTAAGAAAGTACTCCGTATGTGTGTACGTGTGTGCCTGGAATAGCAATCCTGATGTTTCCTAGGGTATTGCGTGTTAAAAGTGAAGTGCAAAAATTCAGTCATTTTGTGTTAGTTGACATTTTTTTTTTCTAAATGACATGTCTTTTTTTATAACTGAAAATTAAATTTGTTTTAGGTTAGGCTTACTCATGAGGAATTGAAAGGTTATTTTATTCCTGAAATGTTCCCATCTTTGAGTAACAACCAAGCAATGAAAATTCTAGATGGGTAGAATAAGAAAGTTAATATCATCAAGTCATGGGTCACTGAAACCTTCTTGATTCTACATTCTACATACTATTATTATTCTATGTATCAAAGGTTAGAAACACTCTCTCTCTCTCTCTCTTTGGTGGTACTGTAGATTGAATGCAGGGGTGCTCTACCACTGAGGCATGTCCCTAATTCTTCTTATTTTTTTATTTTTGAGACAGAGTCTCACTAAATTGCTGAGGCTGGCCTTAAACTTTCCATCCTCCTGACTTAGCCTCCTTGAGTTTCTGGGATTATAGGCACGTGTGACCATGCTTGACAAGGTGAGGAACTCCTAAAGAAAAAAATTCAATGATAACTTGTCAAAACATGACAAGGAAGACTTTTTTCAGGACCATCACAATAGATACTGGGGTCTTGTATCACCAACAGTACGTGATCTTGCAGTGGAGAAGAGACATTGAATTCAATTCAGAATATAGTATGAGCAAATGGGAATTTACAGCCATGGAACAAAGTGGGGTTCAATGGATAGAAAATTATTAAGAGGAATTCTGGCTAAACAGATCTACTAGGATTTTTTTTTAAGCCATGACTTTTTTATTTTTTAATATTTTCAATCATAGATGGACATAATACCTGTACTCTATTTATTTATTTTTATGTGATGCTGAGGATGGAACCAGTGCTTCATACATGCCAGGTAAGTGCTCTACCACTGAGCTACCACCCCAGTCTTCTTATAGGATTCTTGCTAAAGGCAAAACAGTGTGATCAGACATCTCCTGGGGAACAATAGAGGATGAAGAACAATAGAGGATGAAGATCAGACATGGAGAGTAGTTAGATATCAAGGATGCGTGGTTCTTACTAACTGATTTATCAGGGTTCTTTGCTAAAAATGGATTTTTCAAGGAAGTACACTGATAGGGCAGAAATTTTAGACACTTGACTAAAGTTTGGCCAGGCGAAGACTCTTTGTCAGGCCATAACTCTTGTTGGGCTTCAATAAATGCTATCCCAAGTTTTACCTGAAATATGGAGAAAGAATCGCTCTATATTTTCTTTTTAAATTTAATATACATTTTTAAAGTTGTTGATGGACCTTTATTTGATGTATTGATATATGGTGCTGAGAATCCAACCCAGTGCCTCACACATGCGGGGCAAGTGCTCTGCCCCTGAGCCACAACCCCAGCCCTCTCTCTGTAGTTTGTTTATCCCTAAAGATCACATCTGCCTAACAGGAGCACGATTGCCTTCAACTTTTACTGAAATTCCATTAACTAGAGAAGGTTAAATTCATATCACAGAGTCTGAAAATCAAACACCACGCCTAGAGCCCAGAGGAACTTTGTCCCTAGGCTATTATCTATGGACCAACCTCATTCTCTGTCTTTAACACCTTTCACCCCACTCCATGATTGCCTACAATCCTCCCTCAAAGGTCTCATAAAAAGAGCATTCAAGCCTCCACCATCTGGCCTTTGAATTTCATTTTGTATGGCTTCCATGCACACAAGCACGTGAACACACTTGTGCGCTTTATCTCCTGTTGATCTGCCGATTGTCAGTTTGTTTAGCAGACTCAATTACCAATTCTTCAGAGAGAAAGTTTGAACTTCTCTAAATTCTCCTCCGGGTGGTTATTTTACCTTGCTTTCCTGGAGCATAGCACCAGCACACTTGCCTTTTAGAATTTCCCAGCGGAGGAAGGCTGATTTCTACTCTCTCCCTTTACAAATGAGCCTAAATCTGGGCTCACACAAGATATCAGAAAGTCAAAATGACCTGGGGAAAATTGACTGAAATGATTACAGTTTTGAGAACTATGAATTAAATATGAAGAAAGATGAAGCGAAATGAAGTCACTCAGTCTCAAAGACAAGTTAAAAGGATATTGAATCTCCCTAATATTATTGTCAAGCCTTCTTGTACAAATTCTGTAGAGCTGTTCATGACATGAAGTACATGGTTTGGAAGATCCTGATACTTACCAACCCAATATCCATTTCTGGCTTCTGCCTCATAAAGCAGAATCCCATTTTTGTTTAGGGGTTTCAGTATGCTGGCAGAAGTTCTCTCTAGCCATACGTCTCTGAGCCCTCGTCTTGACTAGACCTCAACCTTGGCCTATAAAAACTTTAGTCTTGCAGCATTTCCACCTTCCTGTTTTTCGTATTAAGAGTCTTGAACAAACACCTTGCATAGTTTCTAATAGCTCAGATCACATCCATATGATGACACTAGCCCCCCTCAAATTACTGGTCTGAGAAAGCTCAAGGCTGCCATATAACCAACCCCCAATGACAGAGCTGGTTTACAATTCTGAAGCTTTACTTTGTTCTTCTAATATATATATATATATATATATATATATATATATATATATATATATATATTTTTTTTTTTTTTTTTCCCCTATGATTCAGAAGTATCTTTAAACTCCTAAAAGCCATTATTTTAAAATATAATCATCAGGAAGACTTTTGGGTCCCAGTGGCTGGTAGGGAAGACAGAATCCTACCTTGGCAGCTAGCAGACACAGCTGGTCTACTCAGCATTTACACTGACCAGTTCTTTGGAATTTTTTATCCCAACTCTACTGAGTCCCTTCTGACCATTCCCTCTTCCTCCCTTGAAAACTTGCAGCCACTTCTGTACAAATCAAGGATGAGTTAGTTCACATGGGACTCTCTTTCCAATTGCAATAGAACATTGTCTATTAAAACCCATCCTTTCTATTTTAGTACCCAGCCTTATCTTTAACAGTGCTCAGCAAAATTACTCCCCAGCCTTCCCTTGCAGTGAGGCGTGGCCATGTGACACTTATCTGATGAATGAGACATTTGCTATCTTTCTGGGGAAAACTTTCTACCCTGCTATCTTACGCCAAACGCCCACAGCTTCTTTTCTGAACAAGTACAGGGGTTCTGGAGATGTGGCAGTCACCTGGAGATGGGAGGTAACAAGAAGACAGGGGGACTGCGTTCCTGAAATTCTGCTAAGACATTCCTCAGGCATTTCAATCACAACAGGTCCAAGAGGAAACCCAAGATTTTTTCATTTCTACCTTTAGACATTCCTATTCTGGTAAAGGCATAGCCACCTATGTGTTGCTATTGTCAAAAATTGAAGGTGTCTTCACCCCACTCCCAAGTCCTCATGAGTTCATTAACCAATTATCTCCTGACAGGCTCTGTACATTCACTTGTATTTTTTATCAATATGTTTAACACAGAATTTAACATTTAACCATTGTAAAGAGAACAATTTTGTGGTGCTTAGTACACAACGTTATGCAAACATTGCAACTCTCTAGGCTCCTTCCCCTGCTCCCAACTCTAGGCATCCACTAATTTGCTTTTTATCTTTGTGATTGCCTCTTCTGTACATTTTATATAAATAAAATCATACAATTCATAACCTTTTGTGTCTGGCTTCTTTGGTGTCATGTTTTCAAGGTTCCTCATGCCATAGCATGTATCAGTCCTTAATTCCTCTGTGGCTGTCATAGTTTGGATCTTGAATATTCCCTGAAGGCCATGTGCAAAATCACTAGCCTGTGGCACTATTGCAAGTGATAGAACCTTTAGGAGGTGGGGCCTCATGAAGGAAGTAAGGTCACTGAGGATATGCCTTTGAAAGGGACATTAGGTCCCAGCTCCCCAACATTTTTGCTTTCCAACTGTCATGAGGTGAGCAGCTTTGTTCTAACACATGTTCTCTACCGTGATGATCTGCCTCACCACAAGCCCAAAAGCAACCGAGCCGGTGACCAGAGACTGAAACCTCTGAAATCCTGGGCAAAAATAAACTTTTCCTCCTAATTTGTTCACCTCAGGTATTTTGTCTCAGCAATGGAAATCTGACTAACACAATACCCAGATAATAATATGGATATGTCACATTTTGTTCATGCATTTGTCAGCTGAGGGGCATTTGCATTGTTTCTACATTTTGGCAATTTTGAAAAGTGCTGCTGTGGGCAGTACAAGCATGAACAAATTTTTGGGCACCTGTTTTAAATTTTGGGGGTTTTATATAAGTGTAGATTTGTTAGGTCATATGCAATCTACGCTTAACTTACTGAAGAACAACAAATTTTTTTCCAAAGAAACTATATAGGGGTATGGAGTTGGGGCTCAGTGGCAGAGCATTTGCCTGGCACATGTGAGGCCCTGGGTTCCATCCTCAGCATCACATAAAAATAAATAAATAAAACAAAGGTATTGTGCCCATCTATAACTAAAAAAAAAAAAAAAATTTTAAAAAAGAGGCTATACAGTTTTACATTCACACCAGCAATGTATGAGGGCTCCAATTTCTCTACATCTTTACTACACTTACTTATTTAATTATAGCCATCCTCATGGTCATGTGGCATCTTGCTGTGATTTTGATTTCTCTTTTCCTAGTGACTAATAATGTTGACAATCTTTTCATGTCCTTTGTTGCCATTTGTATATACTTATTTTTTTGAAATGTCTATTCAAGCCCTTTGCCCATTTCTAGATTAGATTGCTCTGATTGTTGAGTTGTAAGAATTCTTTAAATTTTCTGGATACTAGACCTTTCCAGACACATGATTTTAAAATGTTTTCTCCATTTGGTGATTTTTTTTTTTTTTTTTTTTTTAACTCTCAGTAGTGCCTTTTGATGCACAAAGTGTTTCTTTTCTTTTTTGGCGGGGGAGGAAGGTGTACCAGAGATTGAACTCAGGGGCACTCAACCACTGAGCCATATCCCCAGCCCAATTTTGTATTTTATCAGAGACAGGGTCTCACTGATTTGCTTAGCGCCTCGCCATTGCCGAGGCTGGCTTTGAACTTGTGATTCTCCTGTCTCAGCCTCTTGACTACTGGGATTATAGGCGGGCGCCTCTGTGCCCAGGCAAAAGTTGTGATTTTTACAAAGTCCAACTTATCTATATTTTCCCCCTTTGATTCTTGTGTTTTTGTTACCTTCACATCCACTTTTAAGTCATTTCAACCTATGCAGAGAGGAAGATGATATTTCAAATACGTAAGTTGGATCAAGACTCCCCTTCTTAAAATCTTCAATAGTTTTCCATTGCATTAAAAATTAAGTGCAAGATCCTCCCATGGACTACAAAGTCCAGCAGAGTTTGGTCCTTCTCTTTCTCTTTACTCTCATTTTCCCACATATTCCCTTACTTCTTTTGCTCCTGGTTTCTCAACGACTCCAGGCTTTCTTTAATCCAGAACCTGCTTATCCCCTATTGTCCCTGTTTGATCATCCTCTCTTCTTCTGTATTTAGCTAATTCCAACTCACCTTTCTTTCTTTCTTTCTTTTTTTTTTTAAAGAGAGAGAGAGAGAATTTTTCAATATCCATTTCTCAGTTTTTGGTGGACACAACATCTTTGTTAGTATGTGGTGCTGAGGATCGAACCCGGGCCACCCACATGCCAGGTGAGTGCGCCACCACTTGAGCCACGTCCCCAGCCCTCCAACTCACCTTTCATTGTAAGTTCTATTATTCCTACCTTCATGCCCCATTCCACCTCCTTGGGAAGGCCTTCCCTAGCCTCCTGATTCAAACTTGCTCCAAACTTGTGAGAGGTGGAATTCTGTAAGCTAGTTGTTAAACACAGCCAATATTGGATATTAAATAATATACACTTTCAATTCAATATACTAGAAGCCAATGTCACACACACTCAAAACTCATCATATTATAATTACTTTACTATATTCCACATCTATCCTCTTGAGACCATCAGTGTAGTGGAAATAGAAGGCACTGGTCTCCTACCGTGCATCTTGTCCCAATTCTGTCTTCACTGATAAGAATAACTTGAAATCAGTCATGGTGGAATTATTAGAGCAAAGGCTGTAAATCAGGGTGATTTTTGTTTGTTTTGTTTGCTTTTTTAAGAGTGGGATGATCTGCAACAAATATATGAAAAAAAAATGTTCAACATCTCTAGCACTTAGAGAAATGCAAATCAAAACCACACTAAGATTCTCTCTCACTCCAGTCAGAATAGCAATCATCAAGAATACAAACAGCAATAAATGTTGGTGAGGATGTGGGAGAAAAAAGGCACACTCATACATTGCTGATGAGACTGCAAATTGGTACAACCACTACGGAAAGCAGTATGGAGATTCCTCAGAAAATTTGGAATGGAACCACCATTTGACCCAGTTGTCCCATGCCTAGGTTTATACCCAGAGGACTTAAAATCAGCATACTACAGTGACACACCCACATCAATGTTTATAGCAGCACAATTCACAATAGCTAAACTATGGAACCAACCTAGGTGCCCTTCAACACATGAATGGATAAAGAAAATGTGGTGTATATACACAATGGATTATTATTCAGCCTTAAAGAAGGAATAAAATTATGACATTTGCTGGCAAATGGTTGTAACTGGAGAATATTACGCTAATCAAAATAAACCAGTCCCAAAGAACCAAAGTCCAAATGTTTTCTCTGATATGCAAATGCTAATTCACAATGGGGGAGAATAGAGGTAATTTGGAGTGAAGGGAGGGGAGGGTGCATGGAGGTAGGAATGATAATAGAATGAATCAGTCATTATTACCGTATGTGTATATATGATTACATGACCTGTGTAACTGTAAATCATGTACAACCAGACAAATGAGAAGTTATACTCCATTTAAGTATGGTGTCAAAATGCATTCTACTGTCTTGTATAACTAATTAGAACAAATTTTAAAAATTGGAAAAAAAAAAGAGTGGACTGGTCTGATTTGATCATGGCTAATCAGATCTCTCGTTAACATACTAATAATAACACTTGAACTTTTCTGTTGTCTTTTCAATGATTGTAATTTTTAAACTTACTATTTGAAAAAAAAGTGTTTAATGTCTGTGTTTCTCACAAGCATGAGAACTCTGGAAGGAGAAGGGGCCATATATTTCCCTATTGATCTCTGTATACCCAGCACCTAGCACAGTTCTTGGCATATGATAAATTATTAATAATTTTGTTGACAAAATGTCAATAAAGCCCAAAAAGCAGAGACCAGTGTTTTAAATATAGATGGAATGATGGCAGGGATTTATCTAGAATATGAAATTTTTCCTTTCACTCCCTGACTGAGGATTTAAATATTGATGATCATTTAATTATATTTGAAGTTCAACTGGCTTAAACATTGCACTGATCCTTTTTACTATTATAATTATTCAATCATACTTATTGGACAAATTAAATGGGATTTGCTGTGACATTTCCATACATACATACAGCATGCTCTGATGATAGTCTTGGTGCCTTTTAACTAGGTGATAACTATTGATGGCCACATTCCATTTTCTTTGGCTCCCTTTGCAGGCAATATCTAGTGTGTTATTTTCCTAGAGCTGCCTAACAAAATAAAACAGCCAAACTAGCTAGTGTAAAATCCCCCCCCACCTCCCCTCCCCCAAAAGGAATTTGTTCACAATTCTGGAGGCTAGAAGTCTGAAATCAAAGTGCCTGCAGGACTGTTCTTCCTCTGAAACTCTGAGTGTCCTTCCTTGACTCTTCTAGCTTCTGGAGGCGGTGGGCATTCCTTGCAGCTGCGTCACCCCCATCTCTGTCTCCATCTTCACATAGTGCTCTTTCCTTGTGTTTCCTCAGTGTTCTCTTCTAAGGATCAACACTAGTCCAGTAGGACCTTATCATAACTAATTATATTGGCAATACCCCTCTTTCTAAGGTCAAATTCTGAGGCACTGGGGGTAAGGCCTTCAAAATATCTTCTGTGAAACACTGTTCAGCCCATAATGTCCTAGAAATGGTCTGTTTCATATACTACATTATCAGAATATTATAGCTGAACCCAGTAGATTCCATCTCATCTATGTGGCTCCATGGGATCAGTCTATTTGGCTCTTCCTCTGGCTCCAGACCTTGCTTTAGCTAAGGCCACAGGGAGGGAAGCATTTGAGAACCTCCACGAGACCTCACCCAAATACAGTTATTATCTTTTGTTTTGATTGAGGATTTGGATAAAGTAACACTTGGGCTATACTATACCAGGGCTTGGAAGCTAGCATAAGAACACAAGGTCATACTTCCTAACCTCAAGCTGCTACTCTGAAAAGATGAAGTTGGTATTCTTGCCAACCCTATATAAGCATGGATATGTACAAAGTGACCACTACTCTCAGGACACTTTCAATGCAGGAGATATCAGGAGGAGAGCCAGACACAGTCCTTCTGAGTCACTTTTATGTAGAAGCAAATTATATTTCTTTTTCCCTCTGGGGATATTTACTTTCAGTAAGCATTGGTGTCAATATAATAATTGTAGCTTGAGAAAAATCCAGAGAAGCTATTTAGATCACTCCCTTATTTCACAAACTCAGAATCACAGGGAGGGGCACTGTATTGCCGAGTCATCAGGCTAGAGAATGACGGAGACTATGGGTTATGGTTTAGAGCTGAGATATTGCCCAAAATCTCATGTGTAATACAATACAAGAATTTTCAGAGGTGAGCTCCTATTTTACAAAGTACGAGAAATTCTAGCCAGAGCACTTAGGCAAGAGAAGGAAATAAAGGGGATAAAATAGGAATGAAAGAAGTCAAATTGTCATTGTTTGCCAATGATATGAACCTATACTTAGAGGATCCAAAAAGCGGGGCTGGGGTTGTGGCTCAGCGGTAGAGCGCTTGCCTAGCATGTGTGAGGCCCTGGGTTCCATCCTCAGCACCAGATAAAAATAAATAAAATAAAGGTATTGTGTCAACTACAACTAAAAAAAAAATCCAAAAAGCTTCACCAATAGACTACTAGAGCTAATAAACAAATTTAGCAAAATAGCAGGTTTCAAAATTAACAGACAAAAATCAATTACATTCCTATATACCAACAATGAATTCGCTGAGAAAGAAATCAGGAAAACAATCCCATTCACAATAGCTTAAAAAAAAACCCTAGGAATAAATCTAATCAATAAATCTAATCAATAAATCTAATAAATCTAAACAATGAGAACTATAGAATACTGAAGAAAGAAATTTAAGAAGACACAAGATGGAAAGACTTTCCATGTTCATTGATAAGCAGAATATTGTCAAAATAATCATATTACCAAAAGTAATATACATTCAATATGATCCTCATCAAAATACCAATGACATTCTTCACAGAACTGGAAAAATCAGTCCAAAAATTCATTTGGAAGACTAAAAGACCCAGAAGAGCCAAAGCAATTCTAAGCTGAAAAAGCAATGCTGGAGGCATCACAAGACCTGACTTCAAATTATACTACAGAGCTATAACAAAAACCGCATGGTACTGGCACAAAACTAGACACATAGACCAATAGTATAGAACAGAATACTCAGAGACAAACCCACACATCTACAGGTATCTGATCCTTGAGAAAGGTGCCAAAAACATACCTTAGAGAAAAGACAGCTTTTTAAACAAATGGTGCTGGAGAAACTGGTTATCCATATGTGGAAGAATGAAACTAAACCATTATCTCTCAACCTGCACAAAAATCAACTCCAAATGGATCAAAAAACCTAGGAATTAGACCAGAAACTATGTAACTCCTAGAAGAAAGTGTAGGGTCAGCATTCCAACATATAGGCACAGGCGATGATTTTCTCAATAAGACCCTTAAAGTTCAGGAAATAATGCCAACAGTTAGTAATGAGATGGCATCACATTAAAGTTTCTGCACAGATAAGGAAACAATTGAAAATGTGAAGAAAGAATCTACAGGAGAATATCTTTGCTAGTTATTCTTCTGACAGAGGATTAATATCTAAAATATATGAAGAACTGAAAAAATTTAATACCAACCCCCACAATAACCCAATTAGTAAATGGGCAAATGAATTACATAGAAATACAAATGGCCAACAAATATATGAAAAAATGTTCAACATCATTAGCAATTATGGAAATGCAAATCAAAGCAGAGATTTCATCTCACAGCAGTCAGAATGACAACCATTAAGAATGCAAACAATAAGGGGCTCAAGTTGTAGCTCAGCGGTGGAGCGCTCGCCTTGCACGTTCGAGACCCTGGGTTCGATCCTCAGCATCACATAAAAATAAATAGGTGAAATAAAGGTATTGTGTCCAGCTACAACTGAAAAATAAATATTAGAAAAGAATACAAACAATAATAAATACTAAAAAGGATGTGGAGAAAAAGGAACATTTTTACACTGTTGGTGGGATCGTAAATTAGTACAACCACTAGGGAAATCAATATGGAGGTTCCTCAAAAGACTAGGCATGGAACGACCTACCATGTGACCTAGCTATACCACCTTTTGGTCTATTATTCTGAAAAGTTAAAATCATCATATTACAGTGATACATACTTACCTATGTTTATAGCAGCACAATTCACAATAGCCAAACTATGGAACTGCCCTAGATGTCCATCAACAGATTAATGGATAAAGAAAATGTGGTACATATCCACAATGGAGTTTTATTCAACTATAAAGAAGAATGAAATTATGTCACTTGCAGGAAAATGGATGGGACTTGAGACCATATGTTAAGCAAAGTATGCCAAACTCAGGCAGTCAAGGGTTGCATGTTTTCTCTCATTTGTTGAAGTAGAGAGAAAAAAGGAAAAGGAAGTGGTGGGGCAAGAATCTCATGAAAATCAAAGGGAGATAAATAGAGGAAAGGGATGGGAGGGGTAAAGGGGAGGAGTGCTGGGGAGGGATGTTGGCCAAATTATATTGTTATATTGTGTGCATGTATAAATGTGTAACAAAAAAGTCATTATTATAATGCACCGATTTTTAAAAAAAAGGGGGAGAAGAAAAAATTGTGTCCATACTGAACAGATTTTTTTTCTTGCAATTATTTTCTAAACAATAATATCAGCTATTTTTACTGCATTCACGTTGAATGTACTATTATACGTAATCTATAGATGCTTTAAGTTGTACAGGATGATATATGTAGATTATGTTCAAACATCACACCATTTTGCACAAGGTGCTTAGCATCTGCAGATTTGGGTATCCACAGTGTTCCTGGAACTAATCTGCAGATCCTGAGGGACAACTATAATTATTTGCTCGGCATGATAGTACTGCAAGGAGTTTTATTTAGCATGTTGTTTATGAAGGCAAATGTGAAAAACTAGTGAAAAGAGTTGAAAATGATTTCTTCTGGGTAGTACAAACTAGATAGAGCTCAGGAGGGTCTTTTGGAGAGGGGAATGTTACTTTTTATAAAGCCTGTATCTATTTTTTTGTTTTTCAAAAGTTACAGGTGTATTGCTTTGATAAAAGTTTTTAAAAATATTAAAGTAAAGCCTAGAAATTTAAGTTCAGAAACATCAGACAGTCCTCATTTCACACGGGATGCAAGTGCAACCCTTTGTGAAATTGAGACTTGCTGGACTCCAACTCTGTAGGATCTGCCCAGGTCCAGAGCATGGACTTACAGTCTTTCACATCTGGACCAGTGACAGCTCAGTATCAAGCAACGCTGGAGCCCTGACAACTGGAGGACCCTACATGAATTTACCAGGCTGTATTGGAAGGTCAATTTAGCCATTTACAGTGAAAAATATAACTGTCGGGAGGATTAGAAATTCTTATTTCCAAGTGTATACATTTTCCTCCTCCTCCTCCTCCTCCTCCTCCTCCTCCTCCTCCTCCTCCTCCTCCTCCTCCTCCTTCTTCCCAGGGACTGAACCCAGGGGTGCGACTGAGCTACATTACCAGTCTTTTCCCTTTTTTCTTATTTTATTTAGAGATAGGGTTTCATTGAGTTGCTTAGCTCCTTGCTTTTGCTGAGGCTGGCTTTGAACTCGAGATTCTCTGCCTCAGCCTCCTGAGTTGCTGGGATTACAGGTGTGCACCCCTGCGTCCAGCCACATTCTCTTCTTACTAGGGGCCACATTCTCTTTTTATTAGGGAAACATACTTGAGAAATATAATAACAGTCAGAGGATTGTCTAATAAAGAGGGAATCAAAGTGAAGAAGAGTATTATATAGTTCTCAGAAATATTTAAATCAGACCACGATAGCCTGAGGTCACCCTCTTCCTTTAATAGCTACCAGACTCCAGCACACCTTTCTGTGAAGGACCATATATTCAGTGTTTTCATTCATTGGTTACCTCTGTGGCAGCTGTTGACTACGGGCTCTGCTCTCACAAGGCGGGCACAGGCAGTATGTTATAATGGATGTGGCTGTGTTCACAGAACCTCACCTGGACACCATGTACACAAGGGCTGTCTGCCCGGACAGTCTGGAAACAGGCACATTCTTATTCTCCAAAACTCTTTCCTGTAACTTTCTTCATTTCAAAAATTTTATATAATATCTTTAAACTCTGAGACTAGACAAAAATCCATCTGATTTTAGTTCTAAATGATAGAGTTTGGATTAGGGAAAGGAAAACATCTGAAAGCCCACAGTTAATCAGCTTCCAAATCTCCCTGTACAGAAAGATATTTGGGGATTTTTCCACAGAGGCGCTGGGCATACCAATGATGAATAGCAATTCTTGTGTCTTCTTTCCTCCTCCCCTTCCCTGTCTTAAGACCTCTGTATTTCTAGACATTATTATTACATTGTCTTCACCTGGGTGACAAACAGATCTGGGATATTTTTTTGCAAGAATCTGGTGGTATCCAGCTTTCTTTTGAAAGTGTTTGCATGCTTGCAATCGCTGGGAGAAGCAGGCTGCCGGTGTCAATTGTGCTGCAACTGGAGAGCTGCCCTAGCAGAGATAGATAATGCAGGCTCCATCCATAGGGAAAGCATCCTGTCCACAGTGAACAGTGTCTGTGCTAACACTTGATAAAGTGCTTCCCAGACTCTACTTTGACATCATAAGACAATGTGCATCGTTTGTGAGTGATAAATTACTTTAACTCCTCAGCCTCACAGAGCCCAAAACCCATTGCAAAGCAAACGTTCAGAGAAATGGCATATGGCCAGATCATTCAGGAATGGTGATTGCACACTTTTCCTTAACCCCCAGGAGTCCCCAGTATTGATTCCACAAACCTGTTTGCTTGGGATTTTATCCTGGATTATCCAGGATGTTTTTGAAGCACTTAGTCTCTTTTAGAAATTCATGTCATATTGATCCAGAGGGTTGGCTTCTCACAGAACTCCAGCGCCATTGGGAGTGATGAAATTGAAGGAGATTCAGACCATTCATGTGCTTATTAACAAGCTCAGGTACTCTGGAGTTTATTCGTTTTAGAAATACACACTTTATATCTTCTATGTGTTAAGATTATTCTTAGTGGTAGAAACCTTGAATAAACAAAACAAAACCCCTGCCTTGTTTTAATGAAACTTATGCTATGTGGGATGGGAAATCACACAAAAGAAGCTGGTGATGAGCACTACGAGGAAAAATAAAGTATTCCAAAGGACACAGAGACCTCAGAGGCAGGCGAGATTGTTATGTCAGATAGGATAGTCAGGAGCAGTGACATTTGAGCCAAATTTGATGCAGTGAAAGAGGAAACCGTGTCAACACAGGGTTTGGTATACCGGGAAGAGTTTCAGGACAGAGGAAACAGTAAACACAACAATGCCCAAAAGGCAGGCTCATCTCAAATGGACCCACAGGATTTTAATTTATGGAGGTGACTGAGTGACAGCCTCTGAAAGAATCCATGACTTATGGTTCCTGAGAGGAGGGGGCACACCATGTCATGCCTGGCCACATATGAAAGCACTCAGGAGGCAGAGGCAGGAACAAGGGTCCAGTGCCTTCTGTGAGAAAAGCAAGGCACGGCAGGGGAGACGGCTTAGGATTGCCTAGTTTGAAAGATGTCAGGGGACTTTGGGTGATAGTGGCTGTCTCTGCTTGTCTAGGACCTGGCCCTGGGTGATTTGGGGCAGGGGGAATATTGGATTGGTGTGCACAAATTAGATAAGGAGATAGTTATGTGCATTAGCCAGCTTTCCTGTAACAATATACCTGAGATAGTCAATTTATAAAAGACAGGTGGTTTATTTTGTCTCATAGTTTTAGAGGTTTCAGTTCATGGTCATTTGGCCCCATTGCTTTTGGGCTTGTGGCATGGCAGAACATCATGGCAGGAGTGTGTGGTATAGCGAAGGGGCTCACCTCATGGATGGATGGATGGATGGATGGATGGATGGATGGGAAGGAAAAAGAAAGAAAGAAGAAGAGGAAGAGGAGTGGCCAAGGTCCAATATCCTCTTCCAGGATGCTGCTAATGTCTACTAGGACACACCTCATACTCTTGAAGTTCACTCCACCTCCCAATAGTGCCAACGTAGGGACTAAGCTTTTAACACGTGGCCCTTTGGGGATACTGCAGATCCAAAGCATAGCAGCTTGCAGGGGAAATAAACAATGTAGTTTGGCTACATTGTTAGTTTGGCTCTGTGATTGATGGATGCTTCATACCCAAATATGGAATCTGAGCAAACATGAGAAATGATCACCCATGGTCTTGCAGTTCATGTTAAAATTCCTACTGTGTGCAAGTTGGATGCACCTTGGGAGGGACAGGAATCCTCTGCTCATCATGGACCAAGCCACCAAGCCTGGTGACTAGTATGACTGTCACACAGAGAGCACCCACACCTTGAACTCAGTATTTGTTAAGATTCCTACCTCCTTCCTGATTTTTTTAAATGCTCTATCCCTGTGGTAATTTATACAAATGGTTGTTTTATCTAATTCTGGTGTTATTTAACATGCTTTGCTTTTTAATTCAAATCCTATTTTCATTACTGCTCCAAGAAAAATAACAGGAGAACTTATACCAATGGACTTTCTAGAAAAAGATGCATTTTGGCCGAGATGTCAAGGAGAGCCTATTCATTTGGCTTTGTCATTAAACTTTCATAGCAGAGAAGGAAGTTTCGTGAGATTGTTGCTTACTTACATACAAGGATACATTAAGGTCCATTTTGTAAACCTACAAATAAGTTTTAAAAAGTTGAAGAGGCATCTCACCACCGGGCCGATGACCAGCTCAGTGTTTTTCATTCACTCATTTTCACCACATTGCAAACCATGGCAATAACTCACATGCAAGGAACCGAAACAGCAAGAACTAATGTTTGCATTTTACAAAGTAAAAATCCTGCTTTCCACTTGATGCATTCTAGCCACTTAAATCTGTGAAGAGCCGAAATGGCAAAATAAGCAACGTTTTCCAGGAGCTGCCTCAGTTCAGATGACAAGGAAATGTCAGTCATAGACTCAGTCACAGAAAGCCCAGCATTTCATTCACTCAGCAAATCTTTACTGGACCTTAACTGTGAACCTGGCCTGCACAGGACACAGTGCCGAGTGAAACAAACCTGGTCCCTTCTCTCAAGACACTCAAATCCAGTGGGGGAGACTGATGTTTTTAAACATGAAACAAAACACTAAACTGCCTATGTAATTTCAAACTGTGGTAAGTTCCCTAAAGGAAAAGCAAGAAGAAGAGAATATAATTTAAACCACACAGGCGGTGTCTACGGAGGCCTTTCTGGACTCATTATTAGAACTGGGGTGTAGAGGATGAATAGGAATTTCCAGTTACTATTGCTGCATAGTTAATCTTTCTAAACTTAGTGGCCTAAGACAACACCATTTTATTTTGCTAAAAATTCCGTAGGTTAGGAATTCAAACAGGGCATGGTGGGTATGTCCTACCTCTGCTCTACAATGTTGAGGGTCTCATCCCTGACTTGAATGTCAGGGTAGCTCCAACAGCTGGGGGCTCACGTGACTGGTGCCACAGGGGACTGAATAGTGACTCCAAAAAATATGTCCAAGTCCTAAACCCTGATACCTCTGGATATGAAATCCTTATTTGGAAAAAGGGTCTTTGCGGATGTAATCAAGATAAGGTTTTTGAAATGAGATTATCCTGGAAAGATATTGGGCCCTAAAACCAATAACTGGTATCCTCATAAGAGAAAAGAGAGGGAGCTGTAGATAGAAGAGAAACATGGGACAGATGGAGTATGAGGCCAGAGGCTGAGATTGAAGTCCATAATCCAAACATAGGAGAGAAAAAACTCTTCCTATACCCTCTTAGGTTCAGGGGCTGAGGCCTGCAAATCAAACTGATAAAAAGATAAATTGATGAAAGAAAAAATAGAAGTTATATAAGGAGGACACTTATAGAAGATAAAGCTTATTTTTTTAAGGGATTTTTATGTGGACCAATTCAGTGCCATATTCTTCAGTGATGATGGTTGTTTCCCTTCACAAAGGGACATTCATAGGCTGCCTATAGTCAGAAAGGGGGACGTAGAGATCTTTTCCTACATCTGTGGTTTCTCTATTGCCTTCAGCTCAAACATATGCCAAGGTGGCATGTTTAGGGTGGCACATTCTGACCCGCTTCATAAGGAAGGTCAAGGATTGCCAACAACCTTCTGGAGATAGAGAGACAGGGAAGAGATTCTCCTTCAGAGACTCCAGAAGAAAACAACCCTCTCAACACGTTCATTGCAGATTTCTGGCCTCCAGAATGCAGGAGATCATTTCCCTTATTTAAAGCCACCAAGTTTGTGGTGATATCTTGGGGAAGCGACTCCATGTGGCTTCGCTCTGGGCATCAGCATCACACAACATGGTGGCTGGGTTGAATACAGCATCCCAAGAGCAAGTGTCCCAAGGGCACAGCCTTCAAGATACCAAAGCAGGAGCTGCATGACTTTCTGGCACCCAGCCTTGGAAATTATGTAATGCCATTGCCACCACAGTCACAAGTCCACCCAGATCCAAGGGGGGAGGATAAAGATCCCATCTCTCAGAGGCATGTCAAAGAATTTATGGGACATTCTACAACCACCTCAAGGAGTGGGCCATTCGAGTAGGGAGTAGAGCACCACCACATGTGGCCAATTAATTAAAATGGAATGAAATGAAAATTCATTGCTTAGTCACACTAGCCACATTTCAAGTACTCATGAGTACATGGCTCAGGGCTGCCATATTATCCAGAATAAGTATAGAACATTTCTACTGTGACAGAAGTTTCTGTTGAACAGGGCTGCCCTAGACAGGGAGGACACAGGGCCAAAGGCCCTGAGTTGGCAAATAAATTGACTCATAAAAGGAACAGAAAAGCCTGGCTTTAAGGGTAGTTTCGATGACTGACTTCTGCTGCTATATGCTCAGTGTCTAGCACATAGTAGGCCCTCACGGGTGTTTGTGAGATGAGAGAATGCATGCAGGAGGCTGCAGTACACCAAGAGCACCAATGTGAGAAAGGGTAGCTTAACGTAAAACTGGATTTCCTCCTGGTGAGGAGCTAGGAGCTACCTTTGTCCTCACTCAAGAGAGACGAGGAGGACACCCGTGAGGGCTGGCCCTCAGGTGGCTGCTGTCTCTGGGAACTGGGTGCCAGCACTGAGGGGCCTCCAGTGGACAGCGATCCCCTTCCCAGGCAGCCCCAGCCCACCCTACCAGGGAGGACAGAAGATCCCAGTGAAGAAGAGAAAATCCTCTGGGGTGGCAGTGGCAGTGGCTGTAGCAGAAGACAGAGGCCCCCAAAGTGTACACTCTCCAGCTATTGTGGATTCCAACCCCCTGCTGACTAAACAGAGGAGGGACACATTTTTCAAGCAAGAAGTGCCTGGCTTGGTTTTATGAGTATGCAAGTCCAGATGAAGTTGTAGGGCCAGAAGGAATGGAAAAATTTTCTGAAGACATTGATGTAGAACCTGAAAATATTATCATATTAGTTTTAGCAAAGGAATTGGAGGCTGAGAGCATGGGATTTTTTTTTTAACCAAGCATGATTGGTTAAAAGGAATGAGTTCATTACAGTGTGGCTGCACAGAAAGTTACAGAACAAATTTGATTTTTTGCGCTCACAGCTGAATGATATTTCATCACTTAAGAAATAAATCAATAAATATCCCATTTATTGATTCTTGATTTTACTTCTTGTGCTTTAGAAGTCTTATTAAGGAAGCCAGATCCTAGGCAACACGGTAAAGATTTGGGCTTACTTTTTCTTCTGTTAGGTGCAGGGTCTCTGTTCTAGTGTCTAAGTCTTTGATCCACATTGAGTTGATTTTAGTGCAGGGTGAAAGACAGGGGTTTAATTTCATTTTGTTATCTATGGATTTCCAGTTTTGCCGGCCCTATTTGTTGAATAGGCTATCTTTTTTCAAATTAAAAATATTCCTCTTAACAAAGGAAACAATCAATAATGTGAGGGAGCGAGCCTACAGATTGGGAGAAAATCTTTACCACATGCACCTTCAATAAAGCATTAATTACTAGGTTATATAAAGAACTCAAAAAAAATTAATACAAAAAAACCCCCAAATAACCCAATTAATAAATGGGCTAAGGAACTGAACAGACACTTCACAGAAGAACCGATCAACAAATATATGAAAAAATGTTTAACATCTCTAGCAATTAGAGAAATGCAAATCAAAACTACCCTTAGATTTCATCTCACTCCAGTCAGAATGGCAACCATCAAGAATACAAGCAACAATTTATATTGGCGAGGATGTGGGGAAAAATGTACACTCATACATTGCTGGTGGGACTGCAAATTGGTACAACCATTATGATACGCAGTATGGCGATTCCTCAGAAAACTTGGAATGGAACCATCATTCACCCAGCTATCCCACTCCTCAGTTTACACCAAAGGACTTAAAATCAGCATACTACAGTGACACAGCCACACCAATGTTTATATCAGCTCAATTCACAATAGCTAAACTATGGAACCAACCTAGGTGTCCTTCAATAGAGGAATGGGTAAAGAAAATGTGGTATATATATATTCAATGGGATATTATTCAACTTTAAAGAAGAATGAAATTATGGCATTTGCCAATAAATGGATGAAGTTGGAGAATATAATGCTAAGTGAAATAAACCAAATCCCCAAAAAACCAAAGGCTGAATGTTTTCTCTAATATATGGATGCTAATTCACAATAAGGGTGGGGGGCACTAGAGAATTGAGTTACCTTAGATTAGGTAGAGAGAAGTGAAGGGAGGAAAGGGGAGGGGATGTGGGAATAGGAAGGATAGGAGAATGAAACAGACATTATTGCTTTATGTATATATGTGTGACTGCATGACCAAAGTGATTCTACAACATATACACTCAGAAAAATGAGAAATTATATCCCATCTATGTATGATATATCAAAATACACAAATGCATTTTGTCAAGTATAACCAATTAAAACAAATAAAAAAAATTTTTTTTAAAGAAAAGGATACTAATAAAAAAAGAATATATACAGATATGTCTTTGATTTTGCAAGGGATAAAAATCAGAGAAGACTCGATATTGATACTGCTAAATCTATATTAACTCTTCTGCTTGGGAGGACCTGGTCACATTTTTCAATATTTTATCAGTACCTGGACAATCAAAGTATCTGTTATGAACAAAGGTCAATGATACAATGTATTAGAATTCAGCAGAACAGTTCATGCCCATCTTAGTGTTTGACCCATTCTTGATGAATTTGTTGAGTGACAAAAAGTCCATCAAACATCATAGCAAGAACTATTGTAAAGAAAATACAAACTTTTTGATTCCCTCATGTATACAAACTGCTGCAATCTGGCTGGGCACAATTCAGGAGCCACTTGTCAAAAGAAACAAACTTTATTTTTAGAACCACACACTCCAAACAAAACAGCTCCTCAGGAAAACCTTCAGAGCCCAACTGCCACCACTGGCTTCCCACAAGCCTCTCAACCTCCCCCACTCCTCCTGCTCTTGAGGCCGATTGGCTGGGTCGCATGGGCGGAGCCAAAAAAGTCCCCCAATGAGCAGCTCTGTGGTCTGAAAGGGCAGGGAAACAGCCCAATGAGCATCACCACAGAGGAGCCAATCAGTTGGCAGCTAGAAGTTGCTGGGGCCGCTGTGAGCCAATCATCAGCTGGCAGCTGGAAGTTTGCTGGCAGCTGGAAGTTTGCTGGGGCCCCTTCGACTGTGGCTCTCAACACAAACTAGTGAGATGTGGGGAAAAAAATCCAAAGGGTGCATTTTCATTCATATGAAGGACTTCTATAGTACTGCACCACCCTCGCCCCCATCCCCACATTTTTTAAAGGAAGTCTCCTTGTTATAGGCGAAGGGCATTGTGCCACACCTCTTCTGAGACTGAATATTGACATTTTTGTTTCAAGTTTTTTTTATATACCTTTATTTTGCTTATTTACTAATTTTTATGTGGTGCTGAGGGTTGAACCCGGTGCCTCACACACACTAGGCAAGTGCTTTACCACAAAGCCATAACCCCAGCCCATCAAGTTATGTTTTTAACATTATTTCAGAACAATAAAGATTCAGATTTGTGAGGGGAAGAAAAAAAAATGAAACTGGACAGGGAGGCAGGGGTCAGATCACACAGGGTCTTTCTGACTATTTTAAGGATGACACTAAAACAGAACATGTCTAAGGCATTGCTTTATGTTTCAAATGTTTATGAGTGGCGTAAGAAGAAAACAACTTTACTGCGGTTAGTAAGCATATTTGTTAATAAAAGATTCTGCTATAAGAGACTGAAATCCCAAAATAGCCAAGGCTCCACTGAGTTAGAAATTATTTTTCCCTGAAGTTAATATATGTAGGCTGGTATGACAACTCTAAATTCATCAGGCATTCCGGCTGATGGTTGGGACTTCTGCTTCATTTTCCAAGATGCCTTCTTTGGTCCAGCTATTCCATCTGCTTTCCAGTTGGGAGAAAGGAGAAAAGGAAAAAGAGAGCTGTTACCCTTCATGTGATGGAGGATCTCATCTAAGTTCTTAACTTCACTACATTTGCAAAGACCAGAGGTTATGTCCCTCATTCTAAGGTCATTTCTCAGAAAGTTGCACATAAAACTTCTACTACATCTTGTTGGCCAGTGCTTTATCACATGAGTACACCTACCTTGCAAGAAAGACAGAGTCATAATCTTTATCCTGGGAAGAGTAGGTTCAGCTTAAGAGGAGAGTGCTGGTACTGTGGAAGGAGAAGCCATAGCTGTGAGGGGCAGTAGCCATCAGCCCCTGGCACAGTTATTTGTTTATTTGCATTTCCTGTTCTTTCAGGAATCAGATCAAGAAGCATCAAATGGGACTCCACACACACGCATGTGGAGAGTGGGAGTACTCAAATTTTATTTCACATCAGAGGAGATCAAGCCCCACATTCTAAGCCCCCATCTCCAGTTTCCCACAACATTTACCATCTGGTGCCATCAATTTCTAGTCTACCTGATAGAAGGCTGTGCACTGGGTTACTAGCAGGAAGCAAGTTTACAGAAGCAGAGCATGATAAGGGGAAGAACTGGCTCTCCTCACAGGGCCTGAGATAAATCTCTAGCCTTGGGCTTCAACAGGGGTATTTACACTTCAAAAGGAGAGTAGTTAGATTCCTAGAGTTAGTATTTACAATCCAAAAGGTAGGGGCCTCTGGGGTTTATTAGGTTTCCAGGAGGGAAAATAAAATGGGGGGAGGGGGGAGAAACACCCCTACCCTAGACCTTTGCCATCCATCACACTCCTAGACCTGGAGGAGAAGGTGCTGGCACTTAACGCCTCGCCTTGCTCAATCCCCAGCACCTTGCGTGGTGCCTAGCATGTGACAACTCTTCAATGACAGGGTGCTGAATGACACACTTGCACATTTTCAAGGTTGTTTTTGAATCCAACATCTATTTCAGAGTTATTTCCTAGAAGCCAGGCCTTACCTCCACCTCTCCTTCTATTGGAAGCACTGTAGGATTTTCTCCAAGATTCACTCTGAAAACCTGGTGGGGCTCTTTGCTGATAACAATAAATATGTGGGGGCTCCAGTCTGAGCTCCCAGGAATTTTTACCTCTCCCTTTCACTCACACCATGCCTTCAGCCATCTGTCAACTTCAGCTTAAGTGTTCCTACTTGCCCCCGCATATATGGGCTTCCATTCTACTCCTGGGAAGTGGTGATTCTCTGTATTTGCCTGTCTTTTTCCAGTTTTCACAGTGGCAGTTTGTCCTGTGACTTCAATTTTCAGAGCTGTCAATTTTCAGTTTGCTCAACTTTTCTTGTTTGGAAGACAAGATAGGAAAGGGGTGGGTGGGCAGGGGAGATACAGAAAGAGAGAGAGAAAAAGTGAGGGACAGTGAGGAAAGGCAGGGTTACACACAGAAACAAAGAGGAGTGGGAGCCAGGACTTCCACTTCCCCATGGCCACGCTACACCTTCCACTTGGCCAGGGATTTAGCCAACTGGCAGCCAAGTTCCTGTTTCTGCCCGTCTCCAACATGGCAGTTTTCAGCTCTGATTGTTCATTAGCATCCCCAGGGGAGCTGCTACAACTCCTTGTACCCAGGTCTACCTTAATTAAAGCACCCTAGGGGATCAAATGTGTAGCTGGTGCTGAGAACCACCATCTCATTTTTCTAATTCATAGTCCCTACACTGGCACCTTCTCTAAGCTTATTAGAAAAGCAGCTTAGGCCCTTCCCAGATCTGCTCAATCAGAATTTGAAGTATAACAACATCCACAGTTGACTTCTGTGCACATGAAGGATTGGAAGCATTGACCAGATGGTCTTCCTATACCTCCAATCACAGTTGTCCCGTGAAGCAGATGGCTCCCAAGGAAGTGCTCTGTGAGCCAGCATCCTGTGGACTATAAGGTGTCAGTCAATCAGTCAAAAGTTCCCCCAGGCCTGCAAAGCCGGGGTCCACTGTGATCTCCCATGGTAATGTGTCTCCCATGGAGAGAATTAGATCTAACCGGGAAAGGGTTTTGAAACACCAGTACTGGGATCATGAGCTTCAAAGTTCAGAATAGAGTCAAAAATGCTATACTTGAACCACCACCAAGATTGGCAGTTTGAAGCAGGCAAACAAGAATTAAAGCAAGAGGTCAAGTGGAATGAATATCAGGGTTAAGGAAGTGGAAGGAAAACAGGAGATCTAGCCAGCTTGGGAGAAAGAAGAGCATGACAGTGAGGCCTAGTGGACTTGGACAGGAATGTCTCAGGCAGAGAGAAGAAGTACAACAGGTGGTCCTAAATACTGACTTCCCCAGAGTCACATGGATACAGTCCCTCAACCCTGGCTTACCATGTACCTCTATAAGTTCTGGTTGCTTTCTTCCCTACAGATCTTAGTACTTTGTTGCTAAGGATAGGATGTTTTTGACCCTCTTTCCCACCTCCACCAAATGACCTCATTCCAATTCCGGTTCTGCTACTTACTATCTGGTGACCTTGGGCAAATTGGCTGAGCTCCTTGGGAAACTTCCTCATCTACAAAATAAGGATGGGGTTATCACCTCACAAGGGTGAATGAAGAAAGCATGTGAAACAGAGTGTAATGTCTAACACAGGTGTATTCATGTAGTATGTATATATACATATATATATATTCACACTATATATTCATATAAATATACATATATATGTTGTTGAATGTGATATGCATATCATATAGCATAAAGAGCTAGGGCCCAATTTGTCTGACTTTTACATTGAGGGATGTTTTTCCCTTCTAAGTGACAAAAGCTAAATGAGAGTAAGAACATTTAAAAAGTAAAATAAAGCAAAACCATGTATTTTTGGATGCTGGTGCCAGGCACCACAGCATGTGACTAATCCTGACTATGCAGGAGGCTGAGGCAGAAAGATCACAAGTTGGAGGCTAGCTTGGGCAACATAGTGAGACCCCATTTTGAAACAAAACAAAATAAAGCAAAACAAATAAAATAAATAAAAAACAACTGTGAACACAAAAAACATATCTGATGTACATTTGATCCACATTTTGAAGCTGGACACAGTGATATTAAAGAATTGTCATTTTTGTTAGGTATGATGATCTCATAGTGGTTATAATTCAGACTCCACCCTCTAGGTGATTCTGATGCAGACTAAAGTTTGAAGGCCACTGTCTTAGGAAGTTCTATGTGAGCCAGCATCCTGTTGACTACATTGCATAAGTCAGGTATCAGTTTCAGCTGTAATAGAAACCTGTGATAAAAGTAGCTTAAAGTACATATCAAGTTTTTTCTTTCATCACAAAGACTGGAGGTAGATAGCCTTGGATGGTTCAAAAGTCATATTTTTACTGTATCCCTGACATAAAACTTCCATGCTTATGATTTTTAAATGACAGCTGCAATATCAGCTATTACAAATGTTCCAGGCATCAGGGGAAAGTCAAGGAGGTAAGGGAAAGCAAACCAGGTAAGCCACCTTCCATATGCCTGGTCAGATGCCCAGTGACCTGCTTACAACTCCTCTGCCACCCTTAGATGAAAAGGAGCTGGAATCTAACACTTGGTCATATCGTTGCTCAGAATAAAACTGGGAAGCTAGGAAGAATGGATACTAGAAGGATCTAGCAGCCTCTAGATTCTTCCTGGAATGAAGTCAATCATTAAAATTAAACCTTGGAGAACATTATTCCAAAATAGCTCTTTATTAGCCAGGCATTAAAAATACCATCTTTGGAAAAAAAACCCCACTAATAATAATAATAATAAAAAAAAGAAAAGAATACTATCTTTGGTCTACTAGGTGGAAGTCTATATCCTTGCTTTAGGCAAAAGTCTTTGCTTACTTTGAGGTTCAGAATGGCTATTTATCAGAATAAATAAACACAAATTGTTTCACATAAGTAGAAGCTGTGGTTGATATACATCAACCAAATATCCTATAGAGTTCTTAGAGAAGGTGATTTGTAATATAAATGAAAAGCAATAAATAAAAAGGAACATTTTCCTTAGGATTGTAGGACATGCTGTCTGTGCAAAGCTGTTTATACCACTGTTATTTATGACAGCAAACAAACAAACAAATTACATAGTTTACAATCCTTTCCTACAATAAAGGAAAGGCTGAGTGAATTATGGGATGATCATTACAGAGCCATAAAGAGCATGCAGAAACTTAGAAACGTGATTGCAAATACATTGGCAGTGGAAAGAGAGACCAAACGTGTCTGTGTACATGCATAAGATTAGAACATTCAGAGAACTGTAATGGGTTTTATCAGCATGCTAGAATTGTACACTGTTTCTGCTTAATTTCCTTTATTATTCTATAGGAAGTAACAGCAATAATAGTAAAATAAGTTTACATAGGCTAACAACCATTATTTTTCCTCAGATTCTTTTCTGGCTTTTTGTCTTTTGCATGATTTAATCTCAGATGCCTCCAGAAGGAAGATTTTGGTGCTCTACCGGAAAACCATAGTTGAGGTCAGGCAAATGATTTTTCTGTGGGGTTCACCTGCCAGTGTGAGTTACCACTCTGATCATGTCTCTGAAGGAACACTTAAGCTGTTATTTATTTATTTTTGGTACTGGGGATTGAACTCAGGGGCACTTGAACACTGAGTCACATTTCCAGCCCTATTTTATATTTTATTTAGAGACAGGGCCTCACTGAGTTGATTAGTACCTCACTGTTGCTAAGGCTGGCTTTGAATTTGTGATCCTCCTTCCTCCGTCTCTGGAGCAACTGGGATTACAGGTGTAAGCAAGCCACTGTGCCGGGCAAGCTGTTATTTATTAACATAGGAATATCTTTCCAGTAGTGGGAACAAATTTACAATCCTCTTTTCATTTTCTCTTGCCAGGGATTCCTCATAATCAGTGTAATGAAACTATAAGCCGGTTGTCCTAAGTTAGATGTAGATTTTCAGACAGCAATGAGAACAAAAATTACAGAATTTCCTATGTAGGAATTAAATCTGTTGGTCTTTAATGTGTTGCCGTGTACCCACCCCACCTCCATCACAACCACCGAAAGAAGGTCAAATGCTTCCTGAAATTCCTGTGAATTTGCATGATTGTTCAACTTGGCAAGAGCTAGAATTAATTTTAGGCTGAGTAAATGTTAATTTTTATTATGTTGAAGACGCCTAAAATAGTCTTAACCTTGAGATGGACTGATCTGTGAGTATGGCACCCACACTCCTTGCATATGTGTCCCAGGAGGGTGGGTGACTATTATGGCTTTAGGAAGGATATTTCCCCACCAGCCAAGCTGGGGACACTGAGGACACTGAGGACACTGACACAGGGGTATCCATGTTGTCTACGAATATATACAATATATATTCCCATAAATATCTATGTGCTTATTATCATCAAGGCAGGAATCCTTCCAAGACAGAAAGTCTTGATTTGCCAGGGATTAAAGTTGCAGAAATAATATTCAATTATTCTACTGAGAATTAACTTCTGTAAAGTAATAGAGCAAACAAGAATATCTACCTACATGGTTAATCTTAGAGGAGAAATCAATCTGCAGAATGAAGACAGGTTAACCTTGGAAGATTCTTGGAGACTTTGCCAAATTAAACAACTTAAGTTCCTGTACCTATATTCTGTGTGTGATACACATGCTGAACTTCTTTTACGCTGTACCCACGAACTCTACTCTTCAAATATTGGGTAAGTGCCATAAACTGAAAGAATTTGTGGGGAACCAGTATAACCAGTGAAGGGAAAGCACATAAATTCCAGGCATTTGTTTGA
This sequence comes from Urocitellus parryii, assembly GCF_045843805.1. NCBI lineage: Eukaryota > Metazoa > Chordata > Mammalia > Rodentia > Sciuridae > Urocitellus > Urocitellus parryii. The sequence continues at coordinate 57,639,687 of NC_135531.1, read as the reverse complement.
CGATACCAGAAAATTAATACCCACTCCAGAATAATACAAAAATGAAACACCAATCAATTTAAAACTTATACAATGGGAAATTTATTTCTAAAATGACAAACAACAACAACAAAGGAAATTTAGAGACCAATTTATAAAAAAAAAAACTTTAAAAATCAAAACTCTTATTTCATCATACACACACAAAAAAGCAGTTGTAACATACATAAGGATACAATCACTTTATATTCCCTAAACAGATTGTCATTTTTATTCCCCATGAACTATGTCAAAACATGGATAGGTAAGTATATCTTTACATTCTGGAAGGCAAGAGAAATCTTCAAAATTTAAATATGTATATATATATATATATTTTTTTTCATTTAAAATAAGTAAAACATTTAAAATAGCAGCAACACTGGTTTTGAAGTACACATACTACAGTAGATTATTCACATAATATAGATATTTTTCGGTAGCTTTTTCATTATTAATATTATCTAATACCCACCTATAATTTACGACTCCAAGTTCTTAGTCTCATCTCTAAGTAACTTAAGAGTCTAGAGTCAATAAATACTTTACAAAGAATAATTATAAAATGCAGGCTGCAGAACATTCCCAGACCAGGAAGAGAAGCATACCCAGAGGTTTTAGGGAAGAATCAGGTTGGAAGGCATACAAGGAATCTGCAGGATCCCCAAGGCAAGAGTGTGAGGCCACAAGCTCCCTGAAACGTTAGGAACCAAGTCCAGAGAAATGTGTCAAAGGGAAAAGAAGGCACTGCCTCCTCATCTTTCCACGGTCCTTTAAAATACAGACTTAGAGTGATGAGCCACTTGGGACATTTCCCAATAAACAGGGAATAGGGCAGGACAGTGGCCTAGGAGGTTGACATTGATTTGTCAGCATTTGTACCTATTTTGATGATCACAGGCATAAAAACCAAGATCTCAACAGGTCCTCATATATTTAATCCTGGGTGGTAGGAAAAATATTTCTACCTCTGCGTCCAATCTACTCCACTGGACCAATTTGCTAATCCTATTGTCTTCACCAGAACTCTCAAACATGGTGACAAGGCTTTTCACAGCTCTGGATTTGATGACAGAAGCTGTCCCTGCAATGATGGCCTCCTTTTTTTTGTATTTCAAAGATTTTTTCAGAAAAGGTAACTGTTCAGATCTCCCAATGAGGTTGGACCTATGGTTTGCTTTACACTATTAGCACTCTCTGATACTTCAAAATTCGTCCCCATTTTCAAACCACTTCAGATACTATTTCGGTTGATTCTCACAAAGGCCTTGTGAGGAAGCCCAGAGAAATGTCCAAGTGCTCAATGCAAACACCAGGAGGACTGAGGCTCAGGGAGATCAAAGTGACTCCTCTTGTCCAGGGTCTCGCCCACTAACTGACTGGTGCAGGTCCTCTGCAGAATTTAGCTCTCTAAATTGGCAAGAGATTTTTAAGAGTAGGGGCTTGGTAATGGTTGTTTTCTGAAGAATAAAGCAATCTGAAAGTCTCACACACGTAAACACACAGTAGAAAAATGCATTAAAGAAAAAAATACAAAGGGAGAGACAAATGATGCCACTTGGCAGTTAGTGTTATGAACTTTTTAAGTGCATTTTACATGTAGAATTTGGAAATCTAAAAAAAATTTAACACTTCATTTTCCTAAACAGTCTTATTTTGGATTCAACTAACAACACATCTTTGTTAGTGAGGCTGACATCAAAACATAAAAATTAAAAAAAAATTTTTTTACATGGGTTCACAGTTTTCCAAGAGACAGGTGAAAACGTTACAGCCTGATCTCAGGACCCTGTTCCAGCACTTACAATTACTATATCTATACAGTAGTTCTGTCAGATGTGGGCTTCACAAAACAGCGTTAATAAATATTCCTGTCCTTAGGAAAATTAGCTTTTTTTTTTTTTTTTTTTTGCTTTGGATCTAAGTTCAGAGGAAAACTGAAATGAACTTAGAGCTTTTATCATTTTTAAATTTCATTATCATTCCACTTTAGAAAAAAAATTTAAATGACCATAATAGTTAATTTAGAAAACTATCATATTCCATGTTGATGTTTTCAAGAAAAATGTAGTGACTTGATAGTTCCATTAAACAAAATTGTACAAATTCCATTGGAAGCATTACATTCCATTGTCAAGGAGCTTACCTATCATGATAACCTAGGAAGTGGAAGATGTAGGTTTAAGGTCCTGGTGTGTGACACTTTGAATCAATTCTTATTTTTTCATCAGCAAATGTGTTTGGAGAAACAGTTGAACTGCAAAGGAAGTCATTCATGACGCCATTGTGTAACATGATACAAAGGTTGAATAATCCTTTTTTTCTGTTCCTCTTCAGGCACCACCTGACCCAGTTCCCCTACCTCCCACCCACCCTCTTCCCTGGCATTCATACTCCATAAATGTCACACCAACAGAGTCCCCTCAGCCCTGAATTAAACGCATGAGGCACCAAAAGGTAAATTATGCTTTGGCAAGCAAGCAATCAGACGATTCTTTGAGTGTCTCTGAGGTAGTGGAATCTCTCCTCCTAATATTCGAATGGTTAAGAAACATTTAGGGATCTGAACTAAGAGACAAACAGATGCTGGTCACTGTGCTTATACACTCTCCTGAAATGGGTGGTTTATGTGATTGTCACATACTCCAGCAGCTTCTTCAGTGGAATCCTTGTTATGAGGAGAACAGGAAGATACTGAGGTTGCCGTGAGATGAGAGTAGGCCATTGCTTCCTGAGGGCATTGTGCAACTCATTACAACTTGGATTTAATTCCTTAATGTTTTCCAAAAAAATGTACCTGATGCAGAGTTAGGTGCTCAGTAAATATTTGATGACTGACTGAAAGCTTAAGCTCTCTGATTTAGCTCAGTGAGATTACAAGCAAAAACAAACATTAAAAAAAATCAACTTCAACTCGTGTGATCAAAGTCTAGGTGGCTTTCCTTATAGTGCATGGAACTTTAGGTGACTTTCAAACTCTGATAAGATTAAGTTCCAATGTCGTTGGGCTTGGCATGGTATATAACTCCATATTAACTCCAATAACTCCTCTTATTTCCATCTTGGTTTTACTATGATGATATGATCGTGGGCTTTTTATCCATAAATAACTTTTCCGAAGACAAAGTCATCCATTCCCTCTGTTGTTCTTCAAGCTTTTCTGCCAAGCATTTAATCAAGACAGGGTCCACCTTAGAATCAAACTTATTAGCAAACCAATGTCCATCTTTGATAAGCCACCTTAATTCTGCAGCTCCATAAATACACACACTGCGAAGGTGGGAGCCAGTACAACTGGGATAGAAAAACCCTTCATAATAATTCCACTTCACAAGGCGGGTCTTGCTCTGCAGGTCAGACACATCCTGGGCTGATCTGGAAATCTCCCCAGGTATCCCTGGTACCCGAATTAAGGTAGCCCAAAAGTGCTCATCAGGAGAATAGGTATCTTTAGACCAGGCAAAAAAGTCTTTAATGAGGGAGTTGTTGAAAATATATTTAACAAATGCTTGACTTAAAACAAAATAGGCACTCCCAACAAATATCTCAATGTTATGAGGGGGTGCTTCCTTGGAGATGTTCGTCCTTATTGGTAGCTTCACATATTCATAAGGCACCTGTCGGAGCTCATGGTGATACATGAATCTTCCCATTTTACTGTTAGGGGGTTTCACTGTCTCTAACATATTGGCTCCATTGAGTTTCTTCAACTCTGACACTAATTCAAAATTTGACTTCAGGGGAAAATCTTGCCCACACAAGTTGATGACATATTTCCATTGAACCGAAGACTTGAGAAGGTCTGATAAGCAGTTTAAGTCGGCTTGGAGTCTGGAAATGTGGGCATATTCCACAGCCTCTAATTTGGAAGCGATGAAAATATTGGAGAAGCACTTAGCTAAATTGTTCATGGCTACTTTGAAGGTGTTAGTTGACTTAAGGTCATAATGGATGCAGTAAATATTGTGCTGATTGTATATAGCATGGATAAGCCTTTCAACCATAATTGCATCTTTGTGGACAACCAAAGAATAAGCTATTGGGAAGCTCTTCTCCTCCTTTGAAACTAGCTTCTGATGGTACCTTCTCAGAGTCTGATAGATGTCACAGTCGCTGGTCAATGCCACAACATCATCATCCTCCAAGTCGATGATGTCTTGCCTTCTTATTTCCAGACTCTTGCCAATTTCCAAAGGCTCCTGTTCGTAGATACCTGAACAGTTGACTTCATACCTGATTTCATCCTTAACATGGGTGTATCTGTTCCTTACAAAAGGTGAAGTACTTAAGGAGTACTCAACTAAGTAAATGCCTCTTTGAGGGAAGAGGAGTCTTCCCACATTTAGAAGCTTTAATAAGGAGAACAGCCATAGGGTTAAAAACAGGATGAAAATTTTCTGCTGTACGGTGTATTTAAAACAACATTTGAATATCTTCATTCTGTAAGAGGAAAAAGGAATAGTAGATATTAATTAATATTAGGAATTAAGAGAATTTCAATTTATCCAAGATTTATTGGGTGCTGTTATGGTTTGGATGTGAAGTGTCCCCCAAAAGCTCCTGTGTGAGACAATGCAAGAAGTTTCAGAGACAAATGATTGGATTATGAGAGCCTTAACCCAATCAGTGGATTAACCCCCTGAAGGAGTTAACTGAGTGATAACTGAAGACAGGTAGGATGTGGCTGGAGGATGTGTATCATGGGGGCGTGCCTCTGGGATATATATTTGTGTCTGACAAGTGGAGTCACTCTCTCTGCTTCCTGATTATCATGTGAGCATCTTCCTTCCACCACACTCTTCTACCATGATGTTCTGCCTCACTTCAAGCTCCTAGGAATGGAGCCTGCTATCTATGGACTGAGACCTCTGAAACGATGAGCCCCTAAATAAAACTTTCCTCCTCTACAATTGTTCTGGCCAGGTCTTTCAGTCACAGCAGCGAAAAAGCTGACTAAAACAGGTAGCTACCACATGCCTGGCAGAATGCTGGACCCAAAGATAATAAAACAAGATTCTTGCCCTTAAAATAATACAGAAATCAGGAAATGGAAACATGTACAGTGGTGGTATTTTTCTGAAATTCTGTGTGAACTATACCTAATTTGAGAGATGTTGGTTACCAAAGAGATTGGAAGATAAACTCCTTAGCCTTCTGGGGGATTGGTTTCAGGACCTTATGGCTATCAAAATCCTCAAGTGCTCAAGTCTCTGGTAGGAAAAGGCACCACATTTGCATATAACAGATCCATAATCTCCTGTATACTTTTTCCCCTTTAACACCTCTCACAATCCCTATGCATCACTCCATTCATGTGAATCAGCCACAGCACTGGGTGGACCACAAATTCAAGTTTTGCTTTATAAAACTTTCTAGAGTTTTCTTTTCCAAATATTTTTGACTCAGGTTTGGTTGAATATGAGGGAACCACAAATGTGGAGAGCCAACTGCACTATGTGCTTTATATATTCTGCATTTCTGCTTAGCATATTTGTGGAGGGATTGCTCTTCTTTGGACAGGGGTCTAGAAAACTGGATGTATGAAGAGGTCCTCAGAGTTGCAAATAATTCACCTGAGGCCAAAAGGAACATTTATCTTAGTTCAACTTTCAGATCCTGATTAGACCTCCAAAAATAAAGAGGGCATCTCAGGACAGGACTGCCTGCCCGGGAGAGGGAAGGTGGCAGGGAACTCTGGAAAGGGATTGGGAGGTGCTATCAGGATCCTGTCCCAACCGGCTCTGTCAACTCTGAGCTTTCCCAGGCAGGGGACTACAGTGAATTTCCAAGAGGGGGAGGGTACAGGGACAGCCCAGGCTCCTGGCTTTCTGAACTACTTTCACAAAGGCCTCGCTAAGGGAAAATCTTGTCAGCCTTTGGGTCAGACTTTGAAATTCTTTAAATGAGCTGTCCTCCAATGCTATCCTGTCCTGAGTCAAACAAAATAAAACCACTTTGTCTGCTTACCATGGCTAGAAAGTCCTTTAAGATAAAAGCATTCCTTCCCCAAGTAAGAAGTAAAAACATGGAGGTACAATGCCCTTTAGTATGAAAGAGTTTCTGTCAAATCTTGAAGTGGTACTTGGTCTCTTCCCAGGTGGGCAAGAAATCATCACGGGTATGAGAGGCACTAACTAACCAATCAAGAGGACCCCCATAGCAGGAGGTAAGAGAAAAAACAAAGGTCCCCAACCTCAGCTTGGCTCTCCCACCCCCAGGGGCTTCTGCATAACACCCTCAGTCCCTCCCAGTGAGCTCTTCAGGAAAGAGCAGGAAGCAGCATGGCCTCGGGGTCTCCAGTTGCTAGGGTGAAGGTGGGTACCACTGATACCTGCCCATCAGCAGCCCCACCCCCTTTCTGGCCACCTGTCCCAGGAACTCCAGGGGCCTCCAGAGTAGAATGGTAGGAGCTCCTGACGCCTGACCCAGGTCTGACCAGAGTGGGTGGGGCCAAGGCTGACCTCAAGCTGGCCACCTGTTTCCTAGGAGACCAGGTTAGCAGTGCCACCTTCTGCAAACACCTCGGGACTGGCTCTTTTCCTCCTAAGGGCAGGAAGCAGGCAAATGTTTTGTTGGAAAGGAATACTCTTAGAATTACATTGCAAATAACTTCCCATGGACAAGGGATATTTCCCCTCCCACCTCTCCAGGCAGACAAGATAGAGTGACCTGCAGAGTTTCTCACCACATAGGTACAAGTTCCTAGTGACAATGAAATAAGGTTTCTTGGCAAGGTTTAATGGCTACAGCTCAGATGGAAGATGTTCCACAACAATTCAATAAAACATACTCCTCACTAAGTTCCCGACAGGAATGTTACATGAAGCACTTCCTCAAACCATCTTCTCCCCAGCTCTCCCAGGCACTATTGGAGCCTCTAAGGAAGCAGCAGGAAAACAGATCCACCGCAATTAAGTGCACTAAGTGTGAGTCACCGCATCGGGGCCAAATGGCTGTAGTCATCTGCAGCTTTTCAAAAAACTCTTAAGCTGGCCACTTTAAAGCCCAGGCTGTAAAGGAGTAGGAGGCTTCCTCTCCAAGAGAGAAGGAATGATAAATCAAGAACGGTGGAAGGAGACTGAGGAGAGAAGTTCTGAGTGTGACTCCGTTTAGGAACCAAGAATTGCACACAGTGACTCAGGCAGGTCAGGACCTTGGGGAGAGAGAGAAGGAGGTAGCTGGGCTTCAGGATGCCACAGACCTGGGCTTGAGTGCCTGGAAGGGCATTTGGTAGTTAAATCTTTGATTGAACTAGTTAACCTCTCTGAGGGCTCATTTTGCGTCCCACAGTGAGAATTAGACTAATTCCCAGCCACCAGAGGACTGAGGCTCAGTGCTCCCAAGAGGCCCTTCTCTTCCCCCAAGCCCAGCTTGCCTGTCTCCAATCTTGGGGCTTTTCCAATACAGTTCACAGGACCTGCTGAACTTATGTTTTAAAGAAAAGAATTCACGAGACAATTTTATGCAATGTTAAAAAATGACTGCCTTTCACTCTTTGGATCAAAGTAATAAGTGATAAAGGAAGGACAAAGCTGCTCAGAGCTGAGACCCTGCTCAGGTGCCGAGCAAAAGAGGAGGCCACACACCGTCCCACCATGACACGTCCTGGCCAAGGGGCAAGGGCTTAGCTTGCCCTCGGAAGCCCTGCAATTCAGCTCAGGGACGGCCTACCTAGCACCTGGACCTCAGACAGATGCCCTCAGCCTCTGCACATCTGTGCCCACAGGTAAAACAACTGTGACAGTTAAAGGAGGGAATGCCTGCAAAGCGCTCCAGCACAGCTCCAGACCATGACTGCCTGGTAAATGCATCCTTGTCCTCCCACCAGCTCACTCTCCAGACTGCCCTGCTACTCCTACTCATTGATGGCAAACACTTCCTCACAAATCCTGTCCAGACCTGTGGCTTATCATCCCCCCAACCCTCACACTTTTTTTTTTTCCCAAACTGGGGATTGAACTCAGGGGGCACTCAACCACTAAGCCACAAACCCAGTCCAACTTTGTATTTTATTTAGAAACGGGGTCTCACCGAGTTGTTAAGCACCTTGCTGTTGCTGAGGATGGCTTTGAACTTGTGATCCTCCTGTCTCAGCCTCCTGAGCCGCTGGGATTACAGGCATGTGCCATTGTGCTCAGTGGTACCCTCATACTTTTTTCTTTGCTGTGCTGGGGTTGGAACCCAGAGCTTCATGTGTGTAAGGCAAGAGCTCTCCCACTGAGCCCAGCCCTAGCCCCAGCCCTGTTGCTATCTGTCAGTCTACCTCCTATTTTCCCCAAAAGTCTCAACATAAATTCAGTATTTTAGGAGTAGTGGCTGACTACCTCCATCCCAGCTTCCATACTAATTTAATATCATTATTGATGTAGAATCACCCAATAAACAGTGCTTACTTGGGGCACCGTCTAAATACTTTCTATGTAATGACTCAATCCCTTCAACAGATCTGCTGAAGTGAGGCAGGAACTGCCGAATTCCCTCTGTTTGGAGAAAGGAAACTGGGGCACATGAAGCAATTAAAAACTGCCTAAGATGACAGATGTGGAAGGTGCTTTAATTGAAAACCTAACACAGAGAGTCTTGTTCCAGAGATGCACTCTTACCCTTCCATGCAGCACCTTCTCTTAGAATATAAAGAAAAAAAAATCCTCCATATTTCCCACAACAGTTTAGCCCTTGTCTAATTTTGTCTTATCAAACCGTGCTAAAGCATGAGCAGAAATGAACTTCACACCATGTTGGAGGTCCTGAGACCTTCCACCTAGTTTAAGAAATGATTGACAAAGAGGATAAGAGGAAAGCCTGAGTCACATCTGTCCTGCAGTCAGAGGCTGGGGACACAGAGCTAAGGAAGAGATCAGTCAATCCTCAGCCTTCGGGATCAGTTAAAGGAAAAGCAAGCAAGTTCATCCTGAGGGATTCTGCCACCAGTGACACTCGTCTCATCTCCTGTCACAAGGGAGTTACTGAGTTATTTCTTCTTGAAGTAATCTGTGACACAATTTGGGCTGTCTGAGTATTACTAATTGTTTTAGGAAATGTTCTGGGAGAAATTTCTCTCCAGGAGAATATTCCCTATTGGACCACCTTCATCTTCTTCAACTTTGTTTTATTATATGTCACTTTTAAAAAACAGCGTATGAAGAGCTTATTGACTTAGGAATGTCAGAATTTTGTTTCTTTCTAAAGTCTTACAAAGAAGAATGATCACTTAAGGACGGCGATATAATGACAGGTGCACTAAAAACAAAAACCCAAAGTACCCATAACCCTGATCTGGATGAACAAGCGAAGATCCTTCTACTGCAGTTACTTGATTTCAGCGAGGTCACTGATTCTGCCCTTGATGACTTGCTCATTGCCAAACCTGAAGATGTTTTGGACCAAGACTGGTAGGTGGAAGGATGACTCAGTCCAGACGCACTTCCTCAACACCCCCACAGCATCCCAAGAGTTGTGCAAAGAAGTAGACAGACAAGTTTCTCGATGACCTTACACACATATTGTTCTGGAGGGAAGATTTCAAAGGCAAATAATTATCACACCAATAGTAGGTAAACAGCAACTACCCGAAACACAAGAGTGGTGTGACCAGGTCAATAATACAATGGGGGGGTGAGGCTGGGGTTATGGCCCATAGGTAAAGCGCTCACTCGCCTAGCATGCGAGAGGCACTGGATTCAATCCTCAGTACCACATAAAAATACAATAAAGCTATTGTGTACACCTATAACTAAAAAATAAATATTAAAAAAAACCACAATACGAATGGAGCCAAGCAACCCTCAAATAATAAGCCTCAATTTCTACAAGAGAAAAAGGTTTGCTATTTTCTATTTATAAAAGTAAACGCTTCCATTAAAAAAAAATCAAGAAGTCAGAAAAGTCTGTAGAAGAAAATAAAGCTCAGTAGTGACCCGTTGTCTGGCACCGACACTATGGAGAGCACGTATTTCCAGGCTGCTTGTAATAAAAACACTCCTTTCCCCTTTCGGTTTGCTTTTCAGTGACAGTCTTCCTATATAGGCACTGCCCTGTTCCTTTTATTTCACACTCTACTGTGAATGAGCCCTACCCTAAACTGGGTTTGTGAATTATTAGAGAGTACGCAATGTCTAAAAGAGTCAACATACTTTTCAATGGGGGAAAAAACAATTAAATAATAGAATTCACTTTTCTAAGTCTTCACCACCAACGCTTAATTAACAAACCCACAATGCCTGGAGAAGTCTAGAAGTCAAAATCTTAAAACTAAAAAAAGGAGTTTTAAGGCAATTTCCCCCTTCAAAAGTGCCTACCCATCATTTAACCCCATTTCATTCCTGGGATGCTGGGAACATATGTCCCCCTTACATGTGTGTCTTAGTCTACTCTTACTATTAGAACAAAATACCTTAGATTGGGTAATTTATAAACAATAGTAATTTATTTCTCACAGTGCAGGAGGCTGAGAAGTCCAAGATCAAGTTTCAGATCCGTGTCTGATGAAGGCTCACTCTCTGCCTCCCAGATGGCACCTTGTTGCTATGCCCTTACATGGTGGAAGGCAGAAGGGCAATATGATAGCAGGGTGAACTGCTCCTTCATACCTCTTCTATAAGGTTACTAATTCCATTCATACTGGCTCCACCCTTCATGCTTAATCATCTCCTAAAGGCCCCACTTCTTAATATCATCACACGGCAGTTAAGTTTCAACATACGAATTTTAGATCATAGCAGTATGTCTAACTGCTCTCCACCAAGCAGAAGAAGGAAGGATCCCTAACCCCTCCTATCCAGGCCCCTTTGGGTGGCATTCGGTCCAGCCTACTTCCCTGCTCCCCTCCAACAAGATCACTCTGACCAAAGCCAACAGAAGACTTTGTATTGCTGGTGTCGGGACACATACTTGTCCTTTCTCAATGGTCTATGCTGAATGTTAGAATTATTCACACTGACTGACTTATTCTTTTCCTTAGGTAGATACTATCGTTTCCCTCATTTTTTTCAGATTGAGAAACAGAGTCACAGAGATACATAACTTACCTTAGGTCATACAGCTAGGGGTCAAGATTTTCAACTGTGGTTCAACTTCAGAGCCTTCACTATTAAATGCAGCTTGAGACCACCTCTTCAATGCCTTGGCAGTAGTAGAACCTTTTTGGTTCTATATCCAAAATGTACATCAGATCTGCTCACTTCTTTTTACTCTGTGGGAACCACCCTAATCCAAACCAGCATCAATCCTTGCCTGGGTATAAAACAATCTCCCAACTGGCCTCCCTCATTTTCCATTCTCTGTACTGTAGCCAAAATGATTTTTAAAATTCATAGGTTAGAACAACCCCTCTCCCTAGACCCACTTCCTATGCATACAACACTTCACTGAGATTTCACTTCATGTAGAATAAAATTGGAAATCTCTTCCATGACCATAAAGCTCAGCAGCTCCCATGCTTGCCTTTCTCCCCAGTTCATCTTATTAAAGCTTCTACTTTTTCTTTCTTACACCAGTCTTATAAGAGTTCCTGGGACATCAGCCTCTTCCTTGCCTCAGGATCTTTGCACTTGCTGTTCCCAAATCTAGACCAATTCCCCCTGGACCCTGTCCTGCCTGGACCTTCAAGTTTCAGGAGAAATGTCTTCCTTAGTTCCTCTCTGATGATCACTCTACCCAAATCACTCTCCTGTCTATCATACTCCTGGTTTTCCTCTAAGCACTTGACATACTTTTACTTCTTTATTATCCATTGCCATGCAGGCACGTAAGTTCCTTGAAGGCCTTGCTCATTACTCCAACCTCAGTATCTATTCTGGCACAGGGTTAGTTCCTCACTGGAACAAATGAAGATCTGAATTCTAGTCTGGGCTCTGCCATCCCAAACTCCTCAGGCGACCCCAGCAAAGTCTTTAATTCCCATGTGTGAAATGGGAAAATGGCTTTTCAATCTAATAGTGCTATTACAGAGGTCCTATGATAGAGTGCATGTGAAGAACTTAGGAAAAAAAGACAATTTTGGTCCACAAATTTGTCTACTAAGTAGGTATGAAAACCTCTGTGAGGAAAGTTTTCTCGGGAAAACCAAAAAGGAGTCAACATGTTGTTCATTTTATTTTTCGAAAGCATTTACTATTCCTCTATGCTGACCTTCTAATTATTGTTTTTCACTATTTGACAACATTCCTTTTTGTCAAAGGTTTTTACTGAAGTTTCAAAATTGTTCATGTGATTTTCAGAATGATGTAGATACACCTGTCTTGGATTTTGAGAGTCACGAAGATAGTTTTCTAGTTAACCATTGAGTTGGGTTTTTTTTTTCCCCCAGTATGTTCAATATTTTTTGGAAGACTTATAACCAAAGAATTTTAAATGACAACTCATTCTATGCAGAGCTTAAACAGCGTTTGTAACACTGCATTGCGGAAGCTATGAGCTTCTCCCCAAGTTCAACATCTTTTGGGGGGAATTCTACAGATGTGGCAAAACTGTAATGGCTCATTGTGGATCCCTGTTTGCCGTCATCTTAATGACCCTACAACCAGCAAAGCAGTAAAAGGATTTTGCAACAATGCAAACATATAAAACATACTCCCCATCAGGGCTTTTGCAGTCTTCCATTGCCAAAAATCAGAGGTCCTGTAAAACTTTCCCAGCTTGGTGAACTAGGCTGGCTCTCATCCAAGGGGCCTCTGTCTGAAGTCCCTGTACAACATGTCACAATTGACAGCTTTCTGTTTAGGCAGGTTGCTTTGGTTTGCAAGAACCAAGACCATGGTCATGACCTTCCTTGGATAAAGGACTACTTCATCTGCAAGACTGTGAAACAGAGGCTTCCATGAGAATAGTGGTTCTGAAAGTCACTGTTACCTGCCTCTTTAGATTATAATGCTTCCTGCTTGTAACTTCACTGGAGCCTCTCAGGTTGGAGGGACCTCTCAGGTTGGAGGGACCTCTCAGGTTGGAGGAACCTCTCAGGTTGGAGGAGAGTCACAGGGTGTAGGTTTACATGGGATATGAGCAACCCACATCAGGACATGTTGACCAGCTGCTGGTCTCTCATCGTTGTAAGAAATCTAGGCTGCGAAAGCCTAGCAAGAAAGTGCCAAGTTCAATTGCCTTTTTACAGTCACACCGGTTAGAAGAGAACAGACTTGATTCTGGGCTCTATCGCATCTGTCCACAGGGCAAACATCAAAAGCTTCTAGTGTCTCTTAGTTGGCAAAGCCACATGGACAGCTAAGAACCCTGTAACCAGCAAAGCAGTAGTAAGGATTTGGCAGCAATTCCAATACACAAAACGTACTATCTGTCAGGGCTTTTAGCCGGAAGTCTAAAATGAGATAATGAAACCAATGAAACGTTTTTACTTTGTAATAATTTGTGACCTTCATTGTGAAGCAAAACATTGAATTTTTCTCTATAGAGATTTTTTTTTTAATAAGAAGGGTAGATTTCAAAAATACCTATGCTTTCAGATTTTAGCTTGATGAAAAGAGCTTACATTCAACGTTTTCCCATTTTTAGGCATAAAGGGTTATCAAAAAGGAGATAATTTATTGATTAGATCTTTGCTTCTCAAGCTTTATGAAACAGGTTTCATTCCTTCTAGGGTTTCATTCTCTACCCTTCTCATTTCAGTCAGTTTGGGCACAACATAAAACCAAAATGCATGTTATGTTTTGTGTTCTAAATTTAAATTGTGGGTTGAGAATATTCTGGCTTCTTTTCCAATAAAGGAGAAAAACTGAATTGAAAAATACATCTGTTTTTTAAAATGTATGTTTATTGTATTAGAAATAAAGTAACTTTCCCTACCCAGAGTCTATGAGCATGATTTTTCTCCCCTCTCTGAAAGCATTTATATGGCCAACTCTGTATTTTGTCCTGGCCAAAATTAATTCCTCAAAGGCTCTGTAGTCGGCTGAAAAGGCATGGGTACCTGGTTTCTACTTGTGCCTTTAGAGTAATATATCTCATGTCCTCAAATAACTACATTCAGAGGCAGCAGAGGAATAAGAATGAATCAACAGTATCAAGGTCAGGAATGGCTTGAGGCCAGGCCAAGCTGCTGGTGAATGGATTAGACACACTCCATTTCCCATCAGCTTGTTTGTGGTTTGGGTTCTGCCAATATGGCGGAGACTTCACTATGCAGCTGGAGACTTCAATATGCTTCCACACTAAACAAAAAGCCTCAAGATCAGTGACTCTGGGTTTGGCTTCCTCATTCAGCCAAAGGTCTGTGCTTCTTGGTTTAAAACGTGTATACTGCCCTCAGAACCTTGTGTGCATACAGACACAATAAAATTAAGACCCAGGAATTCAAAATTAACTGAAAGGGGTAGAAGAAGTAAAAATCTGCAGTTGCTTGGGAATACTCTGCTAAAATAGGAATTTCAAAAGCCGTGATTTTTGTCTTACCAAAAGTCCAATCTAGAAACGCCTGCAGGAAGCTCTGTCTGCATCTGGCACCTCCTCCAAGGATGCATTCCAGCAGTGGTTCCCATCTTGACCACGGGGGTCTCAATAGGCAGGGGATTAGAATAAACAAGCACAGTGACTGCTTAGCTTACTAAGCAGCCAGGGTACATACCAGCTACACAGAAAGCAGAAGGAACACCAGACCTCAGATTTTCTAATGGATGGTGCCTTCAAAACAGTGCGGGCCAGTGCCAGAACAGACTAGTGAAATAGAGTTCAGAAACAGACCTGCAGGTATGACTCTGGTGGACCACCAGTGACCTTCCAACATCTGTCCTCCCCTTTCTCTTTACAAAGAGAACTGCATTGTTGGTGGCAGAAGCATGTCTCTGTGAAAGGTTTCTTCCTCAACTTCCACTGTAGAGGAGCTATCAGTGAAATATCATGTGGGGTATCTGAGATAGTTTTTATTAAAAGGAGCTTGATTTTCAGGTGGGAAGCATGCTATTTTTGTCCTCTCTTCCCCCTCTTTCATTTTTCTGGTGGAACTCTAACATGATGGTGAGACTTGTAGCAGCCATCTTGGAACCAGGAGGTTCAGACCAAAAGATTGCTGGAGATCTCGGTCCCCAAATCCTCAAGCCACTGAACAGGCAGCAGCAAACACCCACTCTGAATTCTTGCTACAGGAGAAAAATGAACACTTCTATGTTTAGGCAACTTGCACTTTGAAAGATGGCCCCAGGGAAAGGGTAATGCTTAACCACATTCACACACCCAAGAGAAAAATTAAATTTAAACCAGATTAAAGTATCTACTTGTACAACAGTATAATCCTGTATATAGCCAAATGCAAAAATATGCCTCAAATATGCTGAACTTCTCATCCATTTATATTTGGAGGCAGATGGAAGCTTTAGGTAAACATCTGAAGGAAGGCAGTCTGCAAGATTTACCAAATTAACTCTGATGTTGGCAAGGACTGCAGCCTGCTCACCACGCTCAGTTAAGCCCCTTCAGGGTATGGCAAACCTCCTCTGTGTAAAGTTTCTGGTCCCAGGTCACATCATCTCCAAAGGTCACCTTGCAGGTGGGGTGTCTTCTAGAGAGCTTCTTATATAAGAGAGACTTTAGGACTAGTTTTTTTTTTTCCTCCCAAGTTGTCAGTATAATATAGATATCCAAGATACCTGGAGTAGTTCTGAGCCATTTCCTGAATGTTCCCTTGCACCCCTTCTTCCTGACCCCATGCCTCTTCTCACTAACACACACTCACCTGCCTCTGTCTTACCCTCCTGCTCAGCCTTTGCATACATTAATAAGTTTACCATTAACAAGATGCCATGGATCTAGTTAGTCTCTGTCTGTGACAGCAACCAGGGCACCAACTCACGTGGTTACTGGGATGACTAAACAAGCTAATGAGCTGGGTACGTTCTGGCAGAAAAACCAGACTAGCACAGAGCTGCGTGATGGTCAGGATCAAAGGCATTGGAACAAGCTGGGTATCATGGACCAGGCGCTGTTCCGCAAACCAGCACAGGCTTCATGCTCAATGTGCCTCGCCCACTCCTGTACCCAGAAACCATCTTCGAGAGGCCACAGCCATGGAGTTCCATCAGGCAGACTGGGGCTGAAGCCACATCAAAAACTTTCGTACTTCTTGTGGTGGAGGAGGAGGAAATCAAATGGACACTCAACTTGTCTGTAGGCCTGAACTTTTTCAAAGTAGAAAGTTTTTTTTTTTTTAATATTTATTTTTTGGTTGTAGTTGGACATAATACCTTTATTTTATTCATTTTTTTTTTTTTGTGATGCTGAGGATCGAACCCAGGGCCAACCATCTCACGTGCTAGGTGAGCGCTCTACCGCTGAGCCACAACCCCAGCCCTTGTTTTTGATTTTTAAGAGAGAATTATGGGGATAATGAGGAGTGGACAAGATTAAAACTGGTCCCTCTCAGTACCAGGATTCAGGCAACACATTTTTTGATGGCACAGTTCTAAGTCTAGAGTCATTGCCATCTTCGCTCTCTAATTTATATTTTCACTACTTGGTTATAAAAATGACTTTTATTGTTCCAAACTTATAAATTAGTTGATCATAAAAGTATTCTTTTTTCTACTTACTATGGTGATAAAACATATAACCAAATTTATCATTTGAACTTTTGCCTTTTTTTGTGGTGCCAGGATGGAACCCAGGGCTTTACACATTAGGCAAGAGCTCTACCACTGAGCTCCACCTTTTATTATTATTTCTTGTTTTGAGACAGGGTTTCAATAGTTGCTTTGGCTCGCCTCAAACTTGAAATCTTTGTCTCAGCTTCTTGAGCAGCTGATTTTTAGGTGTGCCTGCCTCCACTTTAGCCATTTTTAAAGAAATATTTATTAATGCATATTAATTGTATAGGTCAGTGGGGTTCAGTGTGATATTTCCATACATGCATGGAGAGTACCCAGTGATTACTTTAACCATTTTTAAGTGTTAAGGACCCTGTGGTATTAAGCACAAATATTCCACAACCATAAGCATCAATCATCCACAGATTTTCATCTTTTCCAGGGAACTTCTGTACCTGTCCAACATTGGCTCATGCCTCTCTAGCCCTTGGCAGCCACCATTCCACTTTCTGCCTGCACGGATTGAACCATCCTAGGAATTCATTTACTAGGAGTCACATGGTATTTTTCCAATGTTTGACTGGTTTATTACAGTAGATACACGAGTCTTCAAGGCTCGTTTGTGTTGTAGCTATGCCAAAATTTCCCTCCTTTTTAAATACGAATAATATTCCATTGTATGTATAAACCACATTTTGGGCATCCATTTCTGCCAGTGGACACCTGTATTGCTTTCACCTTTTGGCTATTGTGAATAATGCTGCTATGAAGGTGGATGTACAAATATCTGTTCAAATCTCTGCCTTCACTTCTTTGGAGTAACATATCCCCCACCTTCCCAGTGCTGTGGATCAAACCCAGGGCCTCCCACATCAGGCAAGTGCTCTATCACTGAGCTATACCCCAGCCCCTTTTATATTCTTATGAATCCTATTTCTGTCCCCCTTCTATTGGCTGTCCACCTATCCAGCAAATCTTTACCATGGGCCAGGGAGGTACTGTGTTAGATTCAAGCGAGAATACTTGGTAACTCCTGCCTCGAGGAATACAGAGAAGTAACAGTGTGGTCTTAGGTGATCTGATAACACAACCCAAAGAAATCCCAGTTGTTTTATTTGAATTTGTTCATATAGAGACAGTTCTCCGAAAGCCCAAGTCACTAGCTGTTCTTAGAAACGTCTCTTTTATTCCGTGTTCTTCTCGCCGTGGTGCTGACTACATGTTCCTCTCTCCTTGGGATCTCTTCTTCGTCCCACATCCTTCAGCTCCACAATCTCCCTACCCTTCTCTTAGTGCATTTTTGGTCTCATATCTTTTTTTAATATTTATTTTTTTAGTTTTAGGTGGCCACAATATCTTTATTTTGTTTTTAATGTGGTGCTGAGAATCGAATCCAGTGCCTCACGCATGCTAGGCGAGCGCTCTACCACTTGAGCCACATCCCCAGCCCCTTGGTCTCATCTTTTGATGATGATGCTACTGAGGGCTGCCCAGAGTCAGCCATCCCTCCTTATTCCACCAAGGTGGAACATGGGGGTGTCAATGCAAACACACAGATATTCCCAATACGCTGCAGTGACGTGGAGGAGAAGGAAAAGGAACCTCAGCCAGCACAGGGGCTATGCTAGGTGTTGTTCTTTCTCATCTCAGCAGAACTGCCCATCCTCAGTGGCTGTCTGCACCAGCTGCTCTGTCCTGGGCTGGCTGGGTCTTATAGACCACGAGAGAAGTGCTGGGCCAACAGGTCAAACCCACCAGGGCTAAAGGTTCATTGGACAGGCCTGAGAACAACTCAGAAGCCCTTCCTCAAAGGGACAACTGTATTTATTTCCCTCTAACTAGAGTAGGAAACAAAAGCTAGAAAACCAACAAGAGATGATGGGGGAGAATAAAAAGCAACCAAAGAGCATCAAATACAGAGTGAAGGGATTAAGACTACGCTTATGCTTAATATGGCATTCTGACATAATGCTGTATTGACTTAAGGCCCCTGAAAAGCAGAGGGGCAAGATCATCTGCTTTGTACTGTTTCTTTTAAAAGCAGGAGATGGAAATCCCTGTACAAGATGAGCAAGTATCATCGAGGAAGACAGAAAGTTAAGGCCCTTTCAGGAAAATGTGCACTACTGTTAAACTCACCTTACCTTGCTGGTCACTTCTCCGCCAAGTCCACATTGAGCTTCAGCCCCTGGCCTTGTCTCATTTTAATACTCTTTGTCCAATTCACAATGTAAGTATTCATCTGTCTCTGGATCTCCACTTCCTTATGAGGGTTCTGCTGTCATGTAAGATTCATATGTTTGTATGATTTTCTCTATTGGTCTTTCTTATGTCAACTTAATTCTCAGGTACACAAAATACCCTAAGAGGGTCAAGTGGAAATTCTGTCTCCCCTATAAGGGATATTCGAGTTTACAGAGAACTTTACTATTTACAGGCACTTTTTTTGGGGGGGGGGGTTGGTTTTGTTTATCATGGTAAGGGAGATCATGTCATCCAAGTAGGTTTGGTGTGTGTGTGGGGGTGTAGCTCAGTGGTAGAGTATGTGCTTAACATGCTCAAGGACCAGCACAACAGCTCTACTCCTCCCCCCCAAAAAGAGGCCTGGTAGTGTCTTGCAGGAGGAAAACAAGCTCAGATATGGGGAATCTGAAGTTTGGCTTAAGGTGGGAATTTTAATGTGGTGGAGGCCCAGTGGGGACTGAATAAGAACCATGATGAGGCAGTGCCCCCATGAAGTTGTTCTGATTTTTGCCTTTTAAAACTTCTCTTATGCCATCATACTATGTCACTGTGTTGCTCTAAAGGCTATTTTTTTTTTTTTTTTTGGTGCTGCTGGGGATTGAACCCAGGGCCTTGTGCGTGTGAAGTGAGCACTCTACCAACTGAGCTACACCTCCAGCTCCTTAGGGCAAAATTTTGTATCAGCAAAATTGTAGATTAAAAAAATAATCAGATAAACTTGAGTCTTGTGATTAAATCTAGACTTTAGCAGAAAAGTCAAGTTCTAGAAGGTAAAACAAAAAAAGGCACAATTTTTGCTTCCCAGATTTCTGAATTCTTTTAAATATGACTATAAATAAGCTGAAACTCACCTCTATGTCACCTACAAAACAAATCAAAAACACAAATAAAACTCCAAGGGGCTGGGATTGTGGCTCAGCGACACACTGCTTGCCTAGCATGTGCGAGGCCCTGGGTTAGATACTCAGCACCACATGAAAATAAATAAATAAAATAAAGGTATTGTGTACAACTACAACTAAAAATTAAATATTTAAAAACAAATAAATAAATAAAACTCCAAACTGATGGTTTATACAGGGATAGTGAAGCCATCTCCAAGTTCACTTACAATATGCTCATGATGGCTCTGAAGTGACAGACACCAGGAGTGAAGTTACAGAACAAAGGCCTAAAAAGGGAAACCATCTGAGAGAGCACTTTAGAACAACAGTAATTCAAATCTGAGTGATGCCAGGACTGTGACTATTCTTTCTTTTTTTGGTACTGGGGATGGAACCCAGGGGTGCTGAGCCATATCCCCAGCCATATCACCACACTTTAAGAACCATTGCTCTAAGTAAGAGAATCGTACTGAGCCATATCCCCAGCCCCTTTTTAATATTTTACTTAGAGTCAGGGTCTCAGTGAGTGCTTAGTGCCTTGCTAAGTTGCTGAGGCTGGCTTTGAACTCACAATCCTCCTGCCTCAGCCTCCCAAGCTGCTAGGATTACAGGCAGGCACCACCGCACCCAGCTATTATTCTTCCAGTGCTGTCCCCATAAGACTGCAAAAGCGTCCATGGTTTTGAGCCTCATTACGTATGAGGTGGCTACTAATAAAGACACTCACATCATCATTAATTCTTTGGCCAGGATCTCGGTGTCCAAGGGAGAAGAGGACATCAGTTTATATGGGAATTGGACAGAAATAGAACCCAAACAGATTGTGTCAGACTTGGATCTAGTAAGATCAAATTTAAGAGATAAACTCCCAGGTCCAGAAAATTAACTGCACGCCTACTAGATGGACAAATGTGGCTTCACAGGAGCATCTGTAGAGGATGGTTCAGTGTTTTGGCTGACTGTACATTTGGTATGAGTCACAGTTTGTTTGGTATGAGGCTGCCAAAGGAAGAAAAAGGCAGTGAAACAAAACCTCCGTGGCCCTGGACAGCTTGGGGACTACAGAGCTGCAGAATGCTAAGGCTGAAAGGAAGGGATCTTAGAAAGCATCTCCTATCAGGTTAGACTTGGACCAAGGAAGGGAAGGGATCAGCCACCCTGCTGTACTCTGCTCTGAGCAGATGCACTGAGCAATGGGTTTGTGTCTCCGTTCAACCATCTCCCAGGTCAGCAGGCATGGAAGTCAAGTGGCACAGCAAGAAGCTGGTGATCACAACACAGAAAAGTTAAGGTTACGGCTGAAAAAGTGAAAAAACCAGGCATGACTGCTGCTCCAAATAGCTAAAGAACTTATTAAAACACACATTGCTGGGCCCCATCTCCAGAGATTCCATTCAGCAGATTTGAGTGGTCAGAACCAACATTTATAATAAGTCCTCAGGTGCTACTTTGCAGCTAGCTGGCCCAGGGACCACACTTTAAGAACCATTGCTCTAAGTAAGAGAATCATACTTTGTTTCTTTGGTTATGGATATTCTGCATTCATGAGATTTTACTAAGATACAATGGCCCATTTCCCAATAAGTCCAAATTAGGGAGAGTTGATTGGTTTTAAAGACTCAAATACTTGTAGTTATATTCTAAACTTTCATACTGCTTAGCAGAAATTCAACCGTTACCTGCTGACCCTTAGTGTTTCTTATTAGTTTGGCTTCATAAGCCTTCTTTTTCTGCTTCATTTTCTGGCATTTTTATATAAAACTTTTCTCTTGTCATCTTTTACTTTTCTTGTATTTTTCTGTTTTGTTTGGAAGATCCAGCTTCCCAACATGTTAAGATATACCTGCTTTTATCAAATGATATCTGGCTTCCCCTATCTTCTAAAACAGTAAACATAGATCCAACACTTTTCCTAAAAGCACTGAGCCCACCATCCCAGGAGGCTATTAAGAGTGAAACAGCTGCATTTAATTTCTAGTTAATTTTATTTTCTCTCCTATACTTGAAACTTCAGCCTTTGCTCCTACTGGGGAAATTTACTAGCATATGGGAATGCATATGTAAGATGACATGCAAAGCAATGCAAATTAATACCAAACACACATTTCTAGATTGCTTGGGTAGTCTGTAAGTGTTGCCACTGATGTCTGCTTTGCTCCACTGCACTCTGGCGAGCAGTGACTGGATCCTCCTATTATAGTTGATCTTGAACCAGATCCAGTACCTGGCACTTGTTGACACGCTAGGTGGAAGGTGCCCCTGCCTGTGAGTCAGGCCAAAGAGATCCTGGTCTTAACTTGCTACTCTTGACTCTATGGTCTTGGCCAAGTTTCAAAATTCTCCAGGTCTGAAATTTTATGTCTAGAAATGATAGATATGACATCACAGAAATGACATCATCATAACGAAGCCAGCAGCACCAGGGCTTACTGAAACCTTGCTATGTGCCAGGCATGATGCACACATTGTGCATGGATGAGGCACCTATGCAATCTTTATCTGTCCACAAGGAGGTATACAGCATATACCTCTCAGGGGTCCTTACAAGTCTGCCACTTCAGAGACCTGGAAGCTGAGACAGGCCAAGAAACATGCCAGGTTACAAGCTATGGAGTGACAGGGCCAAGTCTGGCTCCAGGGGCCTTGCTCCTATCCATGCTGCAGCTCTGTTGTGTGAACACCATCTGTGTTTCCCTTAAACATTAAATCTGCATGATCTAGAAAGTAAAAATTCAAATTGCTCAAACATATTTCATATGTTGTAAGATACTGACAGTTTATGTTATGTGAGCTTGATATTAAAATATCACCCCAATCAAATTGCTTTTTACCTAATACTTCAAGGGGCAAGGGTTCCAGATAGTCTGTATGTCCAACTTCTTCCAACTTGCTACAGCCCATTCACATTTAAATATGTGTAAGTTTCCTTCATCTTAAAAAAGCCATCCCTCTGTCTCACCTCTCTGGGAGCAGCTGCCAGTCCTCAGTCAGCATCCCTCTTGCCCACCCCAGGCTTCAAACACCACTCCTGACACAGGTGACAACCAGTTTTGGAGAGTCAGCCAGGGCCCGCTCCATCCTGCCTCTTGAGAAGCATTGCTATTCAGGAACCTTGAAAAGCTGCTCAGACCCAACAAAACCATGCTTGGCTTTTCTCCTGGCACCTGCTCCTCCAACAGTGCCCCCTGCTTCTGAAAACAACAGCACCCAAGCTTAGAGGGAGTCTCCCCACACTCACACCTTCCATAAAATTGTTTCCAAGTCATTTCAGAGTTGGTCTTGAGTCTAGTCACTATGTCATCCCTTCCTCCACCTCACCCTTTCAGACCCTGACTCAGCCCTGTTTATTTAGGGGTTCCTCAAATACATTCCTCATGCAGCAGAGTTGGGTTCTGAATTCACATCTCTTTAGAACACTTTCAGATGGGAAACTGTCCTAAGACTCCACCCACCATCCACCCCCACCCCTACCGGATGCCAGCCTGGTCTCTCCTGGCTTCATCCGGTTCTCTCACCACTCTCAGCCATCCAGCACCAACTCTGACTTACTGCCCAATTATGTCATTCACCCCTATCTACCTCCGTGAGGATGTGACATTTAGCAAACCACTATATACCTTGCTTTCCAAAGAAAAGAGTAAAAAACTTCTCTCTCAAGGACACTCTCCTTGTAGTTTTCCTGAGTGAAAATTCGGTGCCACACAATCCCATTCTTTGGCTATTCCTTCTCTCCTAATACAAGTGAAAGATAATTCAACAACATCTTAATTGGTCATTGTTCACACAGAATTGGATCCTTAGAAAGTGCAACATAGGGACAGTTCTTAGCAATAATTCAAAGATTTTTCTTCCTCAAGACACTATTAACCATAGCTGCCAAAATGAACTGTGTTTCTAGAATGTCAGGCTAAAAGATGGCTTAATAATAAGGGCATGTTTTATGCATGTAAGATCAAAAAGGGTGATTTCTATGTCTTCCAAATCACATGAGAGATCTAAACGAATTAATAGTATCCCCAACTCCCTTATCTTCTGGTTTGTTGCTCTTTAATTCTAAAGATAAGAAAAAAAGGGGTTGGGGGTGTGCTCCAGGGATAACATCACCCCTCCGTTTGCTCAGCAAAAGGATGTTTTCTAGTTTCCCACAGCATCTCCACTCCGGAAAGCTTAGCTCTTAACATTTACAAAACAATACCCACCCACTCGCACCGTTCGCCCGTTCGCCCACGTAAAGACGGTAAAGTCAACTCCGCTTAGATCTCTGCAGGTTCCCAGCCGGCTGGGAAGGCACCGGCATTTAGAAGGGGGACGATCCCCGCCGGCTCTGCGGCAGGAAAACTTGACCTTAAAAAGCCAGAAGCTTGTCCTTGCGGAGGGCCGGCCCGGGAAGCGCGGGCCGCAGCTTTACCCCGCAAAGAACTCTTAAGAGAACCCCCTCCGCCCCAATCCCTTTGGCTCTACAGGAGAAGCTGCAGGAAAAACTCCTTCACGCTCCTCGCATATGGATGTCTCTCCGCAAGGGCCGAAACAGAGGGATCTTGGCTTACGGCAAATCGGGGTTTACAAGCGTGTTCTTACCCCTCGGGGCGAACCGGGAAAACGGTGCCCTAGTGCCCCCGGCTCTGCTCGCTGCGGCCGCGGGCCGTCTCCTAGGACCTACTCCGCGCCCAGTGGCGTCCGCTACCCTTTCCCAGCGCCGGCCTCAGGGAACTTTGCAGAGTCCAGCCGCGGGCTAGGGTGCTGCGCAGAGCCTTGGAGTTGCGGCAGCGTCTAAGTGTACACCGGGGTCGCCCGCTTGCCCCGCGACTCTTCGAGCCCGCCAGTTTCCTTTGGGGACCCTCTGGCTCCTGGCGCTAAGCCAAGTGGGGGCTCAGTCCGGGATCCCGAGGAGGCCCTCCTGGGCAGACGTCCCCACCCCTATCCCCGAGAAGGACTCGGCGCCCAAGTTTTTCCTTGGGGAAAGTGAAAGTCGCGAGGAGAGGGTCGAGGTGTCTTGGCCACCCAGCGGCTGAAACAGGAGCACGGCGCCTACCACCACGGGATATTCCCAACCCCGGGCGTTCCTCTCTTGCCTGCGTGGCCAAGTGGACTTACGCAAGGGACCCAGGGAGCCCCGAATGAGGGGCCCCGCAGCTGCGGAGGCCAACCCGGTGGGAGTCGGGGCGGCCCACTCGCGCCCTCCGCCTTGGTCGCCACCTCGGTCACACGCCCTGCCAGGCAGTTGCTTTCCCTCGGCCCGGGATGGGAGAACGCGGAGCTGTCCCCGTGACGTGTGGAGAAAGGAGGAGCGCCGCCGCTGCGCTCCCGCAGAGGGAGTTCCCCGCCCTGCACTCCGGGGTCCCTGCGCCGCGCCGCGCCACGCTTGGGACAGAAGTTCCGCTGCGCGCTCCGCTCCAGGCGCTCGCCACACCCGGGCCGAGCCACCCGGCTCTTTGCCGCTGCCTTAGCGTCATCCAGGTTTGGTTCCTTCCCTGCATTAAGCAGACAAGAAATCCAAGATCAGGAAAGCTAAGCGACTTGCCCAAAGTCGCTCAGAGGGCGGTGACAAAGCAGACTCACATCTGCGACTCTTGGCTCCCCCGCGAACGCCAGGCTCCGGGAGGCTCCGGGCACTGCAGGAATCGTCCAGTCGCGGCAGTAGGCGCGTTGTTCTCATGGGTAAGACTAGGAATGTCCTACGCAGCCTGGCAGAGTATTATCGGCAGCGTGGGAAGGTGGAGCCTTTTGCTCAATAAATAAGCTACAAAGTTGTTTTTCAATCAGTGCCTACATGTCCAATAGACTTCCTCTATCCTCAAGCGGGGTTGAGGGTGGCGAGTCCTCAGGGCGCGATATCTGCCTCCACTCCCGCTCACTAAATAATTGCATTAAAGAAGGCACACCTCTACTAAACCAATTGGCAGGATCTGTCTCAGGGGTCCTTCGTAGCGGGTTTTTGCAAGTATGCTAACTGTAAAGTTAAGCGCTAGCTGTGTTTGCTGTTCCTTCGCTTAAGGAATCTCTCGCAGCAAGCTAGACCATCCCAGTTGGCTTATTTCTTTCTCCATCATTTGTTATTGACTGAAAGCCGGCAGTATACTGGCTTTGTTGGTAGGGAGCCAGACAGAACCTAGGACCCAGGACCCAACTACTCCCAAAGAGAGAGCCTCAAGTAGGATTCCAACCTTTATTCCCAGTACCTGGAGTCTGCCCATATCAACAGAGACTGATAAAAACGTTACCCTGCTCAGGGTCCCATTTTGCAGGTTTTGAAGCAAACAGCTAGCTCTCGTCTCTTTCCTAGTGGGATCTTTTCTTTCTGGCGGAGCGATTAAAGTTCACATGATTTACCTTTTCTGAGTCTCCTTCCTCTGCACAGGAGGGTGATGCCCCGCCCCCTCCGCTGCCGCCGCCGCCGCCGCTGCTGCTGCTGATGCTAACCACCAAAGCTTCTATTTATCCATCCTGTGTGCTGTTTGCAGCCACTTATGCAGATTAAATCTTTCAATCTCAAGCTTTATATGGGGTATATGTGCTATTTTTATTCTGATTTTTACAAATGAAGAGATGGAGGCAAGTGGGATGAAATAACTTGCCAGTAAGTGACAGAGCCAGAATTCAGAACTGAGGTGGTCTGAATGGTCATCCTGCTCTTAACCATAGAGGGGGAACCCAGGCCTCCAGGGTTGGAAAGGATCATCAGTCATCATCAGCTTCAATTATCTCAAGCAAGGCATTCTAGGAAATACATACTGCCTCCCAAGTAGGTCAGTTTTATTATTTTGAATTATCACAAAGTGAATAGCTATTCACTTAATTTCTCTCCTATCTTCAATTCTCAGATCAACTATTTGTCTTAGAGTAAACCACTTCTGTGATGGGACCTTAAAAACATCTTCAACTTAGAGTTCACGCACTTCATTTTGGATTGTTTCAAACACAGACCATACCCAGCTCTTTTCCTCTCCTCTCCATTCATTGCCTTCAATTACTCTCCTCCTTCCCTAGAAACCTTGGCCCAACCTCTTCCTCAGGGCTTCTGAAAGTAGGTCACCAAAGGCTGAATTGTGCGTCTGCCACGCTTGAAGCAGGTTTGTTGTACTCAGCATTCTTATACTACTTTCCTAGAACTACACTAACAAATTACCACAAATCAGGCGACTAGTTAAACAACAGAAATTTATTTGTTGGCAGGCTGTGACTCCTCTGAAGGCTCTAGTGGAGAACCCCCCTCTGCCTCTTCTTGGCTCCCTGCAATCCTTGCAGCAGTATCACTCCAGATCTGTTCCATGGCCTTCTTTCCTGAATTTCTCCTGTCTCCAAATTTCTCTCCTTTTTATTTTTTTTTTATAGTTGGGCACAACACCTTTATTTTACTATTTTATTTTTATGTGGTGCTGAGGATTGAACTTGGAGTCCCACACGTGCCAGGTGAGTGCTCTACCACTAAGCTACCGCTCCAGCCCCCAAATTTCTCTCTTCTTTAAGGATACCAGTCATTGGATTCAGGGCCCATCCTAAACATGACCTCATCTTAACTTGATCATATCTGCAGTAAAATCACATTAGCAGGCTCCAGGTAGACGTGAATTTTGGGGGAACACTAATACGTATCAACCCTAAAAGTCATTGTTAATGAAAATACATTGCCTGAACTGAGGATGCAAAGAGGTATAAATCACAACCCCTGCCTTCAAGGAAACTCCAGTTGCAGAGGTAGGCCTTGTTCAGAACATAAATAACTCAGAAGATGCTTAGAGCCAATGGACTGAGGCCAAATGACAGTCTATGGGCCAAAAGGCAGCAGTGCTTGAGGAATTCAGCCAACAGAACAGTCACTGGGGATGCCACTAGGGGACTTCTCTAAGGTGGGGGTGAGCAAAGTACAGGGGGAAGGGGGAGAAAGTAAGAAAAGTAAGGGGGAAGGGGGAGAAAGTAAGAAAAGCAAAGATAAGCAAGAAGGGCTATTAAAAGCACCGCTTTAAGGGGGAATGTGCGTCTGGCAGAATCTTACTTCTGAAGTTTCATGCCGAAATGAGAGGCCAAAGGAATGTAAATATCTACCATACCAAGCACGAGAGCATGATGAATTACTTTTATGTGATAATATTATGCTATAAAGTAATCAGCATGCTTTAAAGTTCCCTCAGGACTGAGAGTGTAGCTTAGTGGTAGAGCACTTGCCCAGCATGTGTGTGGCCCTGGGCTGGATCCCCAAAACCACAAAAAGTAGAAAATAAAGTGCTCTCTCCTTTTGGTAACTTTAATATTATCAGAGAAAGGAACATCATATCTTATAATCATGGATCCAAAAGCTCAAAGGGATTATGTAACTTGTCCAGATCAGAGAACAAATCAGTTGTACAGCAAGTTTGAAACACACTGCTCTGGATATTCCTTGTTCAGGAATTTCCCCTACCATGATGTTATCTTCTGGGTGGGCCTTCCAGTTCTGACCGTAAAATGTTTTTAATGCAGAGAAAGCATTCGAAGAAAAGGGATTGCTACAAGAAATGGAAAGCCTCCCTAAAAGTGATAGAGGAGTCCCAAACTGGAAATGTGAAAAACCTTCCCTAGATGACCTGAACTGGTTTCACCAAACCTTCTGAGAATTTTTCAGTATATTTCAGTATATTGAAGACTCTTCTTTTATCCTTAAGAGATTTCATAGGATCCAGTGGCCTTCTGCAGAACTTTTAATAGGGGTGATTACCTTTAAGAAATAAAAGACATTGGTAAGAAGTAGGGGAAGACAAAAGAATGGAAATTACATCACAGGATGGTAAGCCAGCAGAAATTGGTACTCAGAGTTCAGTGCCTGATCTCACCAGAATGGAGTCACTCTCCAGATGACCAGTCTTGGCATATCTTGAAGACTTTCTGATAAGAATCTGCTATAACTGGAGGCAAGTAGAAAGTCTAGCCTTGGGGTTGAGTATCTCATTGTTTTCCTGGATTTTCTTTGTCTTAGCAAGCAGGTAACTTGCTGGATCCTTTGTTGGCTGAGTCTTTAGAGATGCTTATATTTAAGGTTGAAATGTGTTTTAGTATGAGTCACTGAGTTCTTGCTTGTGCAAAGCACTACACTGGTTGCTATGGGAGAATACAAAAATATAAGACAGACCCTGACCTTAAGAAAATCCCATCTAATTTAGGAGACATGAGCCATATAGAATAAAATTATATAAGTATGGTTGCAATGGAATTTGTAAGCATATTTCTTTCTTTTCTTTTTTTTTTTTTAATCACCCAGTTCTCCGTTCAGATGCAGCTTCTCAGAACTAGACCTCCCTGGCTACCCTTTTAAAAATAACCCCGTACCCATCACTTTTGGGGCTTATTTTGCCATAGGGTTTTGTTTGTTTATTTGTTTGTTTGCTGTGCTGGGGATCAAAAGGCCTCACACTTCTTAGGCAAGTGCTCTACCACTACACTATATCTCCAGCCCATGTTGTACAGTCTTGATGACACAGTAGATCAAAGTAAGCTTGGCCTGAAGAGGCCTCTGTGAATTGAGTCCTTAGGTAAAAAAAGAACTGCAACCTAAGTAAGTATGTAAACAAACTGGGAATTTGCCTTTGTAATGGAAAGCTGAGTGTCAGCCAATCACAGCAGCTGAGTTTCAGTCAATCATAGGCAGCCAGCTGTTGAACCTTGTTCAAATAAGGCCAATGCCAAGTTTGTGACCAATCCAGCTGTACCTCACTTTTGTTTTCTGTATGTCACTTCCATTTCTTTAGTTGTAAATATCACCAGCACATGTGGTAGGCTGGGGTGTACTGAATCATTTTTGGTCTGGACTAGCAAAAGCCTATTAAGATCTGCAAAACTATATTTGTTATTCATAAGTGTCATTCAGTACTTGCACAATCTGAAATTAAATTTGTTTTCTCCTAGACATTATATCCTCAACATGAGGATATAATGAAAGTTCAACATGAACTTTGGCTTGTTCTCTGCTGTAGTCCTAGCACCTAAAATAATATAGGGCACACATTGTGCTCATTATTTATAATAAATAAATTAATCTTAATCAACTGAAAATGAATTGACTTGTTTTATTGATTTCATAGAACTAGAAAATAGAATAGTGGTCACTGGAGAATAGGAAGGGTAGGAGAAGAAGAAATAGAGAAGGATTGGGAAATAGTGAAAAACAGATAAGAGAAATAAGTTCTAGTATGTACAGCACAGGAGGGTGACTATAATTTGCAATGATTTAGTGTATATTTCATAAAGAACTAGAATACAGGAGTGTGAAGGTTCCCAACAAAATTATAAAGCCTTAAGGAGATGGAAACACTAATTATTCTGATTTGATGATTAAACAGCATCTTCCTATTCTCCATAAATATGTACAATTTTTAAAATTTTATAAAGGAAAATAAATAACTTGATTAATTTAATGTTTCTCACATTTGCCTGTTAGACTCACCTAAGAATCTGTCAAAAAATTTTGCAAGAAGATCTGATTCAGTAAACGTGGAGTGGGGCTCAGGAATCTATTTTTAAGAAGCATAGGTAATTCTTTTAATGAGACAGTTTGGGAAACAGAAATAACTCAGTGATTGGGGGTAGGAGAGGAAAGTAGAGTGATAAAAGCAGACCACAGAAGTCAGTGGCTACTCACTGGAGTCATCTGGCACCCAGACCCGTGAAATTAGAATCTCTGGGGGTGGTCTCAGCTTGGGGCAGAGTTTTAAAGCTCATCAGGTGATTCTAGCACAGAGGCAAGGATGAAACCCCCTTAAGATCTGCAGGAATATTTTATAAGAACTCTGAACATATTGCCATGTTTTGCTCTAGTGGCTTTCAGCTTCTTGTGTCCTATGGTTGAATCCCTGAGCTCCACTCTGGAAGGACACATACAGTGACTTATACTATAACCCAATTTGGACTCTAATACTTCTATTGTGTAAAAAAGGTCATTTAAAAACAATAACTAAATGTAATCTCCTGCTTTTTATGGCCATAGAATATTCACCTAGAAGAATATTTTGATGGTGAGAAAGCCAAGCCCCTCTGGGCACTTCCTAGATGGGCAAGATCAAGACAGAGAGAGTTAAAACAATAAGCTTATAATAGAATGGGAGGAAATGGGAGGAAATGCGAAATTCTGGATTTCTCTTCCAGGCCTGGAGAAAGGTGACTCATAGTCTAGGAAAGCCAAAAGTGGAACTGAAGAGTCTGTAGCAATGATTTTCAATCTGGCTACATATTATAATCATCTAGGGAGTTTAAGAAACTAATAATGCCCAGACTCATTCTTGAAGATTCTGCTGTGTGTGTTTTTTCAATGCAGCAGGGTTATTAATCAGAGGTTGAGAAAGGGGAATTTGGGCACATAATCCCAAACAATTCTCTTAGCAGCTATCATTTATTGAGCAATCACCCTATACCAGCCATATGGATGCCTGATTGTACAGATTATCTTATTTAATTCTCACAAAAATCTTAGGAGAGAGTCCACCAGTAGACCCAGGGAGGATTACGAGGATTATGAGGTTCCATAGCTAGTGAGTGGTGGAGCCCAGATGTCAGTCTAGAGCAGTACTTACAGGCCTATCCAATCCTGCTTGCTGAACCCCAGGTAAGAACATCAAGGAGAAACTTCCTGTGGTGGAAGTTGTGTTTAGTGGTTTCATTTGCTGTGCTGTGCTATAACTCTTTCCCCTTTACCAGCTAGCCAGCTGTCAGTAAAGCCTGCTCCACACAGCTGGGGTGGGGGAGAGTTGTGGGAAAACAACCAGGTTGGGGTAGATGAGCATGGGGCAGAGGGGTGTGGGAGGTGGTTTCAGCACTAGAGATTGAGAGCAATGCTCAGGATCCACGCTGCTCAGCACACTGATGGAAAGTTCCATAGAAAAGCAGATACAGTGGGGAATGTGAGTACCTCCTTGGAAAATGTACCACATTGGCTGCTAGATTTCGCCCTATATATAGGCTAGAGGCTCAAACCATCTTTCTTGGATTCTAAAGGGAAAGAAGTTCCACAATTCTAGATTTTAGGGGCTCCTTGGGCTTCATTGTTATACAGAAAATCATTTGTGGCACAGAGCTGGGCTCTTCCAAATTTGACTGTTTACTCTTTTATTTATCCATTATTTTTTTTTGGGGGGGACGACAAGGACCAATTCTTGAACCTCTTCATTTCCATCATCTATTCTTTTGGGACTATTTTATACACACACACACACACACACACACACACACACACACACAGTTTGGGTTCATTCTGTTGAATCATTTCATGAAGAATACTGTGTAGGCAATAATAAAGAACAACAAAAGCTATGTGGAGGGGAATTAGGTGAATGGTGATGCTTACTCTCCAGCTAGGCAACTCACCTTGCCACTTCCTTGTCTCTAGCTTTAAAGGACAAGACCTGACTTCATATTTCAGTCCAAATTGTCACATTATGGGACTCTAAGGTGTTTTGTG
Organism: Urocitellus parryii; assembly: GCF_045843805.1. Lineage (NCBI taxonomy): Eukaryota > Metazoa > Chordata > Mammalia > Rodentia > Sciuridae > Urocitellus > Urocitellus parryii. Next base: position 57,607,594 of record NC_135531.1, on the reverse strand, counting down.
AACAGCTAAAAACAAACATTACTTTTACCATCTAGAAGCATACTACTGACATTACAACTTCATATGTTTGCATCTACTGCCTTAAAGCCCTTGGCAAAGTAGCCTACTTCAAAGAATTTGAACTTACAAATATGTCCAAGGCATTTAAAATCCTGTGTGAATTCTGAACTTGGGGATTAAATTAATGCTGAAGAAAGTTGACTTGACATGGTCTCAAATTTTGTTCCTCTTATTTAGGTGAAAGAATTTAGGGACATCAGAACATTATGCTGAAATTTCAACAGAAACAAACCACATTTCATGGCTTTTACGTTTAAGAAAGATACATGTGGGCTGGGGATGTAGCTCAGTGTTACAGCTCTTACCTAGCATGCACAGACCTTGGATTCAATTCCCAATACTACAAAAAAAAAAAAAAAAAAGGATGTTTCCTTCTGTAAAATATTTCAACAAACATGAGATGAGGAAACAACAGGAGGTGGAAGTTATGTAGTTATATGCCGTTAGCCCTCAGTGAAAGGAAAGTGACCATAACACTTGGAGTGACCAAGAGATCTTTATTGCAGCAGTGAGAGAGAGAGAGAGAGAGAGAGAGAAGGAAGAAGAAGAGGAGGAGGAGGAGGGGGAGGGAGGGGGAGGGGAGGGGACGGGAGGGGAGGGGAGGGGAGGGGAAAAAAAGAGAGCACAAGAGAGAGGGCCCTTCAGGAGGGAGTTTTTATAGCCAAAATCCAATGGGGTCTTGGGGTCTGCAAGCTGCCTTGTTGGCATACAGTGATTGGATCATACAGTAGTTGCTAAGAGTGTCTTCTGCCTTCAGGCAGATGGGGCAGGGGTCAGATGTGGGTTTCTGTTGCACCAGATGGGTGGGGGTCAAGTGTTCAGCCTTGAGCGAGGTTGAGTATTCAGACTTGACACAAACAGGTGATAAAGGACCAGACAGAGGGGGGTTTGAGTGCTCAGGTTATCCTGCAGCTAACATTTGTTCAGCCTGCCTGACACTCAGCAGCACAGAAAATCCAAAGTCTCTTAAAATCCAAGTGCTATAGCACATTCATTCATTTAAAGCAAAAGGATAGTTCCCAAGAAAATTGAGGCACAACTCCTTAGACTAAGAGAACCTTGAGAGCAGATATAAATGTGTTCCTATTAGAACTCATCAGTTGACCTCTACATTCCATTTCTTACAGTATCTCTGTGTGCTCTGCATGTCATTCCTCACAGTGAGCAAACTGATTCCATTAGAATGTGTAGGTGGAAGGAACCAATAGGGTTACTGTCATTCAGAATGATGCTGACACTGTTCTAATCACTTAACATATACTGAGGAAGATAACGTCTGGCTAAGTGAGAAAAAAATGCTTGGCACCAAACAACATGAGCTCTTAAGCCAGATTACCAGGTTTGATTCCTAGTTCTATCATTTCATAGCTGTGTGACTTTAGGCCAAATAACTTCATCTTGTACCTCAGTTTCCTAAAAAAAAAGATGATAAAATTTCATAGGGTATGGTAAGAATTAAATGAGTTAATGGGGGGTGGGGGATGTGGCTCAAGCGGTAGCGCGCTTGCCTGCTATGCGCGGGGCGCTGGGTTCGATCCTCAGCACCACATACAAATGAAATAAAGATGTTGTGTCCACCGAAAACTGAAAAATAAATATTAAAATATTCATTCTCTCTCTCTTTAAAAAAATGAGTTAATGGAACAAAGTGCTTACAACAAAGACTTGAAACTATTTGATTTTATCCTAATCCCTTACACACACACACACACACACACACACATCCCTTGCTTGTATTCTAACTGGTGGAGTCTGGAATTTGTACAGCTAACTGCTCTCCCACACCTGGGCACGTACTTCTCTCAAACAATGAAGGCAAAGTCACTTCTCTGGCTAGGGACAGAGGAATGGCAGATGTTTCAATTTTAGTCAATGAGACACAAGTTTCCTGTGGGATGGGAGTGTTTACGGAAGATTTCTTTGCAAAAGAAGTGAATTAGAAGAAAATGTCTCTTTTCTTCTAATGATACCGCTTATACACTTACCTGTAAAAGCAGAGCCATCTTGGCACTGTGAAGGTAGCTGGAAGAAAAAAGGGAACAATAATGATTTTGTTCAGTTGAAGAATTAACAGCCCTGAAGTTCCTACTTCTGAACTTTTTGAGTGAGGTAAATTTTCCTTACTGCTTAAAGCATCTTGAGTAGGCTTTTCTGTCACTGTATCTGAAAGTACCCTAACAGAGCATCTATTAAGTTGAAGATATCTTAAGGAAATACAAAGCGTAAAACTCTGAACCTGATCTCAACAAATTTTTCATACACTTGTGGGAGATAAACCATGAAAAGAAAACTATTATAGTAGGCAGTGAATGTTAAGTGCTTGGATTAAGGTAGTCTAACTAAGCAATACAATTCATACATCAAGAGTGGCCTCAAAGAATGAGGAAAACATGAGCAGGGGAAGAGGGAACATTCTAGGTAGGGAAAATAATATATACAAGGGGTGAGTTAGAGACTGTATTAATTTACTAAGTCTGCCATAACAAAAATACCACACATTTGATTGCTTAAAACATAAGTTTATTTCTCACAGTCTGGAGGCATGAAATCGAAGATCAAACTGTTGGAATCACTGGTTCCATTTTGAGGCATCTCTTTGATTCGTACATGGCTACCTTTTTGCTATGTCCTCTCATCCTTGGTGTCCTTGTGTATCCACACTTCCTCTTCTTATAATGGTATCAGATTGGATCAGGGTCCACCTTAAATGGTCTTATCTTAATCATCTCTTAAACACCCTGTTTCCAAAATAAGTCTGAGGTATGGATATTAAGGATTCAACATGAATTTTGGGGTGGGGGGACATGATTTAACTCACTAGGGATGAAAAAGAAGTCTAACAGAGATCACTGGAGGATGAAGTTGGAAGGTTATGTTAGGACCAGACGTAGGTAACCTTGAATGTTGGGCCTAGAGTTTACTCTTGCAGCAGCAGGGAAGCAACATAGATTTTTAAAAATAATTTGACAGCAGTGTGCCACAGGTGTTTTATATGAGAAAGAGCTGGATAAGAGAAATGGATTAGGATTGCTGTTGCTATAGTCTATATAGATACTGATAAGGACAAAAATGAACTCAGGAGGAGGAGTAAATGAAAGAGCAGAAAGGGCAAAGATGTATGCTTGCAAATTTCCATCAATCAAGTCAGTGTAAGTTTGTGCTATAATGATTTGGCCTTTACAAAGAATTACTATTTTGTCATAATAGGGTTGTGAAACTAGGACATTGGGATAACCGTTTTGAAACACTTAGGACTAATAATATGAAAGGGAATAGACTGCCTTGATGGGTATACCCTGAGGTGTTCTAGAAATCAGTTTTATAGAAATGTGAAAATATCAAGTAGAATGCTGAATTATTAGATATTCTTCAAGGTCCCATCTATGGCTTAGTGTAAAAGTTTATTTAGAGTCCAGAAGAAGCAAAGCATCTAGCAAATACCCCAAATTGCCTAGTGTTTTCACAGAGAAGATCTAGAGTAAGGTGTCTCTCTCCAACTCTGGTTGGAGTAGACCCTTTTGTTGTCTAGTTTAATACTCAGCTTATTTCAAGAGCAAGAGAGTGGCATATAGACTATAATAAATGGGCTTGAGAAATTAAGAATTTGATCACTAAAATGGAAACTTAGGATTCTAAGACCTTTTGAATTATAAACTTAGAATGTATGACTTCTGTAAATTATAATTCCCCCACCCCACACAGTTATCAAATACACATTTTCATAGCCATACATATAAAAAGTATATATACACTATAAATATTTATATTGCTAAATATGTTATGCATAAACAGAAAGGTATATGATTTTTATTTCTTTAATAACAGCAGAGTTTGCATTAAACATTATCCAACAATTTGTATATTTCATATAAATGTATTTATATATAGCCCATATTTAAAATATTTTCTTAAAAATAAGGCCAAATATACCACCTAATCTGGATTATGTAAGTATCCAAAAAAATATGGTATTCTAAAGAAGTTATAATGAAACAATAAATTTCTGTCAGTTCTTAAACATTACAATATGTAGGGTTATTCTATTTCAAACATTTTTATTAGACTCTTGAAGGAAGAAAAATAGAATGATTCAATATCTTTGTACTTTTTTTTTTTAAAGAGAGAGGAGATAGAGAGAATTTTTTTTTAATATTTATTTTTTAGTTTTCGGCAGACACAACATCTTTGTTTGTATGTGGTGCTGAGGATCGAACCCGGGCCGCATGCATGCCAGGCGAGCGCGCTACCGCTTGAGCCACACTCCCAGCCCCTCTTTGTACTTTTATTAACAGAAAAACCTTTCCAGATGATTTCAGATATTGAGTTTTTTATCGGAATAGAATGAATATATACATGGTACCAATTTCAAAGGCTGTCAAAAGGTACATGTAGTTAAAAGGAAGTATTCCTTTCTTCTCAATTCCCCAACCCTGTAATTTCTTTTTACTTTTTTTTTTGGTGGTGCTGGGGATTGAACCCAGGGCCTTGTGCATGCAAAGCAAGCACTCTACTAACTGAGCTATATCCCCAACCCCATCAACCCTATAATTTCTTTCCTTGGAATGAATTGTTAATGAGTTTCTTATAAATTCTAAAAGTATTTCTGAAGATTCTATTCAACACTCTATCTTATCCCCCAAAAGAAATCTAGAAATTTTTATTTCAATTTTTTTATTTCAATTTTGACTTCTTGATCTAGTGACAGAGAAGAGATAGAATAAGGCCACCAAGTCAAAAGGTTTATTTGGGATCTTGGGATAATGAAGGATAAGTAAAGACTGATTTGGTCATCAAAGATTAAGAGCTTTGAGAAAACTGATAAAGCTCTTGAGTATATCTTTTTTTTTTTTTTTTTTTTTTTTTTTTTTTGCTTTTTAACCTTAATGGCAATGTAGCAAAAGACAAAGGTGAAGTATATCCTATATAGATAACTGGCCCCCAAATTTTGACTCATTCTTTGTTCTAAGACTTAGCACAGTTAATAATTCTAGACCTACACTTTTATGAAATGTAAACTTCATTTACAATTTTACATTTTGATTTTGAGATAAATTCAAATTAAATGGGGAAGATGTTGGAATTTGATGTTCTTGTTTTTAGTGAGTCATTTTACCTGGGTCTTTTTGGAGCCATTATCTATGAATCACAGTTACATGCATTCTCACTTTCCTTAAAGACCATCTGTTGTTTATGCAAAGGTAGAAGTACCTATAGGAAGGTTAGTTTTCAGTTTGTTAGTAAAAGGGAAGCCAGATAGCCAATAAAGAAATGCCAAAATGGCAAAAAAAGTATTAAACTTACCATAACAGGTGAAAAGTTATAGTTTTATTATAACAGTAAATATACATCTTGAGTAGCAACTAGTAAAGTACAACTAGTAGGCCTACCACACAAGATAAAAGAAAAAGGTTTGTTGATAATATGAACAAATACCTAAAAAATTGTTGAAAACAACAAAGCTTTAGAATGTTAGTTCCTCACATTCCACATAGAATTTCCAATGCTGATCCATTATATGGCATGGGAGAAATTCTTGATCGTTGATTAAAAGTATTTCATTGATTTGTAGATGATGTGGGATGTTTTGCACTGACTCTCTGGAAGTGCCTGTTTAAACATGCATCAGGAAATTGAGAAATTAAAAACTGCCTTTCCCAATGTAAGGTTTAAATTTATTATAAATCCTAGAATCTAATAAAATCTATGTGAGAGGACATATAACAGGTTCTTTGACCAGGGCATTCTTCACTCATTCCATTTTTTGTACCTGAGGCAAAACTATGAACCAGTTCTGGCTGACCTTGGGAGAGAGGCCTGTTTGCAGTCCAAAATAAGAGCATTTGGAAAAGGATGAGGGAAGCTTCTTAAGGTAACTGAACAAGCCCCTCTGCCTCAATGCCTCAATTTCCAATAAACTAGAAACAAGACAGTTGTGATGATTAAATGAGATTTTGCATGTGTAATGCTTAGCAAATTCCCTGGCATATAGCAAATATTCAATAAATATTAGCTATTATTATCATTATTATTTATTACTGAAAAGAATATTAGGCTGGAAGATAGATGATCTGTCCTACCTCTACCACAAACTTGGTGTGTGGTCTCAAGAAAGTTACATGGTTTCTCTGAACTTTCATTTCTGAGAGATGAAGAGGACTGATGATTAAAGAGGGTTCTTCTGGCTCTGCCAGTTTAAGGGGTCAGTGATCATAAAACTGGTTTCTTTCTGCTCCCCAATTGTTAACCTCCAACAGACAGTTTTAGTTAGAGATACCCATATAGTCTCAGAGCTTTGTTCATAATCCTAGGTGATATGTTTTACACTAGATATCTTCAGGTCAGTGACTTTTTTATGCCTAGTACTCATTTATGATTTTCCGTATGAACATCCTTTTCCCCCACACTTGGTCCATGTGAAGTTGAAGTTCACCAACAACTGGTGAAGTTGTTCCCCACATGATTTATTTAGCTCTGAGCCAATCAGTAAGTAGGCTTTGATTCAAAAAAGAGAATATAACCCATTCAAAGTAAAGTGAAGATGCAATACGATTGCTATTGGGTCTTTTAGGAAAGAGCCCCATATATATTTTTCTTTGCTAGACTTGAACCTGGTAGAATATAGAGCTGGGATAATGAGGAGAGGCTATTAGGATGGAGCTGAAATGGGAAATGGAGCTAAGAAATGGAAAGCAGAGAAACTGGGTGCTTAGTCATGCTGTTCAAATCCTGGATAAAGCTTGAAGACCTGTTCCTGACTTTTCATGTAATGCATCAATAAAATTCCTTTTTTGGAAGTTTAAGCCAATCTGGATAAGATTTTTAAGCTGTCACTTATAATACAAAGGATTTTGACTTTTTAACCCATGGTCTATATATAAACATAATAATTCCTATATTAATAGCTTTGGTTTTTTAGACTTTCTGAGACAAGGTATCCCACAAAAGTTGGGGGTAGGGAATATTTTTCTCTGAGGAAAAACCACAGAAATAAGGCTTTCAATAATTAAACATATTTCATCAAAGTTGGTTTGGTTTCATCAATTAAACACTATCATTTACACTAGTCCCTTCTCCCACAAGACACTGTCCCCTACTTCAGATATGATTTGAGAAAGTTAATACATCTACTATAGTTTATTTATATTTCACAATTTATTCTTAATTTTTCAATATTCAGGAATGTGCAAATTCTCCTATAGGACTGCTATTCAGAAGTAGAATTACTAAGTTGAAGGATTTGTACACATCTTATTATTTTTATTTTCTTTTAGTTGTATGGACACAATACCTTTATTTTATTTATTTATTTTATGTTGTGCTGAGGATCAAACCCAGTGCCTAACACATGCTAGGCAAGTGCTCTACCACTGAGCCACTACCACAACCCAGATTTATACACATTTTAAATTTTAAAAATTTTTGCAAGAGGAGCCCTCAAATGCATCCTTTTAAACTCTCACCAATAATATATATAAATACAGGTTAGATAACCTGTTTTTTCTTCCATATACTTGCCAACACCGAATATTATCAATGTTTTTAAACTTTCCCACTCTGGTAGTAAAAAAAAAGTCTCTATTATTTTATCATGAATATCTTTCATAGATTTAATGTCCTTTAAAATTTCTAGGACTGGGAAAGTGCCTATTAATTCTGTCTGCATGTATTTTATATGATATTAATCAGAGCATGGTACTAATTAGGTCAGGAATTTAATCACTGTATAGATCAAAATTCTGCTCCAAAACTGTATTCCTTAGTTCACTGGGCACCTTCACTGGAATGTAATGTTTAGTTAAATCTGGTGTTCCAAAAGACAGAAAGCTAAAAGTTCATGTCTTGGTAACAACATACCCACAGCATTAGTTCTGAAATATCTACATATTTAATATTTAACTCAGCCATTGCTTCAGAGAATCACTGCTTACATTTCTTATTCTGTGAAGACTAAAATGAAAAAAAAAATGTGTTTGTTTTGAGACAGGGTCTCATTGCCAGGCTAATCTTGGACTCCTGGGCTCAAATAATCCTTCCCCTCAGTCTCCTGAATGTAGCTGGAACTACAGGTGGTATCACCACATCTGGCTTAAAATAAGTTTTAAATAGCTCATTTTTATTACTTTTCAATGCATCAAATATTTTAGTAATGCATATATACATTAATTATTATTTAGCAACAATGAATGACTGCTGGAAACAGATGCAATACTTCTGATTATTGATTTCCATAATGTTATATGAAACTGTTAGGAATACAAACAAGTTCATAATTTGGTAACAAGTATGTAATTCACATAGAGTTTAAATGACATTTTATAAAAACTATTCTATTGTTAATAATTCTATTAAAATCACAAAAGAAACAACTGGGGGTGAGCCAAGATCTATTAACACTCTGGCACTGGGAATTCCTCTACTTGCTGCCAGAGGGGAAGGGCAGGAAGGTCCTCAGCTGACAAGGTACACACTTTTCTCAAGGAACAAAGTCCTACCACCTTAGACCTGGGCTCTCTTTGAGTCTTCACAGCCAGCCCAAGTACATTCACATCATCCTGCTGTTAATCCAGTGTTCAGAGAAGGTTCACTGCTTGAATCTCCACTATAAAGTTTCTTGCAACATGTCAAATTACTCAACACAATTTATTATGCTTAAATAGATATTTTCCTTATTTATAGCTGTCTAAAAAAAGATTTCTGGCAGAGACTATGAGTTGCCTCCACTCCACCCCACCCCCCACAGCAACAGAACTGGGCAATACGTTAAGTGGAAAAACTATTTTTCAGCCCTTCTTAAAGCTAAGTGTGGCATTTGACTAAATTCTGGCCAATGAATTGTAAACCAAAATGTGTAGATTTCAGGGACAGCTATCTTTTTAAGGGAAAAGACATCCATCAAAGTTCCCCACCCCAGCCCATTTTTTGCCACCTTGCTTTCCATCTTCCTAATGTCTAGAATACAGATGTGATAGATGAAGATTCATTACTACTTTGGGTCATGGATAGACCTGAAAATGTAAATCAGTGCTGGGGAAGATGGAGCAGAAAGTCAGTATGACTTTCCAGTGGTGCTCTGTCTACTCGGGATCACTAACATCCAGTCTTCTCCATAAAAGAATAAAACTTTGTGTGTTTAAACTATGGCTGTTGCATGTAGACAAACTTAATCCTATCTATAAAGAACTTCTATACTCTAGGAATTAGATAGAACATTTTTGCAAAGATCTAGACAACTGGGTCTGAGAACTTGAATATTTAGGCATATGAAAAAAATACAAAGCCCATCCAGTATCTAAGTTTTGATATCCCTTTTACTATAATATGCAAATTTTAAAATATTTTTTTCAGTTGTAGATGGACACAACATCTTTATTTTATTTATTTATTTTTATGGTGTGCTGAGGATGGAACCCAGTGCCTCACACTTGCTAGGCAAGTACTCTACCACTGAGCCACAACCCCAGCCCTATAATATGCATATTTTAAGAAATTCCAATACATGAGATCAAATAAGTAGATGACTAAAAATATGAATACCATGGAAAAATATATGATTTAAGGGAACAGATCAGCAAGGTACAAGTATTGACATTTAAATATAACCATTTTATAGCTATCATAATCCCTGTAGTTTCATTGATATTGCTTTAGGAAATTTTATATACATCATCTCATTTGATCCTCTTGTCTGTTATTGCAGTCACATGTGGAATTAGGAAAAGCTATGGAAAACCAGAGGAAGGGTGGGCTTGTATGCACACAAAAAAACCCAGCATCTCTTTTCAAAGGGCAGGCCTCCCTCAAATGTCACAGGCCTAAATAAAGGCACTTTTAAGAAGGGTCAAGAACACTGCAAATAAGATGAGTTTCATTTTATTTGGAATAAATCATCACTATGTTGTTCACATAGAGAAGATGTCTAGCCAAATACAGAATGGTATGCAGTAACTCTGGACAAAGCAAAGTGCCCATCTTCCCAAGTAATACATCGAAAATAGAATATACCAACATTGGGATGCTTGAGATGATACAACAAAATTGTCTGGAAAACAACACTTTCAGATGGACATTTGTAACTTAGTGACTTCTGGGAGTAGAATTTTCTCTAACAAAGCAACACTGTAATACTAAAACTGTTTCTCCCCGCCTCCCCATTTCTCTAACCATTGCCATTACTCATCTTTGTCAAATTAGAATACATGAGAAAGCATTCTATAAAATTGTAAAGTGTTAGTCAATATTGCTTTGTATTGTAAACTAGCTCAGACTCCACAAGTTTAAGGGCCCAGTCTCACAAGACTGTCCTCATTTCTGATACCAGCTGTAAGCATTAGGTCCTGGGTCACCTATACTTCTGTCTGACTTACTAGAAATTTGAGGGTTTTTCACAACATACCCCTCCCAAGGGGAATTTTCCAGAATGACTCACACAACTCAGGAAAGTACTTCACTTAGTATTACCAGTTTTTTTTTTGTTTGTTTTGTTTTTGTTTTTTAAATAATTACACTCAGGAATAGCCAAATAAAAGAGATGCATAAGGCAAGGAACTTCCATGTTTTCTCTGGGTCTGGAACTCTCCCAGAACCTCAATGTGGTCCCCAATTCAGAAGCTCTCTAAATCCTGTCATTTATTGGTTTTTATGGAGGTCTCATTATGCAGGAATAATTGATTAAATTGCTGGCCACTAGTGATTAACTCATTTTTTAGCCTCCTTCTCCTGTCTCTGGAGGGTATAGGATGGGGTAGAATCTTAAAACTCCTAATCAAGGCTGTCTGGTGTCTTTCTGATGACCAGCCTCTATTCTAAGGCTATCTAGGGTTCAGCAAAAGCCCTCTTATAAGAAAAAAAGATGCTATCACTCTTTATCACTTGGGAAATTCCAGGGACTTTAGGAGCTTTATGCCCATAACCAAGAATGATTTTTCTATGCTACCACAATTCTGAATCAGAAATATAACTCCAATCAAAAGCAAAATGATTAACAATTATTTCAGTAGATGGTAAAAATATATCTATGTAGTTACATTGGGATAAAGCTTAATGCCTTTCTTTTTTTTTTAAACAGAGGGATCCTAAAGAGTAAAAATGATGATGCAATATTACATGATTTGATGCTTAAAACTAAGAATTTGATATAGATTTACATTGATAGTATCAAAAGTTATCTGTTAAAACTGTACTATAATCAAGAAATAGACTGAAAGTATCGTTACTTATAAATGATTTAAGCTCTCATTATGTGGGGGAAAATCTGAAATCTAATGGGAGGAGTTTTCAGCTGAATTTGGTTTGGAGTACTTGATTTTATATGTAAAGTGTTCAGCTTTTTTTGTGCATTTGTTTAAGCAGAAAGAACCTCAGAATGCTCCTAAATGGCCTAATGATGTAAGGAACCTAGCAGAGGGCCAGGAACATCACACGTACTCAATAAATATACTTTTCTTCTCTTGCCTTCCCTGTGAATAGATGTATTCTCTATTTTGTGAATTAGGTCAAAGGAGTGTCAATCATGATAACAGAGTAAAAAACATTATGTTTCACATAATGAAAAAGAACAGGAGTTGTAAATATGAGCTGAAATAAACATCCTCTGCACTGTTATCAGGCACTCATCTTCCATAGGCTTCAAGTTCTTAACCACATAAAAAGAAGCACCTGTCTATGTTTATGCTCTATTACATTTACTTTTACAGAAATAGGAAGCACAATAACAACCCTGAAATGAAGAAAACTGTCTTTAAAGTCATTTATCTCAATATTATCAGTAGTTTAAAGATTATTTTATTAAAACCTGGAAAAGTATGTTACTAGTTTTCCTGGAAAAGCATATTTAAAACAAACATATGATGTTGGCTCTCCATTAAATACATAGTCAGTATGTATTAAGTGATGGTTTGGGAAAAGACTTCAGGTGATTTTTTAAAAAAAATACATTTAGCATACTGTGTTTTGAGTATCTTGGTATTATGGGATGGGGTACATAAATACATGATATTGGCTTCCAAGTAAATAGTGAAATGTAATCTATCTTCTTTTGGGGGCAGGTACTGGGGATTGAACTCAGGGGCACGCAACCACTGAACCACATCCCCAGCCCTATTCTGTATTTTATTTAGAGACAGGGTCTCACTGGCTTAGTGCCTCAATTTTGCTGAGGCTGGCTTTGAATTCTCAATCTTCTTATTTTAGCATCCCATTTACAGGCGTGCGTCACTGCACCCAGTGAAATGTGATCTATCTTAACAGAATATCTTAAGATATTTTAAAGATATCTTAACAGGATATCTTAAAAATATGTCATAAAAATGCCAATATGTCCCCTATATAATGATCCCAAATATGTAGAAGTTTGGGAATATTCATTTTTTGCTCTTCTAGTTCATACTAAAATATGATTGAATATCTTCTCAATAATGCAGAAGAAGAATTATAGTCAAGTAGGCATGAAGTGGAAAGGTCTGGGAGGACATTATGAATTTCCAGAGAAAAGGCATCATAGACTCACTACATTTTAAGTTTAAAAGGATTTTTGAGATAATAGATGCTTCAGGGATTTCATCAACAAAATTTTGTTTTAAAAGATTTGTGTTTTTATATCAGAAACAGCATCCCTCAATGGGCCAACATACGACATCTTAACACTGAAGCCCTTCAATACTTGACTTGAGTTACCAATTCAATTATTTTTGGTGAAGACTTCAGAATAAAGCTCTTCCATTATCTATGACTCACTGAAGAAAATCTTAAAATGGCCAGATTAAGAATTTTTGTCACATGGAGTATTACTCTGCATTTAAAAATGACAAAATCATAGAATTTGGAGGGAAATGGATGGCATTAGAGCAGATTATGCTAAGTGAAGCTAGTCAATCTTTAAAAAACAAATACCAAATGACTCCTCTGATATAAGGGGAGGAAACAAGGACAGGGTAGGGACGAAGAGCTTGAGACGAAGATTTTCATTAACAGGGTTGAGAGGTGGGAGGGAAAGGAAACGAGAAGGGGAATCGCATGGAAATGGAAGGCGATCCTCAGGGTTATACAAAATGACATATAAGAGGAAAGGAGGGGTAAGACAAGATAATTCAAATGGAAGAAGTGATTTACAGTAGAAGGGGTAGAGAGAGAAAAGGGGAGGGGAGGGGAGGGGAGGGGGGATAGTAGAGAATAGGACAGACAGCAGAATACATCAGACACTAGAAAGGCAATATGTCAATCAATGGAAGGGTAACTGATGTGATACAGCAATCTGTATACGGGATAAAATTGGGAGTTCATAACTCATTTGAATCAAACTGTGAAATATGATGTATGAGGAACTATGTAATGTTTTGAACGACCAACAATAAAATAAAAAAAAAAAAAAAAAAAGAATTTTTGTCACATTGTCTTCATGACTCAGGATTTTCTTGATTACTACGAATCTGAGATTACATGTAAATAAATTGGATATTAAGGCTGCTGATATTTGTTCTATAAAATATTGATAGATATCATCTGAACAAATAAATTTAGGAAACACTGATTAACAAAGCTGAAGATACTTCTTTATGATCTCTCATAAAGAAGGGTAGGGAGAAAGTATGAGAGAGGGAGTATTGAGAGTTCTCTAAATTTCTGTCTGAGAAAATGTTCAGGGCCATCACTCCTACATATCTCACAATTAGAAACAGCAAATTTTGATAAAGGAGACAATATTAATTGACCCAAATCCCATTTTCTATTTGTTGAATTTTTCACTACAGATTATGTTATAAACCTTTGATGTCAAGGCATCCATACCTAATAAGACAACAAGTCATTTGGATCACTTTCATGCTTTACCTCACTCATGTGTTTATTTAATGAATATTATTCAATAAACACTTATTGGGAAGCTATGCTATGCCAGGCATTGGGGAATACAGTAAGAAGCAGGAGCTCATAAAAAATAAAAATGTCAGAACTTAAAGAACTTCTTAAATTATCAGGAAATTAAAGCAAGGAAGCAAGCAATTATTTATAATACAGAATGATATGCATAAGACTTGACTATCAGGACTTAAAAACAGCATACTACAGGGACACAGCCACATCAATGTTTATAGCAGCACAATTCACAATAGCTAAACTGTGGAACCAACCTAGGTGCCCTTTAATAAATGAATGGATAAAAAAATGTGGCATTTATAAACAATGGAATATTACTCAGCAATAAAAAAGAATATTTGCAGGTAGATGGATGGAGTTAGAGAAGATAATGCTAAGTGAAGTTAGCCAACCCAAAAAACCAAATGCTGAATGTTTTCTTTGATATAAGGAGGCTGATTCATAGAGGGACAGGAGCGGGAGCAAGGAAGGAATAGATGAACTCTAGATGGGGCAGAGGGACTGGAGGGGAAGGGAGGGGGCATGGGGTTATTAATGATGGTGGAATTTAATGATCATTATATTATTAACCAAAGTACAGGTATGAAGACAAGAATTGGTGTGAATATACTGTGTATACAACCAGAGTATGAACAATTGTGCTCTATATGTGCAATAAGAATTGTAATGCATTCCACTGTCATATATAAATAAAAAAATGCTAAAAAAGATTTGACTATTTGCAAAATATCTTAGAATCTATATACTTCTTATAAAAGTAAATGAAACTGAAAGTTTCTCTCTTTCTCCATTATCCAAATTTTATTTTCTTAAATACCAATTTGGCTGGTTTCTATACTGGGCCATCTAAACAAGGTACTTCTAAAAGTGTAAGTGTTACAAATAGTTACACCAATTAGAGACTGTTCTGGTCAAACCAGGATGCATGGTAATCCTAGCTATGCAAAAAGTAAATAGTTCTTTCTAATTTTCCTTCCCCCCCCCCAAAAAAAAAACACTTGTTATGAAGACTGTGATCATCAAAAGCATAAGAGAACAGATTATGCTTATGATCTCAGGTGTGCTGATGAAAGCTATGCAATTATTTTTTTATTTTAGACTTTATGGTCTTCACAGTTTCAGACCCTTAACCATCACATTTTGACATGCAGAAAGAGAAAAATTGTCTCCTGAATGCTTTGCTTATAATAGGGTTAAAGAATTTAAAATTTTTCTTACTTGTTAGGTCTTTGGATTTCGGACAAGTACCTTAAAATAGGTATGAAAGAATCCTAATCAAGGAGGTCCAAATAGCAGCCTACAGCTGTTCACCAACTGGGTCCTGCCTGTAGAGTACTAGGACGAGACTAAAGTAGACAGAAGCTGGTACCTCCAGAATTCTCAAATTAGCCTTAATGTTTCCAAAATATCTAATGGAAAGAAAAATCAGGATTTCTAGAAAGAAATTAATAGTAAGAAACTTTATATTATAAGCAATAGAAACAGCTGTTCAGAATCCAATTTCTGATTTCATGGTCATGTAATAGGGGAACTGTGTACCATCTGAGGAAGGAGATTCCTGGCCAGAGGTTGGGAATGCCTAGACTAGAAAATCTGATGCACAGAGGACCATCATGATATAAGGAAGAGCCTACAGTCCTGCTTTGACTCTTCAGATAAGAAAGTAGCAGGAGAGGGTTGGGGTTGTGGCTCAGTGGTAGAGCACTTGCCTAGCATATGTGAGGCACTGGGTTCATTTTTCAGCTTTGCATATAAATAAAGGTCCATTAACAACTAAAAAAATAAAAAAGAAAAAAAGAAAGTAGCAGGAGAAAGAGTTTGCTTGACTTTCCTCCAAGAGTATGTGCACATGTGTTGGGGCAGGCCCAAAATGGCTGTAGTTAGGATACCTTGCTGAGGCTTCTGAAAGGCTATTGTTATATTTTTAGTGTGTAACTAAGGACATGAATCAGTTATGTTATGGTCAGTGTGTAGTCAAGGTCAGAAACTACCTGATTCAGTGTATTTATTCAAGATTATAAATATTTTGCTTCTGAGCACATGCCCACTTATGCAACCTGTTGGCACTGCGCCTTCTTTGGCCTGCATATAAAAGGGCCTATGGAAAAGACTTGTGATGTGCTAAATAGAACTGACTAGGGCAAAATGGAACCAGCTAGAGGTTCCATGAATAAGACATGTCTACTATCCTAACTGTGTCGTGCATCTTCTACCTGCTGGGAAAGTGTAGAATAGATTCAGGATCTGTTTCCTGGGTCTGAGCCCCTACAGAAGAGCTAAGTGTGTGTATGAGTGTAGGCATCTGTGCATGTACACTAGGGAAAAAGAGAGTGAAGACAGATCTGAGAGCAAGAGAGAGCTTGCATGCTTTAGTAATTCCACTCTTAGGAATCTAAGTAAAAGGTTGAATATCAAGGTTTGTCAAATTATCATCTGCATTAAAAATCAAATATTACTAGTCATCCAAAGTCTATAGTCAGACTGGCTATATAAGAGTCACTTTTAAAAATTCAGGATACTGGAACTTACCACAAGAATTGATTAAATAGATCTGTAGTTAAAAGTTAGGAATCAAAGACCATGAATTACTACAGGAACTATTTCCAGTTTCTTAAAAAAATTTAACTTAATTAATTTATTGTTACTTGGTCTCCCAGATTAAGTTTCCCATTACTGATGAAAAGTACTTTTGAGGCCATCTTCAGAAAACTGGGAAGAATGCACCGTATCATGTAGCCAGTGTTTGAGAAAGGATAATACTGAGAGATTAGTGTGGGTTAAGTATAAAGTTAGAAGAGAAAAGTAGTTTGAATTATGGAGCTTTGTAGTAAGAAAAGGAATAATTCCTGAGAACTTCTGGGTAAGGACTTGGTGATAGAAATCCTGTTTGGTTCTTTATCCTGCTTATCAGAGTATTGTCATTTTCTATTTTGTACTACCTCTCTGCTTATATTGTCTTCAACTGGGACACCAAGATAAAAAGAGAGGGTACTGTGGTAGAGACGAATAATATAATAGTGCTGTTTTTCAGAAATGTGTTCTGCCCTTTCATAGATCATTTCAAAATGTGCTGCTCATTGGTGAAGACTACATCTTTAGTTTTCTCATGAGGAAGTTTACTCTATTTAATAAGGAGTATTAGTTTGGTATACAATTTTTTTTTGTACTAAGGATTAAACCTAGGATTCATGCATGCTAGGTAAGTGCTTCACCCTTGAGCTACATCCTCAACCAGGAGTATTAGTTTAATAAGCAAACATTTATTTTAGTACCTATTTATAGAAAATATTTTAATAACCAAATCATGTCACTTTGGGCATGATTTTAATGATACTTTTTTTAAATGGAAAAAGTTTTAATATAAAGATTCACACTGTGATGAATTTTTCGATTCCAACTTATCTTGCCATTTTCCCCCTTGTATTTCTATTACTTTTCTCTTACCTTTTCCTATCTGTTACATGACTGATTCCTATATGATACTTTTAAAAACTTAACCAAAGAAAGTACAGAATAGATTCAGAAAAAAGAATTATAAAGGATTTTGTCATTTTTTAAATTCTCCTAAAATCAACAGTGGTTAGGAATAAAATGGATGTGTTAGTACAGATGTACAAAAATAAGAACCCTTGAAATTACAATTGGGGATGTAAAATGGTTACACTGCTTTGGAAAGGAGTGGCTGTTCTTCAAAAAGTTAAATATATGCCAACAACATGGACCTATATTTGGAAGACCCAAAAACTCTATGAGAAACCTTCTAGAACTCATAAACAAATTTAGCAAAGTAGCAGGATATAAAATTAACAGCCATCAGTCAATTGCATTCTTCTATACCAAAGAAGAATCAGCTGAAAGAGAAATTAGGAAAATTATCCCATTCACAACAGCCTTAAAAAATAAACAAAACAAAACAAAAAAGCCCATCCAAACACAATCAAAAACTTAAGAAGAGTGGTGAAAAGACCTATACAATGAAAACAACAGAACACTAAAGAAAGAAATTGAAGAACTTAAAAGATGGAAAGATCTCCCATGTTCTTGGATAGACAAGAATTAATATTGTCAAAATGCCATAATATCAAAAACGCTATACAGATTTATTGTGATTCCTATTAAAAACCCATTGACATTCTTTATAGAAATAAAAAAAGCAGTCATGAAATTCATTTGGAAAAATAAGAGGCCCAGAATAGCCAAAGCAATCCTTAATAAGAAAGTGAGATCCCCCACAGCGGACACTCCACTGAGGCAGTCAGCGGCCACCATCCGGTAAAGCTGAAGGATACACAGCCACTCTCCTTCAGAGTTCAACATCAAAACAGGTTGGTGTCATTCAGCTCACCCCCCAGACAGCGGGAATTCGCATAAAATCTCTCCTAGGCTTGCTGGGAGAGGGAGTATCAAGCTGAGCCTCCATAAAGACTAGGGGGAAACTAGAGACACCTGACCTCCAACCCCTCCTCCCAGTAGCAGCCAAAAGGAAACCTGGCTAGCCAGCGCTGGGGGAGGGGCAAGCAGAAAAAATCAAAGTGATAGAGTGCCAGGGATCCCAGCAGCCTGCAGCAGGGCCCCGGAGATCCAGGCCAACTGATTCGCGTGGCCTGCCCTGCGGCTACAGAAGGCGTGGCGCCTCAGTGAAGCCATTAATTAGCAAGCAGAGAGGTTAGGGACTGCCATTAGGTGGAATCCCACCAGCCAAGCCCACACGGACCCTTGGGCCGAGCTGGGATCTCAGAAGGGGAAGGAAGCGGTACAGTCCCATCCCCCACAGCGGACACTCCATCCAGGCAGTCAGCGGCCACCATCCGGTAAAGCTGAAGGATACACCGCCTCTCTCCTTCAGAGTGCAACATCAAAACAGGTTGGTGTCATTCAGCTCACCCCCCAGACAGCGGGAATTCGCATAAAATCTATCCTAGGCTTGCCGGGAGAGGGAGTATCAAGCTGAGCCTCCATAAAGACTAGGGGGAAACTAGAGACACCTGACCTCCAACCCCTCTTCCCAGAAGCGGCCAAAACGAAACCTGGCTAGCCAGCGCTGGGGGAGGGGCAAGCAGAAAAAATCAAAGTGATAGAGTGCCAGGGATCCCAACAGCCTGCAGCAGGACCCGGGAGATCCAGGCCAACTGATTCGCGCGGCCTGCCCTGCGGCTACAGAAGGCGTGGCGCCTCAGTGAAGCCATTAATTAGCAAGCAGGGAGGTTAGGGACTGCCATTAGGTGGAATCCCGCCAGCCAAGCCCACACGGACCCTTGGGCCGAGCACGGGATCTCAGAAGGGGAAGGAAGCGGTACAGTCCCATCCCATCCCCCACAGCAGACACTCCATCCAGGCAGTCAGCGGCCACCATCCGGGAAAGCTGAAGGATACACCACCACTCTCCAACAGCTTGCAACATCAAAACAGCCAGCAGCAGGACCCGGGAGATCCAGGCCAACTGATTCGCGCGGCCTGCCCCGCAGCTACAGAAGGCGTGGTGCCTCAGAGAAGCCATTAATTAGCAAGCAGGGAGGTTAGGGACTGCCATTAGGTGGAATCCCGCCAGCCAAGCCCACCGCCCACGCCCGGAACAGGCCCAGCGACCTGCCAGCATGGTAGTCACGACACCCCAATTGGAATAGGGACAGAGCAGAGCCGCCTTCCACTCCCGGAACAGGCCCAGAGAGACGCCAGCGTGGTAGACACGTCACCCCAATTGGAGTAGGGGCACAGCCGCCGCCCGCACCTGCAAGGGAGACTTTTCAACTATACAAGAGCAACATAAATAAATAGGGGGTAAATTTCAAAAACACAACAGTTGCACCAAGCAGAAAGAAACGCGAGCAGTATGAAAAGACAAGGAAAGAAAGGACCACAAGCAATGCAGGTCAACTCAACTTTAGAAGAGGTAATAGCTGCAACAGATGGAATATCAGATAAAGAGTTCAGGATATATATGCTTCAGATGATCTGGAGTCTCAAGGAAGACATGAGACAGCAAAATCAGACAATGAAAGATCACATTGACAAACAAATCCAGGAAGTAAAAGATCAACTTCACAGGGAGATAGAGGTAATAAAAAACAAACAAATAGAAATTCTAGAAATGCAGGAAACAATAAACCAACTTAAAAACTCAATTGAGAATACTACCAGCAGAGTAGATCACTTAGAAGAGAGAACATCAGACAATGAAGACAAAGTATTTCAACTGGAAAAGAACATAGACAGCTCAGCAAGTCTGCTAAGAAACCATGAGCAGAACATCCAAGAATTATGGGACAATATCAAAAGACCAAATTTAAGAGTCATTGGGATACAGGAAGGCACAGAGCTCCATTCCAAAGGAATAAACAGTCTATTCAGTGAAATAATACGAGAAAACTTCCCAGAATTGAAGAATGAGACAGAATCCCAAATCCTAGAAGCCTACAGGACGCCAAATGTGCAAAATCATAAGAGATCCACACCTAGACACATTATAATGAAGATGTCCAACATACAGAATAAGGAGAGAATTTTAAAAGCTGCAAGAGAAAGAAAGCAGATTACATTTAGGGGTAAACCAATCAGGATAACAGCTGATCTCTCAACACAGACTCTGAAAGCTAGAAGATCCTGGAATAACATATTTCAAACACTGAAAGACAATGGGCTCCAACCAAGAATCTTGTATCCGGCGAAATTAAGCTTCAGGTTAGAAGATGAAATTAAAACCTTCCACGATAAGCAAAAGTTAAAAGAATTCGCAGCTAGAAAACCATCTCTTCAAAAAATCCTTGGCAAAATATTACAGGAAGAGGAAATGGAAAATAACATTGAAAACCAACAATGGGAGGTAGGACAGTAAAGGGGGGAAAGTAGTCAAAGAGGATAACAAATCAGGTTTAGTAACATCAATAAACAAATATGGATAGAAGAACAAACCATATCTCAATAATAACCCTAAATGTTAATGGCTTAAACTCACCAATTAAGAGACACAGGCTAGTAGAATGGATCAAAAAACAAGACCCAACAATATGCTGTCTACAGGAGACGCATTTGATAGGAAAAGATATACATAGACTGAAGGTGAAAGGTTGGGAAAAATCATATCACTCATATGGACCGCGGAAACAAGCAGGAGTGTCCATACTCATATCTAATAAAATAGATTTCAAGCCAAAGCTAATCAAAAGGGATATAGAAGGACACTTCATACTGCTCAAGGGAACCATACACCAACAAGACATAACAATCATAAATATATATGCCCCAAATAATGGTGCAGCTGTGTTCATCAAGCAAACTCTTCTCAAGTTCAAGAGTCTAATAGACCACCATACAATAATCATGGGAGACTTCAACTCACCTCTCTCACCACTGGACAGATCTTCCAAACAAAAGTTAAATAAGGAAACTATAGAACTCAATAACACAATTAACAACCTAGACTTAATTGACATATATAGACTATACCACCCAACATCAAGTAGCTACACTTTTTTCTCAGCAGCACATGGAACCTTCTCAAAAATAGACCATATACTATGTCACAGGGCAACTCTTAGACAATACAAAGGGGTAGAGATAATACCATGCATCTTATCTGATCATAATGGAATGAAACTGAAAATCAATGATAAAAGAAGGAAGGAAAAATCAAGCATCACCTGGAGAATGAACAATAGGTTGCTGAGTGATCAATGGGTTTTAGAAGACATCAAGGAGGAAATTAAAAAATTCCTAGAGTTAAATGAAAACACAGACACAACATATCGGAATCTATGGGACACATTGAAAGCAGTTCTAAGAGGAAAATTCATTGCTTGGAGTTCATTCCTCAAAAAAAGAAAAAACCAACAAATAAATGATCTCATACTTCATCTCAAAATCCTAGAAAAAGAAGAGCAAAACAACAGCAAAAGAAGTAGAAGGCAAGAAATAATTAAAATCAGAGCTGAAATTAATGAAATTGAAACAAAAGAAACAATTGAAAAAATTGACAAAACTAAAAGCTGGTTCTTTGAAAAAATAAATAAAATTGACAGACCCTTAGCCATGCTAACGAAGAGAAGAAGAGAGAGAACCCAAATTACTAGCATACAGGATGAAAAAGGCAATATCACAACAGACACTTCAGAAATACAGAAGATAATCAGAAATTACTTTGAATCCTGATACTCCAATAAAATAGAAGATAGTGAAGGCATAGATAAATTCCTTGAGTCCTATGATCTGCCCAGATTGAGCCAGGAGGATATAGACAACCTAAACAGACCAATAACAATAGAGGAAATAGAAGAAACCATCAAAAGACTACCAACTAAGAAAAGCCCAGGACCGGATGGGTATACAGCAGAGTTTTACAAAACCTTTAAAGAGGAACTAACACCAATACTTTTCAAGCTATTTCAGGAAATAGAAAAAGAGGGAGAACTTCCAAATTCATTCTACGAGGCCAACATCACCCTGATTCCGAAACCAGACAAAGACACTTCAAAGAAGGAAAACTACAGACCAATATCTCTAATGAACCTTGACGCAAAAATTCTCAATAAAATTCTGGCGAATCGGATTCAAATACATATCAAAAAAATTATACAACATGATCAAGTAGGATTCATCCCTGGGATGCAAGGCTGGTTTAATATACGGAAATCAATAAATGTTATTCACCACATCAATAGACTTAAAAATAAGAACCATATGATCATCTCAATAGATGCAGAAAAAGCATTCGACAAAGTACAGCATCCCTTTATGTTCAAAACGCTAGAAAAATTAGGGATAACAGGATCATACCTCAACATTGTAAAAGCAATCTATGATAAGCCACAGGCCAGCATCATTCTGAATGGAGAAAAATTGAAGTCATTCCCTCTAAGATCTGGTACAAGACAGGGATGCCCTCTCTCACCACTTCTGTTCAACATAGTCCTCGAAACACTGGCCAGAGCAATTAGACAGACAAAAGAAATTAAAGGCATAAAAATAGGAAAAGAAGAACTTAAATTATCACTATTTGCAGATGATATGATTCTATACCTAGCAGACCCAAAAGGGTCTACAAAGAAGCTATTAGAACTAATAAATGAATTCAGCAAAGTGGCAGGATATAAGATCAACACGCATAAATCAAAGGCATTCCTGTATATCAGCGACAAATCCTCTGAAACGGAAATGAAGACAACTACTCCATTCACAATATCCCCCCCAAAAATAAAATACTTGGGAATCAACCTAACAAAAGAGGTGAAAGATTTATACAAGGAAAATTACAGAACCCTAAAGAAAGATATAGAAGAAGACCTTAGAAGATGGAAAAATATACCCTGCTCATAGATAGGCAGAACCAACATCATCAAGATGGCGATATTACAAAAGTTCTCTATAAGTTTAATGCAATGCCAATCAAAATCCCAGCAGCATTTCTTGTAGAAATAGATAAAAGAATCATGAAATTCATATGGAATAATAAAAGACCCAGAATAGCAAAAACAATGCTAAACAGGAAGTGTGAATCAGGTGGTATAGCGATACCAGACTTCAAACTATACTACAGAGCAATAGTAACTAAAACAGCATGGTACTGGTACCAAAACAGGCGGGTGGACCAATGGTACAGAATAGAGGACACAGTAACCAACCCACAAAACTACAACTATCTTATATTTGATAAAGGGTCTAAAAGCATGCAATGGAGGAAGGATAGCATCTTCAACAAATGGTGCTGGGAAAACTGGAAATCCATTTGCATCAAAATGAAGCTGAATCCCTATCTCTCGCCATGCACAAAAGTTAACTCAAAATGGATCAAGGAGCTTGACATTAAACCAGAGACACGGCATCTGATAGAAGAAAAAGTAGGGTATGATCTACACGCTGTGGGATCGGGCTCCAAATTCCTCAATAGGACACCCA
Source organism: Urocitellus parryii (assembly GCF_045843805.1). NCBI lineage: Eukaryota > Metazoa > Chordata > Mammalia > Rodentia > Sciuridae > Urocitellus > Urocitellus parryii. The sequence goes on along the minus strand of NC_135531.1, from coordinate 57,583,777 downwards.
TAGCGCAAAAGTTAACAACTAGAATCAACAAATGGGACTTACTCAAACTAAAAAGTTTTTTCTCAGCAAAAGAAACAATAAGAGAGATAAACAGGGAGCCTACATCCTGGGAACAAATCTTTACTCCACACACTTCAGATAGAGCCCTAATAACCAGAATATACAAAGAACTCAAAAAATTAGACAATAAGATAACAAATAACCCAATCAATAAATGGGCCAAGGACCTGAACAGACACTTCTCAGAGGAGGACATACAATCTATCAATAAGTACATGAAAAAATGCTCACCATCTCTAGCAGTCAGAGAAATGCAAATCAAAACTACCCTAAGATACCATCTCACCCCAGTAAGATTGGCAGCCATTAGAAAGTCAAACAACAATAAGTGCTGGAGAGGATGCGGGGAAAAGGGCACTCTTGTTCATTGCTGGTGGGACTGCAAATTGGTGCAGCCAATTTGGAAAGCAGTATGGAGATTTCTTGGAAAGCTGGGAATGGAACCACCATTTGACCCAGCTATTCCCCTTCTCTGTCTATTCCCCATAGACCTAATAAGAGCATGCTACAGGGACACTGCTACATCGATGTTCATAGCAGCACAATTCACGATAGCAAGATTGTGGAATCAGCCTAGATGCCCTTCAATAGATGAATGGATAAAAAAAATGTGGCATTTATACACAATGGAGTATTACTCTGCATTAAGAAATGACAAAATCATAGAATTTGGAGGGAAATGGATGGCATTAGAGCAGATTATGCTAAGTGAAGCTAGTCAATCTTTAAAAAATAAATACCAAATGACCCCTTTGATATAAGGGGAGTAAACAAGGACAGGGTAGGGACGAAAGTTTGAGAAGATGATTTACATTAAACAGGGATGAGAGGTGGGAGGGAAAGGGAGTGAGAAGGGAAACCGCATGGAAATGGAAGGCGATCCTCAGGGTTATACAAAATGACATATAAGAGGAAAGGAGGGGTAAGACAAGATAATACAAATCGAAGAAATGATTTACAGTAGAAGGGGTAGAGAGAGAAAAGGGGAGGGGAGGGGAGGGGAGGGGAGGGGGGATAGTAGAGAATAGGACAGACAGCAGAATGCATCAGACACTAGAAAGGCAATTTGTCAATCAATGGAAGGGTAACTGATGTGATACAGCAATCTGTATACGGGGTAAAATTGGGAGTTCATAACCCACTTGAATCAAACTGTGAAATATGATGTATTAAGAACTACGTAATGTTTTGAACGATCAACAATAAAAAAAAATAAAAAGTCATGAATTTATATTTGTAACTTAAATTGAAATATTAACATTAAAATATTTTTTACTTTTTAAAATTTAAAAAAAAAAAGAAAGTGAACCAGGAGATCTCACAATACTAGACCTTAAATTATACTACAGATCTATAGAAAAAAAACAGCATGATATTGGCACCAAAACAGACATGAAGACCAATAGAACAGAATAGAAGACACAGAGACAAACCCATATATACAGTTATCTCCTACTAGCCAAAGATGCCATAAACATAACATTGGAGAAAAGATAGCCTCTTCAACAAACAGTTTTGGAAAAACTGGAAATCCACATGTAGCAAAATGAAATTGAACCCCTATCTCTCACCCTGCATGAAACTCAATTCAAAGTGGATCAAGGACCTAGGCATTAGACCAGAGACTCTGTACTTACTAAAAAAAAAAAAAAATGTAGACAACTCTATTGTGTCGGCTTAGGAACTGACTTCCTCAACAAGACCTAAAGTACAAGCACTAAAATCAAGAATCAATAAATCGGATGGAATCAAACTAAAAAGCTTCTTCACAGCAAAGGAAACCATTAAGAATGTAAAGAGAGCCTAAAGAATGGGAGAAAAATCTCTGCCACTTGCACTTTAGATAGAACATTAATCTCCAGGATATATAAAGAACTCAAAAAACTTAACACCCAAACCCAAATAACCCAATCAATAAATGAAAAAAGGAACTGCACAGGCACTTCACAGAAAAAGAAATACGAATGGTCAACAAATATATGAAAGAATGTTCAACATCTCTAACAATTAGAGAAATGCAAAATAAAAGTACACTGAGATTTCATCTCACTCTAGTCAGAATGGCAATTATCAAGAATAAAAGTAACAATAAATGTTGGCAAGGATGTGGGGAAAAAGGTATAAATGGTATGAATACACCACCAGTGAAATTCTACATCATGTATAACCACAAGAATGGGATTATAATTATAATAAGTTATACTCCATGTATGGATAATATGTCAAAATACACTCTACTGTCATAGAAGTACTATCTGAAGTACAGATACATGCTAAAATAACCTTCAAAAATATTATATAAAGTAGAAGTCAGACTCAAAAAGTCTTATCTAATTCCATATTCGGAACAAGTTCATCCATTCCAGAAAGTAGACCCTGGGGTTTCCAGGAACTGGGGGGAGTAGAGAATGGGGAGTAAGTTTCTTTTTGGGGTGATGAAAATATTTGAAACTAATCAAAGTAGTGGTTGTGTAACATTGTGAGTGTACTAAATGCCACAGTATTTTTCACTTTAAAATGGTTAATTGTAATGAATAATAGTGAATTTTACCTCAATGAAAAATAAAAGACCAAAACACACACACAATAAAAAGAGTAGGTTTGGGTGTTTTTATCCCACAACCAAGAAACAGATGTTGGGCCAGACATACCTGGAAGACAAGGCTGATGTTGTTGAGGTACTACATTTGGTTCTGGAGGTACAGGTACTTCCTCAGAAACATACTTTAAAAGCTCCTTCCCAAGATACGTTACCTACACATAATCAAAGCCAAATTTAAAAAAAAAAAATCATACATTCTGTAAGAGGCAAATATATCAATCTCCTGAAAATTGTAATTTTTGTTAAGTACTGATTATTGTAAATCCAACTATAGCCCATGGCAAAGTACACACTGCCTCTTTTTTTTGGTAAATAATTTTGAAAATAATATCTTATTAGAACATAATATTTTATTAGAACACAGTGACACCCAGTCATTTACTTAACATCTCTGCCCACTTTTGTGCTACAAAAGAACTTAATAGTTGTGACATGCCCATGAAACCTAAAATATTATTTATTATCTGGCCTGTTTACAGAAAAAATTTACTGACCCCTGATGTATATTACTACCTCTCTCATCCATTCACTTATTCAACAACTGTTAATCTTTCATCTGCTATTTTATGACCTTAAAAAATATTGACATTAAAAAATTAAGCCATAAAAGTAATAGTACTTTTGAGGAAATAAAATATTTAGATGATTAGATTATTAATATTTCAGGTCTACATATCTAGTTATAAAAAATTGTGGACTTAGATGTTTTTATTACTCCCATAGGCCAGAGCTTAAAAATATTTATAAATAATGGACAGGGCTGAGGTATATACCTACCAGAAATATTCCTGGTCCACTGGTCTTTGCACTCCCCACTCTTAGGTCTAGGGCTACCTAAAACCCCCAAAGGGCAGGTTCTCTTAAGGCAGAGTATCAAGTCTCAATTTCAACATCTCTTCCTCCAGGATGTCTTCTTATAACCTCTAAACTTAATGACCTTCCTCTAGGCTCTCATATCTTTTGTGCTCTTATTTCTGTCACAGCATTTATTCCATTTAAAAGAAATTATGTTTTAATGTCTCTTGTGTCAAGTAAACCATAAACTTCTAGAGGACATGGTCTGTGTCATATTCATTTGTATATCTTTAGCACTTCACATAATGCCTGACATTATGGATTAAAAGACTGAAGCCACAACTCTTAAGTAAGATTCTTAAATTCCAAGCCTCAGGTTATCCATTTGTGAAACAAGTATCTTCAGCATATTAAGTTCTTAGAGGATTAAGAGATAAAATGCATGAAAAGCATCTGGCATGCTATCTGTCACATCCTAAAATCTTGTTAATTGAACAGGGCCAGGAAGGCATAGGTGGTCTATAAAGTACATATAGGATTTGGGCTCAACCCCTCACCAAACAAAGCCAAGTAAAGCAAATGGGATATATTTGGCTTGCCCAGTGTGCCAATCCCTCCTCATTTGCCATGAAATAAAAGGAGAGAAGCAGCTCCTGAATGTCATTTGTCAGTTCTCTAAAAAACCCAATAATTATAAACAATGAATTTTGTACGGGTTATGCCCTGACAATGTCTAATATACCTTATAAACTAATGGAAGCGCAGGTTCAGTATGTTAGCATCTTCATCTCATACTTTAAAAGCATATTTTTTTAATCAGTTTTAGTACTGGGTAACATAAAGTGGCTTACACATACCACTGGAGGTAATTCAGATATAAACAACACAACTTTAAGAAAATCCACCAAGTTGAAGTGTATCTTTCACAAAGTAGAGTGATTTGTTGAATAAATTAATGAAAAGACTCAAAAGAAACAGGCAGTCACTTCTAGAAATTATATTTTATATTAGTGTCTGTGCTCCAGTTGGCTAAAGCAAAAGTGCAAACAGTTATCACATTTCATACAGCTCAAACTTTGAATCCTGAAAATTTTACTAAGGATCCAAATGTAGCTCACATGCCCACTCTGACAGAGGCATGGTAAGAAGAGCTGGAGGCTAGTTTCTGAGGTTTTTGGACTTCATGGCCTCTAGTGCTCTCAGAAACTTTGTCATGTTCCCCCAGACGAGAAAAAGTAAGAGACAGTATAAGCTGTGTTCTATGAGGATATCTGTAGGTTGTTATGTTATTGCTTTTCTAAAAGGTAAAGTTGCAGGGATGCTTTGTCCTAAGGCCACTGGTGTTTTCCCTGAAGCCTTATAGCCAATGGTCCATTATTCCTCAGATATTAGCCTATGCTGATTCCCTCAGAGCAGACTTAAGAAAGAAGGATGCTGGGGAAGAAGTAGGATGTATGCAACACGTGTGTGTTTGTGTGTGTGTGTGTGTGTGTGTGCGTGCGCGCAAGTACTTATGTGTGAGGTAGATGATCACACATGGAAATGTGGTTAATAAGCAAGTGAGAATATCAATTAACTTTATTTTGGCAATATTAACTGTCATTATTAATTGCTATAACAAATGTTTCTGTGTACTATTCATATGAATCAAGAAAAAAATATAAAACATTACCTGATTTTGATTTTTTTTTCTTTTTTTTGGAGACAGGGTTGCTTAGGGCCTCACTAAGTTTCTGAGACTGACCTTGAACTTGGTGATCCTCCTGTCTCAACCTCCTGACTGCCTTTTGTTTTGGTCAGCTTTTCACTGCTGTGATTAAAAGACCTGACAAGAACAACTTTAGAGGAGGAAGTTTATCTAAGCGCTCAGTTTCATACGTCTCAGTTCATAGGTAAGGGCTCAAATAAGGCTGAACTTCACGGAGGAAGAGTTTAGTGGAGGGAAGTGGCTTACTTGATGATCAGAAAGCAGAAAGAAAGGCTCCTCTTGTCAAATACAAAATGCAGGCCCAAAGGCACGCCCCCAATGACCCACTTTTTCCAGCCACACTCTATCCGCCTTCATCTATCGGTTAATCCTATCAGGCAATTAATTCACTGACTGGGTTAAGGCTCTCATAACCCAATCCTCTCTCCTCTAAAACTTCTTGCATTGTCTCACACATAAGCTTTAGGGGGATACATAATATCTAAACCATGACACCTTTGAATATTAAAGAGGTGTCCAAAAATTTATTTCCCTGATGGGAGTCCATTTTATTTTTGAAAGTATCAGTCTGTTTTTCACGTTTTCAGAAAAACAATTTATAATATGGATTAATAGGAATCTGTAAGTTTTAAGCAGCAAGTCTTACAATTTTCAATTCCTCAAGAGAAGAAAGAGAAAAGGATAGTTGTTTTGTTTTGTTTTTAGATCTCAGAGTAGGGGAAAAAAGCAAAGAAACAAAAAAAAACCTATTTTTTTGGGCTCATTATAATACAAAAAACATTGTGGTTAAGAATATGTGTTTTAAATAAACTATTTCTTTAAGAGTTCAGAATACAAGACAGAAAGTCATTTTAAAGTGTAAGAATTGCTTCTAGGTAAATGATTTTTCAGGTAAAGTTCTTTTTCATAGTACATATCTCCCAATTCCAATTCCAGACTCCTTTCTTCATTCCCCAGCACTCTATTCAGCAGGAGGCAAGAAAAGGTCCTTTCTAGTATTTATTTTTCAGAATTTGCAACACCTGGATATTTGTATTTTTTAAAAGATCCATTTCTCTAGCCATCTCTTTTCTCTTCTATAGTACAGCTGTATAGAAGCTAAGTTTGCATAAAGTTTAAGACACTTTGAGAGTAACTGACTGAATTAGGTTATCTGTCCAGATGAACAATTTTCATCACTTTCTATACTCTGTCCCTAACCTGTCTATATCTTGATATTCCTAATTATGGAATTTCTTTTATAAAAATATGTGAGGGTGGAGGGAAAGAGGAAAGTCAACACTAACTCCAAAGGAGTGAGTTTATCAGGGTGAAAATTTAGCAAGGCATCTGGCTAGAAAGTATGTTGTATCTGTCTAGTGTTCCTTGAGTCACAACCTAAAATGATAGCCTACTTTTCAACTTCATCAATTCACTCCTGGGGGTCCCAAAAATGAACTACCATTGCCATTCTAATGATTCTTATAAATTTTGTATGGCAATCATATCACCAAAAGGCAATTTCCCTTCCATTCAAATAAAAACCAGGGCCAAGTTATCTTAGTTTCTGAGATTAGAGAAGATCCAGCACATTCAAGGTGGAATGATCATAGACTGGAAAAGCATTTTCCTGTGGAGGTGAGCCATTTCTGCTGCCTATGATTGAGGCTACATATTGATAAACGTGATTAGATGATTCCATGTGTTCTTTTGAGTTGAGGGCAACTTGCTTGCAATGAAAGGAATGTGGGCCTCCTTGTGCCATTGTTAATAAATGCAGAAAAATTATGTATAGGACTAGAAGACCAAGTTAAATGATTTGTCCTAGCTCAGTGATTCTTACTCCAGGATGAACATTAGAATCATTTGGAAAGGGGTTGGGGTTGTGGCTCAGTGGTAGAGCACTTGTCTAGCATGTGTGGGCACTGGGTTCAATACTCAGCACCACATAAAAAAAATAAAAAAAGATATTATGTCCATTAAAAAAAAGAGTCACTTGGAAAGCTTTTAAGAATATTGCCACTTAGTTCCCAAATCAGACTATTAGATCAGAAGCTTTGAACTGAGGTCCACTAGACATTGTTAGTTTTAAAAAGCCACTCCACCCTCTTTAAGTAATTCTAGAAATTACCATGATTAAAAACTGTTGCCCAGATCAAATAACTTATAAAAAGTAGAATCAGAAACTAGTTTGGCATCCTATCTCCTACCCAGAGATTACTCTGGCCATTAGAATGGTGTCTAACAGCTAGGAGGCAGAAGCTGCAAGATAAATCAGTGAAGTGAGTTGAATTTCCTCAGTAAAGAATTTTCCTAAGCACCAAACTTTCCTTAGCAAAAATGTACAGCAGCCCAGCTGCTTGGGTAGGAGGGATGAATCATTTCTGTATCTAGTGACATTGTCACTATCTGATGCAGAGAAAGTCATACTTTTCTAGCATTTCATGCCTGACAGCCAATCATTCCTGGCCCTACACCCCCACCAACATTCTCAGAACTAGTCAGTAGAATGTTCACATTTACCAGTGCAGTGAAAAGTTTTCATCATCAAGAAGTATCTGTGAATTCAGGAGCTCCTCTCAGTCAAGAGGAGACAGAGTTTTCTGTGGTAAACTTTAATTAATTTATTTTTTTATTGGTTGTTCAAAACATTACAAAGCTCATGATATATCATCTTTCATACATTTGACTCAATTGGGTTATGAACTCCCATTTTTACCCCAAATACATGTGGTAAACTTTAAAAGAAGATTTTAAAGAGACTTTTAAATATTATGAGGAACTCACTGGGATCATATTTCAATTTGGGGTATTTACTAAAAAGTACGTGTGTGTCCCATAGAAAATTTAAAAACTCTGCTTTCATTTTTGGGGATAACCTAAAAAAGAAAAGTAATCTAAACCTGCTTAGATAATCTGTAGTATTCATATTTGCAGCTGACTTCACTATCACATAGATGCTAAACATTAGAACTCTAATTGGCTTGATTGCTAAGAAAACACTAGAAGCAATGGGATATGCAAATGTGGCATTAGTAACATGTGAGGGCCAAATGATGTCACAGACAGCTCTCAAAGGCAGGAAATGTAGTGGTTATAATGGAGAAAAAGTGTGAGAGAATAGAGTCTTCTCAGCATGCCAAAAGAACCAAAACCACAGCAATGAGTACCATATCAATGCCATGAGAATGGTTTAACAAAACAATAAAAATCTATCAAAAGACTTTTAAAAATATTATAATAAAAGGGATTACTGGTGTAAGATGTTAATTACTATCATTTGGTATAAATTATCAATCCATGAAAAGAACTGAGCAAAGGTGTAAAAAACAGACAATCTGGTGATTGTAGGGGTGGGGAAAGAAAAAACTTTCGAGGGTAAAAAGTCAGAGAGATTATATAGCACACAAAATCCAGAATGTGCTGATTAAGTGAAGGGACTGAAACAGTACCAGAAGTACCTGCTACAAAGGCCTACAAGGAGAGAATGCAGAGTAGGGGCACAGAGTTCGGGGCAGAGCAGGAGCAAGGAGGGAAGGCAGATACAACTGAGCTGGACAACAAAAGAGAGGAAGCTATGCCTTCTATTATTGGTGTACTGAGGCTTACTGCAAAGGGAAGGGAAGTTTAAAGGTATAAACCATAATGGTGGATCTGATGATTCATACTTTCTTGAGTGAGTCATTGTAAGACCTGATGTGGTACCACAGACACCTACGGGTGGATGAACACTGGACCATATGGTGTCAGTCATCAGTGGGCTCTTAACTCAGAAGCCAGAACTGAGAGAGGCTACCAAGTCTGTGAGGTCTGAAAATATTTCTTTTTGAGGAAAATATTCAAATCTTTTAGCAACATGTGATTAATGCTATGTTCAAAACTAAAAGTAAAATGTACTTTCAAATTTAGATTACATTTTGATTTATTCCATTAGAATAATAATAACATGCATAAACTAAAATATTAGTACACTAGTAATCCCAAATTTCTATATGGAGTCATAAAGCCCTGAAATTTATTAGAAGGATAAAAATGGAAGATTAAAGCCAATTAAGTTTCTGAAACTAGATAAGGAGCAAGTAAGGGAGCTGCACAGCCATGGGAATTTTGGCAAATACAGTGTAGATTAAAGCATGTAGCAAGTCACAGAAGAGACAAATGAGGGCAAAAACTATCTGAGAGATCTTTCAGACTTATTTTAAAAATGTTTCTTTATAAAAATATGTATTTTAATTTAACTATGAAATTAAAGATAAACTTGAGAATGACCCACCTTACTCCAGGCGTAATTCCAGGTCACGTAACTGTCACCTCCCAGAAGATCCTTGAGCCAAGTGACTGGATTTTGATAAATCTGACCATTTTCTACCTTAATTTTACCACTTAATAAAACACTGGCTTTGTGGATAGTCTCCTGAAGAAATAAATAAATAAATAAATAAATAAATAAATAAATAAAATTAAGATAAAAATTGCTGAAATCTATGAACTTTGGATTTTGGTCATGATGAAATAATAGGGATCAGATTTACCTATCATTTGACACAAAACAACAACAAAAGAATACAAAATATATGATCCAATTGTTTATAAGAGGCCAAGAATCAGGCAATTTTCTCTGAGAGATGATAATTTACTATGGTGAACCCTATAATTATCCCAGCTTTCCACCATGAGAGAGTTTCCAAGTCATGTACAGGGAAAGGGAAACCAGGTAAAGCCTTTGGACACCCTGAGTTGAGGAAACAGAGCAGAGTCTAGGGACAAAGGAGGTTAGAGTCTGTAGGACAAGGTATCGAAGAGAAAAATAAAAAGAAAGAAAACTCTGTAGATCTTTAGAGGGTCCTCTTTAAATTTCAGCTGAGAAGGGATAGATGGATATGTGTGAGGAAATTGACCAAGGATGGAAAAAGAACCACTTGAAAGAATTAGAGGTACTGACACCTGGCACTCTCACAAGACAGGGAATAGAGTCCCTAAAGCAAGAGTAGAAAGACCTTCAGACTGATGGGCCATCAGTGGAATACATAAAAGAATCTTGCCTCTGTAGTGGAAAATAACTAGCACTGGACTTGACACTGTTCTGATCCTGCCTAACAAATCTTGAAAACAAGACTCAAAAGAATCAAACCATTTTCAAGAACAAGTTTCCAAAATATTTATAAGACTACATACATATCCAGCATTCAAGAGGCAAATTTTACTGTATGGGATCTGATAAAATATTTAACAGGCCCTAAATCCAACAGTATTAATAACATTAAATGTATGTGGATTAAACAAACTTTTAAGAAAGTGGATATTTTCAGATGGATTAAAACATCAAGATCTAACTATATAATGCATATAGGAGACAGATATGAAATTCAAAGAGACAAGTAAACTGAAAGTAAAAAGAAAAAAATGTATCATTCAAACAGCTACCACAAGAAAACTGAAATGGCTATACTAAAATCAGATGAAAATAGACCTTAAAACAAAAATTTTTACTAGAGATAAAAAGGGACATTTTATAATGTTAAGAGGGTGATGCATCAAGCACATATAACAATTATATATAATACATATGTACTTAAAACACAAAAGAGTACACAAACACAGGAAGCAAAAATTAACAGAAATGAAGGGAAAAATAGATAATTCAACAAGAATAGTTGTAGACTTCAATATCCTACTTTCAATATGGAGTTATACATAGCAAACAGGCAAAAAAATCAATACGGAAAGACAAGGATTGAATACTATAAACCGATTAGACTTAACAGGCATCTATAGAAAATATAACAGCAGAATATATATTCTTACGCACACATGGATCATTCTCCAGGACATTTGCTAGCTAAGCCATAAAATAAACCTGAACAAGTTTAAAATAATTGAAGTAATATATGTTCTTCAACCACAATGGAATGAAATTAGAAATGATAACAGAAAAAAAAGAACCCTGGGAAACTCACTATTATATGAAAAAAAGAACGTAATTTATAAATAACCGATGAATAAGAAAAATTGATCCAAATAGATGGAAATACATACCATATTCATGGTCTGAACAATTCAATATTATTGTGATTCCATTTCCTCCCTAATTAACCTATACATTTTATGAAAAACCAATAAAAATAACAGCAGCCTTTTTGGAGGTAGAAATCTAAAATTCATATATCATTACAATGGACCTAGAATATCCAAACACTTTTAAAAAAGAACAAAACTGGAATACTAACACTACCAGATTTCAAGATTTATTTATGGCTACAATAATCAATATAGTTTAGTAGTGATGGAAAGATAGTCAAATAAATCAATGAAACAGAAACAGGGAGACCAAAAATAGACATACATATGAACAACTGATTTTTGACAAAGATATATAGGGCAATTCAATAGAAAGGGTATCTTTTCAACAACTGGTAGAACAACTGGATATACAAATTCAAAAATATGAATGAGGATCTGACATTGTACTACATACAAAAATTCATTAAAAATAGATTATAATCCTAAATATAAAACTAAAAACTCTAGAAGAAAATAGAACTTTGTCACTAGGGAAGACAAATAATTCCTAAATAGGACATGAAAAACATAATCTATGAAAGAATAAATTAAAAATTTAGCCTGCACCAAAATTAAAGGCTTCTGGGCTGGGGCTATAGCTCAGTGGCAGAGCACTTGCCTTGTATGTATGAGGTATTGTATTTGATCCTCAGCACCAAATAAAAATAAACAAATAAAATAAAGGCATGCTGTCCACCTAAAAATACAAAAATATTTAAAGGCTTCTATTTTTAAAAAATAATGTTAAGAGAATGAAAATACAAGCCACAATATAGTAAAAATAGTTGGGATGGTACATGTTCGATAAAGATTATATCTATATGTACTTTGTGTGTGTGTGTGTGTGTGTGTGTGTCACAAAACATGATAGGAAAATAAGCAACCAATAAAAAAAGGGCAACAGATTTGGACACTTCATTAAATAATAAATATGGATGGCAAATACCATGTGAAAAGATATTCAATATCAATCATAATTATAGGCATGCAAATTAAAACCATAGTGATAAACCACTAAACAGATGTGCAGGTTATATCACAATACACACATCTATACTCCAATAGCAAACCTAAAATTAAGTCTGATTATACTACATTGAGGAACTAGAACTCTCATTCACAACCAATGGAGATGTAAAATTTTACAAACAACTCTGACAATTTTTTAAGCTCAATGTATAATTACCATATGACCCAGTAACTCCATTCCTAGGTATTTACCCAAGAAAATTAAAGTCTGTGTCATACCAAAACTGGTACACCAAGATTCATAATAGCTTTATAGCCAACAAATAGAAACAACCTAACTGTCTATCATAGGCATACTGATAAACAAACTGATATACACATATAATAGGCTACTATGGAACGACTTATTCATGCTATAACAAGGATAAATTTAAATGATTACATTCAGAAGAAGAAGTCAGACAAAAATCAATACATAAAGTATATTTGCACTTACCCACAATTCTTGGAATTGTAAATGAATGTGTAAGAGAAGAAAAGAGACCAGTAATTATCAGGGGATCAGCAAAGGAAGGGAAGGGGATCAAAGGTAGGGTACAAGAAGGCAAGAAGAAACTTTTGAGATTAATGGATATTTCATTATCTTGTGATCATTGTTTCACAGGTACATACAAATGGTTACCAAATTGTATATTTCAATTATGTGTAAATATATTGTATACCAACTATATGTCAATAAAGCTGTTAAAGAAAGAAAAATAGCTGAAATATGAAAATCTCTACCAAAATTTTATTATCACTGATTTAAGAAGGTATCACAACTGTCAAAATATGAGTAAATAAAAAACTAATATAGAATAACTAATCTGCTAAATTTTGAGCTGCATTGGCTAATTAAGGTAGACACCACTTAACAACAAATTGGTTGCCAGGCAAAGAAATTGGATTATTGAGGGATCTGAGATCAAGCCACTAATTCAGTCATAAACTACAATTTGAGATTTAAAATTTAAATATTTTTACTTAAATTTACAAATAAAACTTATTAACTATGGAAAGCTTTATTATCCAGAAATGAGCAGCGCTGGAAACAAAGGTCATTCAGATTAAATGTTAATTAGTCTGGACTGAAATGTCAGATTGGCCCATAAGCAAAGAAGCATCCAAGGACTCTGTGATCTTTGTTAATCTAAATTCTTCTTTTTAGAATACAAATGGAAGACATGATTTACAGTAGAAGGGGTAGAGAGAGAAAAGGGGAGGGGAGGGGAGGGGAGGGGAGGGGGGATAGTAGACAATAGGACAGACAGTAGAATACATCAGACACTAGAAAGGCAATATGTCAATCAATGGAAGGGTAACTGATGTGATACAGCAATTTGTATACGGGGTAAAAGCGGGAGTTCATAATCCACTTGAATCAAACCGTGTAATATGATGTATTAAGAACTATGTAATGTTATGAACGACCAATAAAAAAAAATAAATAAATTAAAATATAAAAAAAAAAAAAAAAATTCTTCTTTTAAAAAGTGCACGTAGAGAAAGAGGAGAGGCATATCCAACAAAACTTTTTTCTCCTCCTTTTTTATGTATATATAATATTGTTTTAATTTAGTCAGATTTACCCACACTCCAAGCCACTTCTGGGTTCTAAACTGAGCTTCTTTGGAAGATGAATTTATACATATCCCTTTAGGGCATGCTTTAGCAGTATAGTGGTAGTTACTGAAATTATATGGAACTAATGACAGTTTCAATTTATTATTTTTATGTTAATTCTTAAATCCTTCCTGTTGCAATATAATAAACTAGTTCTGGTTTGAAGATCCAAAGGTGCTTGTGATTGAAATATATTAAGGCAATTCCAGCAGCATGATTTCACTAAGAATACAAAGATTGTATCTCTCCATTCAGGAAGCCCAGTCAAACTCCAGTTCCCTAAATACCTATGTGACAGCAACATTTACTTATTATAAAATTTATGTGATTTTAGAGAAAAAAATTTAGAATACCTGTGTTTTAAATTCCAGAATGTTATTTCCTGGATTCATTCTTCCTAATAATATCAAATCTTTTATCTGCATACATTTCTTTTTAGGAGTTGTGCTGTAGTTTAAAGGCTTTTTAATAGTATGTTGATGGCCAGATCCAGAGGAAGAAGAGACCTGACTGTTATTTATATGTGGAACAGCAGAAGCTGTTTTTTCAAGATATTGTTTTGTCTGATGCACAGTATCAGTGCCCAAGACAGCAACGGCTTGGTGTGCCCAGGATTCTGATGTCCCCCCAGGTGGTTGCTGGGAAGCTGTTTTTCTGTTTCCTCTTTTTGGATCATACTGGGAAAGGTCCTGGTCCCAAATAACAGCTGATGGATGGGCATCCTTTTGGGAAAGTAAACTTGTATGTTTGGAACCATTTAATGTGCCAGTTATGGCAAAAGGACTATAGAATTCACAGTCTTTGGCTGTAGTTTCTGTATGATCATTATCTTTTTGTGAATATTCTGCATGAGCAATGAAAGCATCAGGTTGGGATGACAATTTATTATCACTGCTATCTGGGTATCGAGATTTGAATAACCCATCCAAGGTACAATCATTAACATTTTGTTTAGAATTCATCTCAACTCCAGAAAATTCTTCCCTTCTTACTGCCTCTGAATCTAGACAAAGATTAGTATTATGGCTGTCATGGCATGTTTCCAGAGACAATGGTGTTTCTTGAATGCTTCTACAAGCAATATTGATATGAGAAAGTGAACCTGAATGAGGCTGCACCGAATTTTCCAGACTGGTAAGCTCTTTGTTGTCCTTTTCACTGAAGATATGTGAGCTGGATGGCAACTTCCTTAAACTAGGATCAGACAATGATGTGACATTTTTATAATTTTGAATTTTCAGACTTATTTTTTTCTGTTTCTTTGCCACAACTAAAAGGCTCTTCTGTCTTGTGGCCAAGTTGGCCAGCTGTTCTCTCAGGGCTCCATGCTTAAATGACTCTATGGATACCCTATAGGAAGAAACAGAAACAGGAAACAAACAAACACACAGAGTAGAAAACTTTGTTTTATCATTCATTTTAGATGTTAAAGATTTTCTGTCTTGATTTTAATCAGCTTGAAGTACTCGAAAGTCTACCTTTACAATGTATTGCCATTGAGAGGAAATTCCTTCATTTCAGGTGTTATGGTTTTGACATGAGGTGTCCCCCAAAAGCTGTGTGTAAGACAATGGAAAAATTTTCAGAGGTAAAATGATTGGATTATTAGGTGCACTAAAATGCTGATGTGGATTAACTGGGAAGTAACTGTAGGAAGGTAGGGAGTAGATCACGGGGAGCATGTCTTTGGAGTATATATTTTGTCCCTGGTTAAGCAGAGTCTCTGCTCTTTGCTTTCTATTGCCATGTTCTGAGCTACTTTCCTCTGCCATACACTTCCACCATGATGTTCTGCCTTACCTCAGACCCAGAGCTATGGAGTTGGCCATCTGTGTACTGATACCTCTGAAACCATGAGCCAAAATAAACTTTTCCTCCTCTAATTGTCTTTTTCAGGGCTTTTGGTCACAGCAAAAAACAAAAACAAACAAAAAAATGACTAAAACAGTGAGTTTTAAAGGATGTGATAATGAAGTTGTTAGATTTATATCCATATTATTATTTATCAGCCATGAATCAACTCTAAAAGATAATAACACTTATATTGTCTATCTAGATATCTACTTGTTTTTGATTGGAAAGTAGTAATTGGTGGCTAAAGAGAACCACCATTTTTTAAGTTTGGGGTTTGCTTACTGTTTTGAGTAGAAAGGTGTATTAGGAAGTAAAATGTGATAGTAAGTTCCACTCAGGTTCCTTTAGCTATAGAGAAACAAGATTGTTTTGTGAATAATCACACCTCAACTACACCTGAGAAATATTAATTTATCAAGTAATGACTGTAATTGTACTTTGAATCTATCTTGAGACACTTTCAAGTCCAGAGTGACTACATAGATGACCATCATCCTGTGCACCTTGCCCAAACCAAATCTCTCAGAATCTTGAGACTAAAGAAGAGGAAATGGCTCATTATAGCTCTTGGTATTTTGGCTAAGCCTACCTATCCCCACTGAGCTTCAGGAAATTACGCTCTTCATTTCCAGTGGTTCTAAAACATTTTGACTTCAGGATCTATTTGTACTTTAAAAAATTTTGGCGGAACCCAAAGAGCTTTTATACCTATGGATATTTACTGTTTTAGAAATTAAAACTGATAAAAATTTAAAACACAAGAATATATACCCCCACACTCCATTACCATCAGGTTACCTCTGGAAAGTTCCACTGTACACTCACAAAAGAAAACAATTAATATCTTAGTATTATTATAAAAAATAGTTTTTTCTTCACATACTCTCTGAAATGATTTCAGGTACCTACCAGGAGTCTTTACACCACGCTTTAGAAATGCTGTTTTAATGAAAAGCAATTATAAGATATCTTGCCTTTCTTATCAAAGTATAGAGTTGTTGATACTGAATATCCAGCAAACATTTAAAAGTTGTCATATGTTAAGTGGAAAAAGCAGCAAGAAGAAATAAGTTTAGCAAATAACAGTAGCAAAAAAATGCAAAAAGTTAGATAAAGGAGAAATAAAAATACTAATACCACATCATGTGAAATAAGGAATTCAGACAGCAAAATCTCTTTGATTACCCAGACCAAGATTTGAAATTTTATAGCAATCTTAATAAGGATTTACACACCTGAAACTCTAGTTATCAGGAAGTTTCCAAAATTCTAGATGTTCACTAGAATGTTCACAAAATTCTAAGTGTTCACACTGTTCACCATAGGATAATTAAAGAGAATTAAAGCTAGATTCTAAAGTTCCCTAGAACATATCCCACAGTCATTTACCCATCAATGAAAGCTCACTTGCTTGCTACTGCCAGGGAAACATGTCAGGAAGCAAGAAGGAACTTATTGGAGAAAAAGGCAAAATAAAGACAGAAGATAGTAGATTTAGAATTAAAAAATTTCAAACTGATTTTTAAATAAGTCCAGAGAAACCTGAATATGTAATAGATGTCAAATGGAATTAAGTAGCTAAGTCTCATTAAAAACTAATAAAAATATCCAAATAATAAAAAGATACAGAATATTTTAATTTTCTCAAAAAAGAATAAGAGGTATATAATCAACATTTTCAGGATAAAACTCCTTAAGAACCCTGAAAGATTAGAAGTACAGACACATACACATACACACGTACACACAATCCTAAGATTAATCAACTGATTAATCAACTGCACTAAAAGAAACAATATTTACTGTAAAAGAAAAAAATTCATGTAGAAAATTTAGATGTGCTAAGAATCTGTAGAATTCATGATCAGAAAGGCTTTTAAAAGATTCTTCACTGTAGACAACTTTTTAAGATACTAAAATGTTCTTTTCTGAACATTTCAGGTAAGAAGTTAAAAATACATATATTTCTAGAAAGTATTATTCTCTACAGAGATAAGACATTAGACAATATCATGAAGTCATTTACTGGTTCTAAGCAATGTTTGTATTCTTTAGAAATTCTAGGCCTATTTGTGTTAGTCAGTTTTCCATTACTTTAACAAACACCTGAGATAACAAATTTGTTAAAAAGAAAAGGTTTATTTTGGCTCATGGTTATAGAGGTTTCAGTCCATGGTTGGTTGGCCTCAAGATGCTCTGGGACTATGGTGAGGCAGCATGCAGCACATCATGGTGGAGTGAGTGACACAGCAAAGTTGTTTATTTCATGGCCAGAACACAGAGAGAGGAAGCAGAAGGGGCCCTGCTATTCCCCTTGAGGGCTTACACCAATGATGGGAAGGCATCCCCCTAGACCCACCCCCAGTTAGTGCCCATCTGGGAACGAAGCCTTTACGAAGCACCTCTAGAGGACATTGCAGATCCAAACTACAGTACTTCTATAGCTAAAAACAGATACATTCTAGAAACTATACAGCACATATTTTTTTCACTCACCTGTATTTTTTAGCCAGATCATCCCTTTCTGCTTTCTGTTTGGCAAGTACGTTATCCATAATCTCTTTTATCTCTAACATCTTTTCAATGTATTGTTCTAGAAACATGGTAATAAAATATAAAGTCAGTTAATTGAAGACAGCAAATAGTCACACCAAACTGGTCCTAGTGTTAATTTTTTAAAGTCATTATTCCCTACCTACTTCCAAATATTAATGGCCCAGATATCTAAATCAAGGCTTATTTAATAATGTCATTCTAAAGAAATTCCCTGAGGTATAGGTAAGAATATTGTGCCAAGAACAAGCAGGCCAGTCTAAATTCTAATTCTGCTATTCCCACTGAGAACCTAAGATTAGTCATGCAATAGTCATGTGACCTCTATGGTCAGCTCTTCTCTTTCTCTTACTCCCTTCATCCTTTCAATTAAATTTCTTTATATAAAAAGTTACCAGGCATATTTTTCAAATGTTTGGAATTGACAAAGTTTATATCTGTATTATACTTTTCAGAAGCACTTCAGTTTCACAAAACAAGGTATTCCCAACAACTTTAGAGCAGACCATGCATGGTGAAAACGTGACTAGAGACACAGAGTCTACAGAGGTAAGGACTGTTTGACATTAAGATATTACTACTTCTAGAACATCAAAGGATGTGCTTTCTTAAATTAAAAAAATAATGTCAGCTTATCTTTCAGATCAAGATGGGAAGCAATTTTGTATCTACTCTTTGTTAAAGAGACTACCATAGATTCACAATCAGCCTGAAACGATATATTAAATTTAATGAAAGATCATAGTTCCTTTTTTCCCTTTATATTCTTCAAGCACTTTATTTTTCTTCAATCAAAATTTCAAGGATTATTTTGCTAATTCAATTTCAAGTTTGCTTAATGATCTTTGACATATGGTATGTTGATTAGGACACTGATAAAAGGAAATTTTCTTATCTGTATTCTTAGGGCCTTGCTTTGGTTGCTGGTCTCAGAAAGCTCACAGGGATGATAGAGAAAGTGAATGTGCTGTGAGGGGAATAAAAGGTATCAAAGGAAAAACATCCATCATAGCATTACTTGTAATAGTCAAGACTGACAACAACTTCAAAGTGGACAAAAATTATTCAGTAAATAAATATGAAATTGCACTGACACGTAGGAAACCATGTAGCCATTTAGATGAGATTTATGAGAAGTTTAATAAGCTAGGAAGATTCTTTTTAATATTAAGTAAAAAATGAGAAAACAAAATTATGTCTGCAATATGATCATAGCTATGTTAAAGAAAAAGTAGGGTAAAACAGCAAAATATAATGGTCTTTGGGTGGTAAGACAGTGATTTTTCTTTCTACTTCTCTATTTTACATTTTTCTATTTATTTTTAAAATTTATACATAAATAGTACATATTTATGAAATAATGTTATGTTTTGATACATGTATACACTGTATAAAGTTCAAGCCAGGGCAAAGCTACTTATCTTCTTAAATATTTCTTTATGGTAAAAACATTCAAAATTCTATTTTTTAAAAAATTTTTATTTACAGATGGTCAACTTTCTTATCTATAAATGAACTCAGCAAATGAAGGTAAGAATTTTGTCTGTTAAAATTGTTTGCTTTGGAGTTTGTGGGGTATAGCTTAATGGTGTAATGCTTGCTTAGCATTCTCTTTTTTTTTATTGGATGTTCAAAACATTACAAAGCTCTTGACATATCATATTTCATACATTAGATTCAAGTGGGTTATGAACTCCCATTTTTACCCCAAATACTGATTGCAGAATCACATCGGTTACACATCCACATTTTTACATAATGTCATATTAGTAACTGTTGTATTCTGCTACCTTTCCTATCCTCTACTATCCCCCTCCCCTCCCCTCCCATCTTCTCTCTCTACCCCATCTACTGTAATTCATTTCCCTCCTTGTTTATTATCCCATTCCCCTCACAACCTCTTATATGTAATTTTGTATAACAATGAGGGTCTCCCTCCATTTCCATGCAATTTCCCTTTTCTCTCCCTTTCCCTCCCACCTCATGTCTCTGTTTAATGTTAATCTTTTCTTCCTGCACTTCCTCCCTGCTCTGTTCTTAGTTGCTCTCATTATATTAAAGAAGACATTTGGTATTTGTTTTTTAGGGATTGGCTAGCTTCACTAAGCATAATCTGTTCTAGTGCCATCCATTTCCCTGCAAATTCCATGATTTTGTCATTTTTTAGTGCTGCGTAATACTCCATGGTGTATAAATGCCACATTTTTTTTTATCCATTCATCTACTGAAGGGCATCTGGGTTGGTTCCACAGTCTAGCAATTGTGAATTGTGCTGCTATGAACATCGATGTGGCAGTATCCCTGTAGTATGCTCTTTTAAGGTCTTCAGGGACTAGTCCGAGAAGGGCAATAGCTGGGTCAAATGGTGGTTCCATTCCCAGCTTTCCCAGGAATCTCCATACTGCTTTCCAAATTGGCCACACCAGTTTGCAGTCCCACCAGCAATGTACAAGAGTATCCTTTTCCCCACATCCTCGCCAGCACTTGTTGTTGTTTGACTTCATAATGGCTGCCAATCTTATTGGAGTGAGATGGTATCTTAGGGTGGTTTTGATTTGCATTTCTCTGACTGCTAGAGATGGTGAACATTTTTTCATGTACTTGTTGATTGATTGTATGTCCTCCTCTGAGAAGTGTCTGTTCAGGTCCTTGGCCCATTTGTTGATTGGGTTATTTGTTATCTTATTGTCTAATTTTTTGAGTTCTTTGTATACTCTGGATATTAGGGCTCTATCTGAAGTGTGAGGAGAAAAAATTTGTTCCCATGATGTAGGCTCCCTATTTACCTCTCTTATTGTTTCTCTTGCTGAGAAAAAAACTTTTCAGTTTAAGAAAGTCCCATTTGTTGATTCTTGTTATTAACTCTTGTGCTATGGGTGTCCTATTAAGGAATTTGGAGCCCGACCCCACAATATGTAGATCGGAGCCAACTTTTTCTTCTATCAGACGCAGAGTCTCTGATTTGATATCTAGCTCCTTGATCCACTTTGAGTTAACTTTTGTGCATGGCGAGAGGAGGGGATTCAGTTTCATTTTGTTGCATATGGATTTCCAGTTTTCCCAACACCATTTGTTGAAGATGCTATCCTTCCTCCATTGCGTGCTTTTAGCTCCCTTATCAAATATAAGATAGTTGTAGCTTTGTGGATTAGTCTCTGTGTCCTCTATTCTGTACCATTGGTCCACCCGCCTGTTTTGGTACCAGTACCATGCTGTTTTTGTTACTATTGCTCTGTAATATAGTTTGAAATCTGGTATCGCTATACCACTTGATTCACACTTCCTGCTTAGAATTGCTTTTGCTATTCTGGGTCTTTTATTTTTCCATATGAATTTCATGATTGCTTTATCTATTTCTACAAGAAATGCCGTTGGGATTTTGATTGGCATTGCATTAAACCTATAGAGAACTTTTGGTAATATCGCCATTTTGATGATGTTAGTTCTGCCTATCCATGAACAGGGTATATTTTTCCATCTTCTAAGATCTTCTATTTCTCTCTTTAGGGTTCTGTAATTTTCATTGTATAAGTCTTTCACCTCTTTTATTAGGTTGATTCCCAAGGAATCTATGGGACACAATGAAAGCAGTTTTAAGAGGGAAATTCATCGCCTGGAGGTCATTCCTCAAAAAAAGGAAAAACCAACAAATAAATGAGCTCACACTTCATCTCAAAACCCTAGAAAAGGAAGAGCAAAACAACAGCAAATGTAGCAGAAGGCAAGAAATAATTAAAATCAGAGAGGAAATCAACGAAATTGAAACAAAAGAAACTATTGAAAAAATTAACAAAACTAAAAGTTGGTTCTTTGAAAAAAATAAATAAGATCAACAGACCCTTAGCCATGCTAAGGAAGAGAAGAAGAGAGAGGACTCAAATTACTAACATACGGGATGAAAAAGGCAATATCACAACAGAGGCTACAGAAATACAGAAGACAATTAGAAATTATTTTGAAAACCTATATTCCAATAAAATAGAAGATAGTGAAGACATCGATAAATTTCTTAGGTTATATGATTTGCCCAGACTGAGTCAGGAAGATACACACAATTTAAACACACCAATATCAATGGATGAAATAGAAGAAGCAATCAAAAGACTACCAACCAAGAAAAGCCCAGGACTGGATGGGTATACAGCGGAGTTTTACAAAACCTTTAAAAAAGAATTAATACCAATACTTTTCAAGTTATTTCAGGAAATAGAAAAGGAGGGAGCTCTGCCAAATTCATTCTATGAGGCCAACATCACCCTGATTCTGAAACCAGACAAAGACACCTCAAAGAAAGAAAACTACAGACCAATATCTCTGATGAACATAGATGCAAAAATCCTCAATAAAATTCTGGCAAATCGGATACAAAGGCACATCAAAAAAATTGTGCACCATGATCAAGTAGGATTCATCCCTGGGATGCAAGGCTGGTTCAATATATGGAAATCAATAAATGTTATTCACCACATCAATAGACTTAAAGATAAGAACCATATAATCATCTCGATAGACGCAGAAAAAGCATTTGACAAAGTACAGCATCCCTTTATGTTCAAAACACTAGAAAAACTAGGGATAACAGGAACTTACCTCAACATTGTAAAAGCTATCTATGCTAAGCCTCAGGCTAGCATCATTCTGAATGGAGAAAAATTGAAAGCATTCCCTCTAAAATCTGGAACAAGACAGGGATGCCCTCTATCACCACTTCTATTCAATATAGTTCTCGAAACACTGGCCAGAGCAATTAGACAGATGAAAGAAATTAAAGGCATAAAAATAGGAAAAGAAGAACTTAAATTATCACTATTTGCGTATGACATGATTCTATACCTAGAAGACCCAAAAGGGTCTACAAAAAAACTACTAGAACTAATAAATGAATTCAGCAAAGTGGCAGGATATAAAATCAACACGCATAAATCAAAGGCATTTCTGTATATCAGCAACAAAACTTCTGAAATGGAAATGAGGAAAAACACTCCATTCACAATATCCTCAAAAAAAATAAAATACTTGCTTAGCATTCTCAAGGCCCTGCATTCCATTACCTAGTATCACCAACAAACAAAACAACACCCCCCAACCCCGGTAAAAAAAACAAAACTTTTTAAAATATAAAAGGAACGCACTAGGGCTGAGCCTGTAGCTCGGTGGCAGAGTGCTTGCCTAGCATATGTGAAGCACTGGGTTTAATCCTTAGTACCACATAAAAAAATAAACAAATAAAATAAAGGCATGCTGTCCTACAACTGCAAAAAAATAAAAAATAAAAAAAGAATGTGCTAATATTGTAAAAAGTTTTTTAAAAACAATATAATGTTTACAAAATGAACAGTTAAAGTCCTTATTCTTACTCCCCTGCTTCTCTTTTATTTTACTCTGAAAAGGAAATTGCTATTAATACTTTGAGGTATCAGAAATTGGTTTTATATTATTTATTTTTAAAAATTATTTATGCTATGAAATAAATATATACATTATAAATTCTTGAAAATTAAAATCATGTTATTTTGTTTCTGCAGTATTTAGAGAGCAAAATGTAACATACAAGGTTACTTATAAATCTTACAAATTTACTATTAAGGATTTACATATAAATGTGGATTATGTCCAACTTGAGATTCCTAAATAGGAAATAAAAGGCTTAAATGAAGCTGGGTGTGGTGGCCCACACCTGTATTCCCAGGGGCTCAGGAGGCTGAGACAGGAGGATCACGAGTTCAAAGCCAGCCTCAGCAACAGTGAGGTGCTAAGCAACTCAGTGAGATCCTATCTCTAAATAAAATACAAAATAGGGCTGAGGATGTGGCTCAGTGGTTGAGTGCCCCTGAGTTCAATCCCCAGTACAAAAAAGAAATGGCTTAAATGAATTATTTTTATTTCTTTTAAGCCACTCACTAATCATTTCACTCTTGGCTTTGTTTCTTAAGGATTTTGTTCAATATTTTTGAACAAAGACACATTATACCAGATTATATGAGGTTCACGACTGGAATATGTTCCAGAATTTCCCTTTGCAAATCAAATAATATGATTATGTAGGCTGGGATTGTGGCTCAGTGGTAGAGCATTTGCCTAGCATGTGTAAGGCAGGTTCAATTCTTAGCACCACATAAAAATAAATGAATAAAGTAAAGGTCCATCAACATTTTAAAAAATAAAATAAAATAAATTATATGTTTGGGGGACCTTCAATATGAAGAAAACCAAGAATGTTTTGTTGGGCTGTGTTGAACATTATTTCTTTGTAAATGAATGTAGTAGAAATGAGGACTTTGGTTGATCCAAAATTGACTTTCTTCATCACTGCAGCATTTCTTTGACTAGCAATGTGACAATGTAACAAATGAGATTTTCTCATTTAATAATAAAAAATTGTGGGGCTGGGGATGTGGCTCAAGTGGTAGCACGCTCGCCTAGCATGTGTGAGGCACTGGGTTCGATTCTCAGCATCACATAAAAATAAAATAAAGATATTGTGTCCACCTGAAACTAAAAAATAAATATTAAAAAATAATAATAAAAAATTGTGTAGTGTTTAAAAAAAATTATGTGATTATGTATAGAGTCAGTGTCCCTAATACTATCATGATGGGTTAGTTTTATTGTGTCATGCACATGTTAAAAAGGGGAAAAGGTATATAATCATTAAGAATTTAGACATAAATTTGTATAACAAATCTGACTCTGCTTATTAAAAGATATTTAAATTACATATGTGCCCTGTCACACTGGGTTTTCTAAATGAATTTTAAACTTCAGGCAAAAATAACATATCTCAATAACCCTAAAATATTCTATGCTTCTATAAGAAAGGATATAAAGATGTTTTACATGTAATTTGATATTATATGCCTATTTATCAGAGGCATCCTAATATGCATAATATTTTACTATTCATTGTAAAACAATAAGAATGAAGTGAATTATTCTACACTTAAGGGTGCATAAATGGGGTAATGATATGGGAAACACCCTATTATCATCTTTATATTACACAAAGAACAGAGATTTTAGATGAATTATACATTAAAACGCTTAGAAAAAATGCAATATTTAAAATGGCAATTTTTGGTCTCCAGTTGAAGCACTAGAGATATCAAGGTGAATGCAAGATTTCCCTATGACAAATTTCAAAGACATGTACAAAAATAATATTCATTACTCTTGGATCCTTCAGTCAAATCAAAGACATATTAAAAATGTCAGAATGTGTAGAGAGGTAAATTCGTAAAAATATTTCTTTAGAGAGGTGTTGCTTAACTAATGAGAATCTCCAAATTGAATAGCAAAAATAAGGATTCTATCACCTTATCTCTCCTTACTTAAGGGACAGATAAACAAAAATAAAGGGAATATGATTATTTAATGTATTGGTTAGAATAGAATATAATTATAAAATCTGGGGGTGAGAGGAAGAAAAGTTTCTAATCTTTGAAGTATTCAAAAATATAGCCAGAGAAAAAGGCTAATACATTTTTACTACACAGAATTTGAAAATTTATGCATTAAAACACAAAAGTAACACAAATAATAAGTGGCTAAAAAGTATTTGTAGAAATTATATTGGAAAAGAAGTTGATAATTTTATTATATAACCAGGTTTAAATAGATGAATAAATAAAGAACAGGAGTAGTCACTTCACAAAATAATAAATACTAGCGAGCGTCCCACTGAAAATCAACAAGGCAAATAAAAATGTAAGGCTTTTTTTAGGGCTAGGGATATAGCTCAGTTGGTAGAGTTCCTTCCTGTCATGTACAAGGCCCTGGGTTCAATCCCCAGCACCACAAAAAATAAATAAATAAATACAAATAAGGCTTTTTTCCCCCTACTAAGCTAGTATGGTCATTTTAAATAAAAATACTAATGCTACTAGCAGTACATACCAAAAACAAAAGCTAAAGTTATTTTGGTGGAAATGGAAATTAGTATATAATACTAATCAAGCTGTCAATACAAATCAATAGACTTTTAAATGTTTCTATAATTTGGCCCAATAATCCCAATTCTGTTAATCTTTCCTAAGAATATAATCATAAATCCATAATAAGAGCTACATGTTGTGGCATAATAGTAAAAATTGGAAATAATTTAAATGTTCAACAAAAAGGGGAAATTTTAGTAAACTATGAAACATTTATTGAACAACATGATAACACACAACCACTAAAAGTAATGGTTATAAGAATGCAAAAATAGCACATCTAGCATGACCCAAACAGTTTTTAAAAGTTTTATTGAGGTTTAAGCATAACTATATTCTTGGACCAAAAAAAAAAAAAGCCAGATTACAAATACATCAAAATATTGTGGTAAGACAGGAATAAATAATTTTAGCATATCCCCTTCTTTAAAGTGTATCTACATGCCTTCTATAATAAAAACGTTATAAATTTTAATATGCTTAAATGGTAAATAAAATACACTAACTACACATATTTAGGAGTATGAATTATTTTATATTATTTTCCTCAAAACATGTACCATGCTTTAGGTTAGGATAAAAACGTAGAATGGAGGGGATCCAAGATGGTGGGTTAGAGGGAGGCTGCATTCTGTGTCTCTCCATGGCCTGGGATTCAAGTAGTTGGAATACTGTTTCTCTGTGAGTAATTCGAGGACTCCTGACAGCTGTTCCCTCCCAGGAATCACCGCCACCGCACCTGTGCAGATCTCTAGGCCTCAGCACTGGCACAGGACTCCTGGCTGCCCACCCACACAGGAATTCCATCACTCCTGTGTGGACCCCCATCTACCAATGTGGGGTTCCTCCAGTTGCCTCCATCTGGGACACTTCAACCACTGCCATAGTCCCCTGCATGTGGTAGCCTACACCTGGGGACACTGCACAGGGTCTAGAGACAGCTGTCAGCCACAACACTACATGCCACAGAATTGTATCTCTTAACATACCGCCCACTGCCACCACCTGGCCCAACCAGACCAACACTCCATTGCTGAAAGCAGCTGCCTCTATCTTGGGACACCTTCCTAGCCAACTTTAGCCGGTATTTCCCCAGTTTGGAATACCGGCTGGGGCTTAGAAGCAATATAAAGCTACCTTTAGTCCCCAACTCCCCCCTCTTTCCTGTAGCCTATAACACTTGCAGTCACACAGCTGGTCTGAGTACTGATATTCCCAGTACAAAACAGCTCTCCACCCCAGGTATGCAGCCCCCACAGCACAGTCCAAAATACCTCCAGAGAGAAAGGTTCCTGACTGGGAAGTTAGAAAGGGAGGGTGTGAGTGAGATACATTTTGAAGACTAAACTAGAGACCAGGAATTGTGAGAGTTACAGGTGATATAAGGAGATAAGACCACGTACCCACACACACAGCAGGCCTCAAAGGAGATCCTTGGTGTGAAGTTTCCCATCTGGACCAACAAGTACTGTACCCCACCTGCAGGAGCTACGCCTCCAAGACGAACCCTTCCACCCTAATAACATTATCCTGAGGGTGAAGATACAGCAAACAACAGATAACCCCACCTATTGAATGAGAAGGGAAATAGGAAAGATACTGATCTCAAAAAAAAAAGCACAATCTTCATATCTTCTTTCAAGATTTTTTCTTTCCCCTCTCTCTTTTCCCCTGCCCTCACATCCCCAACATTTGTGAAGCCAAGTACTTTTCATGAATTAAGCTACTGAGGATTGGGATGTCTGAATAGTATATTACAGTTGTGTTGCATATGCTTTTTATCTATTATTACATTTTTTATTTTTCTTAATATTTATGTTTGTTTGCTTTTTGTACTCTCTCTATTATCTTCCCACTTACTTGTCTCCCCCAAATCACTTTCTCTCTCTTCTGCTACTAACCAACTTCTTTAGATTCTTCTTTCACACTTTCTAAGATCTAATAACTATATATCCCCACCTCCTACCCACTCAACATCTCATCCTACAACTCACCCGGGGTTCTGTGTCCACCTTCAGAAATGGTAGACCCTTTTGCAAACCTACTGTTTATAGTATAGATAATAAATGAACTCATCATTTCTGTATACTGTGACAAAACCATAAATGTCTTAATAGCAGCTATTTGATTTAAGGTTCTATATTGTTTATATTGGGATCTTTTAATACTGTTCTCCCTCTTAAAGGAGAGGTATTGGAACCCTGCAGGGATACTATAAGTCTATAGGGTAAAAACTGTAATGCCTCAGATCTGCAGTGCTAGAAGGGAAAACACATGAACAACATTAAAAACAACAACAACAACAACAAAAACAAAAACAAGGTAAGAAAGTGCTCCAAATAAACCAAGAAAACTACATTATTAGAATCCATGGCCAGAACAACAGCAGAAATGACAGAGAAGAAATTCAGGATATATATAATTAAAATGTTCTGTAAATGAATGGATGATGTAAGAGAGTAAATACAGGCAGCAAAAGATCTTTTCAATAAAGAGATACATAAGCAAATACAGAAAGCAAAACATTACTTCAATAAGGAGATAGAGGTTCTGAAAAAAAAAAAAACCAGAAATCCTTGAAATGAAAGAAACAATGAACCAAATTAAAAACTCAATAGAAAGCACTGCTGACAGATTAGATCACTTAGAAGACTGGACTAAAGACAATGAAGACAAAATATAAAATCTCTTTTTTTTTATACTGAAACTTTTTATATATTTATTTTTTAGGTGTAGGCGGACACAATACAATGCCTTTATTTTTATGTGGTGCTGAGGATCGAACCCGGGTTCCGCCTGTGCTAGACGAGCACTCTACTGCTGAGCCACAATCCCAGCCCCAAAATATAAAATCATGAAAAGAATGTTGACCACACAGTGAAGATGGTAAGAAACCATTAGCAGAACATTTAAGAACCATGGGACAACATAAAAACCAAATTTAAGAATTATCTGGATAGAAGAAGGCATAGAGTTCCCAACCAAAGGAATAAGCAATCTATTCAATGAAATAATATCAGAAAATGTTCTCCAATGCCATCCATTTATCTGCAAATGCCATAATTTTATTCTCTTTTATTGCTAAGTAATATTCCATTGTGTATATATGCCACATTTTTTAATCCATTCATCTACTGAGGGGCATCTAGGTTGGTTACACAGGTTAGCTATTGTGAATCAAGTGAAGTTAACCAATCGCAAAAAAACCCACAAATGCCAAATGTTTTCTCTGATATAAGGTGACTGACCCATAATGGGGTAGGGAGGAGGAGCATGGGAGGAATAGACAAACTCTAGATAGGGCAGAAGGATGGGAAAGGGGAAGGGAGGGGGCAGGGGGTTAGCAATGATGGTGGAATTTGATAGATATCACTATCCAAAGTACACATATGAAGACATGAATTGGTGTAAAAATACTTTATATAGAAACAGAGATATGAAAAATTGTGCTCTATATGTATATAAGAATTGTAATGCATTCCACTTTCATGTATTTAAAAAATAAAATCTATAAAAAAATCAGAAAATTTTCCAAACATGAAGAATGAATTGGAAAACCAAATACTAAGAGGCTTATAGGATGTCAAATGTACAAAATCACTACAGATCCACAACAAGGCACATTATAATGAAAATGCCTAGCATACAGAATAAGGAGAGAATCTTAAAAGCCACAGCAATTAGAATCAGATTATATATAGGGAAAACCCAATTAGGTTATCTACAGATTTTTCAACCCAGACTCTGAAAGCTATATGATTCTGAAACAACATATACCAAGCTCTGAAAAAAATGAATATCAACTAAGACTCTTAGACCCAGCAAAATTAAGCTTTAGATTTGATGACAAAATAAAAATCTTCCATGATAAAAAAAAGTTAAAGAATTTACAACTACAAAACCTGCACTACAGAACATCTTTGGCAAAATATTCCATTAGGAGGAAATTAAAAACAACAATGAAAATCAGCAAAGGGAGGTATTACACTAAAGGAAATACCAATCCAAGGAGAAACCAAGTCAAGTTAAATACCAAAAATAAACAAAAATGACTGGGAAAACAAATCAAGTCTCAATAATAATCCTGAATGTTAATGGCCTAAACTCACCAATCAAAAGACACGACTGGCAGATTGGATTAAAAAGGCCCAAAAATATGCTGCCTCCAAGAGATTCATCTCATAGGAGAATACATCCACAGACTGAAGGTGAAAGGTTGAGAAAAAAAGTACCACTCACATGGACTGTGGAAATATGCAGGCCTCACACCCTCATATCAAATAAAGTAGACTTCAATACAAAGGTAATCAAAAGGGATAAAGAAGGACATTTCATGTTGCTCAAGGGAACCATATATCAACAAGACCTAACAATTATGAATATATATGTGCCAAACAATGGAGCATCTACATTCATCAAACAAACTCTTGTCAAGTTCAAGAGTCAAATAGACTACAACACAATAATTCTGGGTGACTTTAAAACACCTCTTTCACCACTGGATAGATCTTCCAAACAAAGCTGAACAAAGAAATGATAGAATTCAATAAAACAATTGATAACTTAGACTCAACTGACATATAAAAAATATTTCATCATCAATGAGTGAATACACTTTCTTTTCAGCAGCACATGGATATCCTTCTCTCAAATAGACCACATAGTATGCCACAAATCAACTCTTAGCAAATAGAATAAGCAGAGATACTACTCTGCATTCTATCAGATCATAATGGAATTAAATTATAAATCAATGATAAAATAAAAAACAGAAGCTACTCAATACCTGAAAACTAAATAATATGCTATTGAATGAACAATGGGTTGCAAAATATATCAAAGAAGAGATTAAAAATTGTTAGAGGTAAACGAGTACTAATACAACATCAAAATCTCTGGGACACTATGAAGGCAGTACTAAGAGGAAAGTTCATTGCATGGAGTTCATTCCTTAAAAGAAGAAAACGTCAACAAATAAATGACCTAATATTACATCTCAAAGCTCTAGAAAAAGAACAAATCAACACCAAAAGCAGTAGAAGACAGGAAATAATTAAAATCAGAGCTGAAATAATGAAATTGAAACAAACAATTGAAAAAAATTGACAAAACAAAAAGTTGGTTCTTTGAAATAATAAATAAAACTGATAAACTCTTAGCTATGCTAATGAAGAGAAGGAGACAGAAAACTCAAATTGCTAACATTCATGATGAAAAAGGAAATATCAAGACACACAATACAGAAACACAGAAGATAATTAGAAATTATTTGAAAATTTATACTGACAGCATTGAGAAATTTTTATAGGCACATGATTTGCCCAAACTGAATCAGGATGATATATACAAGTTAAACAGATCAATTTCAAGATACGAAATAGTAGACACCATTAGAAGCCTACCAATAAAAAAAAGCCCAGGACCAGTTGGATACACAGCTGAGTTCTACAAGACCTTCAAAGAAGAACTAATACTTCTCAAATTATTTCATGAAATAGAAAAAGAGGGAAAACTTTCAAACTCATTCTATGAGGCCAATATCATCCTGATTCCAAAACCAGGGAAAAACACATCAAAGAAAGAAAACTTCACACCAATATCACTAATGAACATAGAAGCAAAAATTTTCAATAAAATTCTGGCAAATCAAATACAAAAAAAAAAAACATATCAAAAAGATAGGGTACCATGATCGAGTAGGGTTCATCCCAGAGATGCAAGGTTGGTTGGTTCAACATACAGAAACCAAAAAATGTAATTCATCACATCAATAGATTTAAAGATAAGAATCATGATCATCTCAATAGATGCAGAAAAATTATTTGACAAAATACAGCATTCTTTCATGTTAAAAACACTAGAAAAACTAGGGAAAACAGGAACATATCTCAACATTATAAAAGCAACTATGCTAAGCCCCATGCCAACATCATTCTAAATGGAGAAAAACTGAAAGTATTTCCTCTAAAAACTGGAACAAGACAGGAATGCCCTCTTTCACCACTTCTGTTTAACATAGTTCTTGAAATACTGGCCAGAGCAATTAGACAAAAGAAATTAAATGGATACAGATAGGAAAAAAAGAATTCCAATTATCATATTTGCTGATGATGTGATTCTATACCTAGAGGATCCAAAAAAATTCCACCAGAAAACTTCTAGAACAAATAAATTTGGAAAGATAGCAGGATATAAAATCAACACCCATAAATCAAAGGCATTTCTGTATATCAGTGACAAATCCTCTGAAGAAACAAGGAAAACTACCCCATTTATAATAGCCTCAAAAAAAAAAAACCTTGGGAATCAACTTAATGAAAGTGGTGAAAGACCTCTACAATGAAAATTACAGAACACTAAAAAAAGAAATTAAAGGAGACCTTAGAAGATGGAAAAATCTCCCTTGTTCTTGGATAGGCAGAATTAATATTGTCAAAATGACCATACTATCCAAAGCACTATACAGATTTAATGTAATTCCAATCAAAATACCAATGACATTCCTCATAGAAATAGAAAAAGCAGTCATGAAATTCATTTGGAAAAATAAGAGACCCAAAATAGCCAAAGCAATCCTTAGTAAGAAAAGTGAAGCTGGTGGCATCACTATACCAAACCTTAAACTATACTACAGAGCAATAGTAATAAAAATGGCACTGTATTGATACCAAAACGAACATGTAGACCAATGGTACAGAATAAAGAACACAGAGACAAATGCACATAAATACAGTCATCTCCTATTAGACAAAAGTGACCAAAACATATACTGGAGAAAAAGTAGCCTCTTCAACAAATGGTTCTGGGAAAACTGAAAAATATGCAACAAAATGAAATTAAGCCCCTCACTCTCTCTCACTATGCACAAAACTCAACTCAAAATGGATCTAGGACCTAGGATTTAAACCAG
Source organism: Urocitellus parryii (assembly GCF_045843805.1). Classification (NCBI taxonomy): domain Eukaryota; kingdom Metazoa; phylum Chordata; class Mammalia; order Rodentia; family Sciuridae; genus Urocitellus; species Urocitellus parryii. The sequence continues at coordinate 57,550,694 of NC_135531.1, read as the reverse complement.
AGATACTGTGTCTACTGGAAGAAAAAGTAGGCCCAAATCTTCATCATGTCGGATTAGGCCCCAACTTCCTTAATTAGAGAATTAAAATCAAAGAATCAATAAATGGGATGGATTCAAACTGAAAAGCTTCTTTTCAGCAAAAGAAAAGAAATCAATGAGGTGAATAGAGAGCCTATAGAATGGGAGCAAATTTTTACCACTCACACATCAGATGGAGCACTAATCTCAAGCACTCAAAAATCTTAACACACACACACAAAACACATATTCCAATCAATAAATGGGCCAAGGAACTGAACAGACACTTCTCAGAAAATGATACAATCAATCAACAAATATATGAAAAAGTGTACAACATCTCTAACAATTAAAGAAATGCAAATCAGGGGCTGGGGATGTGGCTCAAGTGGTAGCGTGCTCGCCTGGCATGCATGCAGCCCGGGTTCGATCCTCAGCACCACATACAAAACAAAGATGTTGTGTCCGCCGAAAACTAAAAAAATAAATAAATATTAAAACTCTCTCTCTTTCTCTCTCTCTCTCTCTCTCAAAAAAAAAAAAAAAAGAAATGCAAATCAAAACTACTCTTACTCCAGTAAGATTTCATCTCACTCCAGTCAGAATGGCAGCTATTAAGAATACAAACAACAATTATTGATGAGGATGTGGGGAAAAAAGCACACTCATACATTGCTGGTGGGACTGCATGTTGGTGCAGACAATCTGGAAAGCAGTAGGAGACTCCTTGGAAAACTTGGAATGGAATCACCATTTGACCCAGCTATCCCTTTCCTCAGTCTAATACCCAAAGGACTTTAAAACAGCATACTACAGGGACACAGCCACATCAATGTCTATAGCAGTACAATTCACAGTAGCTAAATTGTGGAACCAACCTAGATTCCTTTTAGTAGATGAATGGATAAAGAAACTGTGGTATATAAACACAATGGGATACTACTCAGCATTAAAAGAGAATAAAATCATGGCATTTGCAGGTAAATGAATGGAGTTGGAGAATATCATGCTAAGTGAAGTAAGCCAATTCCAAAAAACAAAATGCCAAATGTTTCTCTGATATGTGAATGCTGATCCATAATGGGGGTTGTGGGGAGTATGGGAGGAATGGAAAAACTTTAGATAGGGAAAAGGAGAGGGTGAGGAAGGGAGGGGGCATGGGTATAAGAAAGACGGTGGAATGAGATGGACATCATGACTCTAAGTACATGTATGAAGACAGGAATGATGTGACTCTACTTTGTGTACAACCAGAGACATGAAAAATTGTGCTCTGTATGTATACTATGAATTGCAATGCCTTCTGCTGTCATGTATAACAATTATAATAAATAAATAAATTTTTTAAAAAGTAGAATGGATATAATTTAAAGAAAACTATTTTTTCCCAAAAGGCTATATACAAACATGAATTAGGACAAAAAATGAACTGTTATATCCTACTATATGAAAGACTAATGAGATACTTTAAATTACTTTTGACTTTTTTTAACTGACTTTTAGAAAGAATACAGATCTCAATCTATCAGTATCTACTTTCAACCTTATAAACCTATTTTCTATGTTATAAATTTGATCTATTTTTAAGGGTTGCTATAGCTGGGTGAACTGAAGAGTCAATGAATATTATAATCTCATCTCTAGTCATTATCCTATGTTTTTTGTCATATCTTGATCGGAACATATCACCATAAGTAGTATTTTATCTGTGATCATGGTTCTGAATGTCTCTCAAATTACTCCCACTATCTTAAATATAGTAGTATCTTTGTTAACAATTATACAAACTACCGGTTTGTATCACTGACTTTTAATGATAATTCCATATATATGAAGAAGACCATTTTTTCAGCCTTTGCAAACTTTAAAATGTCCCTTAAGAAGAAGATGAGGTAACAATGACCCTAGATATCTGAAATAATCACACTTTTGAGTAATAGACATATTTACCTGCATCTTCAGAGTTTCTTATTTCAAACACCAATAAATTTTCCTGTTTTTCTTCTATATCTTGCAGAATGGCACTGATGGTCTCATGCTATCAGATAAAAATATCAGAAACTATAAGAGGGTAGATATGCTCTCCCACCTGTCACTGACAAAAATGCACAATTATAACAAGCTGCTAAAAATGTTTCATTTTTCTTTATGCTCATGTTTTATGTAAGCTTAACTATATAAATATCATAGAGTTGAAAAAAATAGTAAACAGATCTTGATTTATATAGTCAAATCTCCTGGGAATGTGAGAGTAGCAATCATACAAGGAGTCATAACTTCTCATTTTGTTAAAATTATAGTCATATGACAGGAAAAAAAACAGCACATACTATTTAAAAATCACATATATATGAAAGTCCACTTTAAGGCTTTATGACTATCACTGAATAGTATTAAAATCTCATACATAATCTTCAAAGTATAAAACATTACTCTCAAAAACTCATAAAGGGTATTCTACCCCTTAATGCCTTTGTCTATATTCATCTTCCTTCCCTGAATGTCTTCAATTCACACTGCCCAGATCCCTGTCTTTCTTATGAGAATCTTAGAGTAGGCTCCAGAACCAGAATGTCTGTGGGTGAATATTGGCTCCACTTCTTCCTAACTGGGTGAATCCAACAATGAATGTTGCCTCTCTGTGTTTGAAATGAGTAACACAGGTAAAATGCTAAAGGACAATGTCAGACGAAGTAAGAACTTAATAAATATTATTATATAAATATATCTGTTATATTGTTATACATATAAATCATATATATCTCATACATGAAACCTCTGATCTAATATATACTGATTTCTCTTTTCTCAGAATTACTTAAGAGTTTCATAGCTTTATAATTTAGCATTAATATGGATAATGTCATATACATAATATGTCCTTATCAAGATAATGAGGTCTTGTAGGCAGAAGCATAGTTTTTACATTTGTATATGCTTTCCCTATTGCTGGATACATAGTTATTGCTCCATAAATGATGACTGATGGATTAACTCATTTATCCTTTCATAAATTCTCATACATTTTTAAAATGTGTAGGTCATCAAAGTCTTCTGAAGTATGTTGCTCTAAAATTTTTACTTTGGTGTTCACAAGGGATATGAAAAATGCACACAATAAACATAATATTCTAATTATTTAGTTAAGCACTCTTCCTGCTGTCATTTATTGAATACATCAAAGTGAAACTATATAATGCAAACATGCAAAACAAACAAAAAGCCTAAGGTTTACCTCCTTATAGAGTGAATAGCTTATGGGTACACAAGAAAACTAAAGGTCTAAACTTATACTCGGGCTAAGTCTGCCTCCACCTATAGGCTAAGATAAAGAAAATTTCTGGTGCCAACTTTCTTTTCCATTTTGTGATTGAGTACATTGGACCACAATGGGAGAAAACTTTCATTCAAGATAATCTTTCACTTATGATACTACCTTTTTAGGAAGTTTGTGTCTTAGTAAACTTTATGTTTTTGTCAAACTGAGAATATCCATCTTTATAAAGGTTACTTTCATCTGCTATATCTGGGTTCTAGAGTCTTGCCAACGTATTATATATCCTAGATACTTTTGAGAATGAATGAGTGAAGACATACTATGACAGTGGCAGAGTTAGTTGGATAAGAAGTAGCCAAACACAAGCTAGGTATAAAGGACAGCAACTAATACAAAGTTCTGTATTCAATACAGGTAAGTCAGAGTTAACCATACAGCATACTTTCTTGGCTTATTCTGCTCAATTATTTTCTTATTACAAAAGAGAATTTTCAACAACCTTGAGTCCTTATCATGGAAAGAGTTCTGCCAATAGTCAGTGGCTGGATGGTACAAAGAAAGGCATTTTCTAGGTTGAAGATAAAAAGGGTTGTAATTTTACTCACCACAGGAAGACTTTCTCTTGTTTTTTCTTGGCGTGAAAGGGAAGATGGATCAACATTTTTGTCAACATCACAAAAACACTGTTTGTGTCTTTTTGTCCGAACAGCAGGAATTTCTGCTTTAAAAAATAAATTTTAAAAATAGATAAGAATATGCAAAAATGTAGCTTTATTTTATCAATTTTAATGGTAATATGAATGGGAAAAATAATAATTTACAGTTATTATATCTTAATGTTAATTAAGGTATAATAAACTGTATATTATATATGATATATAATATATATATTATAATATAATATATATATTATATATAATAAACTGTATATATATATATATGATATACTTGCTTAACAACTTAGTATTACATACCTTCTATGTATCAGTTTAGACTTCCTACGAACTTTTTCATGTAGGTAGTATAATATATTTATTTCACAAAAGAAAGCAAGGTTTCAGAGAAGTTCAGGAAGTTGTCCAATGTCACACAGCTAGTACTTAAACCAGATGTCATCTGACTCCAAGTCCGTGCTTTTAACTATTATAACTATGATTCATTGTTCTGTAAAGTTCTCTTGGACCCTTCTCCCACCATGGATTCCCTTTCTTCATACTTCCATTTGCCCTGTACCCCTTATCCCATTGGGGTACCTAATTAAGAAATGTACATACAAAACCAACAGACACGGGAATAGGTATACTAGTATATAACAGAGTCCAGATAACTTCAGTTACAAGATTTCCCTGGTATGCTGAGCTCAGCTAAATCATGGAACTTGATCCTTACGTATGGCTGTGGAGAGGAAGAGTGAAATGGCTAAGGACATAAGAAAGGGGCTCACACTATAGACTTACTATACAATGGCAGATCATAGAAAACTTTTTAGCAGTCTTGATCTTAACCAATATGTAATCCATCTTGCTAGTAAAATATCACACAGTGAACATCCTTGGTTCTGCCTAATCATACATTAGTAATTTTTCCTCCCTTGAAAATCAATAGTTGGTGAGGAAGGAGGCAGGCAAGGCAGAAGTGTACCTCAGGGTTCTCACCTCCCCATTCTCCCTCATAGTGAGGGCACAGGAAGGTTTTCTCTTTTTTTTTTTCCTTTTTTTTTTTCTTGGAGTTTCTTTTTCTATGAGTCAAGGCTCAAACATGGGAAGAAATGAAGAACGATCTCCTCTCCTCAGCCCTTAATAAAATATAAATTATTGCTAAAAAATTGTTCATAAAATTTTTGCCTAGCTATACATTCCCTTATATAGACTTTTCACTGTAATGTACGTAAAACACACATATGAGTATGATATACTTGCTTAACAACTTAGTATTACAAGAACATTTGAAAATTGACATGAATCCAACCAATGTATGATTACAAATTTTGAAGTAACAAAATATCGGTTGCAGAGTCTTCAGTATAATGTTACCCTTTTCTAGCTCCACTATAAGTAAACTATCTGCTTGGTTTCAGTTACTTCTCTATCTCCAACCCAAAGGTAGGAAGATGAATGTTTGATTAATGAACAACATAGGTTTTATTTTAACATGTAACTCCAATCCAGTAGAATCATATGATCTATAAATTAAACCAAACTCAAAAGTGCTAATTTCTAAAAATAATGGCTTTTATAAAGTTTAATAAACATAGGAAATATCTATCCCCAGTTATGGAATAACTTATATTACAAATGTAAAAATGTTATTTTTCTAAGTAGAGATATCACTTATATAAAATAGCAAGCAGTACTGACATACATACCAGTGACTGTAGCATTACTTTCATCTCTATTATTGGCTTCAATAGCACCATGAGATTTTAGCAACTCTTTCATTTTATCATTATCTGCTTCATCCAAAGCAGTCTTCTGTTTTTGATCTTTCTGATTAGGGTTTGCTCCATGTTGTAGTAGTATTTCAGCTGCCTACAAGGAGTTTTTCAAAGTTTTATCTACACATATCTGCTTTAAGACACCTCTACCAAGCATTAGAAATAATCCATAAAAGTTTTCAAACTCTAGTCAAGAAAACTTTTGATTAAATTTGATATAGCAATTGCTAACTGATCCATTGATTTGGCCTGATTAGTTTTTCTTCCAGAGAGCCAAAAAACATAATATGAAAATAAAAAATGTTTTATAAGACCTTTAAAGAAGAACTAACATCAATACTTCTCAAACTATTTCATGAAATAGAAAAAGAGGGAACGCTTCCAAACACATTCTATGAGGCCAATATCAACCTGATTCCAAAACCAGACAAAGACACATCAAAGAAAGGAAACTTCAGACTAATATCTCTAATGAAAATAGATGCAAAAATTCTCAATAAAATCCTGGCAAATCAGATACAAAAACATATCAAAAAGATAGTGCATCATGATCAAGTAGGGTTCATCCCAGGAATGCAAGGTTGGTTCAACATAGGGAAATCAAAAAATGTAATTCATCATATCAATAAACTCAAAGACAAGAATCATATGATAATCTCAATAGATGCAGAAAAAGCATCTGATAAAATATAGCATCCCTTCATATTCAAAATGCTAGAAAAACAAGGGATAACACGAACATACCTCAACATTGTAAAGGCTATCTATGCTAAGCCCCAGCCAACATGATTCTAAATGGAGAAAAATTGAAAGCATTCCCTCTAAAAACTGGAACAAGACAGGAATTCCCTCTTTCACCACTTCTATTTAACATAGTTCTTGAAACTCTATCCAGAGCAATTAGACAGAAAAAAGAAATTAAAGGAATACAGATAGGAAAAGAAGAACTCAAATTATCACTATTTGCAGATGATGTGATTCTATACCTAGAAGACCCAAAACATTCCACCAGAAATCTTCTAGAACTGATAAATGAATTCAGCAAAGTAGCTGATATAAAATCAACACCATAAATCAAAGGCATTTCTGTACATCAGTGACAATCCCACTGAAAGTGAAACTAGGAAAACCATCCCATTTATAATAGCCTGAAAAATAAAATACTTGGGAATCAACTTAATGAAAGAGGTGAAAGACCTCTCAATGAAAACTACAGAATGCTAAAGAAAGAAATTAAAGAAGATCTTAGAAGATGGAAAGATCTCCCTTGTTCTTGGATAGGCCGAATTAATATTGTCAAAATGACCATACTACCAAAAGCACTATACAGATTTAATGCAATTCCAATCAAAATCCCAATGGCATTCCTTATAGAAATAGAAAAAGCAATCATGAACATCTGGAAAAATAAGAGACCCAGAGTAGCCAAAGCAATCCTTAGCAAGAAGAGTGAAGCTGGTAGCATCACTATACCAGACCTAAGACTATATACTACAGAGAAATAGTAACAAAAACAGCATGGTATTGGCACCAAAATAGACCTGTAGGCCAATGGTACAGAATAGAGAACACAGAGTTTAACCCACATAACTTGAGTTATCTTAGCAAAGACGCCAAAAACATACATTGGAGAAAAGATAGCCTCCTCAACAAATGGTGCTAGGAAAACTGGAAATCCACATGTGACAAAATGAAATTAAACCTCTATCTCTCACCATGCACAACAGTACACTCAAAGTGGATCAAGGACCTAGGAATTATACCAGAGACCTTGCACCTAATGAAAAGTAGAAAGAGTAAAGAAAAAGTAGGCCCAAATCTCCATCATGTTGGATTGACTCTAACTTTCTTAATAAAACTCCTGTAGTGTAAGAATTAAAACCAAGAATCAATAAATGAGATGGATTCAAACTAAAAAGCTGCTTCTCAGCAAAACAAACAATCAGCAAGGTGAACAGAGAGCCTACAGAATGGGAGCAAATCTTTACCACAAGCACATCAGGTAGAGCACTAATCTAGGATATATAAAGCACTCAATAAATGGGACAAGGAATTTAACAGACACCTCTCAGAAGATGATATGCAATTAATCAACAAACATGAAAAAATGTTCAACATCTCTAGCAATTAGAGAAATGCAAATTAAAACTACTCTTAAGATTTCATCTCACTCCAGTCAGAATGGCAGCTATTAAGAATACAAACAACAATTAGCGTTGGCCAGGATGTAGGGAAAAAGGCACATTGCTGGTGGGACTACAATCTGGTGCAGCCAATCTGGAAAGCAGTATGGAGATTCCTTGGAAAATTGGAATGGAACTACCATTTGACCCAGCTATTGCACTCCTCAGTCTATATCCAAAGGATTTAAAAACAGTATACTACAGAGACACAGCCATATCAATGTTTATAGCAGCACAATTCACAATAGCTAAATTATGGAACCAACCTAGATGCCCTTCAGTAGATGGATAGGGAAACTTTGGTGTACATACACACAGTGGAACATTACTCAGAATTAAAAGAGAATAAAATCATGGTATTTTCAGGTAAATGGATGAAGTTGAAGAATATAATGCTAAGTGAAGTAAGTGAAGTAAGCCAATCCCCCCAAACCAAAGGCCAAATGTTTTCTTTGATATGCTGATTCATAATGGGCCTGGGGGGAGCATGGGAGGAATAGAGGAACTTTAGATAGGACAAAGGGGAGGTAGGGAAAAGGAGGGGGTAAGCGGGTAGGGATGATGGTAGAATGAGTTAGACATCATTTCCCTAAGTACATGTATGAAGGCACGAATGGTGTGAAAATATGTTGTGTACAGTGACTTGAAAAATTGTGCTCTATATGTGTAATATGGAATGAATTGCATTCTTCCATTATGTATAACAAATTAGAATTAAAAATATATTACTGGAAAAAAAGAAAGACTATAAAAAAAAGAAGGAAAGAAACTGCTGTTACTGCTAGGGCTGTAGCTCAGTGGTAAAGTGCTTATTTCACATGTGTGAGGCACTGGGTTTGATCCTTAGCACCACATAAAAATAAATAAAGATACTGTGTATTCATCTACAACTCTCTTTCTCTCTCTCTCTTATATATAAATATATATATATATATATATATATATATGAAACTGTTGCTTTTGGTGTGACAATGGAATTATGGTTAGGATTTTTTTTAAAGAGTCTTTAGAGGGAGGTTTGCTATGATATTTAAAGATAAAGTCTGGTAAATAATATGGGAGAGGAGAAAGAATCAGGATTGGGTACAGATGAAACAAGATTGTTCATAAATTGACACTTGTTGAAGCAAAATGACATACATGGGGTTTATTACACTGTACATGTTTAAATTTCTCATAATGTAAAATAAAGAGAAATAAATCCAGGTTGAATTCAAAAACAAAACAAAACAAAGAAAATATATACCCCACAGCCGTGCCACAAATGAACCACTTCCTCCAGCTATACCACACCCACCTCCAGTCATCACCCAGTTAATCCCATCAGGGATCAATTCACTGATTAGGTTAAAGCTATAATCTGGTCATTTCTCCTCCAAACCCTTTTGCATTGTCTCACATGTGAGCTTTTGGAGGACATGACATCTAAGGTTAGTGAATCTTTATCATAAATCTTTATCCAGTTGACTCCAGTGTTGTGACATTATTTGACCCAACATCCATTCCCAAGCCCCTTCTCCTTTGTTATCTTCCTTTATAAAGGCTAGAAAAATCTAAAAACATGCTTTCACAGTCTTTCCTGCACCTATGAGTGACTTCAAGAAAACTTTTACATTCTTAGTTTAAAAAACAGAAACAATTGGGACCAACTCTTCATCTTTCTTCCTATCTTAGATGAGTATGTGATCTCAGGAACTGTGTAGCCATCTTGTAACTATAAAGCAACAAACATGAAAGATAGAGTTTTGATGATACCATTAAACCTCTTTATCAATTCTAGACTGCCTACCTCTAACTTTCTTAAGTGAGAAAAAGAAATGAATAATTGCATATTCAAAAAAGAAAGAAAGAAAGAAAGAAAGAAAATACAAAATGCTGACTTCACTGTTATAAAAAGTTAACAGAGGTAGGCCCACTTCTAGATCAGTTCTGCCCCCCCAAAATTTTCTATAATAAAGAAATGTTCTATATCTGCTCTGTTCAATAGAGTAGCTATTAGTCACATGTAGCTCACTGCAGGATATAAAATGTGGCAAATGTCACTAAAGAAATGTATTTTGAATTTTATTTAATTCAAGTTTACATAGCAAAATTAGCTCACAGTTACCTCATAGAATAGCATAGGTGTAGATGCTGTGTAGATTTAGTCATTTGCATGCAAATGTGAAATCAAAATTAAGAACGGTTGCAAATTAGATTATGCTATAAATCAATTAGCAGAAATTGGTGAGTAACCCCACTTGTATGAGGCAAAAAAGTGAATCAAACTACTTGAAAAACTTATGACTAGGAAAAAAGGTTCAGGATTTTGTTAAAATGAAGACATCTTATGTGCTAATGGATTTTTATCTTTCTGCTCCTGTCCATGGATGGAGAGGCAGAGAAATGTAGGAGCAAATGAGTCAGCAGAAATGACTAATTATAGTCCTTATTTGTTGTGTTTGTCTAGAAGTAACAGAGCTTAAAGGGAAACACCCTGGTTTTAAAGTCAAACATATATAACTCCTGCTACTTACTAGCTGTGTCCTTAAGCAAGCTGCTTAAAATCTCTGAATCTCTTTTTAAAATCACTTATGAGGATTAAATGTAAGTCCTTATAAAGTATCTGGCACATAGTGGGATCTTAAAAAAACTAGCTCTCTAATACCCCATTTTTCCTTTATAGAGCTGAAAAGTACCTGTAGTAAAGACATACAGATCCCTGGCAAAGATCTTTGATTAGATTTGCAATAGCACCTCAATTAAGTGTAAATAAAGGTGTGGAAGGGAAATTTTACCTACTTATTTTTAAATGATAGGATCAGCAATACCTCAATCCAGCAGTTTCTAAGTCTGACTCTTCAATAATGTAAATTGTGGAACTATTTAAAAATATTTAAATAGATTTGTCATATCATTCCCAGAGATTAATTCAGCACACTAGAAATCCAGGCCTTAATCTGAAAAAAATTTATTTATAGCACTAAATGGGGGAGGGGGAGTTTGTTTTCAGAAAAGGAAGCTTGTCTAGACTCTTGAAACTTCGGCCATATTAATAATAACTATTCTGCCAATGTGTTAGGATGAAGGCTTCTCTAGGTCCCGCCTCTAATATATTCATAAGGATTTGTTTTAATATCTTAGTTTGGAAAACACAAAAATCAACTCAGAGATACTGTGACCCTAAACAGCTTTTTTTCAATAATACTTATTAATAGGAAAAAGTCTAGAACAGCAACAGGACAGCAAGGCACTAAATAGGAAATGTTAAAGCTACAGTTAGGAGAGAGTTACAGTAAAATGATAAGGTGGGCCTAAGGGCCAAAAAGCTTAGCAAAGATTAGGTGATCAAAAAATAGGCCCTTCAACTGTTTAAAAAAAAAAAAAAAGTAATCAGCCTTCCTGAAGTGATCATTACCACAATCATGACTGAAAACATTTCAGATGCCCCCCAAATCCCTCTATTCCCTGCAGTGAATTCCCCCTACAACCCTTTGGCCCCAGGCAACCTGTGATCTACTTCTATCACTTTAAATTTTGCCATTTGCAGAATTCTTTATGAATGCAATCATGCAGTGTCTGGTCTTTGACTTAACCTGTTTTTGAGATTCACCCACGTTGATATGAGAATCAATAATTTGTTCCTTTTAACAATTTAATTATTCATTTACAATCGACAGACATTGGAGATCATTTCCAATTTGGGCTATTATGAATAAAGCCGCTACTCACATTCTGGTGCAAGTATTTGCATGGACAAAAAGTTTTCATTCTCTTGGGTAAATATCTAGGAGTGGACAAATAATTCATACAGTAAGTTTGTATTTTCTTTGTGATGCTCTGGATCCAAGCCAGGGCCTCACACATGCCAGACAAGCCCTGTATTACTGAATGACATCCCTAGTCTAGTAAGTGATTTAATAATGTAATAAGGGGCTGGGAATGTGGCTCAAGTGGTAGCATGCTCGCCTAGCGTGCATGAAGCACTGGGTTCGATTCTCAGCACCACATAAAAATAAAATAAAGATATTGTGTCCACCTAAAACTAAAATTAAAAAAATAATGTAATAAAAATTTACCAAACTGTTTTCTCAAGTATACCATTTTGTACTTTTACTAGTACTCTGTAAGACTTAAATAACTCTGTAGTATTTGGTATTGTCAGGCATTTTAATTTTAGCCATTCCAGTTGGTACATAAAGGTATCTGACAAATGAATCATCTTTCTAAGCCTTATTTGCCATTCATATACTTTCTTGGATAAAGTGGCTATTGAAATCTCTTGCCCAGTTTTTATTGGGTTGTTGGTCATATGATTGAGTTCAAAGAATTCCTCATACATTCTAGATACAAATTATTTATCAGATACATGATTTAGGAGATGTTTTCTTCCAATCTGAGAGATCTGACCTTTTATTTTAATAATGTCTTTGAAGAAATTTTTAAATTTTATTGTCTAAGTTCATGCCTCTTATACCCTATTTCAGGAATTTTTTCCTACCTCAAAATCATCAAGTTTTCTTTTAGGAGATTATTTTAACTATTTCATTTAGGTCTATGCTTTTAAATTAATTTTTATATGCAGTAAAAAGTGTTCCATTTTTTTGCAAATGGAAATCTAAACATCTTAACTCCATTTGTTGAAAGAGTATCCTTTATCCTTCCATCTATTGAACCTGCCTTTGTACTACTGTCAAAAATCAATTGACCATGTATTTGTGGGTCTGTTTCTAGATGCTTTATTCTGTTTAATTGTTCTATATATAAAACTCAGTGGTTCATAAAGGGTGATGATTTTGTCCTCTAGGACACATTCAGCAATGTCTGGAGATGTTTCTGAGGGTCACAAATGAGGGTTGGAAGTGTTGTTGACATCTAGTGAGTAGAGGTCAGAGATGCTGCTAAATTATAGGACAGTACTTCACAACAAAAAAAGTATCCAGGCCCAAATGTCAGTAGTGCCAAGCTTGAGAAAACCTAGTATAACTTATTATGTAAGTCACTGCTTCTTCATTGCTCTAGCTACAGAGTATCTATGCACACTAGAGGCAGTGTTAAGTTTTTAATATTGTTCTTTTTCAAAACTGCCTCAGTTGTTTTAAGTTCTCCTGATTTTCATATAAATTCTAGAATTACATTATCAATTTCTACAAAAATTCCTGTTGGGATTTTGATCAAATTTGCATTGAATCTCTAGAAGAATTTGGGTGAAACTGACATGCTAGCAATATATTTTTTAGTTTTTCAAGCCATGAACATGGTATGTATCTTTCCATTTATTTAAGTCTTCTTTAATTTCTCTCATTACAGTATAAAGGTTTTAAGACATTTCATAAATTTTATCCCCAAGCTTCCAATATTTTTGATATAACTATAAATGGTATTTTTAAAATTTCAATTTTTAATCGTTCACTCTTGGTATATAGAAATACAATGAATTCTTGTTAGAATCACTTACTAGTTCTTGTGTTTCTTTTTGCAAAATTTCATATGAAACAGTTTTTGTCATGTTATATGAAATAACAACAGCTTCACTTTTTTCTTGCCAAACTGGATGTACATTCTCCTTGCACCTCCCCCAGCCCCTGCCCTTTTTCTTCTGTTATTATACTGGGTGAAACCTTCAGTATAATGTTGATTAGAAGGGATAAATACAGACATATTTGTCATATTTCTAATATTAAGAAAAAAAAACATTCAGTTTTTCATTATTAACCCTGTGGTTTTCTGAAGGTGCTCTTTACTAGATTGAGGAAGTTCGCTTTTCTAGGTTTGCAGAGAGCTTCTTTGTTTCAATCACAAGTAATTTTTTTCAAATGCCTTTTCTGTGTGTATTGAAATGATAATATAATTCTGTATTTTACTTACTTAATTTCAAAAATTCCATTGATTGCCAATATTAAACTAATCTTTGTGTGTGTGTTCATAACAGGTTTATTTATTTATTTTAAACTAATCTTATATTCTAAGATAAACTCCAAGTAATCATGTTATATTTGTAAATATCGCTGGATTCAACTTATTAATATTTTAACAATTTTTGCAAGTATGATCTTAAGGTATATTAGTCTGTAGTTTTGTTTACTTATAATGCCTTCTCCTGGTCTTGGTATTAAAATAATACTAGCCTTGTAAAATCAGTTGTGAAATGTATCCTTTTTACTTTTCTGGAAGAGTTTGTATTAGACCTGCTTTTGTTTCTTCCTCAAGTATTTGGTGAAATTTATCAGTGAAGCCACTTGAGCGTGGAATTTGTAAAAAGGTTTTAAAACTATAAATTCATTTTCTTTTACAGAGGGTCACAAGAATTCTTTCCTTGTGAGCAAATTTTGTTAGTTTCTTTCAAGAAAGTTATCCATCTTTAAATTAAGTTGTCCAATTTATTAGCATAAGTTATAATAATAGCCCTTTATTAACTCTTTAATACTGCATAATTTAGTAATATCCCTTGATTTCTATATTAAGTAATGTGTGTCTTATTTAAAATCTGACTAAAGGCTTATGAATTTTGTAAATCTTTTCAAAGAATCAATTTTCATCTTTGTTAACTATATCTATTTTATATTTCATTGATTTCTGTTCTATTTACTTTGTCTTTTTGTTTTTTTAAGCATATTAAGATGGAATCTAGATCACTTACTTTGTATCTTTTTTAATTAAAAAAAAGGCAGTTTAAGTTTTACATTTCCATCAAAGTACTTATTGCTTTAGCTGCATTCATAATTTTTATGCTTTTTAATATTTTGTTATTTTAATTCAGTTTAAAATATTTTCTGATTTTTCCTTATGATTTCTTTTGGGAACTATTAGTTATTAAGAAGTTTATATTTAAATTTCTTTGCATTTGGAAATTTTACAGACAAGTTTTTGTTTATTGATTAATAGTTGCATACCACTTTGGTTACAGAATGTATTTTGTATGATTTCAAGTTTCTTAAATTTATTGAAACTTGTTTTATGGCCCTGAATATGTCTATGTTGGTCAGTGGTCTGTGAATACTTGAAAGAGTATACTATTGTTATTGGCATTTTCAACAAATGTCAGAGATATACTGGTTACTAATGCTGTTCAAAACTTCTATAACCAGAGTGTATACTTTTTCCATTACTCTCTGAAATAACTGAAATCTCCAGGTATGAATATGAATTTATTTTATTTTCAATTCTATCGGCATTTTCTTCATGTATTTGAAATTTAATTTTGTGTGTACACATTTTTAAACTGATATGTCTTCCTGCTGAATTATTCCCTTATTATTATGAAATGTTTCTCTTTATCTTTGGCAATACTACAGACTTTGAAAATCACTTTGTCTTAAATTACCAGAGATATTTTTCATTTTTATTATTGTTTGTGTATCTTTTCCCTTAATTTTACTTTTAACTTCTCTATGTCTTTATATTTAACAAAGTGAGCTTCCTGTAAACTGCATTTAATTTTGTCTTGCTTCTCTGTCTACCTGACAATGTCTGCCTTTTAACTGGAGCAATGTTAGGCTCTGAAATGTCTCTCTAACATGTGTTAATGGCTCAGTCCTCAGCTTGACCTTATTTAAAATCTGACTAAAGGCTTATGAATTTTGTTAATCTCTTCAAAGAATCAACTTTCATCTTTGTTAACTTGGAGATCAATGAAAATTTGAAGAGGAGGGGCTTGCTGTTTATTTTGCCTATTTTCTCTACTTCTTTTGAATTGGATATTTTATCTCTATTGTCTGATCTATACCTTTATTATTTTTATGTGATTGCTCCTGGATTTTCAATACATATATTTCAGTTACCACATCTATTTTAAGATAAGAATAAACCATTTTGTGTGTATTTTAAGAACCTTACAACAGAATACTTTTCATTTCTCCCATTCATGTCTTTGTGTTACTCTTATTTTTTGTTTTAATTAAATAATTAAGCTCCACAATGCAATATTATTTTTATTTTAAGTAACCAAATTTCTTTTAATAAAATAAGGAAAGTACTTTTTTAACCCACATATTTTATTCTTTTATGAATCTAAATTTTTTCTAGTACTCTTCCTTCTGCCTGCAGAATTTATTTTAATATTTTAATGCACTCATTTGGCAATAAATTCTCTTAGCTCCTGCTGGTCTAAAAAGGTCTGTATTCCATCTTCATTTTAAAAAATTAAGATAATTCACATACCATGAATTTCAATCTCTTACAGCATATAATTCAGTGAATTTTAGTATGTTCACAGGTTGTGTAACTATCACCACTTTCTAATTCTAGAACAATTTCCACACCCCCCCCAAAAGAAACTCCATATCCTCTAGTATTCATTCATTTCCTTCTCTTCCTTCCCCCTGGCAAACAATAATCTAATCTCTGTCTATATAGATTTGCTTATTATAGACCCTACATATAAACAGAATCATATAGTATGTGATCTTTTACATCTGGCTTTTCACTTAGCACAATGTTTTCAAGGTTTAAAAACTCTTTTAAAAATAAAAACTTTCTTATAAATACATATATAAAATAAAAAGGATTGGGGATGTGTCCCAGTGGTTAAGCACCCCTGGGTTCAATCCCTAATGCCAAAAAAGGACACCATTTTTTATACATTCATTCATCAACTGATAGACATTTGAGTTGTTTTTACTTGCTGGCTCTTATATATCACTATGTACATTCATGTACAAGTTTTATGGGAACATATGTTTTCAGTTCTCATGTGTAGACATTTAGGAGGAGAACTATTGGTTTATATGGTAACTTTATGTTTAACATTTTGAAAATGTTTTCCACAAAAGCTGCCTCATTTTATGCTTTTATCAGCAATGTACAAGGTTCCAATTTCTCCATATCCTTTATTTTTAAAAGATTTTTTGATAGGGTGTAGAATTCTAGGTTGACAAGTTTACAACAATGCTATCCTACCTCACTATAAAGTAATAGGGACAAGATGGAGAAAGTCAGAATGAACAAGTCAATGATAGAACAACTGTCATTTATATGGAGTTAATAAAGATACGAGGAAAGATGCTGGCAATACATCAATGTCAAGAGAATTAAAATACCACTGTGTTTTTCAAATATAGTATCTCTCCTTAAAATAAAAGTAATAAAGGGCTGCAAAGTTAGCTCAGTAGTAGAGCCCTGGTCTAGTATATGTGAGGCCATGGGTTCAATCCCCAACATTACATATTAATGAATTAATTAATATAAATAAGATGCAGACACAGAAAGTTACTCCAAAAGCAAAGTTTGATTATATCATATTATATATATTGGCTTGCTTTGTTCTGAATTTCTCCCTCTTGTCCCTATGTCTTTATATTGAGGATAGCATAGTTGGAAACTTGTCAACCTAGAATTCTCCACACTACAAAAACAAAACAAAACAAAAAAAAAGAAAAAGAAAAACTCTTTAAAAAATAAAGGATATAGAGAAATTGGAATCCTTGAACATTTGTTGATAAAAACATAAATTTAGGTGAAGAGACATAAATGAACCTCTAGATTAAGGATCAACAAAGTATAGTTTGGGAGCCAAATGCCTGATTTGGTAAAAAAGTTTTATTTTGGCAGAGCCACATTCATTTACATATTATCTATAGCTGCTTATGAACTGCAACAGCCATTGAATAGCTGCAACAGACTGTGTAATCCAGAAAATAAAAAATGTGTATATCTCATCTTTTATAGAATATATGCTAAACTCTGCTCCAGATCAGAACTGTCCTATAGAATCTTCTGTGACAATGAAAATATTCCATATTATCCAATATAGCCATCACTTACCACATGTAGGTGTTATGCACTTGAAATGTGGCTATGCAGCTAAAGAACAGATTTTTAATTTTAATTAATTTTAAGCAATTTTTAATGTTTTCATTAGTACATTATAGTTATACATAATGTTGGGGTTCATTTTCTTTGACAGTAACTCCTTTAGTAGGAGATAATATTAAGAATATAATAAGTAAAAAAAAAACCCTCCCAAATAATGTAATCAGTAAATGGGCAAAAAGAACTAAATGGATACTTCTCAAAGAAGAAATACAAACAGCCAACAAATGTATGAAAAAATGTTCAATATGATTAGTGATCAGAGAAATTCAAATCTAAACTACATTGAGAGTTCATCTCACTCCAATTAGAAAGATACTATCAAGAATACAAATTATAATAAATGCTGCCAAGAATGTGGGGAAAAAGGTACACTCATAGCTTGTTGATGGGACTGCAAATTAGTATAACCAGTTTGAAAAGCAATGTAGAATGGAACCATCATATGATCCAGTTGTCCCATTCCTTGGTATTTATCCAAAAGAAGTAAAATCAGCATACTGTAGTGATAAAAGTACATCAATGTTTGTACCAGTGCAATACATAATAGCCAAGTTATGGAATTGGCCCAGGTACCTGTTAACAGATGAATGGATAATATGGTATAAACATACAATGAAGTTTTACTCAGCCATAAAAAAGAATGAAATTATGGCATTTGCTGGCAAATGGATGAAACTAGAGAACATCATGCTTTATTGAAATAAGCCAAACTCAGAAAGCCAAAGGTTGAAAATGTTTTTTCATATGCAGAGACTAGAACAAAGTAAGGGAGAAAAATGGGGAATCCAATGAAAATAGTAGATCAGTGAAATGTGGAAGGGGATAGAAGGTTAAGGGGGGGGAGAAGAAAAAGGGAGGAATGTGGGTGAAAATTTAAGGAACTTAAATAACTACATGTGTATAGTGGCTACAGTACTTAATCAAATTCTTTGTTTCAGGGATAAAGAAAAAAATATCTTTCTCAAGCAGTAGAATTAGGTTTAGAATATAAGTTTTCCAATATTATTTCAGTGTTTTATCCATTACACTAAGCTTCCCTTTTGATATCTCCTGTGGTTAATTTTCTGTTCCTAATGTTCATTTTTTTGCAGAAGACCCTCTATATCCGAGTAATCATTTTTCAGTTCCCTGAAATCACCAAATTGTTATGAGGAAAGACAGAGTCTTTAAAAATAGGAAAACTCTCACTAATTAAGACCACCTATAAAACTGACCCAAATAGAACATCTCTTTTTGCTTATTACATGGTATCTATCCCATATACTATGTCAATATCTTTCTCCTGACTTGTTTACTACTGGTTACTGACTTTGTAAATAGTCAAAAATAAAATGAAAATATACTTCAAGTTGATTTCAAAGTAAAAAAGGAAAGATGTTGGATTTTTCTCCAGTCATACATTAAAATAATGTTGGATAAGTGTCTGAAGCACCATAAAGACACTGATAAGTAAGAAACTGACAGCTTAACAAAAGCAAAATTACAAGGGTTTGAATATGAAAGAACTAATAGATGAACTAGAAAAAAAACTTATGATTGTTCTTAAAATTTTGAAAAGAAATTTTTCTTGAGACCATAATGCAAAAATTAACTATAAGGGCTGGGTGCAGTGGCATACACCTGTAATCTCAGTGGCTTGGGAGGCTGAGACAGAAGGATCATGAGTTCAAAGCCAGCCTCAGCAATTTAGCGAGGCCTTAAACAACTCAGTAGTGAGACTCTGTCTCTAAATAAAATACAAAATCGGGCTGGGATGTGGCTAAGTGGTTGAGTGCCCCTGAGTTCAATCCTTGGTACTCCCCCAAAAAAGAAAAAAAAAATAACTATAAGAATATCATAGGTGCTATCATACAATTTTGCCAAAAAAAAAAATCAGGCCTGAAACATTTTATAACAGCAATTAGGCTGTTTTAGAAATTAGTATGTTTTAATTAGAACTAAATTGAATTATGATGGGTTATACATCCCAATATATAATTAAGTTGAAAATAGTATAATTAAAATGCCTTTAATACACTTAATCTACCAAACATCATAGCAACTTAGTCCACTAAAAAGTATTATTGTTTACCATTGTGATTATGTAAAGGGAAATGTGGCTACCCAGTATCAAGACAATATATCATAACACATACTGCTACACCAAGAAAGGACCAAAAATCAAAATCTGAATATGGTTTTCTGTTGTTTTTTTACCATCATAAAGTCAAACTGTTAAGTCAGGAACTGTCAGTAAGTAATGTTCAGAAATGTGTTAACGCAGCAGGTCACTTTCAAGGTTGGTTGTTAGCTGCCATCAATGAACTTGACTGGTAAGCAGTACCATACCACTAATATAAAACTGCCTGATAGTAGCTCACTATGTTTAAGCTATTTACACAACAATGTGGTATATGCTTCTGGGAGTCTGGAATTTTGCTACCCGGTAAGCAAGCACAGCTTGCCTACAATAAAATTCTTGGACGTTGAGTCTCTCATAGGCTTTCATGGCCAGAAATATTGAATACATATTCCTACATTTTCACTGCTGTGGGGAGTAAGCTCTGTGTGATCCCTTACAAAGAGGAGTGCATAAGAAAGCTTTCACATAGATATTCCATATTCCATTCGTCATTTTCTCTTATAACCCAAATATGTATCCTTACTGCATTGCTGTTACAAATCTTAGCCACAAGAACAACTATATACCAAGTTCTAGAAGTCCTTCTTATTAGATATGGAAAATAACAAACCCCCAAAGTAGTGAGACCCGGGGAAATGGAAGTGAGAAGGAAAGTCATACATTGAGAGCATTGAACCTTTCCCAATACATTCTTTCCTGGTGATAAAACAAACCCTGAAAAAAAGGTGTCCATCAAACCTGGAAGGGCAGTCTCTGCAAAGTGGCCAAAGCATTAACCCTTCTGCAAACAAATCCTTTCCAGATACCAACCACTGACCCCAGCCCTTCCATCAAGTCCAGTATAATAAATTCCAGAAACTGACCACTGACCCTAGACTCCCTCCCATTTTGCCCCATAAAACAAATCCTAAATTCCTAAGCACTAAAACTGACTCCTTCACTGATGATAGAACAAACTCCAAATTCCCAGGTGCCCAAAGAAAGTTGATATGCTCACTAGACCACCTCTCAGAATATCTATATAAGCCCAGGCCCTTTCTTTGTTTGGGGGCTCATTTTCCACCATGAAGGTAGTTCCCACCATGGCATCATTTCGTCCCTGCATCTCCTGCTCCTGTGTGAAACTTCATTCCTGAATAAAGTGCTGAACTGATTTGTGAAGTTTGCGTTCGTCCTGGTCTTTTTGTACTAATACTTCTAACATGCCTCTAAATGTAGGGATGATGTTGGTGACCCCCAACAAAAATATGAGAATTAACTTTTTTTTAAGATGCCATTTTTCAGAATAATGTCCAAAAACCTGATTTTCCCACTAAGAAATTCTGATCTATATTTAAGTGGTTTCAAACTAAGTGGCCTTTTCCCTGTACTAAGTAGTAGGTTTGTCACTTCATTGAGTCTTTCTGTTTGCTTTCTTTCATTTCAGAAACACACAGCCTTGAGAATTTGTGTATTATTTTTTAACTTTAAATATCTTAAAGGCCAAAAAGTTTATTTTGGTCAAAAAAAGTCACAATGAACATAAACCTACTTACTATCATCTCATTCTTAATCATTAGTTCACATCTCTTATATCTGTAAATCATAAATTTGATGATACTATTCCTTCACATGACTACACTTTGGCTGAAAGCAGTAGGAACACTTTTACAAAATCAAAGTCACAAGGCTGTTAAAAATATCAAGAGACAGGTAAACAGGTCAGGTACTCAAGAGGGATCCAAGAAATTTTTTCTATAAATCCTGGTTTTACATTGCTATTGTTGGTTGTGGTACTGTCCTTAACTGTATTTTCAAAACCAATAATTATTTCTGAGGTCTATAGTGTCACTGATAACAACAAGTTTTCTAGGGAGAAAAATCTAGGAAGATTGCCAAACAAAAAGGTTAGTTTAAAAATCTAAAGAGTTTCAAAGTCTATATCAGAAATTCTGTGTTACCCAAATAATGATTCAAGTAATCTTCTCTTGTGTTATTTTTACTATGACTGCCTGAAGAAAAAAACAAGGAAGATATAACAAACCCTCAAGAAACAAGCAACTCATGTTTTACCCCAACATGAAAAATGCTGGATTTATACAGAATGTGTTTTCTTTTGACTTACATGCACTGTGATAAATATAAAAAATAATTCATTAAGACATATATTTTCCAATCCATATATAGTATATCTTTATTTGTAACTTTAGCAAGTTTTATTTTTTAAAATATTTTTTAGTTGTAGATGAACACAATATCTTTATATACTTATCTTTATGTGGTGCTAAGGATCGAACTCAAAGTCTCGCACATGCTAGGAGAGTGCTCTACCCCTGAGCCACAACCCCAGCCCTTTAGCAGGTTTTAAAATCATTTGTTAATTTAGGTAATCACTTTAATTCTCAATTTAAAATATCCTACTTTTATTCACTCATTATCCTAAGTAATAGGAACTTAAATATGACATCCACTGTACCTTTAAATGATTGCTTGCAACAGCATCATGTAAGGGCAGAATTCCATCTATATTCTCACAATTAACATTAGCACCAGCTTTTAATAACTCTACAATTATATCATTAAATCCTTCATTAGATGCCTCATGAAGTGGTGTCCAACCTAGAAAGAAAAAACAACCACAACAACAATCTGCTCCTTACAGACCAACATTCAGGTAATATCTTTTTATTTATTTTAGTTATACATGGGCACAATATTTTTATTTTGTTTATTTATTTATTTTTATGTGGTGCTGAGGATCCAACCCAGGGTTTCACATGTGCGAGGCGAGCACTCTACCGTTGAGCCACAACCCACGCCCTCATGTAACATCATTATTACTTTTTTTTGCCTTAGTAGAAATAATATCTATTTTGAAGCATGTATATACTAAATATTGGACAATACATAATGCTGAAAACTATGGCCTTAAAATGTGTTTCAGTTTTGAAAACAAACTGATCACTTCATTAATATTGTTGATACAATATGTGCCAAAACAGAAGACTCACAGAATGTAAAATATAATGGGACCAGATAAATGCTAATTATCTCAATTTACTTCAACTCAGATATAAAAATATCTGACTTGCCTATTTTTATCTTTGCATTATCACCTTTCTCTTTAAAATGACATCTGACTTGATCAACCTTTGTGCTTTCCCTCTGGAATTTTTTTTAATATTTATTTTTCAATTGTGATTGTCAGTATCTTTAATTTTTTATTTATTTATTTTTTTGTGGTGCTGAGGATTGAACCCAAGGTCTCTCACATGCTAGGCGAGCGCTCTACCGCTGAGTCATAACCCCAACCCCCTCTGGAATTCTTTACATAAGATTATTTTGTTTATAAGCAAAAATTTAAGAAGTTTGATTTTTTTTTTAAGATTTATTATGTGGCCTACTAGATGAAATTGTGGAGTCAAATAGGCTCTGTTTTTTTTTTTAAGAGAGAGAGAGAGATTTTTTTTAATATTTATTTTTTAGTTATTGGCTGACACAACATCTTCATTTGTATGTGGTGCTGAGGATCGAACCCGGGTCGCAAGCATGCCAGGCGAGCGCGCTACCCTTGAGCCACATCCCCAGCCCCATAGGCTCTGGTTTTAATAGCTGATCCTGGTTTTTATTTTTGTTTTTGGTACCAGGTATTGAATGCAGGGGCACTTAACCACTGAGCCACATTCCCAGCCATTTTTTATATTTTACTTAGAGATGGGGTCTCATTGAGTTGCTTAGGGCCTCAGTAAGTTGAGGCTGGTTTTGTACTTGTGATTCTCCCATCTCAACCTCCCAAACTGTTGGAATTACAGACGTGTGCCACCACATCCCGCAGAAGTCTCATTTTTTAAATGAAGGTTTAGAATAAAAATGTGAAAGAGAAGCAAACAGTTTAAATGGAGGAGGAAAGAGAAGAAGGGACAGAAAAATAGGAATATTTTGCCTTTGCTACAAAGCTAGGGAACAGAATTAAGATTTCCAAATAAAAGGTCTCACTCCCTTTACTCCCCATTCTGTATACCTCTTTTTAATGCTCTCAAATGGATGCAAAAAAGGAGAATTATTTTAGCAACAATTAATCTTACCATTCAACTAAATAAAAATTATAATATAAAAATGTGTTCAAACACTCATCCAGGATCAAAATGGGTGGGGAATAAAATGAGTATTTCAGTGAGATCCAATTATAAAAGCAATTAAATTAAAAGGATCCAAGGACTGGGGATATAGCTCAGTTGGTAGAGTGCTTGCTGGCATGCACAAGGCTCTAGGTTCAATCCCTAGCACCAAAAAGGGGGGGGGGCAGAAAAAAATAAGATCCAAACCTGCATTATCTTTTAGATTCACATCAGCTCCTGATTCTATTAGAACTTTCACTAGGGACAGATTTCCTCTTCTGGCAGCCAAATGAAGGCGGCTTTCCCCTCTGACATTCCTCTTATTGATCCCAGCTGTCTTCATTTCTGTAAATTTGCCAAACAAAACTGAAAACTACCTTTTTGCCAAATGTTGATTATTAAGGATCTTGGAAAATACATAACAACTTCTTCAAACTATTCTAAGCAAGTATATTACACAAAACATACATCTATTAATATTAGTGCTGCTGCTACTGCTTTAAAGTATAACTTGTGAAGAAATAACAGAGCACCTGAGCATATTAATTTGCATTCATTCCAGCAGTTGGACAACACACACTTGATTAAAACAAATAAACTTCTTTCAGTTCTACATCATCTCACTCTTCAGTAGTTTTTTAGCAACAGATAGCATTTTTCTTAGAACAATAAGTTATATTATAAAAATTTGCTTTCTATAGCTATTCTATGTCTAAGTGGGTATGCTCTTATTACAGTAAGCTACCGAGTACCAAACTATGGCCTATTGGGTTCTTTATTTTTGTATCATAAAAAAATTCACTCAAAAAATCCAGTATAATATTATTGTCCAAAGATTTTTTTTTTTAAATCTTTCCTTTGCAGTGCAATTTACACACTTATACTGGAACGAAAATGAATGGACAGATCATATGTTTTTCTCCCATTTCTTCCCAATTCATGCTAAAATGATAATAAAATATATTTTAAAGTACTATATAAATAGAGGAGGAAGTAATAGAGCACAAACAGAGAGAGAGAGAGAGAGAGAGAGAGAGAGAGAGAGAGAGAGAGATTTTAAAACTATAAAACAGCTAAAATGGTGGGTCCATAATGTGCAAGTTTGAATTGAAAAATTTCTTCTATGATTCTCACTGTGAATGGTACAAATCCTATTACTTTGTTCTCAGTGGTTTTGTAGCAAAAAAGGTAGTTGTATAACTTTGGAGCAAAAACTACTGCTGCTTATTTTACCTATTTTTTTTTTTTAGTTCTCTAACAGAACTAGAAATCATAATCAGAAATATGACAACAACATATCTGAAGACTAATAAATTCTCAAGTGGTGCCTTAACAACAAATATAAATGAAATAATCTTATAACTTAGTGAATAGCTAAAAAAAAGTAAACGGTATAACTGTTCAGAAATTCTTTGAAGTAAACCACTGGGCTTAATTATATAACTTTTACCAAAACAATTTGCAAACCTTGGTTGTAGGTAACTTTCAAGAAATTTTGTCTGTTTCTGAAATTCTGACCTTTTTTATGTTCTTGGATATTAGGAGACATGTAAGTTTCTGTATTCATTTTTTCTTTTTTATCCGCACAATTTCTTATTGCTCTTTCATCTACATTGATATCATTAGTTAATTCTTCATCTGAAACACAACATTTTACAGTATCAGTACTGTAGTTCTCCTTATAAATTACATGACAACAACAAAAAATTCATACTTTAGTTTGTTTCAAGCTGAACTGTTTAAAAGAGAATAGAAGGCTTTAAAAATATTTTTATGTAACAAAGCATAGTTTGCTGGTTGCAATTACAATCAATGGCTGCAATCATCTGAGCTAACATTTCCTGCTATGAAAATGTTGTTAGGGGGATGGGACTATAGATCAGTGGTAGAGCACTTGCCTAGCATGTGTGAGGCACTGGGTTCAATCCTCAGCACTACATAAAAATAAATAAAAAAACAAATGCCAAATGTCTTCTTTGATATAAGGAGAGCAACTAAGAACAGAGTAGGGAGGAAGAGCATGAGAAGAAGATTAACATTAAACAGGGACAAGAGGTGGAAGGGAAAGGGAGAGAGAAGGGAAACTGCATGGAAATGGAAGGAGACACCCATCATTATACAAAATTACATATAAGAGGAAGCGAGGGGAAAGGGAAAAAAACAAGGGAGAGAAATGAATTACAGTAGATGGGGTAGAGAGAGAAGATGGGAGGGGACAGGAGGGGAGGGGGGATAGTAGAGGATAGGAATGGCAGCAGAATACAACAGATACTAGTATGACAGTATGTATAACCGATGTGATTCTGCAATCTGTATACGGGGTAAACATGGGAGTTCATAATCCACTTGAATCAAATGTATGAAATATGAAAATATGATATGTCAAGAGCTATGTAATGTTGTGAACAACTAATAATAAAAAACAAAAAATGAATAAATAAATAAATAAAGGTTTTGTGTCCATACATAACTAAAAAATTTTTTTTTAAATGTTGCTAGGTTTCCTGATACTAAAAACGTGCTATATTGTGGAGAAACACAAAAACTGACAGACAACTGCTTATTAGCTTCTTTCAACATCAGCTTAACAACCATCTTTGATAATAATGTTTGCTTTCAAAAAAAACCACTATTACTTAACTATCAGGCTTAGCAGCATTCCAAATCATGACCCGTGTGGCCTCACTGCTGTTTGTTGGGCATAGATTAAGTGAAATTCATTTGGAAATTTCTATAAAGTAAATCTATAGAAAATGTGTACAAATTGAGCGATACTACTAATACCTGATTTGTGAGAATTTTTCTTCTCTTCTACTTGATTAATAGATTGTGAGATGATGTTCATTTCTTTATTCATATTGTCAGTAGAATGAAAATCTATATTATGCATGGGCTCACTCTCTGTAAGGTCTTGCCTCTTTTTTTCAACTTTAGTTATTTGTACTCCTTGAGAATGGTCAACTGTGGGGAAAGACTTGTTTGAAGAACTTGTAATTTGGCATTTTTTAGTGTCATTCCCTTTAGTGTCTTGTTTCTTTTCTATACACACCCTTTCCACAATATGTTTTTCCGTCTGATTCATTAAAGGAGTTGGTTCTCTGGGGCTATTATCCTGAGGCTTTTCTACTAGCTCCACATGACTAGTCACCTTTGAAACTTCATGTATTGAAAGTGTTCTTGTATAAGCCTTGGAAGTTTGCTCAGGATTGCCATGTGAGTGATCAAAAGATGCTCCATACATGCATTGTACATGGTTTGCAATATGTTTATCAGAAATGACTACACTATCTGAATCAGAAAAATGAATAACTTCCTCTTGTTGAAGTGTGGTTAGACTGTTTAATGCCTTATCCTGTGAAAAATGGTCTTCAGATAGTAAAAGTTGTTGAAAATCCATTTCTTTTCTATTTGTTAAGTTCTCCTCACAATTACAGTGGCTTTTACATTCTTTAGAACATATCACCTTTTCAGATGTTACAGTCTTCTCGGAAGTGTAGCAATCATTATTGTTATCAAAATTTTCCTTTATAAAGGTTAGGAAAGAATTTTCCCATTTATTAAAGCACTCTTTTTTTTTATTTGAGTTAATATATTCATGAAATTTATAAGGGCTGCAGTGTTGTTCTTGGTGAGCATGAAGCTGCTGATCTTCAGTAACAAGTGGTAACTTGATTTCTTTACATACTCTAAGTCCTGAGAAAGAAATAGTTTCAGGTTGGCCAGTGGATTGTAACTCCAAGAAATGCATTTCTGGACTATTTGACAAATCCAGACTGGGGGTATGTATTTCTTTGGACACGGAGTAAGTCTCGATATTATTATCTAATGCATTTTTCAGGCTTGACAGAGTAGGACTGGAAGGTTCACATGATTCTTCTGGAAGATCATTAGGGGTTTGGAGAATATGCTGCTGAGGAATAGCCACTCTGTTTATTCTCCTGGAAGCAGAGACAGCTATT
This sequence comes from Urocitellus parryii, assembly GCF_045843805.1. NCBI lineage: Eukaryota > Metazoa > Chordata > Mammalia > Rodentia > Sciuridae > Urocitellus > Urocitellus parryii. The sequence continues at coordinate 57,522,812 of NC_135531.1, read as the reverse complement.
TTCTGTCCTGAACGGCAGTCTCCATCATCCACATGAGTCCTTTTATGTGTTGTGTTTCTTCTTCCTTTACCCTTGGACACATTTGTGCTGATTCCTTTGTCGTTATGGAGACTGACCTTACTGAGTCCTGTAGAGTGTATTTGGTCAACAGTTGATTTTTTATGCCTGGAATTACCAAATTTTGTGGGTTTGGTATCTTTTTGGTAATGTTCATATATATGTTCTTCATTTAAAAATAAATTCTCTTTGCTTCTTTTATTGACTTCTACATGTTCTGGTTTCTGTTTGTCAGAATTTTCATTACAAACAAACCCAATGTGATTTTCAGAACTGAATTTTGGTTTCTATAGAAACAAAATATACATAAGTGTTATTTTTTTAATTGTACATCTATACTCAATTTAATCTCAATTTTTGATAAATGATTCCATTCAATTGTATCATTGAGTCTAATCACAGGGCCTGCTGGAATATAGCTAACCTGATATTTCAAAAGAGCTAGACTATAGAAGAAAGGCTTAGGCTCAGTATGTTTCTAATCTTTATTTTCTATGTTCATTTTAATTCCTTTTTGCCAGTATTTAGCACTACTTATTTTACTAAATATAAACAACATTTTAATCTACTTAATTTTAATAGGCTTTTAAACTAATCAGAACAAAGTTTCCTTCACAAGGAAGCTTTACAAGAATGCTTTAGAAACATTCTCCTCTCCCAACTGTTATATAGCTAGAGCTAGAATTAGGAGAGTTTCTTCCCCTGCTATCTGGGAGAAATATAGGCAGGGAAGTAGAAAAGGGGCTTTAAAAACTAGAAGAGAGATGTAATCTTAAACTGGTCTGTATAGAAAGAGTTTATTGTGAGCTGCTAAGATTAAAATGGGAACACTGCTTCATTGCACTCGCCACAACTCAAGTACCAGATGAAGAGTAACCACCCACCATGTAAATTTGAAGGGATGGGCTGACACCTTTGACTCTTGTACTGTGCTTAGACTAGAGGAAATTCGATGTGGTTGATAAACCTCAGCCTCCATGAAGAAAAAAAAAAAAAAAAGGAAATGGCTACCAATACATTAATGTAACCAGATATGCTACATTACTCAATTTCTTCTCAAACTAATAACCTAGAACTCTCTGATTCTCATGTAATTATCCAAAGTGTCATACAATAAAAAGTGAAGTCACTATTGCTGACTAATGCTTCAGCACTTTCTTTTCCCTTTGATAATCTATAAAATAACTAGCAGTTGCATCCCTATAAAAATGTTTATTACTAAACTCAGATATACCTTGTGCTGTTGTACATCATCCAAATCTGCTGGGTCAGTGCTATTCCTTCGTGCTACAAGCAAAAAGAGAAAATAAAATAGCTTCCAATGGTCAGACTCTAGTCGTTTAAAACCCATAAATCCTTTGCCATAAGAAAATGGAGTAAAAAAATGAAATTACATAATCATTTCGTGTTAAAATTGGAATACAGTTTATTATAATTTGTAATTTATTAAAAACCAAATACTATCTCAACAGATGATTTCTATAGGAAAAGCAAAATAGAAACACCCCCCCCCAATAACTAATACTAAAGATAAGCACTGTACTCGGTATTTTTTATTTTCCCCACTGATACATTCAGATATGCCCTTCTCATTCAGTAGATTATGTGAGCTACTTTTAAAAGGCAAGTATTATTTCATAATTAATTAACAATTTTCTAACATGTTTGCATAATAAGGTCCTAGTTTGGATGTTGCATTCTCTTCAAAGCAAAATAATACATAGGAAAAATGGTTTTGAAAAAAAATTTTAGACTGGTAATAATGTACATTAAGGTATTTTAATTGACGTCTTGAAACACTGAAAATGGAATTATAATCAACTATACATGCATTTAGTCACAAGAGATAAAAACCTAGAAATAATGTCAAGCACACAGAAAGCTCCTTTCAATGAATATTGGATAGAGGAATGATTAAATGAATAAATGTCTTAGACATGATACACAAAATATAAAAATTTCTTTGAGTATAAGTTAGAAATGTAAAATATTTAACAAGGATATAACTGGAAAAGAGAACAATTTCATTTATTTCTTGAGAATAACTGTAATGATAGCAATCAAAGGATGATCTGAATCATGAAGACTACATCATTTCAATTAGTGGGGAAAGGCACATAAAATGTCCTTCTATCAATTGACATAGATAGGAGCACATTCTCTGGAGCCTTATTACTGAGTTTCAATGCTGTCTCACCTGCTTACAAGCTGGGTGACCTTGACCAAGGTTTTCAAAGTCTCTGCCACCATATAATGTCTATATATGAAGGCTGGTAAGAGCCCCTATCTTACAGAACTGTGACGATTAAATGATAAAATTCATGTGCAGAGTTTAGAGGAGTTCCTGACACAAAGAAAATACTCAATTATTACTGTATTTCACCACATAATCATCACTACCTCAAAATAGTCACACCTTGTTTCTTCAGTCCAAAAATTGATTTATAAACTTTTATTGTAAAATTGTCCTATGGGTATAATTCTGTATCTTACACGGATTAAAAGGCAAACACAGCAGTAATTCATTCACCAGTGGCATATAGATGTGAGTTTGTCTTCTCACAGAATGAGGACCTGAAGCCTAGAATTCTCAGCCCATGGTGTACTGTCAATATTATTTCCAAAAGCCGCTGGTTTGCATGGTTTGTTTATAGCACTGCCATACTAAAGGTAAACACAACTTACTGAGTGGTGCTAAAGACAGCATGTCAGATAATAAAACCTAGATCACATAGTGGTGAACACAAGATTAACTCATTTTTTAGGGGAGATTTAACTCAGGGGTACCTGACCACTGAGTCACATCCCCAGCCCTATTTTGTATTATTTATTTAAAGACGGGGTCTCACTGAGTGGCTTTGAACTCCCCATTCTCCTCCTCAGCTTTCCAAACCACTGGGATTACAGGCGTACCTGTCTCACTTGGCTGAGATTAAATTTAAGGCCATATTTAGCAACACTGTAATAAATGTTTTCAAGTGTAATATTTAGACTGGTATCTAATTTAATTTTTAGGCTATATAATGCACAAATCATTAACAACTGATGAGTTATTTAAAATTTCTTTTACAGGCCCAAAAATGTTTGCTAAACTGTTATGAAGAAATGATGTATATGAATTTAGACTATTCAATTTTAACATATATATTCATGATTATTCTGTGCTTCTAGTATTGCACTAAAGTCAGTTTAGGAATAAATGATTTTTAAGTAATACTAAGCACAATTTTTTTAAAAAGCTTCACATAATGGTTGTACCCTACTATTTTGCCAAAAAAAAAATTGGCATAAAATCTGAAATGTTATATGTTGAAATATAGTAATGCTATTGTTGTTAATATTTTCTAAAAGCATTAATAGTGCTAAAATACTGCTAATTTTTCTTCTCCAAACTTTGGTTCTGAAATAAAAGAGCAGAAAAATAATATTTTCTAGGAACCAACATACCAGGCATAGATCCTTAAAGAATTCAGAAGGAACAAAGGAGGTTTTATTTCTTCTCAGCTTTAAGACTCTACATTCTCTAATATAACTAAATGACCATACAGATAAAAGTTATGAGTTGGTGTTTTGGTGAGGGAGCTGTATTTTTCCCCTCTGTAACTCTGCACTAGTTATTGTTGTTGAGGTATTTTACATACATTAACTCAAATTCTCACATTAACAATCCCATAGATATGCAGGTAGAAGAATAGATACTAAAAGCCCCAATCTGCAGATTAAAAAAAAAAACAACTGGAGATATTAATTTACCCAAATCTATGAAGTTGGTAAGAATGAATCCATATGTGATGCCAAAAATATATATTTATGATAGAAAAGCACCAAATATACTTTATTTGAAGAAAGTTCTTTAATCATTACTCTTATAATTAAAAGCTCTTCAGGACTTGGATCTAGCTCAGTGGTAGAGTCCTTTCTGGCATGTGCAAGGTTTGATCCCCAGCACCTCCCCCCACTCCCACCCCCCAAAAAAGCTCTTTGACTGGAATTTAAAAATAAATATTCTATATGAATATACAGATATTCTTTACTTAATTTCACACTTACATTGAGAAGTAGGCTGATAGTAACAAAATTTGAACACTCAAACTTAAGAAATATTTTAAACCATTGGGTAAAACAAGATAGTGGGGGGGGGCAAAAGGACAATCAGTGTGGGTAATGAATGAATAGGTCAGGAAGATGGGGGCTGATTCAAAAGGAAATAAAATGCTAATACCCCCCAGAGCACTTCCCCCTCCTCCAACCTATTGCCAAGGTTACTTGCCTCCATTCTCCTCCTTGGTCACTCCACCTTTCTGTCTCATAACAAGATAAGAGGAGGAGGAGGCATAAGAAGAAAGGAAATCTAAAATCTATAAAAGGGGCAGGACACTTCCACTCCCTCAGGCACCAACTTGGACTCAGCCCCCGCTGCAGAGGATTCTCTCTCTGTTTTATCCTTTAAATAAAACCCTTTTGCCCTTGCATCAGTGTTTCTCAGGAGTTCAATCTTCAACACCAGGGAACAGGACTAGTGTTCAGTCTTCAACACAGGGTGAACAGGACTCAAACCCAATTCTCAACATCAGTATCAATTATACAATTCAGCTTAGTAAATTTTCTCCCAAAGGAAGTGTAGCAGCTAAGTCCAAAAGAGAAAGAAATCCCCTTGTGTTGGTATAGGTTAGAAGTGGATATTAGTGAACAGAAAATTCTGAATTGAAAGAAAGGGTTAGAACACTGAAAAAAGTATTTCCAGAAGAGCAAAAATGATGCATATCATCATAAAATAGAGAATTCAAGCAATTAAGCAGATATCAAAGTAAAAAACTTAAATATATAAACTATTGTCTCCAATTAGATATTTTATTTGCAATTTTTCATATAGCTTAAAATGTAAAGGTGATTTTAAAAATAATCTGTTTCAATGTACTTTAATAGATCTGGCCTCATCAAATTACTGTCAACTCCTGGTGCTATTTGCCTTGTAGAGGAGTCTTCTGCTGCTGAGCACTATAGTGTGCACCTGGAGTCATAGTTACTCAGAAAGCTAAGGTGGGAGGATGAAGCCCAGGAATTCAAGACTAGCCTGGACAGCATTGTAGGATATCATCTCAAAAAAAATAAATAAATAAAATAAACAAATACAGTGACGTTCTCTATTATAATAGAAGAGTGTTTTGATATAGGTCTTAGTCTTTCATTAATAACATTTAAACAATTACATTTATTGAGCAAGTAAATAATTTATAAAAATAAAAGGCTACAAAATAATACAATGGATCCAAAGATTTTTGAAGGAAAACCAGTCTCAAGACTGTATAGTCAGACTGCTATATATTACATCTAATTTTCAATTGCAGACACATCCAACAGTAATTATAAGATATGTCTCGTATTGAATAAAACTCAGCTGGGATGTATTTTAAAATGTATTTCTAAAGCCAGCAAAATATCTTTCCCAGTAGAGTTATCAAAGAGCTTGTGATGACAATCACTAACCATGATAGATATGTAATATCTATTAGTAATCTTCTTGGGTATCCTTCTTGAAAAAGCCTGGGCTATATCTTTTTAATATACTCTCATAGTGCCTATGCATTTCTTTATCACACTGTTCATTGTAATTGTTTGCTATCCTTGTTTCTTATTCATTTTGCATTATTAGGCTCTTCCACTATAAACTGCTTGACACACAGTAATCCATAAATGAATGAATGAATGAATGTTCAGAGAAAACAGATTAATTCCTATGGAAGTAATTGAGAGGACAGTGTTTTGTTTGCCCAGAACTTATCCTGATAGGCAGTTCTCTGAAGAGGAAGTCTTTTGTTTCCTGCTGTCTAGACCCCTGAAAATGCTTTTACTCCTAACTTTTCTAAGGCCTGGATTTCAGTTTTTCCTCCAATTATTGAGATTTCCTGTAAAGAGACATACTTTTCTGCTTAAGTTGATTGCTTGCCACCAAAGAATTCTTAAAACAGAACTCTTAAAATTGCAATCAAAGAACTAATATGATAGGCATAGCTGTATTATTGATTCCTAGGGTGACACATAGTACTTTAGCAAAGGATGAATTTCTACTGCCACCCTAAATCAGGTTCTAAATGGAGGGAACTACTGGACTTGTAGGGAGGCCCATTCACCTTATGTCTAGAAGGATTCTCAGTCCTAAACCCTCCTAGGCACAAAGGGGAAATTCCAAGAGTAGAAGATCGTTATTCAAGATAATAATACTCAAAGGTCTATGGGAGAAAAAAAAACCTTGGGAAATTTTGTTAAAAATATAGTTTATTTGCTGACTTTTTATTCTTTTAATGAATGAGCTCAATGAATAAGCTCATATAGGGACACTATGAAGGCAGTGCTAAGAGGAAAGTTCACTGCATTGAGCTCATTAATTAAAAGAAGAAAAAGTCAACAAATAAATGACCTAACATTATATGTTAAAGTCCTAGAAAAAGAAGAACAACCAACACCAAAACTACTAGAAGACATGAAATAATTAAAACCAGGGTGGAAATCAATGAAATTGAAACAAAAAAAATTCAAAAATTTGATAAAACAAAAAGCTGGTTTTATGAATAAATAAATAAAATTGACAAACCCTTAGCTACCCTAACAAAAAGAAAGCGACAGAAAATTCAAATTACTAAAATTTGTGATGAAAAAGGAAATATCACAACAGACACTACTGGAATACAGAAGACAATTAGAAGCTATTTTAAAAACTTATACTCCAGTAAAATAGAAAACCTTGAAGACACTGACAACTTTCTAGAGGCATATGATCAACCCGAACTGAGTCAAGAGGACATACACAATTTAAACAGGTAAATTTCAAGCAAGGAAATAGAAGATGACATCAAAAGCTTACCAACCAAGAAAAGCCCTGGAACAGAGGGATTCACAGCTGAATTCTACAAGACCTACCAAGAAGAATTAATAACAATTCTCCTCAAATTATTCCATGAAATAGAAAAGGAGGGAATGCTTCCAAACTCATTCTATGAGGCTAGTATCATCCTGATACCAAAACCAAGCAGAGACACATCAAAGAAAGAAAATTTCAGGCTAATATCCCTGATGAACATAGATGAAAAAATTCTCAATAAAATTCTGGAAAATGGCATGCAAAAATGTATTTAAAAAATAGTGTACTATGATCAACTGGGGTTCTAGGTTGGTTCAACATATGCAAATCAATAAATGTAATTCATCACATCAATAGACTTAAAGTTAAGAATCATATGATTATATCAATTAATGCAGAGAAAGCATTTGACAAAATAAAGCACCCTTTCATGTTCAAAACACTAAAAAACTAGGAATAGTAGAAATATACCTTAACATTGTAAAAACTATATATGCTAAACCCAAGGTCAATATCATTCTAAATGGAGAAAAATGGGAAATATCTCTCTAAAAATTGGAAACAAGACAGGGATGCCCTCTTTCACCACTTCTATTCAACATAGTACTTGAAACTCTAGCCAGAGCAATTAGACAGAAAAAAGATACAAAAGGAATATGAATAAGAAAAGAAGAACTCAAACTATCATTATTTGCTGGACATGATTGTATTCTTAGAGGATCCAAAAAACTCCACCAGAAAACTTTTAGAATTGATATAAAATCAATACACATAAGCCAAAGGCATTTTTATACATCAGTGATGAATCTTCTGAAAGAGAAATTAGGAAAACTACCCCCCCCCCAAAAAAAAATACTTGGGAATCAATTTAACAAAAGGGTTGAAAGATCTCTATAATGAAGAAGATCTTAGAAGATAGAAAGATTTCCCAAGCTCTTAGATAGGCAAAATTAATATTGTCAAAATGGCCATACTACCCAAAGAGTTATACAGATTCAATGTGATTCCAATTAAAATCCCAATGTCATTCCTTATAGAAATAGGAAAAGCAATCATGAAATTTATTTGGAAAAAAAAGAGACCTAGAATAGCTAAAGCAATCCTTAGCAAGAAGAGTGAAGCAGGAAGCATCACAATACCAGACTTCAAACTATACTACAAAGCTATAGTGACAAAAACAGCATGGTATTGACACCAAAACAAACACAAAGACCAATGGTACAGAATAGAAGACACAGAGACAAACCCACACAAATACAGTTATCTCATACTAGACAAAGGTGCAAAAACCATTTATTGGAGAATAGATAGCCTCTTCAACAAATGGTGCTGGGAAAACTGAAAATCCATATGCAACAAAGAAATTAAACCCCTATCTCTCACCATGCACAAAACTCAAATCAAAGTGGATCAAGGACCTAGGAATTAGGCCAGAGACCCTGTGTCTAGTAGAGGAAAAAGTAGGCCCAAATTTTCATCACGTTAGATTAGGCCCCAAATTCCTTAACAAGATTCTTAAAGCGCAAGAAATAAAATCAAGAATCAATGTGCTATCCCACTCCTCAGTCTATATCCATAGGACTTAAAATCGCATACTACAGTAATGCAGCCACATCAATGTTTACAGCAGCACAATTCACAATAGCTAAACTGTGGAAACAACCTAGATGCCCTTCAATAGATGAATGGATAAAAAAACTGTGGTGTGTGTGTGTGTATTTATATATGTATGTGTATATATATAGAGAGAGATAGATAGATAGATAATGGAATGTTACTTGGCATTAAAAGAGAATAAAATTATGGCATTTGCAGGTAAATGGATGGAGTCGGAGAATATCATGCAAAGCAAAGTAAGCCAATCCCCAAAAACTAAAGGCCAAATATTCTCTCTGATAAGTAGATGCTGGTCTATAATGGCGGGGGGTGGGGGCATGGGGAAAATGGAGGAACTGTGATTGGGCAAAGGACAGGAGGGAAAGAGAGGGAGCATGGGCGCAGGAAAGATGGTGGAATGAGATGGAAATCATTACCCTAGGTACATATATGACTACACATACAGTGCAACACTACATTGTGTACAACCAGAGAAATGAAAAGTTGTGTGGAAATTGTGTACAATTAAAATATGTGTGTGTGTGTGTGTGTGTATATATATATATATATATAAGCAGCTGAGCATGGTGGCACATGCCTGTAACCCCAGTGGCCTGGGAGGCTGAGGCAGGAGAATTGCATGTTCAAAGCCAGACTCAGCAAAAGCGAGGCGTTAAGCAACTCAGTGAGACCCTGTCTCTAAATAAAATACAAAATAGGCTGGGAATGTGGCTCAGTGGCCGAATGCCCCTGAGTTCAATCCCTGGTACCTGTCCCTGCAAAAAAAAAAAAAAAGTGAATGAGCACAAACATCTCTCTTGAATGGAAAGAACTTTTCTTTTTGTTCCAGAGGAGTGACACACCATTTATTTGCTGAATGCCTACTCGGTACAAGGCACTTTAGTATTTATCAGGACACAAAACAAAATTCTTTCCTTCATGGAGCTTAATCTACAAGGGAAAAATAAAAATGAAAACATAAGTCAATTGGCTAATGTGTTTAACAATTTTTTTAAAAAGCCAATTGCCTAATTTATCAATAGATTAAGTACTAAGAGAAAAGACTAAATAGAGCAGTATAAGAGGGACTGAAAGGAGTGTAGTGGTTCCAAAAATATGTCCATAATTTTTTGATATTCTCTTCAAGAGGAGAAGCTTAATTATTTCCTTGAGTGGAGGCCAGACTTAGTGACTCATTTCTAACAAACAGAATATGGCAAAAGCAATATTATATCACTTCCAAGATTAGGTTACAAAAAGACTGGTTTTCTTTTTTGGTACATTCTCTCTCTCTCTGGGATCACTTGCTCTGAACTAAGTGGCAGGTTGTCAGCAGTCCTATGGAGAAGTTCCTGTGACAAGTAACTAAAGCCTCCAGATGATAATCAGCAAGGAATACAGGCCTGCCCACAACAATGTGAGTAAACCTGAAAGTAATTTTCCTGCTCTAGTTCAGCCTTGAGATGGCTATAAACCTGTGAAAGATCCTAAACTAGAACTACTCAGCTAAACTGCTCCTAGATTCCTGATGCTCAGAAACTATGTGAGATAATACCTGCTTGTTGTTTTAAGCTATTAAATATCAGGGTGACTGTTAACTAGCAATAGATAAGTAATATAGTAAGGGCATGAAGGGGTCAGTTTCAGTATTAAGTAGGTGGCCCAGACCTCATTGAGAAGGTGACATTTGAACTAAGACTTAAGGAAGGTGAGGAAGGCATTTCTGAGAAACACCAAGGAGGCCAGTGTGACTGCAGTTGAGTACTGGAAGTAGTGGTTGGAGAATGAGGTTGCGTAGTAGGATGGTCAGTGATATAGAAACTTAAAAGACACAGGCTTGTATTCCAGATTAAAGAGAATCTGCATGTTTTGAGCAGAAAAAATACTGTGATATTCCAAAAATATTTGCACTGGAGTATAAAGAATATGCTATATATTTAAAGTATTTGTATATAATTTTTTTGTTAATCACACATCAAATTCTTTTGTAGTTCAATTTAACAGTGTAATGGATAAGAGGGCAAAATATAGCTAGAAGAATGGATATAAATAATTCTGATCATATTTACTAAAATGGATACAACCAAATTTAATTCATATCACATCACATAACTCAGTCAAAGAATTGTGAAAGAAAAAAGCATAAGTTTATAAAAGGTTCCTTAATTGTTTACAATATACAACCTGGGGGAAAATATTATCTTTCTTTTTTCTTTTAGAGTCCTTTCTTTATGGGCACATGAAACAAGTCAGTGTGGTTTATTAAAATGGAGTCAAGGCATGACTGATAGATTTTCTCAATACTTATGAGGAAAATAAATTTATTTAATTTTATAACTCTCTATCAACACAATAAACATCTATAACAGGGTAGCTTAATCTTACCTGATATAAGACATCTTTGATGTTTAGGAACATGTCTTTCAAGGAGACGCTTCATACAAGAATCTTTGGCTTCTTCTAAAGCACACTTTCCATTGGTACTTCTAAATAATGGATCAGCTCCATTTAAAAGAAGTAACTCTGCCACCTAGAAGAAGATTGTTCATGTGAGAAAGCCCAGACAAAGCATATATTATTGTAAATGTGTGCTAGCATACAACCCTAAGCAACACCAAATGTTTCTCTCAACAGCAGAGTATGGGATTATCTATCAGATCTTTGCCCAAGAAAAACAAAAAATATAATGCAGTTTCTACAGAATCTAGCTGATATACAAATTCATTTTCTCACCAAAGAAGACTGAAAAACAGAAAGAAAGGAGGGAGGCACAAGTGAGGGAGGGGGAAAGAGGGAAATGAGAAGAGTAGGAAGGACGGAGAGTGAGGGAAGGAATTAAGTTGGGGCAGAAATATTGTGATTCAACTGCTGGTTAAATGAAGCTAGTAAATACACAAAGACTTAGAATTGGGTTCTACAGTGGCAATATAATTTTAAGAGGTTCCAAGAGACAGTCATGTCTTTCTTCTATACCTATGTATACTTACAGATGGCACTGCCTGTGAGGTAGAAACAGGCCAATTCTTACTCTGTAACCAGTTTTGTAGTAACCTACTCAATGCACCTTTCCCTGTCTGCCCCCACCCACTACTGCTCATGTACATATTTTATCACAGTGCCCAATATATTCATATATGTGTATGTTTCCTATTGTACTCAAGTTTCTTGAGGGTGAGATTATGGTTTTTTTCTATTAAATTAATTACATCTGAATAGGAAATTGATGAATACAGTTTTTTAAAAAAGAAAGTTCAGAAGAATATGGAATTAAAAGTTTCCTTCTTCTACCCCTGTCTCCCAGTCATCTTATTTTTTTTCCCCTGAGTCAGTCCTGATTACAGTCTCCTCTGAATTTTTCCAGAATTAGTCTAGTCCAACAGGTATGAAAGTATGTATACATCATATGTATATAGAGAGATTTTTCTTACACAAGGGGCAACTTGTTAAATACACTCTGTATCTTGCCTTCTTTTCCCCACCCTCCCCAAAGAGTCCTTGGAGATTGTTCCCTCTTGGCATAGACTGTACTTCCTCATTCTTTGTAGCAGCTGAGTAACATAGTCTATTATATGAATGTACTATAATTTATTTAACTAGTACCCAATTCATGAATGTTCAGTTGCTTCAAAGTTTTTGCTACACATATAATATCTTAATTGTCTTTGTAAACCCAATGCCTTTCTTGGTATCTGGCATAGAGTAAGTGCTCAAAAGTGTTGTTTAACAAAAGAATAAGAGAGGACTGGGGGTGCTGGGGTTGTATCTCAGTGGTAGAGTGCTTGCCTAGCATGTGTGAGACACTGGGTTCAATCCTCAGCACCACATAAAAATAAGTACATAAAAAAAAGGTATTGTGTCCATCTACAACTAATTTATATATATATATATATATATATATGTGTGTGTGTGTGTGTGTGTATATATATATATGTATGTATGTAATGGGAATGTGGCTCAGTGGCAGAACACTTGCCTAGCGCGCGCACGAGAGAGAGAGAGAGAGAGAGAGAGAGAGAGAGAGAGAGAGAGAGAGAGAGAGAGAGAGAGAGAGAGGGGGGGAGGGAGGGGGAGAGAGAGAGAGAGAAAAGCAAAGGGAGATTTTGCATGCACACAGAAAGGAAAAGGTCACGTGAAGATGCAGGAAGATATTATTGTGATGAAGTCTTAAAGTCAAGAAAAGAAGAACTCCAAGCCGCTACCAGAAGCTGAAAGAGGCGAGAATTAAGTTCTCCCCTATAGCATCTGGAGGGAGTAAAGCCCAGTCAACATCTTGATTGTAGCTAAGTGATATTGATTTTGGACTTTTGGACTCCAGGACTATGAGAGAATACTTTTTTGTTATTTTAAGCCATGCAGATTGTGATAATCATTTATAGCAGTCATAGGAAACCAATGTAGACTTTGGTACCAGGAAGTGGGGTGCTGTTGTAACAGATACCAAAAATGTGGAAATAATTTTGGAATTGAACAATGAGAGACTAAAAGAATTTTGAGAAACACAGTAAGAAAAGCCTTGATTACCTTGAATAGGCATTTGGTAGAAATAAAAGTCTTCATTAAAGACTTGATCCAGGGAGGGCGGAAGAGGCCCTTTACAGAAAACCAGTATCAGCTCAGAAAATGCATATGTAGGTGCTGGGCATAATGTAGTTCAGAGGTGGAGTGCATATGTAGTGCATATGTAGTTCAGTGGTGGAGTGCTTGCCTAGCATGTGTGAGGAACTGGGTTGAATCCTCAGTACCACATACAAATAAACAAATTAAATAAAAGGTATTATGTCCATTTACAACTAAAAATACTTTAAAATTTCATAAGAAAAAGAAAATGCATATATAATCATAAGCAAAATACTGGTATAGGAAAATATTAACAGTACTATTTTGGCATAACCTCAGAAGGAAATGTAAAACATGTTTTTAAGAAACTGGAGGAAAACAGATCATAGATAGATATACAGAGTAGCAGAGAAATGAGATGAACTGTCCAACAGTTATATGGAAAGCAGAACTTGTAAGTGGTAACTTGAACATTTAGCTGAGATTTCTAAGTAAAGCATTGAAGGTACAACCTGGTTTCTTCTTAAGGCTTATAGTAAAGTGTGAGAAAAAAAAGATAAATTGAGGAAAGAACTGTTAGGCAAAATGAAATAAGCACTTGGTGATTTGGGAAATTATGACTATCTAGATTGGAAAAAATGATAACATCTGGAGATTAACTGTAAGAAAGTATGCTCTAGAGAGGCCAATGGTATGACTGGAAAACTTTTTGCTAGTACTAAAGAGGCTAGGTATGTGATCCACAGACCCACTCAACCATGTCAGCAGAAGCCAATAATATAGATGGGATTATGGAAAGATCTGCAGAGGATCCCCTTGTCCATTGTGTGTATTCTTCAAATATAGTTGGGAGATTCACAAGTTTTTTTTTAACGCTGTGCCAGCAAAAACACTGTACCCTTGGACTGAAAAAGAATGAAATGAAAAACGGCTTAATTCTACAGGCAAGAAACAGGTGAAAACCACTCACCTGCAAATATATACTACCTTTCAAAAGAAAAGGAAGGATTAACACCAAAAGCAGAGCCTCAGGCCAACAGCTAGCAATGAATGGAGACTGACAACTGGCTGTGATATAATAGAGGCAGACTAGCTAGAAGCTTAATGTACAGTCAAGGAGAGTCTGGCTAAAACTACGGTCATCCTGGTAGTCCAGAGGACTGTGTATGCCCAAGTCTGTGTCATCTGAGACACCAGAGAGCGAACTTCTGAATGAGCAATCTCTGGATGAATGCAGACCAAACTCATGTACTTCCTGAATCGTGAACACAGTCTATAGGCCACACTAAACCCAACAGTAAAAGGTGAAAACTTGACCCGCTGAGCCTAGGCAGGCCCAGGACAGCTCCGCCAACACCCGCAGAGCCCACACTGGGTCTGAGCTGCATCTTTGAACACATCACCCAATGCCACTGCCTGGGTCCCCCCTACCCAACTTGACTTGACACTCCATCACTAAAAGCAGCCACCTCCATCTTGGGACACCTTCATGGCCATCTTTAGTTGTGGCAACTTGCTGAGAGCCATTACCAAGTAGGAATGACGCATCATAATCCTTGCCAGTGTACCCCATGTTAAATGGACTTGCCTTGGAAATTTGCTGCGACCTTGCTTGTGTGTTTGAGAAAGGTGACCCTGCTCAATCACCAGGGTGGATCCAGGATTAGGGTGTATTCCTGCAGGAAGTATCCCTGTCCTTGGGTTTAGGGTGTGACAATAGAAGTTTTAGGGAAGTTGGAGGTTGAAGATTATTCCTGCTGGGAGTAGGGCGTGCCTGCTGCCTGAGTTCCTGCTGAGTTCTAGTGGAGATGGAGAGAAAGTATTTAGGACGTGAATTGTGCGGAGGGGGGGGATGGGATTGCCCCTGAACGTGTGTGGAGGCTGGTGTGAGATGGGGAATAAAGAATTGCTGTTTGGGGAATAGTCCGAGAAGGGCTATAGCTGGGTCATTTCCCCTGAGGACCTTAAAAGAGCGCACTATAGGGATACGGCCACATCAATGATTATAGCGGCACAATTCACAATAGCTAGACTGTGGAACCAACCTAGATGCCCTTCAATAGATGAATGGATAAAAAAAATGTGGCATCTATATACAATGGAGTATTATGCAGCACTAAGAAATGACAAAATCATAGAATATGCAGGGAAATGGATGGCATTAGAGCAGATTATGCTAAGTGAAGCTAGCCAAGCCCTGAAAAACAAATGCCAAATGTCTCCTTTGATATAAAGAGAGCAACTAAGAACAAAACAGGAAGGAAGAGCATGAGGAAAAGACTAACTGTAAACAAAGACGAATGGGGGGGAGAGAAAGGGAGAGAGAAGGGAAAGGATATGCAAATGGTAGGAGACCTTCAATGATCCACAAAAGTATAAGAGGTTATGATGGGCAAGGGGGGGGGGAAGGGAGAGAATTGAACAACAGCAGAGGAGGCAGAGAGGGAAGGTGGGAGGGGAGGGGAGGGGGGATAGTAGGGATAGTAGGGGTTAGGAAAGGTAGCAGATCAAGACAGTCACTAATATGCCATTATGTAAAAATGTGAGTATGTAACAGATGTGATTCTGCTATCTGTATTTGGGGTAGAAATGGGAGTTCAAAACCCAACAGAGTCAAATGTATGAAAGATGATTTATCAAGAGCTCTGTAATGTTTGGAACAATCAATAAAAAAAAAAAAAAAAGAATTGCTGTTTGAACCTACAAAGCTGTGTGGTGGCTCCTGATCTTGTGCCCAGGAAAGACACTGGCAGCAACTCCCAGCTTGGAACATGGGCTGGGCAGGTATCCATAGTCCCCATCTCCCCCCTCTCCCTGGCAGCCAGCCACTAACCCCACCCAGTGACTTCTCAATACAAAACAGCTCTCCAAGACAGGTTTACAGACCCTACAGCACAACCCACAAGACCTCCTGAGAAAAAGGTCTCCAACCAGGAAGTAGAAAGTGAGAGGGTGAATGAGACATGGTTTAGAGACTAAATTAGAGTCCAGAAACTGTGAGGTCTACAAGCAATATAAGGAGATAAGACCAGGCTACCACATCACACAAGTGGACCCCAAAGGAGATCCTTGGGGTACAGGCTTATTAGGGACCGGCTGGTGCCATACCCCACTTCCAGGGGCCCTGAACCCAAGACCAACCCTCCCACCCTGGAAACCTTCAACATAGTGAGGGTGGAGATACCAGCAAGTAACAGAAAACACCACTTATTGGATGAGAAGAGAAGCAATAAAGATACTGAACTCCAACAAAAACAATCCTTGTTTCTTCCTTTAAGACTCCCCCCCCCACACACCTATTTTCCCACGCTCACATTTAACATTTGTGAAACCAAGTACTCTGCATTAATTAGGATACTGAGGACTGGGATGTCTGAATAGTATATTACAGTTGTGTTGTATATTCTTTTATTTCATATTTTTATATTTTTATTTTCTTAATACTTATGTTTATTTGTTTTATATACTCTTTTGTCTTCCCACTTACTTGTTTTCCCAAAATCACTTCCTCTTTCTTCCCCTGATACTAGCCATCTTCTTTAGATTCCTTTTTCACACTTCCTAAGATCTAGTAACTCTGTCTCCTCACCTCCTACCCCCTCAACATCACATATTACACCTCACCCATGGTTCTTTGTCCACCATCAGAAACTGTAAACTCTTCTGCAAACCTACTGTTTATGTTGTAAAAATTAATTGAACTCAGCATTTCTGTATATTGTGACAAAGCTATAAACACCTTAATAGCAACCATTTGGTTTAAGGTTGTATACTGGTTGTACTGGGATCTGCTAACATTGTTCTTCCCATAAAAGGAGAGGTATTAGAACACTGCAGTGACACTATAAGCCTAAACCGTAAAAACCAGTACCGCTGTGGATCCTCAGTGCTAAAAGGAAAGATACACAAACAACAATATGCTGCCTCCAAGAGACTCATCTCATAGGAGAAGACATCCATAGACTAAAGGTGAAAGGTTGGGAAAAAACATACCACTCAAATGAACTTTGGAAGCAAGCAGGAGTGTGGGAGACCAACCTTACATGTGACTGAGTCACACTCCCCGGCTGGGTGCTGAGGCGCTCAGTCGCAGAAAAGAGGCAGAGCTTTCCCCACCCTTCTTGGGTTCAAGGGTCAATGTCTCCTGCATGGGTGTGTCTTGCTACAGCCCCATGGGTGAAGCTATGCTCACCTGTTCCTTTGTAATATAACCCCTTGCCCTGTTTAGGATAGAATCTTCCATGGAATTACCTTGTGTGTGTCCCCTTCTCTTACTGTGCTCCTGAGTATGGCCTACCCAGGTGCCAGTCAACCTGCTGACAGTGGACATCATGAAGACAGATTCAGCCCCCTGAAACCTGACCCCTTGCCTCATTTGAATAGCTTCTCCTCAATAAAAGGGGTCAGCGCATGCTCTCGATCTCTCTCCTCCTGCGGACCTTTAAGGTCAGAGGGGCCGTCACATCAACCCCAAAGAAAAAGGTATTTGTGTCTCTTGTATGGTTATTTCGTGCAGCCCAATTAGCCCAGTTTAACTGGAGTAACCCCTGAGCCTTTTAGTCGCGAGAACAGAAACCCAGCACAGGAGTTTCTATCCTCATATCAAATAAAGTAGATTTCAAGACAAAGGTGATCAAAAGGGATAAAGAAGGACATTTTATAGTGCCCAAGGGAACCATATATCAACAATATATAACAATTATAAATATATACGTGCCAAAAAATGGAGCATCTACATTCATCAAACAAACTCTTGTCAAGTTCAAGAGTCAAACAGACTTACAACACAAAATTCTGGGTGACTTTAAAACACCTCTTTCACCACTGGATAGATCTTCCAAACAAAAGCTGAACAAAGAAATGATAGAACTCAATAAAACAATCTATAACTTGGACTCAACTGACATATAGAGAATATTTCATGATCAGTGAGTGAATACACTTTCTTCTCAGCAGCACATGGATCCTTCTCTAAAACAGACCACATAGTATGCCACAAAGCAACACTTAGCAAATAGAAGAAGCAGAGATACTACCCTACTTTCTATCAGATCATAATGGAATGAAATTAGAAACCAATGATAAAATAAAAAACAGAAGCTTCTCAACACCTGGAGACTAAATAATATGCTATTGAATGAACAGTGGGTTGCAAAATATATCAAAGAAGAAATTTAAAAATTCTTAGAGGTAAATGAGAACACTAATACAACATCAAAATCTCTAGGACACTATGAAGGCAATACTAAGAGGAAAGTTCATTGCATAGAGTTCATTCCTTAAAAGAAGAAAAAAAAATCAACAAATAAATGACCTAACATTGCATCTCAAAGCCCTAGAAAAAGAAGAATAAAACAACACCAAAAGCAGAAGTCAGAAAATAATTAAAATTAGAGATGAAATTGAAACAAAAGAAACAATTGAAAAAAATTGACAAAACAAAAAGTTGGTTCTTTGAAAAAAATAAATAAAATTGATAAAACTTTAGCCATGCTACTGAAGAGGAGAGAGAAAACTCAAATTACTAACATCCATGATGAAAAAGGTATATCATGACACACACTACCGAAATACAGAAGATAATTAGATATTATTTTGAAAATTTGTACTCCAATAAAATAGAAAATACTGCAGGCATCGGTAAATTTCTAGAGGCACATGATCTGTCCAAACTGAACCAGGATGATATACACAATTTAAATAGATAAATTTCAAACAATGAAATAGAAGATGCCATCAGAAGCCTACCAACCAAGAAAAGCCCAGGACAGGATGGATACACATCTGAGTTCTACAAGAATACCTATACCAATACTCCTCAAATTATTTCATGAAACAGAAAAGGAGGGAACACTTCCAAACTCATCCTATGAGACCAATATCACCCTGATTCCCAAACCAGGCAAAAACACACCAAAGAAAGAAAACCTCACACTAATATCTCTAATGAACATATATGCAAAAATTCTCAATAAAAATCTGGCAAATTGCATACAAAAATATATACAAAAGATAGTGCACCACAATCAAGTGGGGTTCATCCCAGGGATACAAGGTTGGTTGGTTCAACATACAGAAATCAATAAATATAATTCATCACATCAGTAGACTTAAAGATAATGACCATCTCATTGGATGCAGAAAAAGCATTTGATAAAATACAGCATCCCTTCATGTTCAAAACACTAGAAAAACTAGGGATAACAGGTATTTATCTCAACATTGTAAAAGCTTTCTATGCTAAGCCCCATGTCAACATCATTCTAAATGGAGAAAAATTGAAAGCATTCCCTCTAAAAACTGGAACAAGACAGGGATGCCCTCTTTGACCACTTCTATTTAACATAGTTCTTGAAACTCTAGCCAGAGCAATTAGACAGAAGAAAAAAATTAAAAGGACACAGATAGGAAAAGAAGAACTCAAATTAGCACTATTTGCCAGTGATATGGTTCTATACATAGAACACCCAAAAAAGTCCACGAGAAAACTTCTACAACTAGTGAATGAATTTGGCAAGGTATCAGGATATAAAATCGAATGGATAAAAAAAATGTGGCATTTATACACTATGGAGTATTACTCTGCATTAAAAAATGACAAAATTATAGAATTTGGAGGGAAATGGATGGCATTAGAGCAGATTATGCTAAGTGAAGCTAGTCAATCTTTAAAAAACAAATACCAAATGACTCCTTTGATATAAGGGGAGGAAACAAGGACAGGGTAGGGACGAAGAGCTTGAGAAGAATATTTATAGTAAACAGGGATGAGAGGTGGGAGGGAAAGGGAGTGAGAAGGGAAATTGCATGGAAATGGAAGGCGATCCTCAGGGTTATACAAAATGTCATATAAGAGGTAAGGAGGGGTAAGTCAAGAGAATACAAATGGAAGACATGATTTACAGTAGAAGGGGTAGAGAGAGAAAAGGGGAGGGGAGGGGAGGGGAGGGGGGATAGTAGACAATAGGACAGACAGCAGAATACATCAGACACTAGAAAGGCAATATGTCAATCAATGGAAGGGTAACTGATGTGATACAGCAATTTGTATACGGGGTAAAAGCGGGAGTTCATAATCCACTTGAATCAAACCATGTAATATGATGTATTAAGAACTATGTAATGTTATGAACGACCAATTAAAAAAAAAAAGGATATAAAATCAATACCCATAAATCAAAAGCATTTCTACATATCAGTGAATCTATATATCAGTGAATAAACTTACAAAAGAGGTGAAGGTCCTCTACAATGAAAACTACAGAATGCTAAAGAAAGAAATTAAAGAAGACCTTAGAAGATGGAAAGATCTCCCTTGTTCTTGGATAGGCAGAATTAATATTGTCACAAGGGCCATACTATCAAAAGCACTATACAGATTTAATGCAATTCCAGTCAAAATCCCAATGATGTTCCTCATAGAAATGGAAAAAGCAGTCATGAAATTCATCTAGAAAACTAAGGACGCAGAATAGCTAAAAGCAATCCTTAGCAAGAAGAATGAAGCAGGTGGTATCACTATACTAGACCTTAAACTATACTACAGGACTATAGTAACAAAAATGGAATGATATTGGCACCAAAATAGACCTTTAGATCAATGGTACAGAATAGAAGACACAGAGTTTAACCCACATAAATACATTTATCTTATATTAGACAAAGGCACCAAAAAGATATACTGGAGAAAAGATAGCCTCTTCAACAAATGGTGCTGGGAAAACTGGAAACCCATATGCAACCAAATGAAATTAAGCCCCTCTCTCTCACCATGCACAAAACTCAACTCAAAGTGGATCAAGGACCTAGGAATTAAACCAGAGACACTGTGTCTATAGAAGAAAAAGTAGGCCTAAATCTCCATCATGTCAGATTAGGCCCCGACTTCCTTAGTAAGACTCCTATAGTTTAAGAATTAAAATCAAGAATCAATAAAAGGAATGGATTCAAACTAAAAGGCTTCTTCTCAGAAAAAGAAACAATCAGTGAAGTGAACAGAGAGCCTACAGATTGGAAGCAAATTTTTACTACACGCACATCAGATAGAGCACTAATCTCTAGGGTGGGTAAAGAACTCAAAAATCTTAACACACACACACACAAACAAATAATCCATTCAATAAATGGGCCAAGGAACTGAAGAGACACTTCTCAGAAGATGATAGACAATCAATCAACAAATACATGAAAAAATGTTCAACATCTCTAGCAATTAGAGAAATGCAAATCAAAACTACTCTAAGATTTCATCTCACTCCAATCAGAATGGCAGCTATTAAGAATATGAACAACAATAAGTGTTGGCAAGGATAGGGAGAAAAAGCTACACTCATACATTGCTGGTATAACCAATCTGGAAAGCAGTATGGAGATTCCTTAGAACCCACTTGAATCAAATGTATGAAATATGATATGTCAAGAGCACTGTAATGTTTTGAACGACCAATAAAAAATGAAAAAAGAAAACTTGGAATGGAACTACCATTTGACCCAGCTATCCCACTCCTCAGTCTATATCCCAAGGACTTCAAAACAGCATACTATAGGGAGACAGCTACATCAATGTTTATAGAAGCACAATTCACAATAGCTAAATTTTGGATACAACCTAGATACCCTTCAATAGATGAATGGATAAAGAAAATGTGGTATATACCCAATGGAATAATACTCAGCATTAAAAGAGAATAAAGTCATGGCAACCAGGTAAATGGATAGAGTTGGAGAATATAATGCTAAGTAAAGTAAGCTAGTCCCTAAAAACCAAATGCCGAAGGTCTTCTCTGATATAAGAATGCTGACTCATAATGGGGACTGGTGGGAGGAGCATGGGAGGAATAGATGAATTTTAGATAGGGCAAAGGGAGGGTAGGGAAGAGAGGGAGAATGGAGGTAGGAAAGACAGTGGAATGAGACAGATATCATTACCTAAGTACATGTATGAAAACAAAAATGGTATGACTCTACTTTGTGTTCAACCAGAGACATGAAAAATTGTGCTGTATTTGTGTAATATGAATTGAGCTGCATTATGCTGTTATATATAAGTAATCAGAATAAATAAAAATTAATTTTTTTTTAAAAAGTGAAAACTTTCCTAGTTTAGTAAGCTTAAACATAACCTCTGACAAATCAGTAATTAAACACTAAATGGTCCTGAATCAAGGTGTTCCCAAAGAAGCCAAGTTAAAGATTAAAAATAAGAAAACAATTTTGAGTGAGGCCAAATCACTAAACAAAAAGCAAACAAACAACATCCCTGTTTGGGTATGTGTTGGGAGAAATGAGCACACAGTTGCTACAATACTTTATCTAAATTGTCCAGATTGAAAGGGGCGGGGGGGAGGGGGAGAGGGAGGAAGAGAGATACATGCAGACACAGTAAAGTGTGGCCTATATACATCATTAAAAAGCATCAATAAAATCTGCTCTGAGAGGGTCTATATTTGTGGGAAAGTACTCCAAAACATCTATTGAATATATTCAAACCATTAAGGAAACCATTTGTATAGATTTGAAGAAAGGGATGATGACAATGATTCATCAAATAGAGAATATTAACAGAGAGACATAAATTGTAAACAAAGAAACAAATTGAAATTCTAGAGTTGAAAATTATAACCAAAATGAAAAATTCACCAGAGAGCCTTAAAAGTAGGTTTGAGTTTCAGAGGAAACTCAAAGTCGAACTGGTTTAACACACATAAATACATAAATACCACAGTCTAACTGGAAAAAAAATTAATAAAGATTATACAATCTGAATAACAGAAAAAAAAACTTTATAAAAGTGAACAGAGCATTGAAGAAATGTGGGACACCATAAACCATATCTACATACATATAGTAGGAGTTTCTGAAGAAGAGAAGAGAGCAAAAGGCACAGGAAAAAATATTTAAGGAAATAAAGGCTGAAAACTTTATGCCAACCATGAGTTTACACATCCTAGGAGTTCAACAAACTCTAAATATGATAAACTCTAAAGCTTATGCATAAATAAATAGTTAAAAATCTTAAAATTCAAAAGTAATCCTTAAGGTAGCAAGAGAAAAAATAACATCACATAGATTGGAATTCAAGTAAAATTAACACCTAACTTATTAGCAAAGAAGAAATGGAGGCCAGAAAGAATGGAGTTAGTGAGTTAAAATGCTTAAAAAAAAGGAGGAGGGAGAAAAAGAAAAGCAACTATCATCCGAGAATCTTCTATCTACCAAAACTGTCCTTTAAAAAAATGAAGGCCAAATAGACATTCTCAGGTAAACAAAAGTTGAGAGAATTTATTGGCTTAAAAGAATACTAAAGGTAATTGGGCAAACAGCAAGTGATGAGAGACAATAATTCAAACCCTTATGAAAAAACAAAGCACACCAATAAAATTAATTATGTGGGTATATGAAAAACAAAAGAATATAAAAACACTTCTTTATTCAACCTCAAGACAGTGAAGATTAACTTCCCCAATCCTTAAGTGTGGACTATATTCAAGATTTCCTTGCAAAGTGGTTAGTTATATAAATGGTGGAGGAATAACCTTACTATGGAAAAATGACAAACCCTACCTCAGCCAAGTGATCTTTGTCAGCATCAGTAGTCATGTGGAGATAGTCATGTTTCAGCCACAACCGAGTTGTGTGACCTGGAGTCTCATACCTAGTTGCTGTACTTCTCTAGATCTTGGGCATTTTATTTTAAAAAAAAAGGAAAAGAAAACACCAAGGAAATTATTCTAAAGATTCCCTTTCTGGTTTAAGATTCTATTTTTTAAAATTCTAACACAGGAGGAAATACAAACAGATCAAGATATTTGGGACTATAGATCAGGGGTCTCTTGCTTTTGAGACCCCTGTCTTACTAGCTGTTTAAGTCAGATTTTTTTGCTGCTTTGACTAAAACACCTGACTAGAATAACCATAGAGGAGAAAAGGTTTATATGGGGGGGTTCACAGTTTTGGAAGTCTCCATAGACAACAGGCTCCATTTCTCCAGGCTCCAGGTTAGGCAAAACATCATAGAGGAAGAGTATGGCACAGGGAAGTGGCTCACATGATGATCACACAGCAGAGAGAGGCTCCACTCTCCAGATACAAAATATATACACCAAAGGCATGCCCCCAATGCCCACCTCCTCCAGCCACATCCCACCTGCCTTCAGTTACCACTCAGTTAATCCCCATCAGGGGATTAATTTGCTGATTGGGTTAAGGCTCTCATAACCCAATCATTTCTCCTCTAAACTTTCTAGCATTGTCTCACACATAAGCTTTTGGGGAACACTTCACAACCAAACCATAACACCAGCACAGCTCCCTCAACGGTAACCCACACTATATGATCCTCTTTTCAATAATGCCAAGCCCCTGAAAAATGTTTTCAAGTTTACCATTCTCTCTGTATGGTTTCAATTAAGTCTGTGGACTCTAATATAAAATCCTGAAAAGGGTATGAATGTTGCTTAGTTAATATTCTGGCAAAAAAGCAGGGTAGAGGAGATAATACTTTACAATGGTTTCACTTAACAAGCTCCTTTTACTCTGAGACACACTGGTGATGGGGTTGGTTTCAATTTAATATTTTCCTTCATGGGAATATAGCAATGGTATTCATCTCTCTGTGTGGCTTAAATGAAGTACCAAGTCCAATAACCCCAAGGCATGGTGCTTTGTGGGGTGAGTCAAAAGAAAAAAAACCCTCTGCAAGAAGCACACTCAAAATGGTGAAGTTCAGTCACTTGCTTGTTCCAGCAAAGGACATGTTTAACTGACCCACTAGTAGACAGATATTCTCATTTCATCCTCCTAAACAGCTTTGGTATCTTTCTATTGTAGCTTCTCAATGTTTCCTGGCATGAGTTTTTTTATAATACTTAATGAAGTCACTGTACTATTTTCAGTCAAGTTCTGGGGTGTAAATCAAAGAGGGGACTTGACAGAGCTGCTTTCAGCAGTTATTGCAAATAATTCCAACATAGTGGAGCCAAAAATAACTGAGATCAAAACAAAGATCAAGCTACTGTTGAAATCTTGTGTGATAGCAACTTCAGTGAAAAAAAATGCTGGGCAACAAACCAATGGAGATAGTTCATCTCAAAGAGGTTGCCTTAGAAAAATTCTTTAGGACATCCAGATTCCCAGGTCTGAAGTTTTCCTGTTTTGTGCTATCCAAATGTGTGCTGGGTGCTATTCTATTTCCTGGTGAAATTACTGATATACCCCTTGGAGAACTGGCTATAATTTTTATTTCACCTTCATAATCGGGATCAATTACCCCAGGACTTATCATAAGTCCTTTTAGAGTAGAAGAACTGTGTCCCAATAATAAGCCTACTGTTCCTTGAGGAAGAGGCCCTTTACCCCTGTGGGAATGATTTGAACTCCCATCTCTGGAGTTAGAACTGCTCTGGGGAGGCACAGATGTCCAATCCTGCACTCCCTCTGGTTTGTCTAGTGAGGGATCTAATGGATAATGTGTCCTGGGCACTACCCTGATGGTGTTGCTGGGTTCCTCCAGTGCCCTGTATATTTGTGGTCGTGGGCCCCGGAGCATTGGGCCCCCCTGTCCGTTTTTTGGCAATGGAGCCCAATGCCTTTCTCCATGATATTGTGGGTAAACACCTGGTCCTTGTTAATTTTTTGATAATGGAGTACCCTCTATGGTAGTTTGAGAACAGCATTCATTAGCCTAATGTCTCCCTCTATGGCATCGTGGGCAAATACCCGGTGTTCTACCCCTTTGATACCTAGTTTTGTTAAACCCTCCTCCTATGGGGCAACTCCTTTTAAAATGTCCTGTTTGTTCACAATTGTAGCATGTTTTTGGCCTGGCATCTAAAGCCTGTTGTACTGCAACTGCCAAGACTTGCCCTTGTTCATTAATGTCTCTACATAATTTAATATATGTGTTTAAATCTCCATGTTTCCATGGTCTAATGGCCTCCTTGCACCATCTGTTTGCTTGTTCATAGGCTAGCTGTTTAATTAATGGCATTGCTTGTTCTGTATGCCCAAAAACTCTGTTAGCTGTTTGAATAAGCCTATCTACAAATTCAGTGTAAGGTTCATTAGCTCCTTGTATTACCTTAGATAATTGACCTTGTAAATCTCCATGTCCTTGTAAAGTCTTCCATGCCCTAACCACATCTGCAGAAATTTGTGAGTATATGGCAGGATCATGTGCAATTTGTTGCTGCTGACCCACATAAGGTCCCTTTTCTAACAACATATCTAGATTTCTCTGAGGATAACCAGCTGCTGCATTTTGCCTAGCCGTCTCCGTGCAAAATTCCTCATTGGCAACCTTCCATAATAGGTATTGTCCTCCATTTAGCATAGCTTTACACATACTAGTCCAATCTGCTGGTGTCATGTTCAAGTTGGTAATGGATTCAACCATGCTTACAGTGAAGGGTGCTTGAGGACCACAGGTTGTTACAGCCTCTTTTAGCTGCTTCACTGTTTTGAAATCTAAAGCATGGTGAATTCACTGCCCTCCTGTCTGCTCAAACACAGGGCATGCTAATCTTTGAGGTCCTGTTTCAGGATCCCATCTATCAACTACAGGGGTTGGGGGCCTCCCAGCATATGTTGTCTCCATAGGTGGAGCTGTTGGACACTTACGCCCTCTGGTGATAGAAAGGTGTTAGTAGCAGCCTCCTGTTGTAACTTCTCTCCTGATAGTCCTTCCTCCTCTAGACCTTTTTCCTTTGTCTGACTAACTCAAGAGATTTCCTCTTTTACTTGATGTAAGATGTCATCTCCTAGACTAAGCAAACAAGATTGTACCAACATCCATAATGGTAATGTGCCAACTGGCAGAGTTCCTGGGCTTTCCTTTTGTATCTTTTTTAAATCTTACCATGATGGTTCCATTGTGATATATTTAACAACCCCTCTTTAATGAACCATGGGCTACACCTTTGTATCGTCTTAACGTATGCCCTAACTGTTCTTGATTTTACTGAGATGCCTCCTTCCTCTAGCACTTTACATAACGCCCTTTCAGTTAGGTTCTTACTAATTTTTAATTCCATATTTCCGTGACGAAGATACCCCTCACTAAGATAATGTAAAAGAAAACCGAGACAAAATGAAACAAAAATGGAACAAAAATTCATTATATCAGTCTTTCTATCCTCCTGAAATGTCCATCCGTCCTTTCTCCCTATCTGTTCCTCAGATGCAAATAGTTTTTCCTCAGATGTGAGCGGTTTTTCTTCCGTCTCACCCATCTCCAGGGACAGGCAACTTAAAACAAAAGCAAAACAAAATAAATGAAGAATCTTAAAATGGCTACCCATCCTCTCGCCCTGCCCTCAGGGGCAGGTATAAAATGGTATTAAGAAACAATTTTATTAGGTGAGATTATATTGTAGGTATAAAATATGTTCTTATCTGTCAGAGACACAGGTTCAAGTATTTACGGGTAAAAATGGTATGATAGGGGCTGGGGATGTGGCTCAAGCGGTAGCGCGCTCGCCTGGCATGCATGCGGCCCGGGTTCGATCCTCAGCAACACATACAAACAAGGATGTTGTGTCTGCTGAAACTAAAAAATAAATAAATAAATATTTTTTTTAAAAAAAGAATGTAATCCAGGGGCTGGGGATGTGGCTAAGTGGTGACGTGCTCGTCTAGCATGTGTGAGGCACTGGGTTGGATTCTCAACACCACATAAAAATAAAAAAAAGATATTGTGTCCACCTAAAATTAAAAATAAATATTACAAAAAAGAATATAATACATTATATTTTAGTATATTAAGAGGGTCATACAACCATAATCACAATCTAATTTTGGAACATTTTCAATTCCATCTAAAACAAACCTTTTAACCATTAGCTGTGAGGGCCATTGCCAAGTAGGAATGACGCATCGAAATTTCCTTGCCAGCGTACCCCATGTTAAATGGACTTGCCTTGGAATTTCGCTGTGACCTTGCATGTGTGTTTGAGAAAGATGACCCTGCTCAAGGTGATCGAGGGTGGATCCAGGTTTAAGGTGTATCCTGCAGGTTTGAGGAAGTATCCCGGTCCTTGGGTTTAGGGTGTTCCCAGTTTAAGACAAGTTTAAGGCGTTCCCGGTTTAAGACAATGTGGGTTTTAGGGAAGTCGGAGGTTGAAGATTATTGCTGCTGGGATTAGGGCGTTCCTGCTGCTTGAGTTCCCGTTGAGTTCTCATGAGATTCAAAAAGTATTTGGAAAAAAGCCTCGTGGAGTAGGTGAATTGTGCGGGAGAACTGGGATTGCACCAGAACGTGTTTGTAAATGGTCCGTGTGAGTTCGGGAATAAAGAATTGCTGTTTGAATCTACAAAGCTGTGAGTGGCTCATGATTCAGTGCCAAGCCAAGACATTGGCATTTCCCCCCTTCTGATTAATTAAACAACAAGCAACGTGGCTTAAGGACCGTGCCTGGTAGGTTGTCCAATTCAACATATGGTTCTTACCCGTCATGGGAAAACTGACCTTTAGGCGTCAGCTTCCTGTCTTAGGTTGATACCACTGCAATCAGATCAACCCGTCACTGACTACTGGTCCAGTATTCATCCATGCTTGTGGATAGGCCTATGCACCAGTGGGGGGGTGAGGTTCTTGCCTCACCTCTGTTGGCCCCCAAATTTAGCCTTGGTGCCAGTGGGGGGGTGAGGTTCTTTGCCTCACCTCTGTTGGCCCCCAAATTTAGACCATCACTAGTAGAAGGGAGGAGGATACAGAAATGCCACTACACCAAGCCAATTGACGGTTCCTTTGGAAAAATTGCGTCACTGGTGACACCATCAGCAAAGATATGCCAGCATTGCCACAATTAACATGGGGTGCGCTGGCAAGGAAATTGCATCACTGGTGACACCATCAGCAAAGATATGCCAGCAGTACCACAATTCGCTGCACCAGACGATAGTTCACAATGCATGCAACTGATATATAGTCCAGGCAAGTTCTGCAAGCAGTTCAAATCGGAGGAGTCTATCAATATGTCCATTTCCTCCCAAAGTAAATCAAGTCCTTGATTGAGCATTACTTGTTGAGTTATATTCATTGATGCAGTTTATACAGTTTACTGTGATAGCTATCATAGAAGCTGTAGCTCATGATTCAGTGCCAAGCCAAGACATTGGCAATTTTCCACCTTCTATCTTCCATCTCTAATATTCTGTCTCTACATATTTGAGTACTAAGGATATTTCAAAGAAGTGGACTCATACAATGTGCAGATTTTTGAGTGCTTTTTCACTTTTTTAGAGCATAGGTTATCAGTCTTTTAGTATCTCTCCAATATCAAGATCATTGCCTATAAAATAATATATTAGACATTCCTTAAACTAAGTGGAATGTTTAAAGCAGCTTATACTCTCTGGGTGCTGGGAACAGCATCATGTTCCCAGGGCTTTCCTGTCATATATCTTTAGCCCTAACACCTAAAGCATTTGATCAATTCAATACCCAGGGCCAAGGCCTTTTTTCCATCTTTGCCTCACCTATAAAATTCCTAAGGTAGGTCTAGATCCTCATCTTATGCTTCCACCATCCATCCTGCATCTTCCAAAACCATGTCCTATCCTATTTTGATTCCCAAGGCTGGTTGCTAATTCAGTCCACAACAGACCTGTAGTTTTGTTCACTTTTCTTTGACTGGGATGAGGTAACTTGTTGGATACCCCAAATTAAATAGAGAGGGAAGATGGGTGGGGGGAGACTGTGACTTCACCTTACCTACTGGGTTTCAGCTTTGAATTCTCATCTTTCTCTAAATTTTTACTCCTATCTTATCATTTTCTTTTCTCCTGCCATGGTGCCAGGAGCATATCAGAGACTAGGATTGGCAAGAGGGAGAGAGGTAAGTAGAGTAGACCTCTGAAAATGGAGGTCTGTGTCTCTGGTCTATTTTACTTCATTAAGTGAACCAGAGAAGGGTACATATTCACAAGTCAGATAGGAGACAGAAAGTGCTGGCCTATGAAGAAAAGTGGAGTGGAGTAGTTTCCAAGTAGGACAAAGGAAGAAAGGTGAAGAAGAGAAGAAAAGTAAAATGTTCAGATTTATATTCCCCAAGTTCAGCCCTGGTAAGTACAGGAGCAGATAAACTATGGGGGAAAGGAAAGAAGTGCTTTGGCATGAGGTTTCTCTGCTGGAGACCAGCTGTGAAAAGAAGATAAAGGATAGAAAGACTGGCACATTGTTGTTTGTCCAAGCTTGCAAGTTTTTCAGGCCATTAAAATTGGGTTCTAGGCAGAATTCTCTCCCTTCAGTCCTCTACAAAATGAACAGATGTGACCCCCTCCACCAACAGTCAAAACATTATCAAAATAAACAAAAATGCCTAAAGGCTCCTGAAGTAATTAAACACTTTGAAGAAATATGTCCTATCTATGTCCCTGGCTTCCAGAAGCTTTCCCCACGCTTACCTATATTAGGTATTTCTTCTGGAAATAAATAGAACAGATCTTCCTGAGCCCAGTTGATAAACCTCTTTTTCCACCCAACTAAGATATCTTCAGAGGCTTAGGGTGTAGCTCAGTGGTAAAGCACTTGCATAGCATGCATAAGGCCCTCAGATTGGATCCCCTAAACCAGAAAAAAACAAACTAAACCAAAATACCAACAACAACCAAAACTTCACCAAATACCTCAGCTCAGCCCTATGATATAGTCTCTATATTCATCCCCAAAAAATATGTGGGGCCAGGTATATTGATGCATGCTCAGGAAACTGAGGCAGGAGGATTGAAATTGGAGATAGCCTGGGCAACATAATCAGACCCTGCCTCAAAATATTTTTTAAAAAGGGCTGGAGAAGATTGTTCAAACAAAAACTAAATAAAAAAACTATAAAACTGAATAATACAATTAATAATTTAGACTTTGAACAGGCATATATAGAAATTTTCATCCATCAACAAGCAAATATACTTTCTTCTCAGTAGCATGTGGCTCTTCTCTAAAACAGACCATATCACATGCCACAAAACAAATCTTAATAAATACAAAAAAAAACGGTGATGATACCATGCATTCTATCAAATCACAATGGAATAAAATTAGAAATAAATGATAAAATAAAAAATAGAAGCTACTGTAACAAATGCAGACAAAATAATACATAATTGAATGATGAATGGATAGTAGAAGAAATTAAGAATGAAATAAAAGAAAATTCTTAGAGGTAAATAAGAACACTAATACAATATATCAAAATCTCTGGGACACTATGAAGGCAGTACTAAGAGGAAAGTTTATTGCTTTGAGTGCATTCATTAAAAGAATAAAAAGCCAACAAATAAATGACCTAAAACTACATCTCAAAGTCCTAGAAAAAGAACAAATCAACACCTAAAGCAGTAGAAGACAGTAAATAATTAATATCAGAGCTGAAATCAATGAAATTGAAACAACTGAAAAAACTGACAAAACAAAAAAGTTGGTTCTTTGAAAAAATAGATAAACCCCTCATCATACTAACGAAGAGAAAAAGAGAGAAAACTCAAATTACTAAAATACAAAATGAAGAAGGAAATATCACAATGGACATGTCTGAAGTACAGAAGCTAATCAGAAACTATTTTGAAAAAATTTTTACTCCAATGAATTTTTCTAGAGACATATGATCTACCCAAACTGAATGAGGAAGTCATACAAGATTTAAACAGATCAATTTCAAGTAATGAAATAGAAAATGCCATCAAAAGCCTACTAATCAAGAAAAGCCCATACCAAATGGATTCTCAGCCAAGTTCTATAAGACTGCCAAAGAAGAATTAACATCAATACTCCTCAAAATATTCCATGAAATGGAAGGAGGGAACCTTTCTAAACTCATTCTAACAGAGGAAAAAGTAGGCCCAAATCTTCATCACATCAGATTAGGCCCCAAATTCCTTAACAAGACTCCTAAAGCACTAGAAACAAAATCAAGAATCAATAAATGGGATGGATTCGAACTAAAAAGGTTCTTCTCAGGAAAAGAATCAATGAGGTGAAGAGAGAGACTACATTTTGGGAGCAAATTTTTGCCACACATGTCAGATAAAGATATATAAAGAACTCAAAAACTTAACACCAAAAAAACAAACAACCCAATCAATAAATGGGCTAAGGAGCTGAACAGATACTTCTCAGAAGATGATATGCAATCAATCAACAAACATGAAAAAATGTTCAATTTCTCTAACAATTAGAGAAATGCAAATCATAACTACTCTAAGATTTCATCTCACTCCAGTCAGAATGGCAATCATCAAGAATATAGAGCAGGGGCTGGGGATGTGGCTCAAGCAGTAGCGCGCTCACCTGGCACGCGTGCCGCCCAGGTTCGATCCTCAGCACCACATACCAACAAAGATGTTGTGTCTGCCAAAAACTAAAAAATAAATATCAAAATTCTCTCTCTCTCTCTCTCCCTTCCTCTCTCCTTTCTCTCTCTCTTTAAAAAAAAAAAAGAATATAGAGCACTTGCCTAGCATGGGTGAGGCACTGGGTTCGATCCTCAGCATCACATAAAAAAATAAATAAGTAAAATAAAGCTTTAAAAAAAAAGAATACAGGCAACAAGGGCTGGGACTGGGGCTCAGTGGTAGCATACTTGCCTGGCATGTGTGAGGCACTGGGTTTGACTTCAGCACCGCATATAAATAAACAAAATAAAGGTATATCAACAACTAAAAATATATATATTAAAATAAGAATACAGGCAACAATAACAAGGATGTGGAGAAAAAGGTGTACTCATACATTGCTGGTGGGACTACAAACTGGTGCAACCACTATGGAAAGCAGTATGAAGAGTCCTCAGAAACTCGGAATAGAACCACCATTTGACCCAGCTATCCCACTTCCTGGTTTATACCCAAAGGACTTAAAATCAGCATACCACAGTAACACAGCCACACTAATGTTTATAACAGCTCAATTCACAATAATTAAGCTGTGGAACCAACCTAGGTGTCCTTCAATAGATAAATGGATAAGAAAATGTGATATATATATATATATATATATATATATATATATATATATATATATATATCTCAGCTTTAAAGAAGAATGAACCGGGCATGGAACCTTATGTCTGTAATCCCAGTGGCTCAGGAGGCTGAGACAGGAGGATCATGAGCTCAATCCAGCCTCAGCAAAAGAGAGGCACTAAGCAACTCAGTAAGACTCTATCTCTAAATAAAGTACAAAATAGGGCTGGGGATATGACTCAGTGGTTGAGTGTCCTTCAGTTCAACCCCTGGTACACCTTGCTCCCCAAAAAAGAAGAATGAAATTATGACATTTGCTAGTAAATGGATGGAGCTGGAGAATATCACACTAAGCAAAATAAGCCAATCCTAAAAAAACAAAGGACGAATGTTTTCTCTAATATGTGGATGCTAATTCCCAATAAGGGGGTGGGTGCTAGGGAAGAACTGAGTTACCTTAGATTAGGTAGAGAGGAGTGAAGGGAGAGGAAAGGAGGGGATATGGGGATAAGAAAAATAGTAGAATTTATTACCTTATGTACATACATATATGACTGCATGACCAATGTGATTCTATAACATGTACCCTCAGAAAAATGAAAAATTATACCCCATCTATGCATGATACATCAAAATGCATAAATGCATTCTACTGTCATATATAACTAATTAAAAGAAATTTTTAAAAAGGGATTGGGATATAGTTCAGTAGCAGGGTACTCCTGGGTTCAATTCACAGTACTACAAAAAGAAATGTAGGAAGCTCAGAGCATATGTGGTTTCTAAAATAAACCATGTATAATGGAATTCATAATTTTACTTAATGTAACATTTATTGTAGGTACTACTAACCAACTGATATGGAATTATAGTATTTTGATATTTTAACCAGTGGTATAATCTCACAGGTATGTATTTACTGATGATTAGCCCTGGGAGGTTACTGTGTACTATGCTGATTCTGAAAATGGCACAGGACTCCATGAGGCTATACACTTCCAATCAGAGCTGGATATCATTGTGTAACATTCTATAAGAAGAATATATTCTTAAAAAGAACATAAAGCACCATATGAAAAGAGTTTTAAAGGAGTAAAATCTGAAAAAATTAACTATAAATATAAAATGTTCTGTATATTCATAAAATAATATGTAAAATAGCATCTACCAGCTGGGCTTGGTGGCACATGCATATATTCCAAGCTACTCCCAAGGCTGAGGCAGGGGATGTGGTTCCCTCAACTGAGCCCAGGAGTTTGAGATGAGCCTGGGCAGCACAGTAAGACCCCAACCCTCCTTCAAAGGCAAAAAAAAAATATGTAAAATGACATCTACCATATTAAGCACAAAAATTCCATTGAGAGAACGGGTTATAGCTCAGTGGTAGAACACTTACCTTGCATGCATGAGGCCCTGGGTTTGGTCCTCAGCACCACATAAAAATAAATAAGTAAGAATAAAGATATTGTGTCCATCTACAACTAAAAAAAATTTAAAAACACATTGAACAGTAAAATTTTATTATAAATCCTAAATGTTCATTAGCAGAATGAACCAAAATTGAAATTCCCTGTGTTTTTCTGTTGTATGGTCCCAGAGATATTTAACATTTGCAGAATACAATATTTACTCTGCAAACAAAATCATTCAAGTACCTTATAATGTCCATTTATCACAGCATCATGTAGAGGAGTGATCTGGTTCATTCCTTTGATATTTACATCTGCTCCACTTTTTAATAGTTCACTTGCTGTGCGATAAAATCCTTTTAAACTAGCTTCATGAAGTGCTGTCCAACCTGTTATACAAAAAATAAATGACATTTGTTTATATTTGACATCTTAATAATGTTTTGTGCTTGCGCTTAAAAATACTAATTTTTTAAAAAAATATTTTGACTATATGAGACAATATAACATCACCATGAAAGCACCCTGTATTATATAGTGGATTCAATAAATCTGAGGGACAAATCAAACTCCTCTCTCTCAACTCTGTTGTGGAAAAATATGAAAAAAAGTCAAGTATTTTAAAGTATTCTTATATACCCAAAGCACCACTCAGACTGGCCCAGTGCTATTCAGTTTGTTAAGTACCTATGTATCTTTACTCACTCATCTCCAGAAGAACACATCATATTCTCCCCATAAGGAAGACTACACTAGACACCCAGCCTTACATAAAGACTGCTGTTTTCTGAACAACCTATCCGAAACTCTTTACCTCTATATTCTATTCTCTCCATCTCCCTGGTCATCATTATTCCTGCTGTATATCTACCATTTTGTCACAAATCTCCCCTTAACCCCCAGATAAGGGTACCTTCAGTTTCTTCCTGCTTTTGACCACATTTCTCCTCCAAAGTTGAGCCCATAGTGACAATGACCACGCAAAACCAGACTCAGGGACCATCCTTCTTTCTGTATAATGGCACTGTAGATGGACACCTGCCACAATCTTTGAAGAAATATAATGCTCTTTTTCTGCCATTCACCCTCCTCACCTTACCCTCTTCCCTGAAGATAATGGCAAAGAGCTTCTTAAGCAAGAAAATTACAAGAAAGCTTTAGGATTTGCCTTAGGCCCACTCTGCTATACTTTCATGGCAGTGATTCTGCTAAACCTACAAACCATTATCAGGAAAACTTGAGGAGGTAACCCTAACTTACCAGCATAACTTGGCTGATTAACATTTGCACCTTTTTTAATACAAAGATGTATGAGATCAGCATCATTGTGCAGAGCAGCCTTATACAATAAGTTCTCTCCAAAAATGTTTTTCCGGTTTATGTTAGAAAGACGTAGTTTATTCATCTTCATTTTTTCTGAAATGAGGGGATGAACAAAAGAGAAATAACTCCTTATTTGAAAACCAGGAGAAACAAGCAACTGGTTGATTCCACTAAACACTCTGGAAGTGTGGAATATTATGTTATGAAACAGTATTTCATCTGTTAATCCTAACATGGTTGGAGTTGAATCTAAGCTCTACATACAAAAAAGGAAAAAATGACAAATGTTATTAGTTTTAAAATACTTTCAGTAAATTAAAAATCCTGATAAGCAGTGTATATTAATTAAAACTCTCATGAGAAGTACATATTGAGAAGACTAACCAATTATTTTCTTAAAAGTTCTCATAAAAATAGCCGGATGTGGTGGCACATGCCTGTAATCCTAGCAACATGGAAGGCTAGGACAGAAGGATTGTGAGTTCAAAGCCAGCCTCAGCAACTTGGCGAGGCACTAAGCAACTCAGCGAGACCCTGTCTCTAAATAAAATACAAAAAAAGTGTGTGCTCCAGTGGTTAAATGCCCTTGGGTTCAATCCCCTACACACACACACACACAAAAAAAAAAAAAAAAAAAAAAAAAAATCTCATAAAAATAATTATTTAAATTCTAGAATTAAGTATCATCTGCCATGGTTTGGATCTTGAATGTCCTTCAAAGGCCCATATGTTAGAGTAGTGTCCTAGGGTGGTACTACTGGGAGGCTGGTGGACTTTTTAAAAGGTGGGCCCTGATAGTCACTGGGGCATGCTCTCTTAAGGGGATAGTGGAACCCCCATCCCTTCCTTTTCTTCTCTTTTGTTTCTTGCTCATGATGTAAGCAGTTCTGCCCCACCATGTGCTCCTGCCATGATGTGCTGCCCACCACAGGTCCAAAGCAACAAGACCAACCAATAGTGGACAAAAACCTCAAAACTGTGAACCAAAATAAACCTTTTCTCATTAGAAGTCAATTATCTCAGGTATTTATTGCAGTGACAGAACTAACACATTATCAAACTTTATAAAGTGTTAGAATATCTAATAAAATCATGATAAGACAATCACAGAGGTACAAAAACTAATCCCAATTAGACCAGAAAAGGGAATGCTAAATTTTCTTTGCTAAAAGTATCTGTCATGAAATTAAATAAAGAATTATGGCAATAGTTTATTTCCTAAGCCAGGAAATGCACAATTAGAATAATTTTCCAGATGATACATACCAAGTATCAATTCTCAATTGTGCCTCCTAAAATGCTGAAACTCCTCATTTAGATAATCCAAATTCTGTCAATATGGGGAGGAGGGATGCTATCCTAAATTTCAGGATAGTTTTGATAATACTTTTTCCAAGCTGGATCTAGCTAACCAGATCCATTTTAAAATCTCATAAAGCTAACTGAGTACTACAGCAACATTCTTAATGGACTGCAGTTTAACTTCCTTGCTTTTTATTGAACTCACTTCATTTAGTTTTACTGTAAAACAAACCTAACTGCTGAATATTTAACCCTACTTTCCTATTCCTCAGAGTACAAAGCATTCTCCCATCAGATAATCTATATGCTTACCAAGAAACTGTGGTGCTTACTCCAAAATCTGTTTGCACCAGTTGTACTTCTCTTCTATTATAATTATGTAATTTATTAAAAATAACAAATTAAGAATAATTTTTTCAATGAAAACTAAGTTATGGAAGACATTTATTCCCAGTCATGACTAAATAACTGTTGTGAATTACCCTGCCAGGATCAACAACTTGAAGGCCTACAAAATACATGGGGAGACCTATTTTCAAGCATTAGAAAACAGGCAGTTCAGATTTATGACCCTCTGAAAGGAAATAAACAAGGTGATCCCTAAGATTACCCTGGCTT
This sequence comes from Urocitellus parryii, assembly GCF_045843805.1. Classification (NCBI taxonomy): domain Eukaryota; kingdom Metazoa; phylum Chordata; class Mammalia; order Rodentia; family Sciuridae; genus Urocitellus; species Urocitellus parryii. The sequence goes on along the minus strand of NC_135531.1, from coordinate 57,485,132 downwards.
CTTGTTTGGATAAACTTTCCAGAATACAGTACAAGTGGGATAGGAAGAGCAGAGTAAGGTGATCCTGCTCATGAGGAGACAGAGTTAGAGAATGGGGAGGCTAAGGGGGTTAGAATTTGTAAGGTAGGGCACAGAAATGAGAGAATAGAGGAAAGGCCACACAACTCATAAAGTTGCTCTTTGAGTTATTATCTGTATGATAAACTGCTCATGTATAAAGGTGAGTCTTCCTGAAGTTGGGCAAGAATAACTACTGAAAAGCCATAACAACTATCAGAGCTCATGTAAGGTTGGGAGACATTCACAATCCCACCATCCTAATTAGAGACACTCTACAGACCAACCAGGGCATTTAAAAGAGACGATTCCTCCCCCCCCCCCACTCACCCAAAGGGCCATGTCTCAGTCAACAGGGCTAAACTAGTCCTAAAATGAGGATACATTACATCTGCATGAGGGTTTTTTTTTTAGGCATTAAAATAATTAAGTTAATCTTCAAGTAACCGGATTACCAGCTAAAACAAAATCCAATACCATCTTAAAAAATACATTCAATAACATTTTGTTGCATATTCAATTATTCTCCATTACATTCATTGCCCTTGTGCCTCTGTCAAAACCCAGTTGTCAATAAATACATGGTTTTATTTCTGAACTTTTTGTTCCATTAACCTATTTCCCTATTTTGATACCAATGTCATGCTGATTTGATTATCACAGCTATACAATAATGCTTGAAAACAGGTAATTTTGCCTTCCAACTTTGTTCTTTTTCAGTTATTTTGCTACTCAAGGTCCTTTACATTTCTAAATGAATAGTTCATGACTTTCTACAAAAAAAAAATTCAGGAGGCATTTTGATTGGGATTTCTTATGGTTTGGATGTGAGGTGTCCCCCCAAAAGCTCATGTGTAAGACAGCACAAGAAGGTTCGGAAGAGAAATGATTTACTATAAGAGTCTTAACCCAATCAGTGATTTAATCCCATGATAGGGATTAACTGAGTGGTAACTGAAGTGGTAGGGTGTGGCTAGAGGAGGTGGGAATTGGGCTGTGGCTCTGGGTATATATTTGTGTCTGACAAGTGGAGACCTCTCTCTGCTTCCTGTTGGTCATGTGACCTGCTTCCCTCTGCCACAATGTTCAGCCTCACCAGGAACCCCCAAGGATCTTGAGTCCTGAGAAATGGAGCCACCCTTCCATGGACTAAGACCTCAGAAACTGTGAGCCCTAAAATAAAAATTTTCTCCCCTAAAATTGTTCTGGTCAGATCCTTTAGTCACAGCAGCAAAAATCGATAAGACAGGATTCTATGCACTCCATAAATAAACCTGAGTAAAGAGATAGCTTAGCAATATTGAATATTGAATATTGTGACTGAAGAACAAGATATTTGTCTGCAACAAATTTTCTTTGATTTTTCTAGGTGATATTTTATAAGTTTCAGTGTACCTATCATTTATATCTTTTATAAAATTTATTCCTATTTTACATTTTTTACTTTATACTCCTGGTTTTCAAATTTTACATTATAGTTTTTTATTGCTAGAATATAGAAAATAATTGATATTTGTAGATCTTGAATCCTACAACTTTGCTAAGCTAAATTATAATAGTTTATAATTTATAAATATGTTTCATTAGATTTTCTGCATAGATGATTATGCTGTTTGTGAATAAAGACAGCTTTAATTCTTCCTTTCCAAACTGGATGCCTTTTCTTTTTCTTTCTGATTAAACTGGCTACAACTTTCAGTATAATATTACACAAAAGTGGTAAGAATAGATATACCTGCCTGTCTTATTTCTGATCTTAGGGAAAGAATTTAGTCTTTCACTATTAAATATAAATTATTTTCTGGAGACAGCTTTTGTTAGGTTGGAAAAATTCCCTGTGCTCCTAACTTACTAAGAGTCTTCACTAGAAAAGAATTTTTGATGTTGTCAAATGTTTTCTCTGCCTTGTATAGTTTTTTGTTTTTTAGCTTAATATAATAAATCATAGTGAGTGGTTTTCAAACATAAAACCAATGCTGCATTCCTGGGATAAACACCATTTGGTGATGTGTTATATTATATTGGATTTAATCAAATTTTGTTTAGAATTTTTGCAACTACATTCACGAAGGATATTAGTCTATAGGTCTCTGGTTTTATAATACCTTTGATTTTGGTGTCAGTTTCATAGTGGCCTCAAATATGAGTTGGGAAGTATTTCCTTTTGGTTGTAGTGGGAGAGTTTGTTTAGAACTCCCTTAAATGTTTGGCATAACACTGAAAGTGTTAACAAACTGAACTGTGCCTTCTCCAAATTCATAGGCTAAAGTCCTAATTGGATAAGTTTGGATTCAAGAGTGTGTGTGTGTGTGTGTGTGTGTGTGTGTGTGTGTGTTGTGTGTGTGTAATACATTTTTTTCTGTGAACTGCTTATTCATTTCCTTTACATATTTTCTTGTTCTTTTTCCTTTTGTTATCAGCTTTTATTATCAATATTTTGATATACAAAAAGCTGCATTTAATGTATACAACTCAATGAGTTGAGAGATAAGTATATATGCATGAAATCACCACCACCATCAAGGCTCATTGACATATCCATCATGTTCTTTGGCCTCATAAAAATTTTTGCATGCACATCCTGGAGCTGGAGGGCGCCGCAGCAAATGGGACCAACCTGCTCCAGCCCCACTTCTCTTCCTCCCACCGGCGGCCCCAGGTGGTGAGGTCTCTAGCAGTGGGGGAAGTCCTGGGGGTGCCACAGCTGCTCCCTCAGGAGCCTTGTTGCTGCTGCTGCTGTGGCTGCCAAGATCAATGCCATGCTCATGGCCAAAGGGAAGCTGAAACCAACACAGAATGCTGCTGAGAAGCTTCAGGCCCCTGGCAAAGGCCTAACTAGCAATAAAAGCAAGGATGACCTGGTGGTAGCTGAAGTAGAAATCAATGATGTGCCCCTCACGTGTAGGAACTTGCTGACTCGAGGACAGACACAAGACGAGATCAGCCGACTTAGTGGAGCTGCTGTGTCAACTCGAGGGAGGTTCATGACAACTGAGGAGAAAGCTAAAGTGGGACCAGGGGATCGTCCATTATATCTTCATGTTCAGGGCCAGACACGGGAATTAGTGGACAGAGCTGTAAACCGAATCAAGGAAATTATCACCAATGGGGTGGTAAAGGCTGCCATAGGGACAAGTCCAACTTTTAATGGTGCAACAGTCACTGTCTATCACCAACCAGCACCCATTACTCAGCTGTCTCCAGCTGTTAGCCAGAAGCCTCCCTTCCAGTCAGGGATGCATTATGTTCAAGATAAATTATTTGTGGGTCTAGAACATGCTGTGCCCACTTTTAATGTGAAGGAGAAAGTGGAAGGTCCAGGCTGCTCCTATTTGCAACACATTCAGATTGAAACAGGTGCCAAAGTCTTCCTACGGGGCAAAGGTTCAGGCTGCATTGAGCCAGCATCAGGCCGAGAAGCTTTTGAACCTATGTATATTTACATCAGTCATCCCAAACCAGAAGGTCTGGCTGCTGCCAAGAAGCTCTGTGAAAATCTCTTGCAAACAGTTCATGCTGAGTACTCTAGATTTGTGAATCAAATTAATACTGCTGTACCTTTACCAGGCTATACACAACCCTCTGCTATAAGTAGTGTCCCTCCTCAACCACCATATTATCCATCCAATGGCTATCAGTCTGGTTACCCTGTTGTTCCCCCTCCTCAGCAGCCAGTTCAACCTCCTTATGGAGTACCAAGCATAGTGCCACCAGCTGTTTCATTGGCACCTGGAGTCTTGCCAGCATTACCCACTGGAGTCCCACCTGTGCCAACACAATACCCGATAACACAAGTGCAACCTCCAGCTAGCACTGGACAGAGTCCGATGAGTGGTCCTTTTATTCCTGCTGCTCCTGTCAAAACTGCCTTGCCTGCTGGCCCCCAGCCCCAGCCCCAGCCCCAGCCCCCACTCCCAACTCAACCCCAGGCACAGAAGAGACGATTCACAGAGGAGCTACCAGATGAACGGGAATCTGGACTTCTTGGATATCAGCATGGACCCATTCATATGACTAATTTAGGTACAGGCTTCTCCAGTCAGAATGAAATTGAAGGCGCAGGATCGAAGCCAGCAAGTTCCTCAGGCAAAGAGCGAGAGAGGGACAGGCAGTTGATGCCTCCACCAGCCTTTCCAGTGACTGGAATAAAAACTGAGTCTGATGAAAGGAATGGGTCTGGGACCTTAACAGGGAGCCATGATTATCCAGCCAAAAAAATGAAAACTACAGAGAAGGGATTTGGCTTGGTGGCTTATGCTGCAGATTCATCTGATGAAGAGGAGGAACATGGAGGTCATAAAAATGCAAGTAGTTTTCCACAGGGCTGGAGTTTGGGATATCAATACCCTTCATCACAACCACAAGCTAAACAACAGATGCCATTCTGGATGGCCCCATAGGAAACAGTGGAACAGTTTTGACCCTCGATGACTCTTCTTAGCAATAATGCATGCATTTGATTTAACAAGACTCTGGGGCCTGTACTGGGAGCCATCTTGGACCTTTGCAGAATTTAGAGGTGGAGTGCCCCCTTACTTAAAGGGGTTCCTTTTTTTTTTTTTTTTTAAGAAATTCTCATTTCTGCAGTGGCATTAACATCTGTTTACTTAGAATCACAAATTTGTCTCAGAAGCTTTTTAACAGTTGGTGAAATGTGCTTGTCTAATGAAGCATCCCAACAGGGTCATTCTTGTAGGTGTTTGGCCTGATCCAGCCTTTTCCAAATGAATAGCCTCTACTCTCAAATGAAGTTTTCTTTGTATTTTACTACTGTTGGGTCAGTTTTGATAACTGGTTACAAACAAAGCCTTACTATTTATTAGTGGGGAAATGATTTTAAGATCATCCTTTTCTTTTCAGTACCTAATTCTAAGAAATCCTCATCCCTGCTTCAGTTTGGATTCTTTCTGTTTTTGAAAATGCTATTTTACTGATTTAAAATTGTCAAATGCAGCTGGATCCTGACTAGGAAAATGAAGTTATTTTTTCATTGTGAGTTTTTATTGGGATGATCCAAAGCGGGTACCTTCAGGCACATTTGTCTTACATAGCCATTGCAGTTTTTATTGCCCTTCTAAGCTCCTTGTCTTCAGCTGGGTCAGAGAAAACTACTTGACTAAAATCTGGTGAGAACTCATCACAGAAATGAAACACAGTGGTCTGTCTCTCTCAGAACTGCTTGCAACTAAAATAGAGAGATTTGACTACACCAAATAGGATGGTGGACTTGGTGACTGAGATTGCAACTTGTCCTTTTTTCTTGGCATTACAGGTTTTGCCAAAAGAACTTTTTTGTATAAAATATTGATGTGTGAAAGTGAAGGAGCTAGTCTGCTGAACCAGGAGTAGTTTGAGATACTGAACTGTCATTTTTGCACATTTGAATACTTTGCAGGCTGGCTTTGTATAAACTTATCCTCTGGTTTCCTATATGTTGTAAATAATTAGACCATAATTTCATTATAAATAAATGTATAAATATTAAAAAAAAAATTTTTGCATGCTAATAAAATGAACCCCTTATGCAATATACTAATATTTCTGCTCTGTTTGATGTTTGATCTTCTTTAGGGTACATTTCTATACATTTTTTTTAATGTATAAAGTCAATTTTATAATTCTTTTCCCTCCTAGCTCCTTTCTGGTTTTGACCGCAAAAAGACTTTTCCACACCAAAATTATAAAAAGGTTCATCTATGTTTTCTTCTAGAGTGTTTTGTTTTTGTTTTCATTGAAATCTTTGATCAACCTAAATAATCCACTTAAATTTTTTTTAAAATTTCTTTTTAGTTGTTGATTGATATTGATTGATTGATTGATTAATATGTGGTGCTGAGAATCAAACCCAGTGCCTCAAACATGCTAGGTAAGCACTCTAAACCACTGAGCTACAACCCCAGCCCCCTAATATCCACTTAAGAATAAGAAATGTTAAAGGGACCAAATTTTGTTCATGTTTTTCACTATTACTTTCTCTTGCTTTTTACCACCAATTTAAGACTTCATCTTTATCCATATTTGCGTCATATTCCCATACCAGTGCCAAATTACTTTAATTTCAGTAGCTTTCTAATATACCTTTTTTCATTTCCAATATATTTTTATTGATTCATTTTAACATAAAATAGAATTCATTTTGACATAATTATAAAAGCAAGAAATATAATTTGTTCTAATTCAGTCTCCAGTACTTCCCTTTTCCCTATCTTCCTCCCTCCTTGTTTCCTTCCCTCTTTTCCACTACCTTTCTGCTATTTATTTACATTTTTTTAAATTAGTGTTTTGTGGCTGTAAAGTATGGCGAGATTCACAGTGGTATATTCATATATGTTCATAGGAAAGTTAGGTCAGATTTATTCTACTGTCTCTTCCTATTCCATCCTTCCTCTCTTCTTTCATTCCACTTTGTCTACTTCATTGGTCTTTCTTCTATTTTTTTTTACCACCCTCCCCCATTTGGATTAGCTTCTTCATACCAGAGAAGACATTTGACCTTTGGATTTTTGGAATTGGCTTATTTCACATTGCATGACAGAATCCAGTTCTATCATTTACTGGCAAATGCTATAAAGTCATTCTTCTTTATGGCTGAGGAATACTCCATTGTGTATATATACACTACATTTTCTTTATCCATTCTCTGTTGAAGGGCACCTACATTTGTTCCATAGCTTAGCTCTTATGGATTGAGCTACTATAAACAGTGATGTGGCTGTGTCTCTGTAGTATACTGATTTTAACTCTTTTGGATATATAACAAGGGTCAAATGGTGGTTCCATTCCAAGTTTTCTGAGGACTCTCCATACTGCTTTCCAGAGAGTTGCACCAATTTGCAATCCCACCAGCAATGTATGAGTGTACCCTTTTCCCCACATCCTCACCAACACTTATTGTTACTTGTATTCTTGATTGTTGCCATTCTGATTGGAGTGAGATGGAATCTCAATGTAGTTTTAATTTGCATTTTTCTAATTGCTAGAGATGAACATTCTTTCATATATTTGTTGACCATTTACATTTTTTTCCTGTAAATTGCCTGTTCTGTTCCTTTTTCCACTTATTAATTGGGTTCTTTGTTGTTTTGGTATTAAGTTTTTGAGTTCTTTGGATATCCTGGATATTGATGCTCTATCTGAAGTGCAGGTAGCAAAGATTTTCTTCCATTCTGGAAGCTCTCTCTTCATCCTTTTGATTGTTTTCTTTGCTGTGAAAAAGCTTTTTAATTTGATGTCATCCCATTTATTAATTTTCTATTTTATTTCTTGTGCTTTAAGAGTCTTGTTAAGGATGTCAGTTCCTTAGCCAACATTTTGGAGTGTCAGGCCTATATTTTCTTCTAGAAGTGCAGAGTTTCTGGTCTAATTCCTAGGTCTTTGATCCACTTGGGGTTGAGTTTTGTGCAGGTGAGAGATGGGGGTTCAATTTCTTTCTGCTACATATGGATTTCCAGTTTTCCCAGCACCATCATTTGTTTAAAAATAGGCTATCTTTTCTCCAGCATGTGTTTTTAGCACCTTTGTCTTATATCAGATAACTGGATTTATGGTTTGTCTCTGTGTCTTCTACTCTATTCCATTAGTCTTTGTGTCTGTTTTGGTGCCAGTACCATTTTGGCTTTGTTACTATAGCTCTGCAATATAATTTAAGTCTTGTATTGTGAAGCTTCCTGCTTCACTTTTCTCACTAAGGATTGCTTCTGCTGTTCTAGGTCTCTTATTTTCCCAAATGAATTTCAAAACTGCTTTTTCTAGTTCTGTAAGGAATGTCATTGGAATTTTAATGAGAGCTACACTAAATCCGTATAGTGTTTGGGTAGTATGACCATTTGGACAATATCAGTTCTGCCTATACAGGAATGTGGGAGGTTTTTCCATCTTCTAAGTTCTTCTTCAATTTCTTTCTTTAGTGTTTTATAGTTTTCATTGTAGAGGTCATTTACCTCTTTTGTCAGATTGATTCCCAAGTATTTTTTAAATCCAATCTGCTTACCCATATGTGTTTTGATTAAAGAGTTTAGACTGTTTACATTCAATGTTATTATTGAGATGATTTTTATTTCCTGCTATTTTGATTTATTTCTAATGTTTAAATTGGACTTGTTTCTTCTTTAATTGACTATTCTCCTAGTGGAATTCCTCCCTATGCTGGTTTTCATTCTTATTCTTTATTTCTTCTTCATGAAAATTTTGTTAAATATGTTTTATAGTACAGGATTTGTAGTTATGAATTCTAGCTTTTGTTTATCATGGAAGGTTTTTATCTCATCTTCAACTCTGAAGCTTAATTTTGCTGTCCAGTATTCCTGCTTGGCACACATTTTCTGTCAGAGCTTTGTATATATTATTTCAAGCTCTCCTGGCTTTTAGGAGTTGGGTTGAGAAATCAGTTGAAATCCAGACAGATTTACTCCTAAATGTGACCAGTCTTTTTTCTCTTGAAGCTTTTAAAATTCTGTCCTTATTCTGTATGTTAGGCATTTTCATAATAATGTGTCTTGAAGTGAATCTCTTGTGATTTTCTATATTTGGAGTTCTATATGCTTCTTGTATTTGAATTTCCATCTCATTAGTAAGCAGATTGGATTTAAAAAAATACTTGGGAATCAAATCTAACAAAAGAAGTAAATAGAACCTCTACAATGAATACTACAGAACACTACAGAAAGAAATTGAAGAAGAACTTAGAAGATGGAAAAACCTCCAATGTTCCTGAATAGACAGAACTGATATTGTCCAAATGGTCATACTACCCAAACACTATATGGATTTAATGCAGCTCCAATCAAAATTCCAGTGACATTCCTCACAGAACTAGAAAAAGCAGTTTTGAAATTCATTTGGGAAAATAAGAGACCTAGAACAGCAGAAGCAATCCTTAGTGAGAAAAGTGAAGCATATTATTTCATTGAAAAGATTGTGCACATTTTTTAGTTTGTATTTCAGAGCCTTCATATACCCCAGTGAATCTTAAATTTGGCCTTTCAATGTTATCCTAGATTTCTTGAATTTTCTGTTCATGGTTTCTTAATATCTTTTCTCTTTTAAAAAAATTTTTAATTTTTTAAATTGTTTTAATTAGTTATATATGACATTAGAATGCATTTATGCACTTTGATATATCACACATAGATGGGATATAATTTCTCATTTTTCTGAATGTACATGTTTCAGAATCATATGGGCCATGCATTCACATATATACATACAGTAATAATGTCTGTTTCATTCTACTGTCTTTCCTATCCCCACATCCCCACCTCTCCCTTCCCATCACTTCCCTCTACCTAATCTAACTTGTAATGCTATTCTTCCCTAGTGCCCCCTGCCTTATTATGAATTAGCATCTGCATATTAGAGAAAACATTAGGCCTTTCGTTTTGTGGAATTGGCTTATTTTGCTTAGCATGATATTCTCCAACTCCAACCATTTACTGGCAAATTCCATAATTTTACTCTTTTATAAAGCTGAGTAATATTCCATTGAGTATATATACCATATTTTCTTTATCCATTCATCTATTGAGGGACATCTAGGTTGGTTCCATAGTCTAGCTATTTTGAATTGAACTGCTATAAACACTGATGTGGCTGTGTCACTATAGTATGCTGATTTTAAATCCTTTGGGTATAAACCAAGGGGTGGGATAGCAGGGTCAAATGGTGATTCCATTCCCAATTTTCTGAGGAATCTCCATACTGCTTTCCATAGTGGTTGTACCAATTTGCAGTTCCACCAATAATGTATGAGTGTACTTTTTTCATCACATCCTTGCCAACATTTATTGTTGCCTATATTTTTGATGACTGCCATTCTAACAGGAGTGAGATGAAATCTTAGAGTAGTTTTGATTTGCATTTCTCTAATTGCTAGAGATGTTGAACACTTTTTCATATATTTGTTTATCAATTGTATTTCTTCTTCTGTAAAGTGTCTGTTCAATTCCTTAGACCATTTATTGACTGTTTTTTTTTTTTTGGTGTTAAATATTTTAAGTTCTTTATATATCCTAGAGATTAATGCTTTTTGGAGGTGGATGTTGTATTTTCTCCCCATCTGTAGGCTCTTTCATCACTTTATTAATTGTTTCCTTTGCTGAGAAAAGCTTTTTAATTTGAATCCACCCCATTTATTAATTCTTGATTTTACTTCTTGAGCTTTAAGAGTCTTGTTAAGGAAGTCAGATCCTAGGCCAATGTGGTGAAGATTTGGGTCTATTTTTTCTTCTATTAGGTGCAGGGTCTCTGTTCTAGTGCCTAAGTCTTTGATCCACTTTGAGTTTATTTTTGTGCAGGGTGAGAGACAAAGGTTTAATTTCACTTTGCTACATACGGATTTTCAGTTTTGCTAGCACCATTTATTGAATAGACTATGTTTTCTCCAGTGAATGTTTTTGGTACCTTTGTCTAGTATGACACAACCATATTTATGTGGGTTTGTTTCTGTGTCCTCTATTCTGTACCACTGGTCTATAAGCCTATTTTGGTGCCATTACCATGCTGTTTTTATTACTATAGCTCTGTAATATAGTTTAAGGTCTAGTACGATGCCTCCTGCTTCACTTTTCCTGCTAAGGATTGCTTTAGCTATTCTGGGTCTCTTATTTTTCTAAATAAATTTCAATGTTTGCTTTTCTAATTCTATGAAAAATATCACTGAGATTTTAATAGGAATTGCATTAAATCTGTATAACACTTTTGGTAGTATGGCCATTTTGACAATATTAATTTTGCCTATCCAGGGAGATCTTTCCATCTTCTGAGGTTTTCTTCAATTTCTTTCTTTAGAGTTCTGTAGTTTGCCAACCAAGAATTTTATATACAGCAAAATTAAGTTTCAGATTTGAAAATGTATTTGAAACATTTCATGATAAACAAAAATTAAAAGAATTCACAACTAGAAAGCCTACACTACAGAGCATTCTCAACAAAATTTTCCATGGGGATAAAGTGAAAACCAACAAAGGGAGGAGCTACACTAAAGTGACAATCAACCAAATGAGAAACTAAGACAAATCAAAAACCAGAAATAAATCAAAATGACAGGGAATACACATCATGCTCAATGATAACCTTACCTTGCATGTTAACAGCCTAAACTGTTAGATTTAAACTGACTGGCAGATTGAATTAAAAAGCAAGACCCAACAATATGCTGTCTTCAAGAGACTTCACTTCAAGGGCAAAGACTTCCACAGGCTGAGGTGAAAGAATAGGAAAAAACTTCATATGGATTCACTCATATGGATTGCATAAACAAGCAGGGATTTCCATTCTCATTTCAGATAAAGTAGACTTCAAACCAAAGTTAGTCAGAGTATACAAAGAAGGACATTCATACTTCTTAAGAGAAGTATATATAAGCAGAACATAACAATTATAAATTTTTATGCCCCAAACAATGGAGCATCTATGTACATCAAACAAACCCTTCTCAATTTCAAGCATCAGATAGAACACAATACAACAATACTGGGTGACTTTAACACACCTCTCTCACTACTGGACAGATCTTCCAAACAAAAACTAAATAAGAAAACTATAGAACTAAACAATACAATCAATAATTTAGACTTAACAGACATATATAGAATATTTCATCTGTCAATGAGCAAATTATACTTTCTTCTCAGCAGCACATGGCTCCTTCTCTAAAATAGACAATATCTTATGACACAAAGCAATTCTTAGCAAATACAAAAAAGCAGAGATAATATCCTGCATTCTACCAGACCACAATGGAATGAAATTAGAAATAAATGATAAAATAAAAATAGAAGCTACTGTAACAAATGGAGACTAAATAATACACAATTGAATGATGAATGGATAGTAGAAGAAATCAAGGATGAAATAAAAAAATTCTTGGAAGTAAAAGAGAACACTGATGCAACATATCAAAAATCTCTGAGACACTATGAAGGCAGTACTAAGAGTAAAGTTTATTTCACTGAATGTATTCATTAAAAGAATAAAAAGTCAACAAATAAATGACCTACCACTACACTCCATGCACTAGAAAAAGAAGAACAAATCAACACCAAAAGCAGTAGCAGACAGGAAATAATTAAAATCAGAGCTGAAGTCAATGAAATTGAAACAAAAGAAATAATTGAAAAAATTGACAAAACAAAAAAAGCTGATTCTTTGAAAAAATAAATAAAATAGATAAACCCCTGGCCATGCTAACGAAGAGAAAAAGAGAGAAAACTCAAATTACTAAAATACAAGATGAAGAAGGAAATATCACAATGGACACGTCTGAAATACAGAAGATAATTAGAAACTATTTGGAAAATTTATACTCTAATAAAATAGAAAACATTGAAGACTGACAAATTTCTAGAGACATATGACCTACCCAAACTAAATGAGGAGGTCATACATGATTTAAATAGATCATTTTCAAGTAATGAAATAGAAAATGCAATCAAAACCAACCAAGAAAAGCCCAGAACCAGACGGATTCTCAGCCGAGTTCGATAAGACTTTCAAAAAAGAATTAACACCAATATTCCTCAAAGTATTCCATGAAATAGAAAAAGAGGGAACTCTTCCAAGCTCATTCTATGAGGCTAATATCACCCTGATACCCAAACCAGACAAAGATCCATCAAGAAAAGAAAACTTCAGATCAATATACCTGATGAACATAGATGCAAAAATTTTCAATAAAATTCTGGCAAATGGCATACAAAAACATATTAAAAAGATAGTGCACCACAATCAAGTGAGATTTATCTCAGGGATACAGGGTTGGTTCGACATACAGAAATCAATAAACATAATAAATACATCATATGAGTAGACTTAAAAAAAAGAATGATATGATCCTCTCAATTGATGCAGAAAAAGCATTTGATAAGATACAGCACACCTTCATGTTCAAAACACTATAAAAACTAGAGATAGTAATAACATACCTCAACACTGTAAAAGCTTCATATGCTAAACCCAAGGCCAGCATCATTCTAAATGGAGAAAAAATGAAAGCATTTCCTTAAAAACTGGAACAAGACAGAGATGCCCTCTTTCACCACTTCTATTTAACATAGTTCTTGAAACTCTAGCCAGAGTAATTAGATAAAAAATTAAAGCGATACAGACAGGAAAAGAACTCAAATTAGCACTAATTGACAGCAATATGATTCTATATACATAGAAGGCCCAAAAAATTCCACCAGAAAACATCTAGAACTAATAAAATGGATTCAGCAAAGTATTCAACACCCATAAATCAAACACATTCCTATATATCAACGAAGAATCCACTGAAAGAGAAATTAGGAAAAACTACTCCATTCACAATTGCCTCAAAAAATAAAATAAAATAAAATACCTGGAATCAATCTAACAAAAGAGGTAAAAGACCTCTACAATGAAAACATCTTTTCTTTATGGTCAATTTTATTTTCAAGATTATATGCTTTGTCTTTAAGGCCTGAAAAATCTATCTTCAAAGTGATCCAATCTGTTGGCAATGCTTTCCACTGAAGTTTTAATTGGGTTTACTGAATTCTTAATTTTGAGGATCCCATTTGGTTCTTTTTCAGAATCTTTTATTGAAGTGATCTTTCACTTACTGTGTTTTCTCTTTGATTTTACTTCTTACATCTTCTTTTAGCTCATAGAACATACCAACTATGAACTTTTTAAATTCTTTCTTTGACATTTTCTCTACTATAGTGTCGATGAAGTCTGTTGTTGAAGCGTTATAAGCTGTTTACGATGGTTTGTTCTCTTGCTTTTTCATATTGTTTATATCGGTATAGTTCTCACTTCTTTTAAGTGAAAGACTATTTTGTGAGCTTCTTTCTCTTAAGAGCCCTGGGTTGAGTGAATATCTAGATAATAAGATTTTAAGTCAATGTGTAACCTCTGATAATCCCAATATCAGCACAGCTTTAAGAGATGTCACTGAGGGCTAGGGTTGTGGCTCAGTGGTAGAGCACTTGCCTAGCAGGTGTGAGATACTGAGTTTGATTCTCAGCACCACATAAACAATAAGTAAAATAAAGTCATTATGTCTAAGTACAACTAAAAATATTTCTTAAAAATATGTCACTGAACCGTATTTACTATAATCACTTCATGGCCAAGCTTCTTTCTATTCAACCTTATAAGAAACAAAAATTTGTTGCAATTGTTCTCCATGGTTCCTCAAATTCAAGTATAAAACTATAATAAAGTTCTAGAATACATCAAAAATTAGTTATTAAATTTAGTAAACTCACTATAACCTTCAATGTGAACTAAAGTGGGGTCAGAAGAAAGACAGGGCAAAAAGAAGAGAGAAAGACAAGAGAGAGAGAAGTTATAAAAGAATAATTACACCAAGGTAGAAAGGAGAAATAGATTAATGGTTAGTATTTGAGGTAGTATCCGATTATGCAAGAAGATGGGCAGGGGGTAAGAAGAACAAGTATAAACTAGAGTTAGGAAAACAAAGTTAAGAAGATTGATTCTAATTAATGCTAAAAAACATTACATGAAAAATATTCAAACAGGTTGAAGGTACAATGTTGGCAATTGGATTAAAAATTAAAAAGTTATTTATAAATCAAGTAGACATTAGAGTTGTTTATAGTAGACCATATCAAGGCAAGGAAAATTTTTATTAAATTTTGGTTTGGATTTCATTAGGGTTTAGACATTTAGCAGATGTCCATCAGTCTTTCACAGGAGCCAATTCCCTAGTTGCTATGAACCTCCTACTAGCAACTTCTGGTTTATCAGCTCAAGGGCCTACAGGTGACCAGTTAGTACTGTGAGTTGGCTGTTTCTATTGTGTACAGTAATACAAGATGCAGGCTTTGGAGTGTCCCTGTGATTGCTATGGGTCACTGTATAGCTGCATCTACCAGATTCTTTTCAAAGTAGTGAAAATCCCCATGCCTGTCTGTGAATTCAGGAACTCTGGCTATGAGTTTTCCATGGGTGTTCTGTGGTGCAGAAGTATTCCCCTGATCAAGCTGCTCTCTGAGGTACTGTAGTGAAAGGTTTCTGGTGGCTCACCTGGACCATAGTCTCCACTGCCCCCGGTTGTGAATGGTGGGCATTGATTCCCTCTGTTTACTAAGTCTGATGCAATGTCCTACAAGTATTCAAACAATGCCCTGTCACTTGCCAAGTGTGACCACAGGTCAGGTTGTGCACCAGTTAAGGCTGGGATCAACCCCTTCCTGTTGCATAGATTCTGATAATTTTCCGCTGGGCAGTTTCCCTCTGGTATGGCCTGCAATCCCGGGGAACAACCGTAGGTTTCCCAGGGTGCCTTTCCCCAATGTCAGTGCTGGATTTGGTGAATCTGCTTTCCTCTGTTCAGGGCCACAGCTGCTTCATTGCTGTCCCTGTCTGAATTGAGTGAGTGGACGCTGCACAGAGCTTTCTGCCCTTGCCTGGGTCCCAGAGGCTGAGCAGTGTTAGGTGCAATTTCTTGGTATAGTTCCCAGTAGCTCATTCTCCTTGTTTGAGATAAGGGAGTAAAAGAGGGGATTTCATTGATTTTGGGGTAGTAGTGGTCCTTCTAGAAGTTCTTTCCGGCCAGATTCTTAAGAGATCCCACTGCAAAGGACTTTCCTTTGGTTTAATTTGCAGCTGTCTGGGCATGGGAAGATGTTGTGCTGATTTAAGGAGGTGACTGGTCTGCTGAAGGCTCCAGAGATGACTGCAGACCCCTAGCTCAATTTTCTTTTCATAAATTTGTTTAAGTTGTTTACTCTGTTTTAAGGATCCATCTGTTACACTTGTGTTTTTCCTTTTAAGTAGGTGAGCTTAAGAGATTTTTTGGCTCCCCCACCATTTTCTCTCTCTGTTGCCCCTCCCCCCTTCCTATCCCCAGGTTCAAGTTCAGGATTAGGGGACTCTGAGCTTGTTTTCTACTCTGGTAATCTATCTTCCAGTCTTTCCAGATCTCACACTTTGTAATACTGAGTCTTAGAACATTTATTTTGTCATCCATCTCTCAATTCTGCTTTTCCTTGACTACTTTCCTTCCATGTTGTAAAGAGATGGGTACTCACTATCTAGTTCACTTCCACCATCTTCCTGTCTCCTCTAATATGCTTTGATATTATATAGAACAGGGTCCTGCCACTCTACCTTCCCTTTGCTTTTTTCAGAATTTTCTTATCTAGTTTTTCATAATTACTTTTCCAGCTGAAATTTAGTATCATTTTATAACATTGCCATAGCTATCCTCCAGCTCTGTTAAAAAAAAAAAAAAACAACACCTAAACAATAAAACAATGAACAAATATACAAAAATCTATTTTGATAGAGATCTCTTGTATTTATTAAGTAATTAAGAGAGAAGTAAGTTTCTTGTAACACGTGATCTTTTTAGTCAAGAGCAAAGTTCTTCTTTCCATTTATTTGAGTCTTTTTATTTTAATGTACCTCAGCAGAATTTGTAAGCTCTCTTCTTACAGGTATTTATCATATTTCTTAACACTGATATAAGCAGGTATTGTCTGTCTTTTGTAACAATTATAAATTGGATATTCTCTTGTATTTCTAGTTAATAATTATATAAAATATATTAATTTTATCTTCTTTGGTTTATTGAATTTTTATTTTGAATAATTTCAGACTTATAGGAAAGTTATAAAAACAAACAAAGGGTTGGGGATATAGGTTAGTGGTAGAGCACCTGCCTAGTATGTATGCAAGGCCTTGGATTTAATCCTTAGTACTGAAAAAAGAAAAAAAAAAAAAAAGAAGAGCAAAGAATTCATTCATTGTCAACATTTTGCCACAACTTTAAACAGTCTACTTCCCTCTTCATTTATACATATACACACATAAAAAATAAAATGAGTACCTTTTATATACCATATCCTTTTACCATTAATATTTAAGTGTTTATTTTCTAAGAACAGGACATTCTTTTATATAACCCAGTATTATTATCAAATTCAGGAAATTTAACACTGATACAATCTGCAGTCCATATTCCAATTTTGCCAATTTTCCACTATTATATTTTAACCAATGTTTCTAGATTCTCTTATTATATTTGAGAGGTTTTCTCAGTTCAATCGTTTGGGTTATTCAGGAACATAGATAAGAGATAAGAACAATAACAATCTGGCTTTGTTCTTTTCTCCACTACTCTTGGTATAAATTCTCACAGTCTTGTTAGGCTGGTCAAATACCGAAATTTGAAAAGACTTCTGTATTTACCCTCTCCAAAACAGAAATATAGAAAAAAATACCAGCCTATGAGCCAGAAGTTTACGATCAAATCCCAGTTATGTGTGATGCTGGAAAAACCTTACCATCTCTGAAGTTCAGTTTCCTCATCAATAAAATGAGAAAGTTGAGATAGATAATCTTTGAATCTTTTCTACCATAATTGTTCCTATGAGACTTAAAGAAATGGAGAAATATCCAAAATATACCTTACCATTTTTTATTGAAAGTCGTTTATTTTTCCTGATCTGTTTACTCTTGAGTCTGGATGAATGGATACTCTTCCCTTTACCTTCAATCATTAAAACAGGATCTTGCATTCTTGAAAAATAAAGGTATTTTTTTAAATTACCATAATTTTTCTACAGGCATTCATGAAAAATCATACCAAATTTTGACTACAATTTTAAAACTCAAAGATATTTTACTGAGCTGTTCTTAAGTAGCAAGGCAGTATTAAATATACAGATTGCTCCTGAGTTAACTACAGATGATTCTGTGACAGACATGCCATATTGCCAGTCTTCATAGATTATAGTTCTCTTTGTGTTTCTCTCCTCTAGGTGTAGTCTCCTATAAATCTGAGTACGCTGAGTCTCCTATATATCACTTCCCAAATCAGGATGCCAGTATCCACTCTATTTCCCCTTTAGGGAAAAAAAGGCAGGTGTTTTCAAGAAATAAGGATTTGCTTAATGGAATGGCACTGATCAAAAACCGCAAAATAAAAAAAGCAGCAACATAAAAAATAATAAAGCTCTTTACTTAGAGGTAACTTTACACTGACCCTAACATTCTCAAACATGTAATTATTTATTAGGTTCATAACATGACTGGGAACAAAGATTCAATTTAATAGCATACCTGAAATTGTTAGTTGAAGATTTATTATTTATTTGATCCTCACAGCTAGGTATTTTTGGTAAAATCTCTTCTGTAATCCTACATATGTCATTTGTACTGTTTGCATCTCGGCGTACTTTCAGTTTTTCTAGTCTAGATGATCTTCTTAATATACATGGAGTTTCCTGGTCAGAGGCATTTTCCATAGAATTTGAATTCCCTTTATTATTTAGTGGCTCACAAGAGGGGACATTTTGATGAGGCAAAGTTGGTAACTCAAATGAACTTAGGTCTTCGACAGTCTGTAAAGATGTAATACATCCATAAATAATTATAATACTGAAAAATATTAACATTAGGAGAAATTAAGTTTGATCTTGTTCTTGGATAAAATTTATATGCTTCTTAAAAGCTGAAAGTGCAAGAATTCACAGGCATGTCAACTAAATTATTTTAATAATAATTAATGTAATAAAAGATAATATAAATTTAAAAACTTAAGATAAGAAGAACATAATTTAGTAAAAATGATTTATTCAATACTCATCTGTAAAATTTAAGGGAAAAACCTAAGACTATTCTTGGTGCTTCAGTTTTATAGGAAGTAATAAAAATGACAAAACCCATAAAAACATTAGAAATGCCATACTAGAGTTGGACATGATGTTACACACCTGTAATTCCAGTGGTTTGGGAGGCTGAGGCAGAGGATCACAGGTTCAAAGCCAGCAATTTAGCAAGGCTCTAAGTAACTCATCGAGAGAAACCCTGTCTCAAAAAATAAAAATGGGGGCTGGGGATGTGGCTCAAGCGGTAGCGCGCTCGCCTGGCATGCGTGCGGCCCGGGTTCGATCCTCAGCACCACATACCAACAAAGATGTTGTGTCCGCCAAGAACTAAGAAATAAATATTAAAAATTCTCTCTCTCTCTCTCTCCTCTCTCACTCTCTCTTTAAAAAAAAAAAAAAAATGGCTGAGGATGTGGGTCAATGGTTAAGTGCTCTTGGGTTCAGTATCTTATACAAAAGGAAAAGAAAAAAAAAAGCCATACTAGGCCATATCAGTGGTCTACTTAGCCTAGTATTTTGTTATTTAGCAGCAACAATAAGGGACATTAAAACTTGTGGGACAAGATAGTATATAACCTTATTTACACTGATTTTAAAAAGGTCACAGTATAACCTGAATTGCTCTAGTTTTCCTTAATAATCCATTATAAATTTAATTTCCATGAAGATCTTTATTTTACACATATCATCTAAACCTTTAGCTTATTTATATATCCAGTTTGTAAAGGTTCAAGATAAAAATTTCCATATTTTTATCACACTTGAATTAGAGTATTTAACTTGATCTGTTCTGTTCTAAGCACATCTCTTTTCTACTTTTAAAAGTTTTTTTCTTTTATTTTGAAGACTTGCCAAGTTTGTGCTCCCTTTATGAGTACCTATCATAATTTCCCATACATTTTACTCATATTCCTTCTTTTCAGATTAGAGCACTACAATGTTTAATTTTTATCCCCTATCTCCATAATCAGTGTTTGTCCTTGTCTCTGTCTCTCTCTTAGTCCTATTATATCTGTTTGGGGATATGATAATCAGAACCCCATGTAGTATTATTCTAGGCATATATGTTGCAACATGAGCTCAGCAATCTAAATCTTACCAAGGATATTCACAGGAGCATTTTGGTAATAGTTAAAATACAAAGAGAATCCAAATGACCACCATTAATGAACTGTTTAAATAAATTACAATATACTCATATATTGTAAGACCATTTAGCAAGTTAAAATATTTAAGTAGTATTATATTTCCTGACACTGGAAAAAATAACCAAGATGTATTATTAAATTTCAAAAATAAGTTGTAAAGCATTCTGGATAAAATCCCATGTGAGTAAAATAAACTTAAATAGACTATAATAGCAATAATTAGACATAGACGTACCAAACTGCTAAGAGTGAAAACTCGTAGTGGTGCATGCCTGCAATCCTATTAGTTCAGGAGGCTAAGGCAGGAGGATTGCCAAGTTCAAAGCCAGCCTCAGCAATTTAGTGAGACCCTAAGCAACTCAAAATAAAAAAAGGGGGGGAGGAGGCTGGGGATGTGGCTCAGTGGTTAAGCAACCCCCTGGGTTCAATCCCTGGTACGAAAATTTTAAAAAAGAGTGAAAACTTTAGAGTGGAACTGAGGCAAAGGAGCACTTTTTGTTTCTATATTATTATTTAATGCTGTAATGTTTGATTTCTTTTAAAAATGAAGATTCAAATTGCCAACATGAAAAAGAAACTTGGAACGTAGTAGGGCCTCTACATATAACATTGCTGGAATTCTGGCAGTATTCTCAGACACAGAAGGCAAAGTTCTGCTAAAACTGGGCATTTTTCTCCCTCACCTGGCAGCCCAACTACATTCTATAAATTAATGTGAGGTATCTTGTCTCTACTCTGAATCCAGGTAAACATAATGATTTTCTGAGCTAACAGAGAAATTTCTGGTAAAGAACCTTTCTTTCCTATATACACAAGAAAATTAATGATAAGCCTTCTCAGGTCTATTGGGGAAAAATCTATTTTAGCTTCCTAACCCCTTGAAAACTGTATGCAAGAACTTTTAAAAAGACCACTATATGCCTCAAAATTAGAAAATATCTTCTAAGATGTTGATATTTGGTAGAAGATTTGAATTTAATACAATGTAGATTTACTTGTTAAATGTCAACAATATAAAAAGGCAAAATCATCAACTCATACTTGCACCTACTTGTTCCACTGCTAGACCATTGTCCCGCAGCCCAGCTAAGTTGGAACTTTGCTCTAATGATAGAGTAGAATGAAGAGATTCAAAATTCACCTGTGCTATTTGTGTACAATCTTCATCAGTTTGGGACATAACAGGCTCTACTTCTAAACATCCATTTTCATCACTAAGATTGCTGCCTTCCTCTGTTCTGTGACAGATGGGTCCCAGCTTGGTTTCTGACAATGTGTTCAGGGCTGCCAGTAACTCTGCAGGTAATGTATCATCCTTTGTGTTTTCTAGCAAATCTCTGCTATAAGCTGATGAAGCATTCAAAGGTATTTCTATGGAACTTGGGGAGTTAATCAATTCTCCAGGATCAAAATCATTCATTATTTCTAACAGTCTTTCCTCCTGGGTGCTGTCTGGTGATGTTAGCAATCTTTCTAAGGCAGACACAAAAGTTTCAAGGGAGCTTTCTTCATCCTTAGTTTCTTTAGAAGTCATAGTCATTGAAACTTCCTCCCCAGGTTCAGAAAATGCATGTGGTACTGCTAAGATCTTCTCTTGCTCTGTTAATGATTTCTCCTTTACAGCAAGCATACCAGATACTGTAATAGCAGTACCTGCAAGAAGGCTAATTTCAGGGGAATCTCTGTTTTCACTTAGTTCCTGTATATTCCAAAAAGAAATTCCATCATTACAGCATATACAAGAAAACATTTGAAATTTAAAATTGATAGTTTTGTAATTTATTTTGTTTGTAAGTTACCCTCAAAAAGTGGTTTTTATCAACTGTCCTCATCCTTAAGTAAAAAGAATATTCCTTACTACTTTCTTATACCAAATTACTAAGACTGAATACATAATTAATCACTTAATAATGGACCCAGTGTAACTCTGGCTGGACCATAGTTACAGATGGAAAATGATCAATTTAATTAAGTTTAAATTATCTGTGCTAATAGAAGACACAGATGTAACAGTTAAAGTAACAGGTCATCTCAAAACTTCATAGCAGTTAATTACAAAATTATTTCTTACCAAAGCTTGTATTTAGTTTTATAAAAATTATTAATTAGGAATAAAATTATGTAATTCACCTTATTTTTAGTCCCTATCTTTGTATTAACATACAATTAAGAGGTGAAAAGACTGAAGGACAGGAAATCTGAGGGGAAAATAGGAGAATTGAGGGTGCAATCTGTGAAAGTATTATAAGCCCTGGTTATAAATTAATGGATCTGGGTTGTGATATTTTAAAGAAAATACACAACACTTACATTTCAAATAACCATTACTTTTCCAAGATATTACCTTAATAAATATATTGCACCTATTCTCACAATGTTTATAATGTTCAAAATATTATTATAATCTCTCCTGAAAAACTGATTTCAAAATCAGTTGATAAGTCATTCAAGAATATAACATACTTTAAAGGTATTGAATTTTTTTCCAGCAACAAAAAACTAGTAATTTGCTTGACCTTAAATAACAGAATGGGTTTCAATGACTTTGGCTGTTTCCAAAAATCAAATCTACCACCTCTTTCACAGAATGCACTATTATTTTTTTTAGCCTTCTAATATTTATAACATGTTTATAAATAAAAAAATTTTTGTTCTTCCACTGATCTTTTTCTATCTGGCACCATTTATCTTCTATGAATACAGCATATAGAGATTAAGAAGATATATTTATTTATTAGTAATACTAACTACAATTTGCTGGGAAAGCTAAAGAAATTTAAAAATGAATCAAGAACTAGATCTTACCCATTCTTTAATCGGTATCTTATTAAGGCCTCCCTCCTATTTGAAGTCCTTATGTCTACTAAATATAAGGCATTAGGTATAACAAACAATCCCACAGAGTCTAGTATCTTGCAAGAAAATGTCACCAGGGAGGCAGAGGCCATGTAGAATTTTATAATTGTTTGAAAAATACTTGACAAAACAAAATTAAATCAGCTGCTTTACTACAGAACTTTTCAGAGCATATGCACTGTAAATATCTGGGGAAACTTTAGGACACTGTGTTCTTCATAGTTTTGTCCAAAAAGAATCTTTCTTTTTCCTCAGAAGATCTATTAATGTCAGAGGGCAAGTAACTAGGAAATACTGACTACAGACAGTGAAAAACAAACACTAAAGAGAGAGTAATTACTTTGGTCAAGATTATACCAGAGTCATCTGAAACAGATCCACAGAGGATAAAGGTCTTGAGCCAGTAATCAAAGATTTGTAAGGGAGTGAAGGAAGGGAGGAACACATATTTATTCAGCACTAATTAGGTGCCATATGTTATAAACTTATTGCTTTCAGTCCTTACAATAACTGAGAAACAGATATTGTCTATATTTTACAGATATAAATAACATAGCTGACTTCAGAACCTAGTTCTGATTCCAAAATTTATGCTCTTCTGTTTTCTGGCTCCTGACTTGAGAAAAAAAACTTGTTGGCAAGAACTGTATAAAATACAGCTGAGATGAATTAATAAATTGATCAAGAAAACATTATTTTATTACAGATAAGGAAGAATAAATACTAGAAGAGGTTTTTGAACAAGAATGAATTTCTACATATTGAAATGGTTTGGTCATATTACTGCCTTAGGAGAGGGTCTAAATTAGCTTAATAGTTTAATCAACATAATTTTAAAAAATCTAAGTCCATGATCTACATAGCTAATCTGTTATACAAACCAACCTCTTCTAGGTGTGACAGAACTTCAGTATTTTCAGCTTCAGGCTCTGGAAGAGAACATATGCTTTAATTCCAGTTTTTATTAAAATACTAAATCTATACCCTCTCATTCAGCATTTTAAAAATCACATAACTTGAACTCCCTCAATTAAAGTGACATTATCAAATATTTTATAAATATCTTATTATTATAAAATTATTTTCATTTCGGAAATGAAATGATAAAATTATTCCATTTCTGAAAAAATATTTTAAACAGGGCCAAATAGAACTACAATCATTCAGAATTAGTTTGCTAAAACCCAACCCAATTCTCTATTTTAGCTGAATTATTGTAAGTATTTCTAAATACACAAGGAAAAATAGTTATCTACTTTCTAAGTATTATTATATCCTCCATTATAAGTCACAGAATTTAAATGAATTCATGCTATGTGGAGTTAGGCATGAACGTTTCCTATAAGGCCAAAAGGAATCAAGAGCTCATTCTAAAGATTCAGAGGATGCTGCCTTGCCTCTGTGACTTTAGCTGTACTCCGTGTGCTCACCCGGACCCCTCTGAGCTCAGCTGGCTGACAGCAGTTCATATCAAGTTCATTTAAGAAGGATAAGGAAAAAAAATATTTCTCCTAACACCACACTCCCTTTGCCTTCTATCTTCATTATTAAGACTCAAGGATTCTAATATACTTGGGTGGTATTTAGGACTCACTGACATTTCAAGCATTTTTTTGTTTTATTTTGTTTTATGTAATTCTATACTTATTGTATGTAAATAAGTTATAAGATACACCCAAAAAATAGGCTGTATGAAGCTGGACTTGGTGGTGCACACCTGTAATCCCAGCTACTTGAGGCAGGAGGACTGCGAGTTCAAAGCCAATCTCACAGAACAGTGAGGCACTAAGCAACTCAGTGAGACCTTGTCTCTAAATAAAATACAAAATAGAGCTGGTGATGTGGCTCAGTGGTCAAGTGCCCCTGCATTCAATCCCCAGTAAAAAAAAAAAAAAAAAAAAGGCTGTATGCGTAGTATCATCCTATCTTTTGTAAATGAATTATATTGTAAATGTATTGGTTCTTTTTAGTTATGATAGCAGAATCCATTCTGATATAATTATACAAGCATGGAATATATTTTAGTTAGGATCTCATTCTTATGGATGTACATGATGGTGGGATTCATTGTGTTTCACAGAAAAAGAAATATGAATGTCATCAAATAAATGAAAAAATGTTCAACATCTCTAGCAATTAGAGAAATACAAATTAAAACTCCAGTCAGAAAGGCAGTATACAAGAATACAAGTAATAATAAATGTTGGCGAGGATGTGGGGGAAAAGGTACACTCTTACATTACTGGTAGGACTGAAAACTGATGCAACTACTCTGCAAAGCAGGATGAAAATTACTTAGAAAAACTGTCACAGAACCACCATTTGACCCAGTCATCCCTCTCCTTAGTATATAGCCAAAGGATTTAAAATTAATCATGTTTGAGTCATTCTTTCAGTTTCTTTTTACTAGGCAATATCTACATAGCTACTGTAAAAGCAAGTTTTATCTGTTGAACCTCAGAATATATCCTCTCAAGCAAGACAGGTTTTTCAGCTTATATTACTCATTGTGCATCAAGGAAGTCCTAACATAGAATGCTGTTTTAGGACAAAGTGCTGTTAGAATGTTGGCGAGCACAATTTCCTTGCTCCTTCAACAAGGAGTTATTCCCCTTGTTGTTGTAGGGTCAGGTTACATGCCAGTTTCTGGTTTTGGTGTCTTGACTTTTGTAAGATGATATGTTTTTATTACCCCTAGCCTATCATGACTGTTATATGTAAATTGGTACATACCCGGTATAAAAGCTATTTTGCTGTGTGATAAAGCAGACACTGTTCTCTGAAACCATATCCCAAGGGGTTTCTCTGTACCCTCAAGCTCCTCACAGTTGATGCTGGAAGGTCAAACCCCCCAGTACATACTTAAAACAAAAAGAATGGTTTTTACTTTTAATGATGAAAATCAAGTAGGATTTTAAAAATCATGGCATTCCACTTCCTCATAGATAATGAATAAAGTGAATAAAATAATAAGAATAATTTTTCTAACTTTGAAATCCTTTATGCTCATGTTTCACTATCCATATCTTAAGTTATTTGAAATTTGGTATCTCTAGTTGCTTAAAATTTTAATATCAATAAAAACATATTTTTTCCGTGTTCCCTCTACTCCTCCATCCCCCTGGTTAAAAGAAACATTTGAGGAAAATTGGCAATTATCTTTGCAAAAAAGATTATATTTTGTTTGTTGGTTGGTTTGTTTGAATAAACTCTCAGGTCCTTGAGCAGGATTCAAAAACAGAAAAAAAGATTTCACCCTCTTTCTCCTTTGAATTATAAAGAATCTTCAAAGAAATCTTTTCCTATACTGTCTTTGATGTCACCATCAAAATGATCTTTTTTAACTAGACATGGTAGTGTATGCCTATAATCAAAACTACTCAGAAAGCTAAGGTAAGAGAATCATAAATTGGAGGCCAGCCTCAGCAAATTAGAGACACTGTGTCTCAAAATAAAACTTTAAAAAGGGCTGGGAATATAGTTCAGTGGCTAAGTATCTGCCTAGCATGTGAGGGGCCCTGGGTTGATCTGCAGCACTGAACAGGAAAAAAAAATATTTCTCTTATGTTAACATTTACTGTTTCAAAAATATGATAAATTAATAAAATATTTTACAGAAATTTCATTACTATATTAAAAATAAACATTTAGAAGGAATTCTCATATTTTCTTTACTGTTTCCATCAAGGTTTTTTTCATTTAAAAAAATTTCATTAGAGCATTATAGTTATACACAGTAGTAGGGTTCATCTCAACAAATTTGTACATTGATGGAATTCAATTTCAGTTCATGTCCTCTCCCTTTCCTTTCTTTCTTCCCTTTCCCATTCTCTTTCCTCTAATCTACTGATCTTCTCCACCAAGATTAAAAAAAAATTTTTTAATTAGATTTCAGTAAAATCTGATGCTAAAATATTCTCAGTGGGTACTAATTGGCCTTAGCCACCCCTGACCCAGAAGTTTGTTTGTTGAATTGGTGGATAAACAAATAAATGAGTTAGGTAAGTAGATAGACACATAGATAGATCATTCATAAGAAGACCTGAAGTACAGACCCTAAAAAAATCAATCATTTAACCATACGGTCCTGCACCCATCATTCCACATGTAGGTCTTAGAGGCCAGATGTGCAACATGGCACTATTTAGGAGGGTTATATGACACAGACCAGGAATATCTAGGTCAAAGTCAACAAGGCATGTATTCTACTTCCTGGGGAATGGAAGACTAGCATTTCCCAGGGCTTATCTCAAACTACACCATAGACTATAATTTTCAGAAATGAGTCGTTTTTAAAAAATATATTTATTTTTTAGATGTATTGCAACACAATTCCTTTATTTTATTTATTTTCATGTGATGCTGAGGATGGAACCCAGGGCCTGGCACATGCTAGGTGAGTGCTCTACTGCTGAGCCACAACCTCAGCCCAGAAATGAGTCATTTTTTATACTGAATTCCCTCCTCTATAAAGGGGGAAAATTTATTTGTTTATAGACACAGCAAGGAATAGAGGCTGAATAAGATAGTCCTTTTGGTGTTAAAGCTCCAGTAGTGATTTCATTTTTATTATTTTTTCGAGGCATGTGAACAAAGAACAAAATATCAAAGACCTTGGTGAAAAGCCTCAGGGCTTTGTCTCAAAGTTAACTTTATAATCTAGAATATAATTACAACTGGTGGCATTTGTTTCACTATTTGAAGGGACTGACTCAAGAAATATAATAAAGTGCTGAGGAAAGGGGATTCAAGTCAGTTTCAAATGTGACAAAGGATTTTAGGTCACTGAAGACCATCAATCTTGCCAGGAGAAGTAACAATACATAGAAGAAGCACCAGAAAAAAGACAGAAAGATATCTTCGTTGCTTAATACTAAATTCAGAAAACATTCTATAACTTCAGGATTCTTAGTTACAGGAATTCTCCTTTTTAACTTAAAATTTGTTTTTAAAAAATTCTTCTGGAATTCTTATCTATCCTTATCCCTTGATAAACAAAATATAATAGTATGTATAAGAAATGATTCTAAAATACCAAAAGCAATAAAAACAGCCAGAGAAGTTTCAATTTATGCAAAAATTTTAACTTACATATAGATTTTAACTTATATACAAGCATTATAATGTTAATGCTATTATATTTACTTAAGATAGTCTGCTTATTTTGATTATTCCATAATTTGCTCAGAACTACCCTTTAAACTGAGAGAGAAAAAGAATAGGACTATATTAGAACACTATCAGGTATAAAAGCTAATAAGTTAACAGTTTACTTGCACAAGATTTAATCTGTGATGATACTATAAAATTATTTTCATGTTCTGAATACTCTGAAAGGAGTGAAAGCAAGAGAGAGTGGCAATGAGGTGCCAGAAGGGAAAGAAACTACCAATTCTATGGGTTTCTAATCAACACAGCTTCAGGGCAGAAACAAACACTATGGTGCACAAAGTACTTTTAAGAAATAGTAAGACTTGTCACTCAGAAGATAAATGAGGGTTTTGAGGACACTGCACAGATGCCAATAGCATCACAGGAATTAATGGCTCTCAGAAGGCCAAAACTGGCAGGAAAAATGGACATAGTGGAAACTTGTTTTCTATAAATACTGGAATTAGGTATAGAAAAAATGTGAATCAATCTTTGTGTAACTATGGCTGACACCTGTTATCCTGGCCAAAAACCAAGGAAGAAAAGGGAAAGCCCATGGCATGACACCATCCATGACACCTCTGTCCACGTTGTACAAGACAACCTTACAAAAAGGACCTCAATCTCTAAAATGGTAACTTTACAGCTTTATAAACATGATTCTTTTGGTTTATCCATCAAACACAACTTATAAAAGGATTTATACAGGTTTTCACCAAATTTGAAGGGTATGTTTGACATAATTTGAATTATAATATTGAGCTATCAGATATTGATCTTAAAAATTACTTTGACTTAAAAACCTTAAAGTTCTTATTTATTTGGAGAGGAGCATCAATTATAATTTGTTCTTATATTTTTAATGGTCGATTTATTAAAATTCAGTCTCTAAGACACAAAAACATGAAAATTACTGTTTCTTTAATATTTAGACATTGATTATAAACTTTTAATTCTCTTAAGTTACAAATTTAACAGGATTAATCTTTTCACAACAGCAGACTTAATGTAAAAGGCAAAGTAAATACAATGGTTATGAAATTTATTATTATTATTAAACTAATTCTAAAATAACAGTACCCTGGTTTGATTCATTCTTATTTCTATTCTTAGGCCTGTAACTTAATATTAAAGTAACAGTTATTTTGAACGGTTTTTTTTTTTACATTATGAATAATTCAAACATTTTATTTTTTTAAATCGAGAGAGAGAGAGAGAGATAGAAAGAGAGATAATATCTACCAACCCTCAAATACTTGGGCTATCACAATTTTAAAAAGAAAACTGGACATTCCAATACACATAATGACAATTTAAATGAATCCCCCATTCATGTATCGCTTTTTACTGAACAAACACAAGCCGGAGCATTTGCCTCATATGCACGAGGACCTGGGTTCCATCCCCAGCACCAAGAAACAAATACATGTGGAACATAGAGGATTGGCAATTCAAATTTCTATCTACAATCAGGTGTGTTAGATAAGGAGTCTATGTGGGCAAACAACCCCCATTAAGCACCACACAGTAGTTACCTTGAAGAAATATGGACCCCATGTTTCCAAATCTACTGATTTTTTGAGAGGTCCAAACCCCAATTTTATATGAGAAATATTCCCCTTTGAAAATGTTGGCAAGTAATAACCCACTTCAGTCTAATGTATGAAATATGATATGTCAAGAGCTTTGTAATGTTGTGAACAACCAATAAAAAAAAAAAAAAAAACAACCTTAAGGCCAGGCATAGTGATGCATGCCTGTAATCCCAGGAACTCAGGAGGTTGTGGCAAGAGAATCACCAAGCTTAAGACCATCCTCAGCAATTTAGTGAAGCTCTCAGCAATTTAGCAAGTCCCTGTCTCAAAATAAGAAATAAAAAGGGCTAGAGATGGAGCTCAGTGGTAAAACACCCCTGGGCTCCATCCCCAATACCTCCCCCTACTCCCCAAATTTTAAATTACTATATTTTGAACTTTTTCACTAAAAGCACACCGAAAGTAAAGAAGAAAACTCCTGCCTCTTCCAAAACTGAAGCCAAAGCAAAAACAAAGTCTAAAAGGTAATGCTGAAAGGCATTCACAGACAAAAACAAAAAGATCCAAGTGTTACCCATGTTCTGGTAGCACAAGACAGCGCAGCTCCAGAGGAAGCCCAAATATCCTCAAAATAGCACCCTCAGAGGAAACAAGCTTGACCACTATGCCATCATCAAGTTCCCCCTAACTTCTGAGTCTGCCGTGAAGAAGACAGAGAGCATCACGACACTATTCTAGATGTCAAGACCAACAAGCACCAGATCAAACAGTTATGAAGAAGCTCTAGGACATTGTTGTGGCCAAGGTCAATACCCTGGTCAGACCTAATGAAGAGAAGAAGGCATATGTTCCACTTGTTCCTGATTATGATACTTCAGATGTTGTCAACAAAATTAAGACTATCTAAATTGAGTCTAGATGGCTAATTCCAAATATATAGTTTTTAATAAAAATAATTAAGTTATTAATTACCTTCCCAGGGTTACAAAAATTGCATCAAATAGAAACCAAATAATTTTTTGGATCAATTGAGGTGTCAGGATCTGGGTCATTGATACCTCATTTTTTAAAAATATTTTTTATTTGTTGTTTTAGATATACATGACAGGACAGTGTACTTTGACATACTATACATACATGGAGTATAAATTATTTTATTTAGGATCCCATTCTTGTGGTTGTACATGATGTGAAGTTTCACTGGTTGTGCATTCATATATGAACATAGGAAAGTTATGTCCAATTCATTCTACTGTCTTTCCTATTCCTGTCTCCCCATCCCATCCCTTTATTCCCCTTTGTCTAATCCACCTCCCACTGTGTGTTAGCATCCACCCCCATTGTGTGTTAGCATCCACATATTAAAGAGAACATTTGGCCCTTGGTTTGGGGGGATTGGATTATTTCACTTAGCATGATAGTCTCCAGTTTTATCCATTTACCAGCAAACACCATAATCTCATTCTTCTTCTTGACTAATATTCCACTGTGTATATATACCACATTTTCTTTATCCATTCAATGTGTTAAAGGGCATCTAGGTTGGTTCCACAGCTTAACTATTGTGAATTAAGCTGCTATAAACATTGATGTGGCTGCATTACTGTAGTATGCTGATTTTAAGTCCTTTGCTTACCTGATTTTTTGTTGGATTCAAACCTCAGTAGCCAGTTATCTAGCTTTACTTATAAAATAACACCTTAAACTTCACAAAGGTTTTTCTCTTGTTTATTTTTTTTACAATGCCATCTTTAAGTTTTATTTGGCCATTGTTCTAATATTTATTATATACTGACTTGTTCTGTTAGTATTATTATAAACTCATACCTTTTATCAGCATCTAACAACAGGCAGGGATATTTATGGCTTTTATTTCCTAAGAGGTGTGGGATCTAGTCCCTGCTAAACACTCTCTTTAATTGGGTATTACTTATTTGTCATCTTAAGACATGCTTAGACCTCACTTCCCACACTTTTTAATGTGTCACTACTGGTGCTCTGTATGCACATGGTCCTTCCCTATCTTGGTACAGTTCTTACTTTCTCCAAGACCACAGAACTTATTCATAGTTATGTTTTCTTTTTTTTCTACTTACTAGTGGATAAATAGAAAAACCCTGTGATTTACAAATAGACATATATGTTGTAAATAAAACAAAATGCACTGTATTAACAGGTCCTGACTTTTAAAAGGCATTCAAACTTTAATAAATCCTACTATGGTCACCTTTTATAGACAACTTTTTATGTATTATTAACATTTTTTAGTATTACTGTGAATATATAATCTGTCCACAAACATTTCCACGAACTAAAATTATTGGGTTTTTTTCCTGAATTTCTCACATCAGGCCAGGGGAAGCAATGATCTAGGCCTTTATTCTTTTAGTACTACCCCCAGACATCCTTAAAAGAGTCATTGCTTTTCATCAATGATTCATTTCAGACTAATCCTGAAATCCAGATCCTTTAAGGATCCCTAGTTTATTTAGAATTCATACACCCATAGCTACCAATACACAGTGTGCCACCAATACACATGTGCCACCAATACACGTGACACACAGAAAGTTTAAAACATACTCATTAAAAGAATGAACAGATAATATTATTAGGCACTAGGAGTGTGATGTAAGAATTAGTGATAAGGAGAAGTGGTAATGCAAAGCAGAATACAGAGCTTTATAAATTTATCTTTTCCAATTTCTTATCATGTCTTCCTGCCCTTTTCTTATAATACAAGGTTTCACTAACTATCATGAATATTTACTACAGTGTGACACAACATACATAATTTCACTCTGGAGGAATTCCTAGGAGACACCTCAAAGAGAAAAAGAGCCATTCTCTAATGTAACTGAAACCAAAGTAAAACTGGCCTGTGTAACTGCCAGTCAGGAAGAGCATAGTGTAGATATTAATGATGTTATGAACAGTAAAAACAAAACATTTTCTTTCAAGTTTCAGCCCCAAAAATCACAAGTAGAAAGAGTAGGCATTTGGAGTAGCAGGTACTGATTGCAGCTGACCTGTTTCCTTCACGGGCAATGCTATGCAACAGTGATTTCAAATTAAAATGTACAGTATACCAGCCTACTTGTAAGTAACTCCATATCTAAGCCTTTTATTTTCAGGCAAAGAAAACCTCCACCCATTAAAACATACCTTCAATGTTTTGATGATTCAATGAAAGTACAGGCTGCGGAAATGACACAGTGAACATTGGAAAATTTTTTCTAGTCCTAAAAAATAAATGAACAAATTAATTAAACTTTTTAGTGGAAAGGAAAAAATACTATTTTCATCCAAATATAATTAAAACTTCTTAAAAAGAGCTTTCCAAATGTTATTGTTTTGCTACATCATTCCAATTATTTTTACAATTATCAACTTGTTAACATTTACCTATGAAGTGACTGCAAAATTAAAGGAGCAAGTTGAAAAAAAGATTAGATACTTCAGCAGTGTAAGCATCAGTCAACTCTTCATTGCTGTAACAAAACTTAAAGAGAAAAGATTTGTTTGAGTTCAAAGTTTTAAGAGGTTTTAGTTCGTGGTCAGCCAGTTTCATTGCTATGGGCCTGAGGCAAGGTAGCATATTGTGGCAGGATGTGATAGAGGAAAGTTGCTCACCTAAAAGCAGCTGGGAAAGAGAGAGAGAGAGAGAGAGAGAGAGAGAGAGAGAGAGAAGGGAGGGAGGGGGAGGGGAGAGAGAGAGAGAGAGAGAGAGAGAGAGAGAGAGAGAGAGAGAGAGAGAGAGAGAAGAGACAAGGATAAAATATAGTCTCCAAGGGCATTTAGCTAAGAACCCAACCCCTTCAACTAGGTCACACCTCCTAGGTGGTAGAAACTTCCACCACCTCCCAACGGTCCATGCAAATTATGAATCTACCAATGGATTAATTCATTAATGAAATAAAAGCCCTCTTATTTCAATCAATTCCCCAAAGCTCTACCTCTGAACATTGTTGCTCTAGAGACCACACCTTCAACACATTGGGGGAATATCTCATATCAATACCACAAGGTAAGCTAAATATATTTGATTTGAAAAAGTTTTTGGAGATAACTGCTTGCCAAATAGAGGTAGCAATGATAGGGAGAAAATAGTCCAGAATTATGTAGGTTGGCTACATACATCCTCAAACATCCTGATAGTTTGTCATTATAGTTTTAGATATAAGTGAAAATCACTAATGAGAAATTTCTCAGACATTATTTATCATTTTTTTTCACAGCAGGCAAAAAAAAATGTAAGAAATATGAGAAGGAAGAGCCTGAAGGCAAAATAAGAGTCATGTCTAATCTGAAATTCTGACACTGTGTCTTTGGATAATTAAAAGTTGAAGACTGTATACTTCTTCTTTATCCCTTGAAATAATTGAATATAAACAAATAAATAGAATAAATAAATGAAATCCCTTATTTGACAAAATTTGCCTGTTATAGTTGCTACTGGATGAGCAAATATATATCCATTTTATAAGAATAATTTCCATTCTATGCACAAACATTTATTTCTTAAATACATGCAACTATTCCTTCACTAAATTATTAAAAATTTTACTTGCAAAATAAATGATTTTGTTGTACCAAAGGGAAAAAAGTTGACTGAAGGAAAGGAAATACACTGCATAAATAAAACCAAGATAATTTCCTTAAAAAAAAAAAAAACTCCCTCATTTCAGATGTTTTTAGACCAGTTTTTATGCATCAGGCACAGCTACTTAAATCCTAACCAAGAAAAATAAATTGAGCAGCCTTTCTTGTACAAAAAAAGTGATTAATATGTTACCTTGAAAATGGAAATAAAACTATTAATATAAAATGATAATTTTTAATAGGCAAATAGAAAAAAAATTGCTCTTTTTTCCCAAAATGTTATGCTTTGAGAAGAAGTAATTACAAACAAAACAAAACCCTGGTTTGAGTCAACTAGATAATTTTTTCCTTAATTGTAAAAGAGAATTTAAGACATAAATCTGAAAATACAGCAAAGCTTCTCCTAAATTATTAAAAAGTTATTTATATTAGGCAAGACTGCAAATAATCTAAATATCCTATCATAGAATGACCAAACAAATCAGAGAACATAATCAGTTATATAACAAAGTAATAAACTCACACATTCAAAAAACATTAATAACATGAAAAAATAATTATAAGTTATTACTTAAAAGTTTAAAAACAGTATGTAACACTATCTATGAATGATCCAAATTCTAAAATAAAATCTTCCAAAATGTCAACAATGGTTCTCTGGGCAGTGAGATTTTGTGCTATGTTAATCTTCCTTAGTTTTTTTCTTTTTTCCATTTTTTAAAATGAATTTATACTTCTAATATGTTTGGTAAAAGGGTTATTTTATAATAACCCTTAAAATTATTGATCTTCACAGGGCTGGGATTGTGGTGAGCGCTTGCCTAGCACATGCAGGGCCCTGGGCTTGGTCCTCAGCACCACATAAAAATAAATGAATGGAATAAAGGTATTCTGCCCAACTACAACTAAAAAAATAAATATTAAAAAAATTTGATCTTCAGAATCCTTTACATCCGTAAAAATTATTGAAGATACCAAAGAGCTTTAGCTAATGTGGCATATATATACTTCAATATAGCAATTAAAGTTTCAATATTTGTTTTTAAATGACAGTAATAATCCAGCAATATATTAACATATTTTATGATAAATTATATTTTCCAAAATGAAAAAAGAATAATGAGTCTAAAGTGCAGTGGTTTGCATGAGTATTTCCTGCAAGTAGTCCCAGCTAGTTGGTAGACTGAGGCAGAAGGATTACAAGTATGAGGCCAGCCTGGGCAATTTAATGAGATACTATCAAGAAAGAAAAGAAAAGAAAAGAAAGAAAGCTGTGGATATAGCTCATTGGTAGAGCACACCTGGTTCAATTGACAAATTAGAAAAAAAGTTGTAATGTTTCACAGTTTATTTTGGGATTGTGGCTCAGCAGAAGAGTGCTTACATAGCACACACAGGGCCCTGGGCTCAATCCTCAGCATCACATAAAAATAAATGAATGGAATAAAGGTATTGTGTCTAACTACAACTAAAAAAATAAATATTTTTAAAATTTGATCTTCAGACTCCTTTACACTCTTAAAAATCTTCCTTCCTCAATTTTTTTTCTTTAGTATTGGTATCTTTAAAAGAGATTAAAGAATTTCTTTACTGTATGATATAATATTAATTTTTTTTCCTAGTACTGGGGATTGAACCCAGAGGTGCTTAACAACTGAGCGACATCCACTGTCTTTATTTTTTTTCTATTTTTTTATTATTAGTTGTTCAAAACATTACAAAGCTCTTGACATATCATATTTCATACATTTAATTCACACGGATTATGAATTCCCAATTTTACACCGTATACATATTGCAGATTCACATCAGTTACACATCCACTTTTTTACATACTGCCATACTAGTGTATGTTGTATTCTGCTGCCTTTCCTATCCTCTACTATCCCCCCTCCCCAACCCTCCCCTTCCCTCCCATCTTCTCTCTCTACCCCATCTACTGTAATTCATTTCTCTCTTTTTTTTCCCTTTTCCCCTCACTTGCTCTTATATGCAACTTTGTATAACAATGAGGATCTCCTTCCTTTACCATGCAATTTCCCTTCTCTCTCCCTTTCCCTCCCCCATCACGTCCCTGTTTAATGGTGATCTTCTTCTCATGCTCTTCCTCCCTGCTCTGTCCTTAGTTGCTCTCCTTATATCAAAGATGACATTAGGCATTTGTTTTTTAGGGATTGGCTAGCTTCACTTAGCATAATCTGTTCTAGTGCCATCCATTTCCCTGCAAATGCCATGATTTTGTCATTTTTTAGTGCTGAGTACTACTCCATGGTGTATAAATGCCACATTTTTTTTTATCCATTCATCTACTAAAGGGCATCTAGGTTGGTTCCACAGTTTAGCTATTGTGAATTGTGCTGCTATGAACACTGTTGTAGCAGTATCCCTATAGTACGCTCTTTTAAGGTCTTTAGGGAATAGTCCAAGAAGGGGAATAGCTGGGTCAAATGGTAGTTCCATTCCCAGCTTTCCAAGGAATCTCCATACTGCTTTCCAAATTGGCCGCACCAATTTGCAGTCCCACCAGCAATGTACAAATGTACCCTTTTCCCCACATCCTCGCCAGTACTTGCTGTATTTGACTTCATTAATAATGGCTGCCAATCTTACTGGAGTGAGATGGTATCTTAGGGTGGTTTTGATTTGCATTTCTCTGACTGCTAGAGATGATGAACATTTTTTCATGTACTTGTTGATTGATTGTATGTCCTCCTCTGAGAAGTGTCTGTTCAGGTCCTTGGCCCATTCGTTGATTGGGTTATTTATTATCTTATTGTCTAATTTTTTGAGTTCTTTGTATACTCTGGATATTAGGGCTCTAACTGAAGTGTGAGGAGTAAAAATTTGTTCCCAGGATGTAGGCTCCCTATTTACCTCTCTTATTGTTTCTCTTGCTGAGAAAAAACTTTTTAGTTTGAGTAAGTCCCATTTTGTTGATTCTTGTTATTAACTCTTGTGCTATGGGTGTCCTATTAAGGAATTTGGAGCCCGACCCCACAATATGTAGATCGGAGCCAACTTTTTCTTCTATCAGACGCAGAGTCTCTGATTTGATATCAAGCTCCTTGATCCATTTTGAGTTAACTTTTGTGCATGGTGAGAGAAGGGGATTCAGTTTCATTTTGTTGCATATGGATTTCCAGTTTTCCCAGCACCATTTGTTGAAGATGCTATCCTTCCTCCATTGCATGCTTTTAGCCCCTTTATCAAATATAAGAAACTTGTAGTTTTGTGGATTGGTCTCTGTGGTCTCTATTCTGTACCATTGGTCCACCCGCCTGTTTTTGTTACTATTGCTCTGTAGTACAGTTTGAAATCTGGTATCGCTATACCTCCAGATTCACACTTCCTACTTAGAGTTACTTTTGCTATTCTGGGTCTTATATTTTTCCACATGAATTTCATGATTGCTTTCTCTATTTCTACAAGAAATGCCGTTGGGATTTTGATTGGCATTGCATTAAACCTATAGAGAACTTCTGGTAATATCGCCATTTTGATGATGTTAGTTCTGCCTATCCATGATAGGCAAATATCCAAATATCCAGGGTATATTTTTCCATCTTCTAAGATCTTCTTCTATTTCTCTCTTTAGGGTTCTGTAGTTTTCATTGTATAAATCTTTCACCTCTTTTGTTAGGTTGATTCCCAAGTTTTTTTTTTTTTTTTGAGGATATTGTGAATGGGGTGTTTTTCCTCATTTCCATTTCAGAAGTTTTGTCGCTGATATACAGAAATGCCTTTGATTTATGCGTGTTGATTTTATATCCTGCCACTTTGCCGAATTCATTTATTAGTTCTAGTAGTTTTTTTGTAGACCCTTTTGGGTCTTCTAGGTATAGAATCATGTCATATGCAAATAGTGATAATTTAAGTTCTTCTTTTCCTATTTTTATGCCTTTAATTTCTTTCATCTGTCTAATTGCTCTGGCCAGTAGTTCAAGAACTATATTGAATAGAAGTGGTGATAGAGGGCATCCCTGTCTTGTTCCAGATTTTAGAGGGAATGACTTCAGTTTTTCTCCATTCAGAATGATGCTAGCCTGAGGCTTAGCATAGATAGCTTTTACAATGTTGAGGTAAGTTCCTGTTATCCCTAGTTTTTCTAGTGTTTTGAACATAAAGGGATGCTGTACTTTGTCAAATGCTTTTTCTGCGTCTATCGAGATGATTATATGGTTCTTATCTTTAAGTCTATTGATGTGGTGAATAACATTTATTGATTTCCATATATTGAACCAGCCTTGCATCCCAGGGATGAATCCTACTTGATCATGGTGCACAATTTTTTTGATGTGTTTTTGTATCCGATTCGCCAGAATTTTATTGAGGATTTTTGCATCTAGGTTCATTAGAGATATTGGTCTGTAGTTTTCTTTCTTTGAAGTGTCTTTGTCTGGTTTCAGAATCAGGGTGATGTTGGCCTCATAGAATGAATTTGGCAGAGCTCCCTCTTTTTCTATTTCCTGAAATAACTTGAAAAGTATTGGTATTAATTCTTCTTTAAAGGTTTTGTAAAACTCCACTGTATACCCATCTGGTCCTGGGCTTTTCTTGGTTGGTAGTCTTTTGATGGCTTCTTCAATTTCATCCATTGATATTGGTCTGTTCAAATTTTGTGTATCCTCCTGACTCAGTCTGGGCAAATCATATGACTTAAGAAATTTATCGATGTCTTCACTATCTTCTATTTTATTGGAATATAGGGTTTCAAAATAATTTCTAATTGTCTTCTGTATTTCTGTAGCCTCTGTTGTGATATTGCCTTTTTCATCCCGTATGTTAGTAATTTGAGTTCTCTCTCTTCTTCTCTTCGTTAGCATGGCTAAGGGTCTGTCGATCTTATTTATTTATTCCAAGAACCAACTTTTAGTTTTGTCAATTTTTTCAATAGTTTCTTTTGTTTCAATTTCATTGATTTCCGCTGATTTTAATTATTTCTTGCCTTCTGCTACATTTGCTGTTGTTTTGCTCTTCCTTTACTAGGGCTTTGAGATGAAGTGTGAGCTCATTTATTTGTTGTTTTTTTCTTTTTTTGAGGGATGACCTCCAGGCAATGAATTTCCCTCTTAAACTGCTTTCATTGTGTCCCATAGATTCCGATATGTTATGTCTGTATTTTCATTTATCTCTAAGAATTTTTTGATTTTCTCCTTTATGTCTTCTGTAACCCATTGATTATTCAGTAACATATTGTTCATTTTCCATGTGATGCAGGATTTTTCCTTCCTTCTTTTATCATTGATTTCCAGTTTCATTCCATTATGATCAGATAAAATGCATGGTATTATCTCCACCCCTTTATATTTACTGAGGGTTGCCCTATGGCATAATATATGGTCTATTTTTGAGAAGGATCCATGTGCTGCTGAGAAAAAAGTATATCCACTTGATGATGGGTTGATATATTCTATATATGTCAGTTAAGTCTAGGTTATTGATTGTGTTATTGAGTTCTATAGTTTCTTTATTCAACTTTTGTTTGGAGGATCTGTCCAATGGTGAAAGAGATGTGTTGACGTCACCCATAATTATTGTGTTGTGGTCTATTTGATTCTTGAACTTGAGGAGAGTTTGTTTTATGAACGTCGCAGCACAATTATTTGGTGCATAAATATTGATGATTGTTATGTCTTATTGGTGAATGGTTCCTTTTAACAGTAAGTATATAATGTTCTTCCTTATCCCTTTTGATTAACTTAGTCTTGAAGTCGATTTTATTCGATATGAGGATGGCCACCCCTGCTTGCTTACAAGGACCATGTGTGTGGTATGTTTTTTCCCAACCTTTCACCTTCAGCCTGAGTATGTCTTTTCCAATCAGATGTGTCTCCTGGAGGCAGTATATTGTTGGATTTGTTTTTTTAACCCATGTTACCAGCCTATGTCGCTTTATTGGTGAGTTTAAGCCATTAACGTTTAGAGTTACTATTGATATATGGTTTGTACTTCTAGCCATGTTTGATTGTTTATCTTTTTTTTTTATTTGGTTTGTTTCTCCATGATTAGCTTTCCCCCCACCCTCTCACTTTACTGAGGTACTTCCCACTGTTGGTTTTGGTTATTGTTTTTCATTTCTTCCTTGTGTAGTGTTTTGCACAAGATGCTTTGCAATGCTGGTTTTCTGGCTGCAAATTCTTTTAACTTTTGTTTATCATGAAAGATTTTTATTTCATTGTCATACCTGAAGCTTAATTTTGCTGGATACAAAATTCTTGGCATCCATTGTCTTTCAGTATTTGAAATACATTGTTCTAGGATCTTCTCGCTTTCAGTGTCTGTGATGAAAAATCCGTTGTTAACCGTATTGGTTTACCCCTGAATATAATCTGCCTCCTTTCTCTTGTAGCTTTTAATATTTTCTCTTTGTTCTGTATATTGGAAATCTTCATAACAATGTGTCTTGGCATTGGTCTACTGTGATTTTGTATGCTCGGTGTCCTGTATGCATCTAAAATTTGTACATCCATTTCCTTTTTTATATCTGGATAGTTTTCCATAATTATTTCATTCAACAGATTGCTCATTCCCTTGGTTTGAACCTCTATACCTTCCTCTATCCCGATGATTCTTAAATTTGGTTTTTTTATGTTATCCCATATCTCTTGGATGTTTTTCTCGTGATTTTTTACCAGCCTTTCTGAGTTGGCTAGACTCTTTTCAAGATGATATATTTTGTCTTCATTATCTGACGTTCTGGCTTCTACTTGCTCCACTTTGTTAGTGATACTCTCATTTGAGTTTTTAATTTGGTTTATAGTTTCCTTCATTTCTAGGATTATTATTTGATTTTTTAAATAATCTCTATCTCCTGATAAAGATGCTTATTTGCTTCTTTTATCTGTTTATGTAATTCATTTTCAATGTGTTCTTTCATTTTTGAATTTGCTGTCTCATGTCCTCTTTAAGATGCCATTCCATCTGTTTAAGGTATTCCTTGAGTTCTCTATTTGACCATTTTTCTGATGCCTCTAGGTCCTCCTGAATATTTAGGCTGTCCTGCATTGTTTGTACTCCTTTTCTTCCTTGCTTTTTCATGCAGCTCATGTTACTTATTGTTCTGTTTGACTGCTGAGTTACTGTTTACTCCTATAAATTTATTTGGTTTTGTGTATCTCTGGGGTCTCTCTTATGTGATGGGAGACTATGACTAGAGATGATGAGTTTTGTTGCACTTTAAAGCAGATTCTTCGTTTCTTAAACTGTGTATGGATTCTGATGGCATATAGCGGTCTGCGGTTTGGTCTTGGGACTTATATTTAGGTCGAATGATGTGATGTTATTGAGGTTGGTATCTCTTGGCAACCTTGGAAGGTTGCTCTACTGATGAGGGATATTAACAGAAGAATGGTCTGGAGTATTTGTGGGTAGCTAGGGACTTGGTAGCACTATATAACACCTCAGAACATTTACCTATACATATTTAGTAAATTACACATAATCAGCGTCGTGATGCTTGGGAGGAAAGTTATTAGAAGGGGAGGGAAGAAGTCACTAAAGGGAATGAGAGTAAACAGGTAGAATTCAAGGAAAGGGGAATAAGGAAATTGAAAAGAAATGAAAAGACAAAAGAAAAAAATAGAAAAGAAAAAAGAAAAATTTTAAAAAATAATTTTAAAAAAATTAAAATAAAAAATAATTTTATTTTATTTTTTTTATTGGTTGTTCAAAACATTACATAACTCATGACATATCATCTTTCATACATTTGATTCACGTGGGTTATGAACTCCCATTTTTACCCCAAATACAAGTTGCAGAATCACATCGGTTACACATCCACATTTTTTCATAATGCCATATTAGTAACTGTTGTATTCTGCTACCTTTCATATCCCCTACTATCCCCCCTCCCCTTCCCTTCCATCTTCCCTCTCTACCCCATCAGCTGTTGTTCAATTCTCTCTTGTTTTTTTTCCCCTTTCCCCTCACCATCTCTTATATGTAATTATGTGTAACAATGAGGGTCTCCTTCCATTTCCATACAGTTTCCCTTCTCCCTCCCTTTCCCTCCCACCACTCGTCTCTGTTTAATGTCAGTCTTTTCCTCATGCTCTTCTTCCCTGCTCTGTTCTTAGTTGCTCTCCTTATATCAAAGAAGACATTTGGCATTTGTTTTTTAAGGATTGGCTAGCTTCACTTAGCATAATCTGCTCTAATGCCATCCATTTCCCTGAAAATTCCATGATTTTGTCATTTTTTAGTGCTGCATAATACTTCATTGTGTATAAATGCCACATTTTTTTTATCCATTCAATACCCGGCACAGGGGGAAAAAAGTTAGTTGAAATATAGAAACTGTATCTTCTATTCTGGTCTTCTTGCCTATTTTAGTGCCAACCATGCTGTTTTTGTTACTATAGCTTTATAGTATAATTTAAGGTCCAGTATTTTGTTGCCTCCTGCTTCGTGTCTCTAAGGATTGCTTTGGATATTCTGGGCTTCTTATTTTTCCAACTGAATTTCATGATTCTTTTTCTATTTCTATGAAGAATGTCATTGAATGTTTCTGATGGAAACTGCATTGAATCCATAATAATGCTTTTGATATTATGGCCATTTTTGACAATATTGACTCTGCCTATCCAAGAACATGGGAGATCTTTCCATTTTCTAAGGCCTTCCTCAATTTTTTTCGTTAGTAGTCTGTAGTTTTCATTGTAGAGATCCTTCACCTCTTTTGTTAAATTGATTCCTAAGTATTTTATTTTTTTGGAGGCTACTGTGAGTGGGATAGTTTTCCTAATATCTCTTTCAGCTGCTTTATCCTTAGAGTATAGGAATGCAATTGTTTATGGATGTTAATTTTGTATCCTACTACTATGCTGAATTCATTTATGAGTTCTAGAAGTTTACTGGTGGAGTTTTTTGGGGTCTTCTAAATATAAAATCATGTTGTCAGCAGAGATAGTTTTCTATTCCTATTCATACCCTTTAATTTCTTTCTTTTGCCTGATTGCTCTGGCTAGAGTTTCAAGGACTAGGTTGAACAGAAGTGGTTAAAGTGGGCATCCTTGTCTTGTTCCTGTTTTTAGAGGAAATGCTTTCAGTTTTTCTGTTTAGAATGTGTTAGCCTTGGGTTTGTCATATTTAGCTTTTACAATTTTAAAGTATGTTCCTTCTATCCCTAATTTTTCAAGTGTTCTAAACATGATCAAATGCTGTATTTTTGTCAAATGCTTTATCTGCATCTATTGAGATAACAGTGATTCTAGTCTTTAAGTCTGTTTATGTGGTGTATTACATTTATTGATTTCTCCATGTTAAAGGAGGGGAGGGGAAGAAGTTCAGTAGATTAGACAAAGGGGAAAGAAAGAAAGGGAGAGGGGAACAGGAATAGGAAAGACAGTAGAACAAATATAATTTTCCTATGAATACATTTGAAAATACTTAAATGAACCCCACCATCATGCTTACTCACAAGAATGGGATCCTAATTAGAATAAGATATATCCTTTGCTTATATAATTTTACCAAAATAGATTCTACTTAATTCTATAATTAAGAATCAATAAAATAAAATTTAAAACATACAGAAACTGAAACAAAATCAATAAGCTTCTTGTGCTGCTACACTAAAACCAATTGTGTATCTTGTACTTTTTTTTCTTTTTCTATCTTGTACTTCAATTGGATGTTTTACTTGCACCTGATTTTGTAACTGATCTTTTAGGAAATACTGATACATTGAGTTTTGTGGATCTTCCTAATGTTGACACATTTCATTATAAAACATCAAAAAAATTACCTTCATAAATTTTATCTGTGATTTCACAAGAAAATTTGAAGCATTAGAAAATCATCAGGTAGGTCAAGGGGATGAACCCAGTTTTGCAAAATTGTAACTAGAAAGCTTGGACTTTTTCCACTGCCATCAAACACTATCAGCTGTTTTCCTTGAAGGAACCAGCAT
Source organism: Urocitellus parryii (assembly GCF_045843805.1). Lineage (NCBI taxonomy): Eukaryota > Metazoa > Chordata > Mammalia > Rodentia > Sciuridae > Urocitellus > Urocitellus parryii. The sequence goes on along the minus strand of NC_135531.1, from coordinate 57,441,268 downwards.
ATTCCATTCATTTTTTTAAAATGCCATATAACCAATGAAAATAGCCAATTTGTCAATTATGCTTCAAAGTTAGAAAATAAAAAAGTGAAACTAGTTTTCTTAACAATATTTACAATAAGTGCACTTGTACTTTCTTCAAGACTACTGTGTAATTCAGTACACACAGAAATGTTTTAAACGCACTTGCTTTGTTATCACATAGGATATTAAAAAGATATATATTCAAGATTAAACATTTAATAAAATCAACAACTTTTCTGCTTTGTCACATTCTTTAGTGAAACTGGCTTTTTTTTTAAATGCTAGTACATGGCAGTGAAAAATAAGATAACCGCAGTATTGTTTGGTGCCACTGCACTGATTTCTACTAAGGTTCCAGCATTTTACTCACTACTGCTTTAGCATTGTCACACAAATGGAAACACTATTAAAGGGGCAAATAATATGTTACTATTATTATGAAAATAGTTTTGACCTTAAGAGACTCCCCAAAAGAATATCAGGAACTCCTAGAGAGTTCTCAGGAATTCACAGAACATACTAAAAGAACTGAAAGAATAGTCTCCCAAAGTTTAATAGTTACACTAATTCTAATTTCAATAAGCTTTACAAATTCTTCCTTTATGTTATGCTATAAACTTGCTTTCAAAATATAATAGAATCAATTTATCTTAATCTGATTCAGTCTTCTTATGAAATAAATCTTACCTGGAATGTTTGTAAAACACATTTATGCTACTCAACGGGCAATTATTTAAAGATCTACAATAATTCTGAAACTCTTTAAGAAAATAAAGACATACCTCAGATGTACAAAGTGACCAAAAAAATGGGGCTAAAAAACCCATAATATGGGGCTAGGATTGTGGCTCAGTGGTAGAGCACTTGCCTTGCACATATGAGGCACCTGGTTCAATCCTCAGCACCACATAAAATAAATAAATTAGTAAAACAAAGGTAATGTGTTCATGTTCAATTTGAAAAAAAAAATTTTTTAAACCCACAATATAATAAAGCCAAAACTTGGTATACTTACTGTGACACAGCTTGATTTTGTGCTGTTTCATCTTGAGGTTGCTAGGAAGAAAAAACAGTAGTTTTTTTATATGTGCTAATCTAATAAAACAAGATAAAAAATTAACATTTAAGATAAGTCTTATTTTATTGTGGCAAAATATACATAAAATTTACCATAATAACCATTTTTAGATGTATAGTTCTATAGTCCTCAGTAATTCAGTTGTTGTGCAACCACTACCACCATTCATCTCCGGAACATTGTTGGGTTCTCAAACTCCATATCCTAAACACGAATACTCTATTTCCTTCTCTCTCCACCCATGGCAACCATAATTCTACCTCCTGTCTCTCTGAATCTGACTATGCCAGGAACATCATAAAAGAGGCATCATACAATATTGTCATATGGGGACTACTTTATTTCACATAGTACAATGTCTTCAAGGTTCATCCATGTGGTAGCATGTATCAGTATTTTTCCTTTTCTTAAGGTTGAATAATCTCCATTTCAGGAATGTGTCACATTTTGTATATCCATTCATCATTGAGGACACTTCCATTGCTTCCATCTTTCTTGGCTATTATGAATGCTGCTACTATGAAGATAAGTGTACAAATATTTCTTCAAGTCCCTGCTTTTAGTTCTTTCAGGTGTACCCTCAAAAGTAGAACTGCTAGATCATATAGTGTTACTATGTTTAAATTTTTGAGGAAACTGCCATATTTCCCATAGGACTATACCATTTTATATTCCCACCTGCAAAGCACAAAGATTTCAATTTCTCTACATCCTTATCAACACTTTTTTTTTGTAGTTGCAGATGGACAGAATGACTTATTTTGTTTATTTGTATGTGGTGCTGAGGATCAAACCCAGTGCCTCATGCATGCTAGGCAAGTGTTCTGCCACTGAACTATAGCCCCAGCCCTTGATAATGTCTTCTGACATCTTAAAATTTCCATTAAGTCTTTCTAGGTCCTTCTTATCATGTATTTTAATGAATCCACCTCTACATATGAGATAAGGGTACAGAAAGGGAAAAGGATTCAATCTGGATCCACACCTCTCAGACAGAGTCCTGCATTTCAGAGAAAGAAGTGGTAGAAGTGGCCTGCTTACAATAACTGCAAAACTGAACAATAATAATTATTATATTTATAATAATAATTTAATTTTATAATTATTAAAATGTTTTATAATTTTAATTATTAAAATAATGCTTATTATATTATTTATTATTATTCCCTAACAAACAAGTATCTTTGAGGTGACCAAATATTGATTATGAGACTAGCAGTGCCCACTGTATTACTCAAGGATCTCCAGAGACACAAAACCAATAGAGGTGTGTGTGTGTGTGTGTGTGTGTGTGTGTGTACATGTATATACATATATATGGTATTTATTATAAAGAGTTGACTCCCATGATTATTGAAACTAAGTCCAAATCTACACTGTAGGCTGTCAGGCTTGAGACCAAGAAAGTCAGGGCTGAAGTTTCAATCTGAAGGTCTTCAGACAGAAAACCCAGAGAGCCAATGATACCGATGAAGTCTAAAGACCCGCAGGGAAAAGCTATCCAAAGTAGGCTGATAATCAAAGTAGGCTGATGGAGCAGTTGAGGTCCAAAGGCAGCCTGTTGGAGAATTCTCTCTTGCTGAGAGAGGCAGGTCTTTTTATTCAAATCAGGTATTCAACTGATTTGATGAAGTCTACCCACAATACAGAGGGCAATCTGTTTTACGCAAGTATACTGATTTAAGTGATAATATCATCTGAAACATCATCACAGAAAAAGATTTGAATATCATCTGAAACATCATCCCAGAAAAATATTTGACAAATTATTTGGATACTTCATGACTGAGTCGAGTTGACACACAAAATTAACCATCCCACACAACTTTGATAGACACAATGTCTCCAAAGTTTAGTATCACTAAACTCTCCAACTGAAATAAAAATTTATTTATGTAAAATTTAAAAACTGATTCCTATGCAGCACATTTAAAAACTAGAAAAGCTATTGCAAGACCCAAACCAAAAGTATTTCAAGATTTCAAACCAAAGGTATTGAAAGATACCAAATCAAAGATCCTCTGTTTCTTCTGCTTGTCCTTATTTAAAATAGGCCATCATTTCTAAAATATTCGTCTTTGAAGTTGAAATGCCAATTGGTATCTGAGTATTTAGGTAGCAATTACTTAGAACTCTGATTCAATTTATAAAAACAATATACTTCTTTCTTTAACTCGGAGAAAATATTTTACCAGATCTCTCCATTTCTATATGTGATCAAATCAATTTTTCTATATAGTTTAGTTTCAAAAGGTTTATTTTCACAGTCCTTTAAAGCAATTTTTCCAAGCTAGCCAACCATTGGAAATTACTTCGGAGGCTTTCAAAAAATGGGCATTTCCAGGTTCTACATAAACATAATCTGGAAATTCATATTTTTAAAAAACTATCCAAAGTAGGCTGATAATCAAGCTTTCAAAACCATGTGCTAAGGTACATTTGAAGACCTGGTATAATAACCACATAGCAAATGCTTATAAGATAAATGGAAAAAAAATATTCTTATTTCACAGTTACAGAAGCTAGAGGGAATTTTTTTCTTCATTCAAAAATTGTAAACCCAATTTTTAAACAAATTATTAGGAGTCAAATAAGGCTATCTTAGTTTCAAGGACAAATATTTGGTGTTAAATTTTTCTCTTCATCAGAAATAAATACTGTGATAAATCTTCCTAGCTACAATATTAAATAGACCCTCACAGACAGTCTTTGCAACTGCTGACAGTTTCTAAGTGCTTACTGAATTACCCCTTACCATTCCCCTTGGTGTTTGAATTCAGAAACAAAATTCTTAAGCTAAGTATGCGAATGTCTACACAACACACATATTCATACACATAAAACAACAGAAAGGTTTTAAGCAGCCCAAATCTCAAATTGTATTATAAAAACTAGCACCTTCTTCACAAATTTAAGATGATCTCTGACATACATAGAGATGAAAGTTTCAATTATTATATCCTATTTTAACCTCTGTTCCTTTCTCTTCCATATGTCTAACAAAAAAAAAAAAAGAAAGCTATGGGCAGGGGGGAATACTATATATCCCCCCCAAAAAAAACAAATGAACTTCATCAAAGCTATAGTAAAGAAATAGAATGACTAATTAAGAGACTGTTTTAAAGGGAGGAAAAAGGGAAAAAGCAAAATACTAGACAAAAGAATTGTCACTGTTAATTTGCCAGTGAGATAACATTTTTAATTTTTAATAAGTGTGTATTCAATCATACTTATGGCTCCACACCTGTAATACTGCATCCGCACTAAGAACAGTCATCATCTTATTTTCATTCATTTGCTCTTGCAGACCCTCACTGAGTTTGTGCCCAAGTTGAATCTCAGGAGAAGGAATGCCTAGAATGAAATATAATCGTAAGTCATTTGCAATAGTTTTATTGATCTCCTTCGACTCAGGATTTCATAGATACTGCAAAATTTCATTAAAAATCATTTTGTAGGAGGTAAGGATATAGTTCAGTGGTAATGAGGGTGATTAGCTTCTGTAACTCCCTGGGTTCAATCCCCAGCATAAAAAAAAAAAACTCAAAACCAAATAAAACCCTTTGTGTATAATTCCTTAACTGTCACTTTTATGTGCCAATGTTTTAAAGTTTCCAGTTAGCAGGAGACACATATGCTACACTGAATGAAATACTACTTTATTTCTCTGTTTCAGGATGAATGAATACAACCAATAAGTACAGAAAATGATATAGACTTAAATACCAAAAAATAAATAAATAAACTTTTTCCCCACTTCATTTTAGATCATATTTTAAAACTCATAATATTAGTAGATAATTGAAGAAAAACCAGTTTTGTTCTCAAAAAGGCAAATAAAACTCATATTTTAAATTTTTTTCTTTTCAAGTTCCTAAAAAAAATATCAAAAAAAAAAATTGAATAGTTGCTTTTTGCTTCATCCTTAGCAACAATGGAATAAAATAAAATGTACCTCTTATAGATCAAAAGATGGGAATGAATTAGAGGAAAATTAAACAAATGGTAAACGGCTTCCTACGGACAATGTTTATATCTCTCCCGAAATTCTCATGGTGAAGCCCTAATCCCTATGTGACGATATTAGGGGGGCCTCTGAGAGGTAATTAGGTTTAGATTAATTCACAAGAGTGGAGCCTTCATATGGGATTAGCATCCTTGTAAAAATGAGAGAAACCAGAGTGTTTTCTACATAAGTACACAGATCAGATCATATGAGCACACAGCAATATGCCAGCTGTCTGCAGGTCAGAAAAAAGGCCCTCATCAAGCACCAAATCTCCCAGCACCTTGATCTTAAAACTCCAAGATCTTGGAATTCTTGAGAAAAAAAATCTGTAGATTAAGCCATTTAAGTTATGTTATTTTGTATAGCAGCCCAAGCCAACTAAGACACAGTTTGTCACTCAACATAGGAAAAGAAAGAGAGTCCTTAAAAGTAACTCTGGATTTCTTACATTAGAATTCCAAAAAAACCACCCAACTCAGAAAAAATGTGGCCAACTAAAATCGCAAAAAGGCAAATTGGAAGCACACAGTGGGTAAAGTCTCATACTTCACTGAGCTTGTTGCCTATACCTATGAAACTTAGTATGAATACTGTAGCCGCCTACTCTGTATAGGATATTTTCCTTACCACGTACAAAAATGTACTAAAACCTAAAGATGATAAAATAATGTAGTGATGGCACAGAAATAGTCACATAGATCAGTGAAACAAAATGGAGTGGGAAATATATATGTGTATATATGACAATAATTTTATTTTAAACAGAACAAGATTGATTACTCAAAAAAATTATATTGGATTTCTTTAGCTATTCTGGGTCTCTTACTTTTCCAGATGAATGGAACCACCATTTGACCCAGCTATCCCTCTCCTCAGTCTATACCCAAAGGACTTAAAAACAGCAAACTACAGGGACACAGCCACAACAACATTTATAGCAGCACAATTCACAATAGCTAAACTCTGGATCCAACCTAGATGCCCTTCAATAGATGAATGGATAAAAAAAATGTGGCTTATATACACAATAGAATATTACTCAGCAATAAAAGAGAATAGAATCATGGCATTTGCAGGTAAATAGATAGAGTTTGTGAATATAATGCTAAGTGAAGTTAGCCAATACAAAAAAAAATGCCTAATGTTTTCTTTGATATAAGGAGGCTGATTCATAGTGGGATAGGGAGAGGGAGCATGGGAGGAATAGATGAACTCTAGATAGGGCAGAAGGGTTGGAGGGGAAGGGAGGGGGGCATGGGGTTAGAAATGATGGTAGAATGTGATGATCATTATTATCCAAAGTACATGTATGAAGACATGAATTGGTGTGAATATATTTTGTATACAACCAGAGATATGAAAAATCATGCTCTATATGTGTAATAAGAATTGTAATGCATTCCGCTGTCATATATAAATAAAAATTTAAAAAATAATATTGGATGTGTAACTATTAGAATAAAAAAATGTTTAAAATAATAATATTGAGGCAATTGGCCAACCATTTGAAAAAATAAAGTTAGATCCTTTTTATTTCCCCATATGCCAAAATAATCTAAAGACATTAAAGATATGAATGCAAAAGACATAAATAAATGGAAATAAAGATAGAATATATTTTACAGTTTTGAGGTAGGTAAAGTAATTCTATGTTTGGGGGGAAAAAAGAAACACTGACAGAAAAGACTGACAGATTATACCACAAAATATATCATGAACAACATTAAAAGGTAACCAAGAAACTGGGTAAAACTATAATACACATGGCACAAGTTTGTATCTTTTACACATAAAATGCTCTTATAAATTAAAATATTAGGAAACATATGCAAGCAATTCACATTCAAAAAAATAATTACCTGGCAAAAAGTGAATATGTCTTGTTGAATCTAGGGGATAAAAACCATCTTCTTAGGGGCAATATGTATCAACACCTGATATGTAAACCCCTTAACAGTAAATCAACTTCTATATTATTCTTCTAAGGTAATAATCAGAAAAGTAAGCTATGGTAGATGTACAAAGATATTTATATTTGTAATAATATTGAGAAACATCATAAACATGTTTATTTTAAATAAAATACATTCATATGATGGAATGATATGTAGCAATTTAAAAGGTTAGTAGGCTTGTTTGGTACCTCTTTCTCTGGCACTTGCCATATTCTACAAAATTCCCAAAGAGGAGTCAAGACTAAAAGCAATGATCATATTAAATTTGAAGGTGCTGAAGAAGGATGATCTTGTGGTAGGCTAAGGTACACTTAATAAATTCATGAAAGTCTACTGTGAACTGGGTTTGTCAATGAGATAAACTAGAATCCAACTTGACAATCAGTTGGTCAATAGAAGAGACACACCTGGTGCAAAGGAAGGATGAAGATTCAATTAATGTATTCCAGTAGCAGACAGGTGTCTTCTTAAAAGAAAACTTGCTACTTTCCTCCAAAATATTATTCTCATAGAGTATATTCTCAGTTGAAAACAATAATTTAGTTTCACTACAATCTTTACTACCAAAGTATAGTTTTCTCTTATTTCTTTATTTTCCCCTTCCCCAGTCCTTTACTGTGCATAAAGTAACAAAGCATGTGACCAAGAATATTGCCTTTTTTTAAAAAAACTAAATGGCCAATGTATGCTTTGATCAAAATTAAATGGAGATGGGGAAAAACATTCATTCTGTAAAAATAACAAACTGTCTTCATTAGTAGCATGCTTACTCAGCTTTTCTGTTTCACTAAGTTATTTTATTTTCACTATTGTAACTAAAAAGTACACAAAACATAAAATCCTTGCATATCTTGTTTGATTGGAAATATTTAATGGTTTTCACTTGTTGTTGTAAATCAATAACAATTTTATAACTTTTTTATATGTAGTTGTTATTTGTAGCACAATCTGTACTTAAGTAGGGAAAAATTACTTCAAAAAAAATAATGATAGGTAGTTTTCCCTTCATTCAAGCATTTCTTGTTTAAATGAACTTCTTACTTAAAATGAAAAATTAAAGTTAAAAAAAAATTACAAAAGATTGTGGTAGATCAATATAGACAAGGAAAGAACCACATGTAAAATGATAACAATTATGAAGATATTCATCTGGTATAAAAAACTCTAGAAGGATATACCAATACTAAACACTGGCAAAGAGAGCAGACTACAGAAGGAAGGAGTAAGGGATGAAAATAACCATGGTAAGTAGTTATTGTCCTTTTCAGTTTCTACATTATGTATTTCATAATTTAAAATTATTTTATATTATTAATAACTGACAAAAATAATAAATGTCAATTCATTTGGTAAAGGAAAGGGAAGGAAAGTGTGGTTGGAATATTCAAACAAATCTCTAACTCCTTTCTGGTAGCACTTTATAAATCGTAAGACGGCATTTTGAAGACCCATATTACACATTGTCTTTTCCAACTGCCAAGTAGAAAAAATACTTAAAGGAGAAACTGTGATCTTCCATTAGAAGATATGTACAGTAAAAAGACTCTGTGAACTACAAACAGTACACAAAAATTAAAAGACCTTCGTGGGTATTAAAAATTGTTTTACTCTGTTTTACACCAATTCCTAGACATCCTCCAAAATAAAAGGAAGGTTCACAGAAAAAATCCATACAAGGAAATAATCTACATCTAGTCAGCTACTGCAGAATTGATCTTGTAAGATGCAGTTTTCTAGAAATATTTAAATCAACCTAGAAGTGGGCACAGGAAGTACAGCTAACTGGTAAGTGAAACGTAATTTTTAAAAATAAACATATCAAGTATATGTGGTGTAATTTTAGTCTGTAAGAATAAGTGTAGTTATTAAGAAATATTATTTACTTTTACGAATAAGCTATAGGTTTAAGGTAGAGATTTTGGCAGTCAGGGGGAAACAAGCTATCAAGAGCGCTACTTTAATGTCTATGGATCATTCTAGGAGTCTTAAATATCTTCCAGAAGCTACAATTCCCATTTTTGTCCCTTCTATACCTTAACAGACCTTACAGCCTGTTACATATATTTATAAGAAACTAACTTTGCACAAAGTTAAGAATAGGACTAAATATAAAATTGTGGTAATGGAACAATAATAGTTGGGAAAATAATATGAGAATTCTTATTGAAAAGAATCATTCTCACCTTGGCACAATCCACTTATTCCAGGATGAACACTGAACTCAGATCTAAGAGATGTGTCTTGATCAAAGAATAACCTTTCGAATATCAAAAGAGAAAGCACATTATTATGTCTCTAAAAATAAAGACTAAGATTTTAACTATCATTTTTATTATACTTATGCTTGCTAAAATTCTTAGTTACACCACTTTTAACATTTTTATTTCAAAGTATTATTTCAGAAATGTCCACTTTAATTTTTGGATTTATTTCTCACTATGTTTGAGGTAGCATCAATGTGAGGAAAAGAGAGGACACACAGCCTTAGCCTTTGAGAAACTCTAAATCTAATGAGAGATGTACAATTTAAAAATAACAGTAATTCTCCCTGGTAAGTATGCTACTCAGCAGACATAAGTATTTATCTTTTCTACTGAAAAGGTAGGCAAAGAAAATTAGGTATGTGATGAATACCTATAGACTCAGTTACAAGGGAGCCTGAGGCAGGAGGATCACAAGTTTGAGCCTAGTGTGGGCAATATAATAGGATGCCATCCCAAAAAATATATATAAAAAAATAGGCAAAGGACTCGAAAAGATATTTCTGCAAAAATGAAGTACAAATGGTCAGTAAATACATAAAAAGATGCCCAATATCACTAATCATTAGGGAAATCAAAATCATGTGATATGCCACTTCACAATCCTTAGGACTGCTATTGTTAAAAAAAATTTTAAAGTACTGGTAAGGATGTGAAGAAACTGGAATGCATATGTGTTGCTGGTGGAAATGCAGAGTGGCATTACTATGAAAAACAGTATGGTGATTCTTAAACTTATTAAAAAGAACTGCCACTTGATTTAGCAATTCTGCTTCTGGGTACATATGAAAAAAAAAAAACTAAAAGCAGGGACTTGAACACATCGTTGTATAACTGTGTTCAGAGAAGCATGATTCATAAGAGCCAAAAGGAGGAAACAAACCAAATGTCCCTTAATGGATACATGGATAAATATGGCATAAACATACAATGGAATAGTACTCTGTTTTAAAAAGAAATGCAGATAGATATATGCTATAACATGAATGAATCTTGAAGACATTATGCTAAGTGAAATAATCCAGACTCAAAAAAGCAAATATTACATGATTCTACTCATATGAGGTACCTAGAGTAGTCAAATTTGTAGAGACAGACGGTAAAATAGTGGTTGGTATGGGTGGAAGGAGAGAAGAATGAGGAGTTATGATTTAACAGGTATATGATGTCACTACAGGATGATTAGGAAATAGTAATGGTTGAAGAACAATGTCAATGTACTTAAATAAACACTTTATTTAAGCTGTAGCTCAGTGGCAGAGCACTTTCCTAGCATGCACAGGGCACTGGGTTCAATCCTCAGCACTACATAAAAGTAAACAAATAAAATAAAGGCATTCTGTCCATCTACAACTACAAAAAAAATTTTTTTAATGGTAAATATGGTGCTAGGTACAGTGGTACCTATAATCCTAGCAGCTTGGTAGTCTGAGACAGGAGGATCACCAGTTCACAGCCAGCCTCAGCAATTAAGCAAGGCCCTAAGAAACTTAGTGAGATGTCTCTACATAAAATATACCAAAGGGCTGGGGATGTAGCTCAGTAGTTAAATGCCCCTGGGTTCAATCCCCAGTATGGCGGGGGGGGGGGGGGGGGGGAGGGGGGATAGATATGGTAAATTTTATGTAATGCATATTTTACTACAATAAAAATTTAAAAAAACAAAACAGTTTTCTAAAAAATTAATCATCTATGCTAAGGCATGCATGTGTGGTTTGGTACTAAGGGCTTTTGTTTACTTACTTGTTCATGTTCCTTTCTACTTTTTTAACTGAAAATTTCAAATACAAGTACTAACTCTGCCCCCTGCTGGTCTCCCAATAGATTTTTTTTGTCTTTTTGTTTTTTAAAGAATTTAACCTTTATTTGTTGTTTTAATGTGGTACTAAGGATCAAACCCAGGGCCTCACCTGTGCTAGGCAAGCATTCTACCACTGAGCCACAACCCAAGTCCCCCAATGGACTATTTTAAAGTGAACTCTAAACACAATAACCATTTCATATGAAAATATTTTGTATGTTAACTCTCAAATACAAAAACTTAATATAACAATAATCATGTCTTTGAAAATAACCATATCATTACACCTAAGAAGTCAATAATTCCTTAATGTTATTAAATTTAGGCTGTGGTAAGCAGATTATAAAATAGCTCCTGATATATACCCTATGTAATTTCTTCCCTTGAGTATAGGCTGGACCCAGTAATTCTTCTAATGAACAAAATACAGTAAATACAATAGAATGTTACTTCTGAGACTAGCTCACAAGAAGACATGGGCTTGAATCATGTTCTCCCTTTTGTACTCTCTCTTCTTCCCTCTGATGAAAGTCAGCATGTCATGCTGTGAACTATACTATGGAAAAGCCTACACAGTAAACTGAAAGTGGCCAAGAATCAAAGATGAAGCTGTGGCAAGGATGTGGGGAGGGGTACACATATACATTGCTGGTAGGACTACAAATTGGTGCAATCACTCTGAAAAGCAGGATGGAGATTCCTCAAAAAACTAGGAATGGAACCAATATTTGACCCAGCTATCCCACTTTTCAGTATATATCCAAAGGAGTTAAAATTAGCATACTACTGTCCTGTATATTTCCAGTAAAATGTTAATTAGACTTAAGCACACACCTGTAATCCTAGCAGCTCCAGAGGTACAGGCAGGAGAATCATGAGTTCAAAGCAAGCCTCAGCAATTTAGAGAGGCCCTAAACAACTTAGTGAGACCCTATCTCAAAATAAAAATATAAAAACTACAGAACACTAAAGAAAGAAATTGAAGAACTTAGAAGATGGAAAGATCTCCCATGTTCTTGGATAGACAAGAGTTAATATTGTCACAATGGCCATACTACCAAAAGCACTATGCAAATTTAATGCAATTCCTAAAATTTCAATGACATTCTTCATAGAAATAGAAAAAGCAGTCATGAAATTCATTTGGAAAAATAAGAGGCCCAGATTATTCAAAGCAATACTTAATGAGAAAAGCAAAGCAGGAGACCTCATAATACCAGACCTTAAATTATACTACAGAGCTATAGTAACAAAAACAGCATGATATTGGCACAAAAATAAGCAAGAAGACAATGGAACAGAATGGTAGAGACAGAGACAAACCCACAAAAATACAGTTATCCCATTCCTAGACAAAGGTGCCAAAAGCATACACTGGAGATATGGTATTGGGAAAACTCGAAATCCATATGTAGCAGAATGAAATTTAACCCCTATTTCTCATGCCACACAAAACTCAACTCAAAGTGGATCAAAGACGTACGCATTAGACCAGAAACCCTATACCAACTAGATGAAAAATGTAGATCCAATACATCATCATGTCAACTTAGGAAAAGAATTCCTCAACTAGACTCCTAAAGTGCAAGAAGTAAATTAAATATCAATAAGTGGAAGGCCATCAAATTAAAAAAGTTTCTTCACAACAAAGGGAATAATCAATAACATGAAGAGGAAGCCTACAGAATGAAAGAGAATTTTTGCCACCTACACCTCAGATAGAGCATAAATCTCCAGGATATATTAAGAGCTCAAAAAACTTAACACCAACAGAACAAACAACCCAATAAATGGGCAAAGGAACTGAACAGGCACTTCACAGAAGAAGAAATACAAGTGGTCAACAAATACATTAAAAAATGTTCAACATCTCTAGCAATTAGAGAAATGCAAATTAAAACTACACTAAGATTCCATCTCATTCCAATCAGAATGGCAACAATCAAGAACACAAGTAACAATAAATGTTGGCAAGGATATGGGGAGGGGTACACATATACATTTCTGGTAAGAGTACAAATTGGTGCAATCACTCTGAAACGCAATATGGAGATTCCTCAAAAAAACTAGAAATGGAACCAACATTTGACCCAGCTATCCCACTCCTCAGTATATATCCAAAGGAGTTAAAATTAGCATACTACAGTGACACAGCCACATCAATGTTTATAGCAGCTCAATTCACAAAAGCTATGACACCAACCTAAGTGCTCTTCAACAGATTAATGGATAAAGGAAACATGGTATACATACATAACATAATATTACATAGGAAAATGTTGAATTTTAGAATAAGTTGTAACACAGCAAAAGAAAACTAATAATAGTCATATTTTTCCAACTGTGTCTCTTCATAATCACTATGTCAATTCAGGATCAAAAAATATAAGTGTGGGCTGGGGATGTGGCTCAAGCAGTAACACACTCGCCTGGCATGCGCGGGGCGCTGGGTTCAATCCTCAGCCACACATAAAATAAAGATGTTGTGTCCACCAAAAACTGAAAAATAAATATTAAAAAAATTCTCCCTCTCTCTCTTTCTCTCTCTAAAATATGTGTGTGTATACCTTGATACACATTTACATTTAAATACTATGTCTTTTTACTTTCTTTTAAAATCTATCGATTGTCCTTTCTTCCCTGACCCATTGAAATTTATTTATTGAAAACACTGAGTTGTGTTTCCTATAGAGTATCCCACATTTTGGAATTGCTGATTTCATGTCATTTAACATGTTCTTCTGTCTCTGTATATTTCCAGTAAAATGTTAATTAGACTTAGAAGTCTGATCTAATTAAAGCTCACTTTTGGAGAACATGTAGGTAGTTAAAACAAGCAATAACAGAGTATGATTGATATTCTTTTTGTGATGTTAGTGCCCATTGATGACCACTGCCTACATCCACTCATTACTTCATAGGGAATAAATGGAATGGGGTATTTTAGTTTATCATTCTTTCTCAATTTATTATTAGAAGTAAATATATTAAAAATCTTTTGCTCATTAGTTTGTAATCTAGACACATTATCAGGGAACTAGGAAAGGTAAGGTAAATGCCAATTAACAGGGAACTAGGAAAGGTAAGATAAATGCCAACTTCTTTCTCTTTCTTGACTAGTTTTCAGAATAAAATAAAGCTTTTTAAAGACTATTTGGAACTTATAGATTTAAATCCACTGCTGTTATTATTCTTATCAAATTCTTCCATTTTTGCCTAGTAAAAACTTCTTCAAAGTGGCTCATGATGATCTTACTTGTTATGGGCTGAACTGTGTCCCCACAAATTTCTTATGTCGAAAACCTTAACCACTAATATGACTTTATTTAGAGATAAACATTTTAAAGAGGAAATCTAGATTACATGAGGTCACTAGGATCTCATTTAATAAGTCTAGGGGCCTTCTATGTAAGTACAACTGAGGAAAAGACCATGTGAAGATACAAGAAGAAAACACTGCTTGCAAGCCAAGTAGAGAGGCCTTAGGAGAAACCAACCCTGCTTGCACCTTGATCTTGGACCTCCAGCCTCCAGAACTGTGATTGAATTAATTTATTCATTTAAGCCACTAAGTCTGTAGAATTTTGTTAGGGTATCCCAAGCAAACTAATAACACCATTAGTTCTTACTATCTTCATGGCATAAGATATTCCAGGTTCATCTTAAACATCTCTTGCCTCAGACCTAAAACATCATTTCCAGTGAGACCTTTGCTTCTTTTAGGGGAAAGCCATATTTACAGTCCATAAACTAATAATTATCATTAATAATGTGATTACTTAAGAAAGTTATTTTGTGTTTCTCAGCACCAAGTGGACTTTCACAAAGATCCAAATGCAACTGGCAAAAGCAGGTTCCCTACTTTGCTTCAATGATAACTAAAAAGCTGCATTTTCTCCAAAATCTAGTAAATAGGAGCCACTTTGCCTGATTATACATATTCTGTATATATTTTCCTTATTACATAAGAAGCATCACTAAATTGGAGAAGTTTAAAATGTTTCAAGGTTTCATGCCCAGCACAGAGGTGCCTTTTTTTTTTAAATTATGTTGTACATGATAAAAGGGTTTGAAAAGAAATCCTTAGTAAATTACCATACCAAAAAATCTTTTTTCTTTTTTTCTCTTTTTTTAGTAAACTGCAAAGTTGCCCATAATATTTACCTGCTTTAATTTGTATTTTGTACTTTTTATAAAGGTTTATTGAATAATTTATTTGTTCCAATTAGTTATACATGACAGCAGAATGCATTTCGACACATCATATACAAATGGAGTGTAACTTCTCATTCTTCTGGTTGTACATGATGTAGATAATATTCTTGAAACCTAAGAATTAGATAATTGTTTTTATTTTTTTTAATATTTTTACCTTTATTTTTATTTACTTATTTTTATGTGGTGCTGAGGATTGAACCCAGTGCCTCACACATGCTAGGCAAGCACTCTATAGCTGAGCCACAACCTTTGCAGGAATCTTATTCATGTTTATGCATTATAATTATGTAAAACATTTACATGTTCAAAACACAAATGCATAAAACAAGACCTACACAGAAAGAAATTTCTAACTCTGTCCCCTCACCTACCAATTCTCTCCTTCCTGATTCTTTGGTTATAGGGTTAACTAAATCCCCAAACTTCCTAATAATACCAGCAAAATTAACAACAAAAAGAACTCCAGGGCCTGGATTGTGGCTCAGTGGTAGAGTGCTTGCCTAGCATGTGTGAGGCACTGGGTTTGATACCAGATATCACATAAAAAAAATAAAAATAAAAGTATTGTGTCCATCTACAACTAAAAAATAAAGTTAAAAAAAAAAAAGAACTCCAGCCCTTAACTTTTCTAATACATCCTCCAAGAAAGTAAATATAGGCACCTGCTGTAAGGAAAAAAAAAAAAAGCAACTTTCTTGGCTCAATTCTACTGGCCATTACTAATGATTAAAAATTCATTACTCAATCCATTACTGCAGTGCAGTTTTCAGGTAAAACATTAACTTTAATTTCCCTAAAAAGCAGAATTATTTTAACTCTTAAAATTTTTTTAGTTTTTTTTTTAACCTAAAAACTACACAAAGGGTCATGGAGGAATCTGGGGGAATAATGGAACTGTTCTTTAATTTGTTTGTGGTAGTAGTTACATAACTGAATGTGTTTGTCAAAACTCACAGAACATCAATGCTAAAAAAAAAAAAAAAAAAAAAAGTAAATTTACTGTATGGAAATTCCATCTTGAAAGGTGGAATATAAAGGCACATCAAAATATGCCACTTTATCCTAAAAATTACTTTAAGCTAAAGGCAATTAGAAAAACTGCAATGGAAGAAGGGCATTCTAATCTCCTCTTTTTCTTCCAGAATAGAGGAGATAATAACTTCTATGTAAAAGATGCCTTCCCTGTACAAGAAAAAAAACAACAACACTATTTTATAGGGAGTTAGTCTAGAAAATTCTGTACAAACAGACCTTAATTATTATCTCCCTTTAATCTGCATACATAATTACTTTTTTATAAGAGTCTTTGTTCAACTTAATACAAAAGCACATAGATTTTTGTCACTTCTTTGGTCTTTATTCCTTCACAAGAAATCCTATGTCATATGAAACTTACATTAAATTTATATTCTTTATTCCTATGCCAATTTAATCCTCAGACCTAGATGGGACCCTGAGAGGGGAGAGGTAAATTTTCTGCCCCTATTACAATCTTTTTTTTTTATTTTTTTTTTAGTTATACATGGACACGATATCTTTATTTTGTTTATTTATTTTTATGTGGTGCTGATGATAGAACCCAGTGCCTCACATGTGTGAGGCAGATGCTCTGCCACTGAGCCACAACCCCAGACCCCTATTATAATCTTAATGCAATAAAAAAGGAAAAAGATATCAGATATTAATAGTCAATATGTAAAACTTATAAATAAATATGATATTATACAATAAAATTACCAACAAGACTTTTTGTTGAACTATACAACTGATTCTGAAGTTCATATTATAAAGTAAATAAGTGTGGCTAGAAAAATAAGACTAAGGAAGGAACAACCTATATTATTTTCTGACATAAAATATTTTCAAAATGTAATACTGGCACATAAATTGACAGATCAATAAACAGAATAAGCTCCCTTGAAATACACTCATTATATATAGGGATTTAGTATATTAAAGAGGGGACATCTCGAATCAGTGAGAAAATGATGATTTTTTTCAAAAAATGATACTAGGAAAATAAATAAAATATCTAGAAAATAATTTAGTTGAATCCATACTTAACCCTCTACTTCAAAAAAATTCCATATGAATCAAAGATGTAAATGTTAAAAAATAAATCAAACAGTACTAGAAAAAAACAAGGAAGAATTCTTTTATAACTGCAGTGGGTGGAAGAAAGGCTTTTTTAATCATGAGACAAAACACAAAAAACTCAATTATCAAGATAATAAACACCCAATCTCTTTGACATAGTGCTTCTATTTTGAGAAAATAGTTTTACATGTGTTCTTAAACATATATGTACTTAGAAAATATCTCTGAAAGAATAACAAGAAATCAAACATATTGGTTGCCAATGTTTAAAAAAAATGGATGGCTCACTGAACAGAGATGAGGGAGACTTTTTATTCAGTCTTTCATTACAATCTTTTATACAGTTTTTAAATTTTGAGTCATGTAAATGTAGTATCTATTCAAAATTGTTGTAGCAAACATAGGCAATGAGGAGAAGCAGAAAAAGAAATCCCCTCTGTTTCTACCTATATTAAGATTTTGCTTTATTTTCTTCTAGCTTTCTTTCTATAGAGGTTTAAACTGTAAATTCTTTTATAAATATTGGATAAATCTGTACAAGGCTTTAGAAACTACATTTTTTTCCACCTAGGAATATATTCAAACATTCACAATACCATTCAAAATCTTTCCCAAACCATTAAATATTGATATCAGAAAGATATATCATAAATTTACTTAAGAATCATATGATCCTAAATAACTTACTTGTTTTTGAAATTTGCACTATTGCAAATAACTGAGATAATTTTCTAATATGTAAATTATTAATTATAATTTTTACTGCTTCTTTAAGGAATGATTTAAGACTATTTTTAATCCTAAAAGGAAAATGAAGATAGTGAGATCCAGAAAAATTATTCCTTCATGTTCAATCAACAAATAAGTGAAAACAGAACTTTAATTTCCTGAAGCTTAATTAAACCAAATATTAGTCAAGAACTAATATTCCAAAAGCCACAACTACTTAATTATGGATGTAGTATTTTAATAATAAAATATAACTTTAAAATTTTAAAAAAGAAATGCTGAGAACTTTTATTTAACTATTAAGACGAAAGGGAAATTTAGGGGTAAAATCTGAAAACCTGAAATACTTTTCACTGCTTTGTTAAAGCACAGTGAAGCTGTGATCCCAATGACTCAGGAGGCTGAGGCAGGAGAATTGTGAGTTTAAAGCCAGGTTTGCAACTTAGGCAGACCTGTTTCAAAATAAAATATAAAAAGGGGCTAGATATGTAACTCAGTTGTAAAGTGCCCCTGAGTTCAATCCCCAGTACCAAAAATGTACAATGACAATTTTCATGACAATTTTCATGACAATTAGGGTTTCAGTTTTATGTTATCAAAATTTTGACAACACAGAGTCCTAATGCCATACTGAGTCTGATTCACACACAAAAAAAATATTAAAATATCCATTTACAGTAACACCTCTAAAAATAGTAACCATTCTGCATTAATCAGTGCAATAGCCTCTATTTTGACATAGATCCTGCCCCAAATGGTTGTTTTCATTAGCTAATTTAATATGATTAATTTTGTTTCCTGTACTTTATATTCCGTTCCTAGCTTCCTCAATTAGGAGCATCTCCTTTTTAATAAGTATTTTATTTTGTATTAATGTTTTATTGTTTGTGTTTATTTTTATTTATTTCCCCCATATTTTTATTGGTACATTATAATTGTACATAATGGTGAGATTTGTTGTTACATATTATAACAAGTATTTTCAATCTAGGCAATTCATATGAATACATTACTAATCTATCTTGAAGGAACAGAATTAACACCTATCTTTCAGGTTCATAGGTAGCCTTTTACTATGTGCAATTATAATGTTCAGAGGACATGATTATGGAACTACCCCACTGTTACATAAATTCAAGTTCAGGTCACTGAACATAAACTCAAATTCATGTAACAATGAGGTAGTTCCATAATTCTGAATAGGATTAAATTGAGATATAACCTTAAGTACTGCCTCTTCTAATCCCAAAGGTCATGAAACTCTCCATTCTCACCAAAAACATCTTAGCAGCTACAGTTCTTCAGGAATACTGAACTATATGGAACCTTATAATGTTCTGCCTGTTGGAGATCCCTGCCCTACTAGGATCTATACTCCTCATTCCAATCAAAATTGGGAGCTCATACATGATAAACAGCCAAAATTAATCATACAGAAGTAAAGAAGATGAAGAAAAGGAAAACCAAAAAACTTGGCATTTGGCTCCAGTTCTTCTTAGACTTTGTTTCACTGAAAGAACACTAATTTTTAATATTGGTCTAGAAAGTTTGAAAGAATGTTCCTACCACATTGCAGATAAATATTTAAAAATGAATTGGGGGGCAGGGGGAGACTGGTGGGCCAAGATAGAGTGAGCCATCTATAGCCTATTTATCTAACTCATTACATCTAAAAACTCTAGAAAACTATTTTTTAAAAGGCTATCTGAGAACTCCAAAAAGTAAGCAATATCAGGTTAGACTGGAAACTGAAATTGAAATCTGAATAATCACCTGGAATATCCATTTATTATTAGAGTTACAGTTTATTATTTCTTTTGGTTTTGTTTGTTTAGGCTCTTTGGGTTTTGTTGTTGTTGTTGTTGTTCTTTTGTTTTGTTTTGTTTTAAAGTCTAATTTTGTTTTGCTTTGATTTAAAGTCTAATCCCAGAACTACACAGTGGACACAGCACCAAAAAAGAAAGAAAGAAAATCCCTATTTCCATCCAGAAGACAAAGGAAAAGAACTCCTGCATGCCAGAAAGTGTATAGGAAACCACTGGGTTTTCTTTTGTTTCTCTCTGATCTCCCAGCCCTGTCTCAAGGCCAGTCCCAGCCTCTGAGCTGTATCAATACCAACCATGCATCTGGGGCACTTAAATACTAAAGAAAAAGCTTTTTTCTAATAGAGGAACTGGGAAAGGGAGTCTGTGTAAGTTTGAGGAGTATGGGGGAAATCCCCCTCTTCTCTCTTAACTCTTTGCCCTAAAGCCTGCTCTAGCTATAGGAAATTGTTAAGAGAAACTTGTCTTTCTGGTCACATGAAACAGCAAGCAGGTATAGGGAGTGAAGCAGGTATAAGAATCCTGGAGAAGAGATAGGGAAAGGAGAGTCACCTGTACATGACCCAACATAAATTCCAGACATAGTTCTGAACTGTTCCATATGTGGAACAGACCTTAGGAAGCATAACTAAGACTTACAGAACTCAACTATGATATTAACTATTGTTCAACATCCAGATTACTTCCTTGATGGTACACACAGACAGACTCAAATAACACAGGAAAGACTAACGTAACCACCACACATACAGAAGGCAAAACAGAAGACAAAGTCTAAACTAGTAAACTAGGTTGACTGCCTATCAGAATAAATAAAAACCAACACTCTCTAAAGGATTTTAACAAGGTCAAGAGTCCACAACATAATATATTCAAAATATCCAGGATACAATCCAAAATTACTCAACATGAAAGAGATCCCATACCCCATAACTCTGGTGTTGAAAATATAAGTCAAAGAGTTTAAAGCAACTATCATAACCATCTTCTTTGAGATAAAAAGAACATTAATCAAATGGATGGGAAGATTGAAATTCTCAGGAGAGAAATATAAACCTTGAGAACCAAATGGAAAATTTTTAATTTTTTTTAGTTGTAGATGGACACAATATCTTTATCTATTTATTATTTATGTGGTGCTGAGGATGGAATCCAGTGTCTCACATGTACAAGGCAAGTGCTCTACCACTGAGATAGAATCCCAGCCTCAACCAAGTGGAAATTTTTTTTAAAAAATATTTATTTTTTAGTTTTAGGTGGACACAATATCTCTATTTTATTTTTATGTGGTGCTGAGGATTGAACCTAGTGCCTCACGCATGGTAGGCAAGTGCTCTACCTCTGAGCCACAACCCTAGACCCCAAGTGGAAATTTTAGAGGAAAAGTTTTGAGGGGCCTGTGGTTGTGGCCCAGTGGTAGATTGCATTAGAAATTATATGGTTCGAAAAACTGAGAGAAAATTTTTAAAAATTTTAAAAAATAAATAAATAGAGGCTCATGGATCTGGGAAGTAATATCACAAGATCTAATATCCACATCATTGAAGTACCAAAAGGAAAGGAGAAAGAGTGGTGTGAAAAAATATATTTGAAAGAATCATGACAGAAAACCTCCTAAAGTTGGTGAAAGATATTAATTTACAGACTGAAAAAGCTCAGTGAACTCCAAACAAGAAAAAAGAAAAGAAAAAGAAAACCATGCTCCATAATCAAACTGCTGAGCACCAAAGAAAAGAAAAAACCTTGCCTTTGTCTTCTGTTTTGCCTTTTGAGATCAGTAGAGGGTAGGAAGCAATTGGGATATATTCCATGCTTTTATAATTATGTCAAAATGGATCCTACTCTTATGAATAATTAAAAAGTACCAAGAAAAAAGAAAAAAAACTTTGAAGGCAGAGAAAAAAGTTACATACAAGAGAACAATAAATCAAATTGAGGGGGTGTAGTACAGCTTGACTAAGGGGGCAGCACACATTTTTTTTTACAGTAATGAAATTGTTCTGAATCTTGATTTGGGGGATGATTATGAGACTCCTTCATTTGATAAAATGTTCTCTATATTCCAACAAGAGCATAAACTACTATATATATATATATACATATAAAAGAACCAGAAACCTGGATATCACCCTTTACATTCTTCCCTTGCCCCTTTATATAATCAACCAGCATCTCCCACCAAATCTACTTCCTAAAGATTTCTCAAATTTGACCTTTTCCCTCCATTCCCACTGGTTCTTCCTAATTTAATCCCCATCATCTCATTCTACTTTGCTCCCAAAGCTTGCTTTGCAAAAGAAGATCCCTGCTTGAACAGTACCAGCTTTAAACTGGAAGCTTCTTAGAAATGCAGAAACTTGGACTTCACCGTAGAACTCCTGAACTGGAATCATGCACAATTTAGCAGAATTCCAGAGTGACTTAAAAGCAGATTAAAATTTGAAACCTCTAATTTGGGGCATACCAGAGTGAATGGAAATCTAATTATGATGAGCATTTTACTAGACTACACAGAGCACACATGAGGCCTTACATGGCTGCACCCTAGCTTCCTCTTTCATACTCTCCACATCATACTTTACAATTCTACAAGATTAACCCCTTGTACGTTCCAAAACACATACCACAACGCTATGCCCCTCTAAACCTTTACCCCTTTTGATCCTTGGCCAAGAATTCAACCTCTTCCTCATCTGGCTAATTCCTAAAACACCTTCAAGCTTTTATTCATAAACCAACCCTAACAAACTCTACCCTGAGGTTGAGTCTCTCTGGGCTCCTAAACTATCTTGGAAATACCTCCATCCCTAGTTTTCCTGTGGAATGTTGAAATTATCTGCCTAAGTGTTTTTCCTGGTCTTAAGTTTTCTCAAAAGCAAGCAGCCTCATCCTTTTGAGTCTTCCTATGTGGAGCACAGAGAAGATGTTTAAGAAAAGCTTTGATGAACTGAAATTCCAACTTTTTTGTCCTTCTACAACATCCGTTCAGTTGGGTCGGGACCAGTTTCTCTATCACACAGTCTTTTCCTGAGAGAAATGCTGTTCATTAGCTTGACGCAAAACTCATTTGAGGATTTCCATCCCAAGACTGTTGTGCCTGTGCAAAAGTAAATACAGCCCCAGTCTAAGAGGTAATAATTTTTTGGTAAATGCCATGAGGCCATATACTGTAAACGGTATTTTGTCGCTAACAGGCGAGTGAAGGGCCCATGGTTGTTGCTTACTTAAGAATTCTCAGCTCAGGCGTGGCTGCCCCCTCCCCCAAGGCTCTAACCTGCCCACGAGCCCTCAGCTTGCGACCCACGACTTCACTCCACCCCGAGACCCTCAAACAGCGCGTGGGCCCTCAGTGGCACGAGGGTTTGAAGCTGCAGGCCTAACTGTGGTCACCTTCTCCAGGGCAGCTCGTCGTCCTCCAAGTCGCTCTCTGTCACCGACCCCTCAATCACAGTTTCATCACTATCCGAATCTAAGCTCTGGGCGCCTTCCTCCATCTTCTCTTTGAAGGCGGGATCTTTTCTACCCTCCTTCTCTAGTTTCCCCTTTTCAGCAAGCAAAAGGACGCTTTGCGGGCCAGGGGAAATTGTGAGTTTAAAATAATAATGGTAAAATTCTTGACAAGAGACGGGCCTCGCTGGGCAGCTCAGGACGCCCAGGGCTCTGCGAGCTGCGCGCGGTCACCGACGGGCAGGCTCTCCAGCTCCGTCGTCTCACCCGCGCCGCCAGCAGGGGGCAGCCGCGAGCCACACGTCGGAGTCGCACGCCGCGCCTCGCACCGCACCGCCCCGCCCCTCGGCTCCGACGGCCGGAAGTGGCCTTTGGCGCTCGCGCGCATGCTCTTTAGTATCGGTGCTAGCTTGGAAGTTGTTCTCCCGCTCTTTTGGCTGGGTGACAAGGCAACTGGGCTTACTGCTGCAGGGGCCAAAAGGGAACAGTGCTGCCCACCCCAGGGCGAACCCGCCGCATGTCACCTACAATGTACCTGGTGCGTGTGATTCTAATCCGAAAGGGCTGTCAGCTTCTGCATGCCCCAGCCAGTCGGGACTCTCAGTACTGCATTTTAAAGCCAGAAAGTGGTCTTAGACCCAAAGAATGGTTATGCAGCCCACCAGGCTCTTTCTTTCACCTTAATCTCCCTCCAAGATAGGCAAAACAGATACACTTATCAGAAGCTTTTGGATCAACTAATCTCATTGGTGTATTTTGTACATGTATTTTCTCTCCACACTTCCAGAAATAGATTGTGTAAAAAAAAGGGAAGTATAAATACTTTATTTTCCCCTTTTAGCAGTTTTTTTAAGAATAATAGTACCTTGGCAACCTCCAAAAATAATTGTTTTCTTAATGAAGTGTTAGAATATTTGATGTGTCTTAGTGTATTTGGAGGGTTTTAATTCAAACTATAGTCATGCACTATGACATTTCAGTCAATAAAGATTTTAATGCCTAGTGTCATGCAACATCTCAGGTTGTTTAAGTACACCTGGGTGTTAGCACAATCTCGCAATCACCCAAGAGAACATTTCCCTGTGGTTAAGCAAGACATAACTTAAAACCAGGTGAATTTCCACTTGGCAAGTCAGAGGAAGATTCAGGACAAACTGAACTCCTTTCCTGTAAACTATTTAACATTCACCTTGGAATTTCTGGTATCTAGCACATGTTGAGTCTTTAAAATTTTGTCAAAATAAATGGATAACACTGGATTTTCTGACTCCCCAAACCACTGTCCTTTTCCCTAGATGAAGTGGCTTTGTCATTATTGGGGTTTTTTTGTTGTTGTTGTTTTTTGTTTTTTTACTATTTAGATTATATTTAAGCCAGGATGGTTAGTAGTTGTTGTTTAAACCAATAAAACATTCCTCATCTCAACTCTAGGAAGAACAGTAATAAATATGAAAAGAACCAGACCTCTGTTCTCTTCAGACCTGCTCGCCTGCATCCTCTATGTTTAAATTCTTACCTACTCTGCGGTGCATTCACTTTTTTAATCAACCAGTTTTCCTTTCATAGCCATAGAAGATGCATACAGCAAAGGATGGTCAGTGGTGCCAGATGCCCTAGACCAAGAGGTGATTTTCCCCTGGTACATAGCACTTCTTCCAAACATCACCTGACTTAAGCTAAGTATAGAAAACTTCTAGGTCTGAAATTCAAATTCAGGATAACCAGATTTAATGAGGGCAAGATATTTTTCTTTTTGTAATAGTATATGTTATGTATTTTTATAGAGAAATCACAGCTAATGAGTACAGAAAAAATGAAAGAATTAAAAATTTAACATTTACATCCACAAAACAATGGATTTAGGCAATGATCATCATCGCTGCTAAAATCATTAGTCAAAAATATGATGGGGAATTTTATAATGAATGGATCAGGCTAACAACACTAAAACCCACTGATTGATCTTAATCTTACTAAAAGTGAGATAACCAAATTGACTACCATGGCACAGACACCAAATGTCATTAAAACTAAAACTGGCTCTTCATTTATTGCAGTGCACACTAACAAAGAGAAAAATTACATGATCACTTTAGGGCAGTTCAAAGCTGAGTTCTAGCTGATCATTTACAAGCTAGTTACATGGGTAAAGGGCAGAAATCAGTATTGGCAGGTCTTGTTTGGAGTAGATTATGCATGAGTAATGAAGTACAATGAATATTACCCCAACTAGAATGTACATTATTTTGATTTGTCATATTTCTCCTTTTATATCTTCATTCCTGCAGCCATACATCTTTTACACGTTCTAATATAATGCTTATATTGTTAAATGAAGGATTAGCTCACTTTCCTTCAAGTAAGATTCTGAAAGAACTGAGACTTCCAAAATTTAGTCTACACATTATAATTTCTTCTTCCCTGGTTCATCTCTTCCCTTTTGCTAACCATAAAGACTGATCCCTCCAGGATTGGTGTACAGGGATGACAGAGAGAGGGAAACAGGAATTTCCTAGTAAAGGGTGTCAATATACTGGAGCCAGCTCCTACTACTTTGTGAAGACAATTGTTCAATTCTTAGGAATTTCAAAGTCAGTTATCATAGATAGCCACCTATTAAAGTATATAAACTTTTAATTAAATCATATTAAATATAAGTGCAAGGCTGGGGTTGTGGCTCAGTGGTATAGCACTTGCATAGCATGTGTGAGGCACTGGGTTCAATTCTCAGCACCACATAAAAATAAAGGTTCACTGACAACTATGTGTATATATGTGTGTGTGTGTGTGTGTGTGTGTGTGTAGCACAATACATATGAAAAAATCTACTATTTGCTAGTCATTTGCTACATCTTACTTACTAGGTCATTGGAGGAGGAGAAAAGGAAAGAAGAAATCATAATGTGTAGAATAAATTTAAAACAAGTTATGTACATTACAGAATCTTCAAATGCTACAAATCAGCATTTTCTTCCTAACAAAGATTCTTTGCTTGTCCAAACTTTAGCCAGGCTTCTGAACTTTCTTCTGAGCCCATCTGTATACTTCCTTGAAAAATCCAGTTTTAGCAAACAGTGTGAATAAGTGAGTTTAGCTCTGGATATCTGATCACCCCCATTATCTGATTGGGTTCTTCATTTTCCACCTTTTTCCAGGTAATGTCTGATCATACAGACTTGTCTTTAACAAGAATTCTGTTAGATCAGTTTATCCAGGATTCCCCTTATTATTGATGTTCTACCTCTTAGTAACTTTCCACTCATTGAATCCCACACTGCTTCTTGGCTATGGATTCCCACTTGCCCCACAATGTGTTTGAAGTTGAGACCAGTATCTCCCCGCAATTGCATGTTTTCTGTACTTATCAAAGTTGTTTTATAATAAGGTCTTACAATGCTTTAACAAGTGTCATTAAATAGTTTCTTTTTTTCTTTAACACTTTCCACCCACACTCTCAGATGGCTGTTTGTTAATCATTCATCAGTGCACCACTGGGTGCTCCTAAGTCAATTTTTCACCCTCTGGGTCCAGCATTCATTTAAAGTTAGCTCTTTCATAAGTGATCTTGTCATGGTTTGTAGACCTGAACACCACTGGTGATTTCTCATCTGCAGTTTCCTCAGTGTGGGAGAATGTACCTATTTCCATGGTCTCATATTTCATCATTGGAATACACAGCACAGAAGTCCACCTCTGCCTTTTCTGCCAACCACTATTTTCCCACTAAAATGCCCTTTGGATTGGTTTTAATCGAGCCAGTTCTTTCTGAAGCATATAATGTACCTAGCTCAGAAAATTTTTTGCCTGAACAAATTCTGATGATTCCCTTTGCTCTACCATCACACCCAATCACAAATCTCCTAATCATTTGGTAATCTCATATGGGAATAAGATACCAATCTACATTAACCACTGAAGCCCCTGCTTCTAGAGTTAGTTAGAAGAGAAAGGCAAGATGCAGGGAACCAGCAACTCTCTAACAACAATTCATTAAGGAATTGCCTGCACATTTCTTCCCTCTCAAACATTTAATATCTTCATAGATATGATGGTTTCTGGCCATCCTGCATTAGACTACTGTAGGATGGTTGATCTCAGAATTGGTAGTAACATCTGACATCATCTTCTTGGTGAGTTATTCAATATTTACAGTTTAACATAAAAGAATATGTTTATAAATTCAGGAAATGAAAATATTTCTATGAAATCACTCTATGTAAAGGGAAGATTGAAAGGTTATATAAGTAACTGCTGTAGTAATCTTACTATTTTAGTACCAAATCTCTCAATATATGCAAGAACATTATTGTCAGTATATACTTGGATTAGAGGAATTGTGGAGAACATTTTCAATCAGTTTTTAAAGGCTTATTATCATATGGTTTCATTCTAAAGTGATTACTGTTAGTAGAGATTAAAATATTCTCTCAAAGTGGTGCTAGATCCTGGGCATGGCAGCAGGTACATATTGAGTGGGAATACTGACACTTAGATATTCACTCAGCCTGGGGCACTTTGTAAAGAGAAAGCAACTTGGACTGGAGTTGTGGCTCAGTGGTAGAGCACTTGCCTGGCATGTGTGAGGCCCTGGGTTCGACCCTCAGCACCACATAAAAAATAAATAAATAAATATAAAGGTATGTGTCTGTCTACAGCTAACAAAATTAGCAAATAAAGGAAGAAAGAAGGCAACTCACTAAAAAATCCCTTATATAACAGTAGAAAATATAATCATCCCGGGCTGGGAATGTGGCTCAAACTGTAGCGCTCTCACCTGGCATGCGTGTGGCCCGGGTTCGATCCTCAGCACCACATACAAACAAAGATGTTGTGTCCGCCGAAAACTAAAAAAAAAAAAAAAAACAAAACAAAACATTAAAATTCTCTCTCTCTCTTTCATATATATATAATCATCCCAAATACAATGTGAAAGAGTGAGTAACGGAACAAATAGCTCACAAATCTTCAAAATCTGATCCCATTGACACCATGTGGTAGAAATTCCAGATAAAGAGTTTAGAAAGTTGATAGTTAAAATGATTAATGAAATTATGGGAGAACAAAGGAATGAACTAAGAGAAAATCAGGGAGTGTAAGAATATTTCAATAGACATTCTGAAAAAGAACCAAATGGAAAGCCTGAAAATGAAATACTCAATAAATCAAATTTAAAATTCAGTTGAAAGCACTACAATACATTAGATCATAGAAGACAGAATTTACCTGCCTCAACGACAAGGTATATAATCTTGAAAATAATAAAGAAAAGATTATGACAATAACAAGAATATTCAAGAAATCTTATACAATTTTAAGAGACTAAACCTAAGAATCTTGGCTTAGAAGAAGCCAGAAATACACAAACTAAGGGAATACAAAACATATTCAGTGAAATCATCAGAAAAATTTTCAAACCTTGGGAATGAGATGGAAATCCAAAAACAGGAGGCATTGAGAATGCCAAATGGACAACATATAAAATGATTCTCTCCAAAACACATTATAATTAAAATATCTAATATATGGAAAAATAATAGAATTTTAAGTTACTAAAGAAAAACGGCAGGTCACATTTAGGTGAAAGTCAATTATACTTACCTCTGATTTTCCAGTCAAGACTCTAAAAGCCAGAAAAGCTTGGAATAATATATATCAAACCATGAAAGATAATGGTTGCCAACAATATTGCTATAGCCAATATTGCTATAGCCAGCAAATCTATCCTTTAGAATTGAAAAGGAAAATTTTTTTTAAAAAAACTTTTGGAGTTAAGCAGAAACTAAAAGAATTTGTAACTATTAATCCAGCGCTACATAAAATACTAAATGAAATATTACATGAAAAATAAACATCTAAGCCAGCAAATGGATGAATCTCACTAAAAGAGCAGCCAATCAAAGGAGAACCAAGTCTGAATTAAATATTAGAAACCAAAATAGCAGGAAATAAACATTATCTCTCTATAATAAAACTGAATGTAAATGGAGTCAACTCTCCATTTAAAAGAAATAGACTGGCAAAGTGAATTAAAAAGCAAACCCCAACCATACGTTGTTAACAAGAGACTGACTTTACAGTCAAAGTCATCCACAGGATGAAGGTGAAAGGATGGAAAAAGGTACACTGTTGAGAGCCACAGCCAAAGGGGCCCCAGAAAACTTCCAGCTGCCAGCAAACTCCCAGCTGCCGGCTGATGATTGGCTCACAGTGGCCCCAGCAACATCTAGCTGATTGGCTCCTCTGTGGTGATGTTCATTGGGCTGTTTCCCTGCCCTTCAGACTGCCAGCTGATGATTGGCTCACAGCAGCCCCAGCAACATCTAGCTGATTGGCTCCTCTGCGGTCATGTTCATTGGGCTGTTTCCCTGCCCTTCAGACTACGGAACTGCTCATTGGGGGACTTCTTTGGCTCCGCCCACGCGACCTAGCCAATCGGCCTCAAGAGCAGGAGGATTGTGGGAGGTGGTTTGTGTAGAGAGAGGCTTCTGGAAGCCAGTGGTGGCAGTTGGGCTCTGAGGGTTTTTCCTGAGGAGCTGTTTTGTTTGGCGTTTGTAGTTTTAAAAATAAAGTTTGTTTCTTTTGACAAGTGGCTCCTGAATTGTGCCCAGTCAGACTGCGGCATTTGGTGGCTCGCACGGGGAGCGACTGAGGGTAAGTAAACTGCTCGCCCCTGAGGGCAGGGCGAGAGGATGGGTAGCCATTCTAAGTTTACTCTTTTGTTTTGCTTCATTTTTGTTTTAAGTTGCCTATCCCTGGAGATGAGTGAGACGGAAGAAAAACCGCTCACATTTGAGGAAAAACTATTTGCGTTTGAGGAACAGATAGGGAGAAAGGTCGGATGGACATTTCAGTCCCTGGAGATGAGTGAGACGGAAGAAAAACCGCTCACAACTGAGGAAAAACTATTTGCGTCTGAGGAACAGATAGGGAGAAAGGACGGATGCACATGTCAGGAGGATAGAAAGGCTATAATGAAATTTTGTTGTTCCATTTTTATTGGATTCTGTCTCGGTTTGGTTTGGTGTTATCTTGCTGGGTTGTATTATAGTAGAAATACGGGATCAGCAATTAGTAAAAAACAAACCGAAAGAGTGTTAAGTAAATTGTTAGACGAAGGAGGCATCTCAGTAAAATCAAGAATACTCAGGGCATACGTTGATACAATACAAAAATATAGCCCATGGCTTTTTAAGGAGGAGTTGTTAGATATATCACAATGGAACCATCATGGTGAAGATTTAAAAAGAATAGAAAAGAACAACCCAGGGACTCTGCCAGTTGGCACATTGACATTGTGGGCGAACGTATCTGGTTTGCTTAGTCCAAAGCCTTCAGATCAGACAAAGGTAGAGGAAGGAGAAGACATATTGATTCAAGTAAAAGAGGTCTCTCAAGTTAGTCAGAATGAGGAAAAGATTCAAGTACAAGAGAAGGTCTTTCAAGCTAGTGAGACAGAGGAAGGAAGTTTAGAGCAGAAAAAGCCATCAGGGGAAAAGTTACAACAGGAGACTGCTAATAACACCTTTCTATCAGAGAGCGAAAGTCTCCAACCAACAGCACCACCTCTACAGGAGACTGCTACTAACAGCATTCTATCACCAGAGGGCATAAGGGTCCAATCAACAGCACCACCTCCATATGCTAAGAGACTCCCAACCCCCGCAGTTGATAGTTGGGATCCTGAGACAGGATCTCAAGTATGCCCTGTATTTGAGGTAGGAGGGCAGCGAATTCACCAGGGTTTATTTTACAAAACAGTGAAGGAGCTAAAAGAGGCTGTAACAACCTATGGTCCTCAAGCACCCTTCACTGTAAGCTTGATCGAATCCATTACCAACTTAAACATGACGCCAGCAGATTGGGCTAATATGTGTAAAGCTGTGCTAACTGGAGGACAATACCTGTTATGGAAGGTTGCTAATGAGGAATTTTGCAAGGAGACAGCTATGGGAAATGCAGCAGCTGGTTATCCTCAGAGAAATCTAGATATGTTGTTAGGAAAGGGACCTTATGAGGATCGGCAGCAACAACTTGCATATGATCCTGGTGTATACGCACAAATTGCTATAGATGCACTTAAGGCATGGAAGACTTTACAAGGACATGGAGGTTTACAAGGTCAATTATCTAAGATAATACAAGGAGCTAATGAACCTTATGCTGAATTTGTAGATAGGCTTATTCAAACAGCTACCAGAGTTTTTGGGAATACAGAACAAGCAATGCCATTAATAAAACAACTGGCTTATGACCAAGCGAATCGTTGGTGCAGAGATATCATTAGACCATGGAAACAGGAAGATTTAAACAAATATATTAAATTGTGTAGAGACATTAATGAACAAGAGCAAGTCATGGCAGCTGCAGTAAAACAGGCTTTAGATGCCAGAGACATTAATGAACAAGGGCAAATTGTGGCAGCTGCAGTAAAACAGGCTTTAGATGCCAGAGACATTAATGAACAAGGGCAAATTGTGGCAGCTGCAGTAAAACAGGCTTTAGATGCCGGGCTAAGAACATGCTACAATTGTCAACAAGCAGGACATTTTAAAAGGAATTGCCCCATAGGAGGAGGGTTTAACAATACTAGGTATCAAAGGAATAGAATACCGGGTATTTGCCCACGATGCCGTAGAGGGAGACATTGGGCTAATGAATGCCGTTCTCAAACCACCATAGAGGGTACTCCATTATCAAAAAACGAACAAGGACAAGGTTTTTATCCACAATATCGTGGACAAAGGCATCGGGCTCCGTTGCCAAAAAACGGACAGGGGGCCCCAATGCTCCGGGGCCCCAAACCACAAATATACGGAGCTCTGGAGGAACCCAGCAACCCCAGCAACCCCATCAGGGTAGTGCCCAGGGCATCAGATCCCTCATCAGACAGACTAGAGGGAGCGCAGGGTTGGACATCTGCGCCTCCGTCAAATCAGTACTAACTCCAGAGATGGGAGTTCAAATCATTCCCACAGGGGTGAAAGGACCTCTTCCCAAAGGAACAGTAGGCTTATTATTGGGACGCAGCTCTTCTACTCTAAAAGGACTTTTGATAAGTCCTGGGGTAATTGATCCCGATTATGAAGGTGAAATAAAAATTATAGCCAGTTCTCCAAAGGGTATATCAGTAATTTCACCAGGAGATAGAATAGCACAATTACTAATAATACCAAGCCTACATGATAAATTTTCCAGTCATGTTGTAGAAAGAGGTTCCAAGGGATTAGGCTCCACAGGTGTAGATTGGGCTATGCTTTCTTTAAATTTAGATTCTCGCCCCATGCTAAAACTAAATATTCAAGGACATGAATTTAATGGGCTACTGGATACAGGTGCAGACCTTAGCATTATCTCTCGTCAAGAATGGCCAAAACATTGGCCATTACAACAAGCCACTCAAACGCTTCGAGGCCTAGGAGTGGCGAATAATCCCGATAAAAGTGCAATGGTATTAGATTGGAAGGATCCTGAAGGATGTGAAGGAACTATACAGCCATATGTATTGGATCATCTTCCTGTAAATTTATGGGGATGAGATGTCTTAGATCAATTAGGTTTGACATTAACAAATAATATCAATCAAAATGCACCCACTATTATGGCTAGACAAGGTTTTAGGAAAGGAAAAAGATTAGAAAAACAAGAACAAGGTATAGCAGCACCAATACAAATAAATCAAGGAACAGACAGACATGGGTTGGATTTTCACAAAGGGCCACTGAGACAATAAAAATTACCTGGAAATCAGAAAGACCAGTATGGGTCCCTCAGTGGCCCTTGACTAAAGAAAAGATACAAGTAGCCCATGATCTGGTCAAACAACAATTAGTGGAAGGACATATACAACCTTCTGTATCTCCCCATAATACTCCCATTTTTGTCATCAAAAAGAAATCTGGTAAATGGAGATTATTGCAAGATTTAAGAGCCATTAATAATGAAATGGTCATTATGGGACCTGCTCAATCGGGGATTCCTCAGTTGTCTGCTTTGCCAAAAACTTGGTATGTTTTAGTTATAGATATTAAAGATTGTTTTTTTTCAATTCCAATTCATCCTGAGGATAGTCCACGTTTTGCATTTACTATCCCTGCACTGAATCATGAAGGTCCTGATCAGAGATATGAATGGAGAGTACTCCCTCAAGGGATGGCTAACAGCCCAACTATGTGTCAAATTTATGTTAACAAAGTAATCCAGCCACTTAGAAATCAAAATCCTGAGCTACAAATATTTCACTATATGGATGACATATTATTAGCACACAAAGCTAAAAACACATTGCTAGAATGTTATGCCACACTTACAAACTTATTAAAAAATTATAATCTAGAGATAGCAATAGATAAAGTACAATTAAATTTTCCAATTAATTATTTGGGAGTTCTATTATCCTCAACCATGGTCCGTCCACCAAAAATTCAAATACGAGTAGATCAACTCAAATCACTTAATGACTTTCAAAAGTTATTAGGAGACATAAATTGGATAAGGCCTTATCTAGGTATTCCAACAGGAGAATTGGGACCTTTATTTGATATCCTAAAAGGTCCATCAGATCCAAATTCACCCCGAATGTTAACGCCTGAAGCAAGAAAGGCATTAAAAATCATTGAAACATATATGGAAAATATGCATTTGGATAGAATTGATATAAGTTTGCCTTTATTATTTATTGTACTATCAACAAAAAATATTCCTACAGGAGTATTTTGGCAAGAAGGTCCATTATTATGGATACATTTATCTTATTCTCCTAACAATATTCTTACTAGGTATCCTGAGGCTGTAGGACAATTAATACTCAAAGGAATAAAAACAGCAAAGGCAGTGTTTGGAATTTCTCCTAATAAAATTATTACTCCATATACTATGAATCAAATTGATGAATTAGCTAATGAGTTAAATACTTGGGCAATAATCATGTGCAAATCTAATGTTTCATTTGATAACCACTTACCATCTAATCCTTTATTGTCTTTTTGGTCATTGCATCCTGTAATTTTTCCAAAAATGACAAGAAAAACACCTATCATGAATGCTCCAAATATATTCACTGATGGGTCAAATAATGGTACAGCAGCAATAGTTACCCCTGATCGAACTTTTACATTTTTAGTACCCAAACAATCAGCTCAAAAGGTAGAGCTTAATGCAGTATTACAAACTTTTGTGATGTTTAAAGATTCTATATTTAATTTATTTTCTGATAGTCAGTATATAGTTAATGCTATAGTATCCCTTGAAGATGCTGGTAGGATTTCCCCTTCTTCTACTGTTTTCTCTTTGTTTTCCACTATACAAAGTTTAATCTGGGACAGAAAAGATCCATTCTTTATAGGACATATCAGGGCACATACAGGATTGCCTGGAGCCCTTAGTTTGGGCAATGATTTAGCAGATAAAACTACACATGACGTACATATTTTCTCTATACTAGAAGAAGCTATAAATTTTCATAAAAGGTTCCATGTCAATGCTAATACTTTACAAAAGCGTTTTAAAATAACTAAGGAACAAGCTAGACAAATAATAAAACAATGTCAAAATTGTGTGACCTTTTTACCACAAGTTAATCTTGGAGTCAATCCTAGAGGATTGATACCTAACCATATTTGGCAGATGGACGTCACACACTTGCCAGAATTTGGAAAATTAAAATATTTGCATGTTACAGTTGATACTTCTTCTGGATTTTTGATGGGCTCCCTTCATGCCGGAGAAAAAACTAAAGATGTTATAGCTCATTGCTTACAAAATTTTGCCACTGTGGGCATTCCAAAACAGTTAAAAACAGATAATGCCCCTGGTTATACATCTACTTCTTTTAAACAATTTTGCTCATCATTTGGCATTACTCATATAACAGGAATCCCATACAATCCACAGGGACAAGGCATAGTTGAAAGAGCTCATCAAACTATTAAAATGTACTTATTAAAGCAAAAAGACGGAATTGGGAAGGGGTATATATTCCCCAAAGATAAACTTAAAATAACCCTTTTTACTCTAAACTTTTTAAATTTGGATTCATCAGGACTTAGTGCTGCAGAAAGGCATATGTGTCCAAAAAATGTACATAAGCCCAAGGTACTTTGGAAAGATATTCTAACAGGACAATGGAAAGGTCCTGACCCAGTAATTGTCTGGAGTCGGGGGTCTGTTTGTGTGTTTCCACAGGAAGAACAGCAGCCGATTTGGATTCCGGAGAGATTAACTAAAGTCCTGACCCAGTGATTGTCTGGAGTCGGGGGCCTGTTTTTGTGTTTCCACAGGGAGAACAGCAGCCGATTTGGATTCCAGAGAGATTAATTAAAGCAATTTCTACAGACCAAAAAGAAGATGATTTGGCTCAAATCCATAACAGCTGATATCCAAAACTCCAATTTGGCTATCCTTACATCTGCAACAGAACCAGGATGCTTTTTTCAATATCTATTTTATTCTATTTTGTTTTTTGAGCTCATATAGACCTAGGTTAATGTTTTGCTGATCAGTTCTATATATATATATATTTTTTTTTTTACTATAGAGTTTTTAAACATTGCAATGGAGATTTCACCTGTAAAAAGTTATAAGGCCTTTACTATTATGTTATGTGTTGTATGTATTATATTATGTGTGCACACTTGTGTTTTGTGTTATATGTTTGAATGTACATATGTCCATATATCATATATGATTGAGCGCTCATAAAAAAAAAAAATGGATCCAAAATTTTTTTTTATTCACGTGATTTAAATGGTTTAATTTAAATTGGGTAAATAACTGTTAAGAAGGTTAACAGATCTGTTTGTTTACTTTCACCTATTCTTTTTATTATATTTAATAATTCTTTTCAAAATAATGTAAATTGTTAAGAAAATTGTTTTCTTTTAGTGCCTTCTGGAATGTTACACAATGTTTTCTTTAGCCATTATTGCCAGAATTTCTATCTTCATCCCAGTGCCAGTGAAGACAATGTAAATTGTTAAGAAAATTGTTTTCTTTTAGTGCCTTCTGGAATGTTACACAATGTTTTCTTTAGCTATTATTGCCAGAATTTCTATCTTCATCCCAGTGCCAGTGAAGACAATGTAAATTGTTAAGAAAATTGTTTTCTTTTAGTACCTTCTAGAATGTTATATAATTTTTTCTTTAGCCATTATTGCCAGAATTCCTATCTTCATCCCTGTGCCGGTGAAGACAAAGATAAAACTAATTTATAGTCTCTGCAATAGCC
This sequence comes from Urocitellus parryii, assembly GCF_045843805.1. NCBI lineage: Eukaryota > Metazoa > Chordata > Mammalia > Rodentia > Sciuridae > Urocitellus > Urocitellus parryii. The sequence continues at coordinate 57,404,607 of NC_135531.1, read as the reverse complement.
ATCACTGAACCGCTTAACTCACTTGTATGCATTGTGAACTATCTGTTGGTGCAGCGACTTGTGGTAGTGTTGGAGTATTTTTGCTGATGATGTCATCGGTGGTACAATTTTTCCAACAAGAGCTGTCAATTGGCTTGGTATATCTTCCTCTCTTCTGCTTGTCATGATCGTTCAGCTATTTGGGGGCCAACAGAGGTGAGGCAAAGAACCTCACCCCCCCCGCTGGTACCTCTCCACAGGTGTGGCTGTATACTGGACCGGTAGTCAATGACGGGTAAGATCCAATTACAATGGTTCCAACCTAAGACAGGAGGCTGACGCCCTGAGGTCAGCTCATCCGAAGACGGGTAAGGACCATATGTAGTATTGGACAACCTAAGGCAGGCACGGTCCCTAAGCCACATGCTTGTTGTTTAAACAGAGAGGGGGAGATGTTGAGAGCCACAGCCAAAGGGGCCCCAGAAAACTTCCAGCTGCCAGCAAACTCCCAGCTGCCGGCTGATGATTGGCTCACAGTGGCCCCAGCAACATCTAGCTGATTGGCTCCTCTGTGGTGATGTTCATTGGGCTGTTTCCCTGCCCTTCAGACTGCCAGCTGATGATTGGCTCACAGCGGCCCCAGCAACATCTAGCTGATTGGCTCCTCTGCGGTCATGTTCATTGGGCTGTTTCCCTGCCCTTCAGACTACGGAACTGCTCATTGGGGGACTTCTTTGGCTCCGCCCACGCGACCTAGCCAATCGGCCTCAAGAGCAGGAGGATTGTGGGAGGTGGTTTGTGTAGAGAGAGGCTTCTGGAAGCCAGTGGTGGCAGTTGGGCTCTGAGGGTTTTTCCTGAGGAGCTGTTTTGTTTGGCGTTTGTAGTTTTAAAAATAAAGTTTGTTTCTTTTGACAAGTGGCTCCTGAATTGTGCCCAGTCAGACTGCGGCAGTACACCATGCAAATGAAACCAAAACGAATAGGAATGGCTACTCTCATAACTGACAAAGTAGACTTCAAGCTAAAATTAATCAAAAGAGACCAAGGAGGTCACTTCATACTGGTAAAGGGAACTATTAACAACAACATATGATTGTTAATATTTATGCCCCAAATGTCAGTGCACCTACTTACATAAAATAAACCCCTCTTGATATAAGAACTCAAGCCCCAATAGAATACTGGGTGATTTCAACACACCCCTCTCACCAACAGATAGATCATCCAGACATGAACAAAGTAAAGTCTCTTCAAGCCTAAAACATACTGTAAATAAATACACCTAACAGTTGTCTAGGAATATTTCATCCAACAGCAACCAAATTCACTTTCTTCTCAGCTGCCCATGGAAACTTCTCCAAAATAGACTATATTTTAGGACACAAAACAAGTCTTAGCAAACACACAAAAAAACTGAGATAATTTCTTGCATCATATCAGGTCATAATAACATGAAATTATAAATCAATAAAAATTTATTAAAAATTTATTATAAAGATTAAAAACAGAAACCATTTTAATACATGGAGTTTGAACAATATGCTTTTGAATAAGGAATGGGTCAAAGAAGAAATGGGGGGAGAAGTAAAATATTCTTAGAAACAAGCAATAACAGATATATGATATATCAAAATTCTGAGACACTATTAACACATTTCTCAGAGGAAATTTTACAGCATTTAATTTTTTTTAAGTTTCCAAATAAATAATCCAATGTTATATCTCAGGGTCCTAGAAAAGCATGAACAAACTAACCCCCAAACCAGTATAAGACAAAAAAACAATTAAGATCAGAGCCAAAATTAGCAATCTGCACTCAAAAACACATTGAGAAGATTATACACCATAAAAAGTTGGTTTTATCCCAAAGATGCCATTTGATTTGACATATGCAAATTAATAAATAACTCATCATATAAAATTCAGAATAAAAAAAATTTAAAGAATGAAAGTAACAAAGAGTTGGTTCTTTGAAAAGATAAACCAGATTGATAGACCCTTAACCAAACTAATAAAAGAAAAGACTCAAATCAACAAAATTAGAGGTGGTAAAGGAAATATTACCACAGACATTCCTGAAATCCAGAGGATCACTAAAACTATTTTTGAAAACATATTCCAATAAATTGGAAAATTTAGAAGATATTGAAAAATTTCTAGACACATGTGACCTACCCAAATTAAACCAAAAGTATATAGAAAATCTAAACAGATCATAGCAAGCAATGAGTTTAAAGCAGTAATAAATGGCCTTCCAACGAAGACAAGCCTGGAGCCAGATAAATGCCCAACTGAGTTCTACTAGACTTTTAAAGAAGCTAATGCCATCCTCCTCAAATTCCATGAATTAGAAAGGGAGGGAACACTCCCAAATTCATTCTATTAAACCAATATCACACTCAAAGCAAAACCATATAAAGACACATCAAGAAAACCACAGGGCTGGGGTTTGAGTGCTTACCTTGCATAGATTACGCACTGGGTTCAATCCTTAGCACCACATACAAAAATAAAATAAAACAAAGATATATAAAAAAGAAAAAGAAAACCACAGACCAATATCCATGATGAATATAGATTCAAAGATTTTAAATAAAATATTAGCAATCTGCACTCAAAAACACATTGAGAAGATTATACACCATAAAAAGTTGGTTTTATCCCAGAGATGCCAATTTGATTTGACATATGCAAATTAATAAATAACTCATCATATAAATAGAGTAAGGACAAAAATCATATGATCATCTCAATAGATGCAGAAAAAGTCTTGGACAAAGTTCAGTGCCCATTAACATTTAAAAAAACTGGAAAAACTGGGGCTAGATGGAATTTACCTCAATGTCATAAAGCTATATATAATAAACCCAAAGTCAACATCATACTGAATGGAGAAAATCTAAAAGCATTTCCTCTAAGATCAGGAATAAGACAAGGATGTTCACTCTCATCACTGCTATTCAATACAGTTGTTGAAACTGTAGCCAGAGCAATCAGGCAAGAGAAGGAAATTAAATAGATACAGATAGAAAAAGAGAAATTTAAATTATCTGTTTGCTGATAACAATACCCAAAAAATTCTACCAGAAGACTTAGAGACTTGATAAAGAAATTTAACAAAATAGCAGAATACAATATCAATGTACAAAAAAACAATAGCTTTCCTATATTCCAATAATTCCTATATTTCCTATATTCCAATAATAATGTATCTGCTCAGAAAGAAATAGGAAAATAATTTTATTCATATTAGCCTTAAAAAATACTCGGGAATAAATCTAACCAAGGAGGTGAAAGACCTCTACAATGGAAATTATGGAACCTAAAGAAAGAAATTAAAGAAGACCACAGAAGATGGAAAGACCCCTCATGTTCTTGGATAGGCAGAATTAATGTTGTTAAAATACTCATATTACCAAAAGCAATTTACATACAGATTCAATGCAATCCTGACCAATGACATTCTTCACAGAACTAGAAAAAAGTCCTAAATTTCACATGAAATAATAAAAGACCTAGAATAACCAAGACAATACTGAGCAACAGGAATGATGCTGGAGGAGCTGGGGTTGTGGCTCAGGAGTAGAGCACTTGCCTAACATGTGCGAGGCATTGGGTTTGATCCTCAGCATCATATAAAAATAAATAAATAAATAAATAAATAAATAAATAAATAAAGGTATTGTGTCCAACTACAACTTTAAAAAAAGATTTTAAAAAAAGTGATGCTAGAGGCATCACAATACTTGATCTCAAATTATATACAGAGCTATAGTAACAAAAATAGCATGGTATTGACATAAAAGCAGACATGAAGACCATTGGAATAGAATAGAAGAAACAGAGACCAAATCTACATAGATACAATTGCCTGATCCTTAAGAAAGATGCCAAAAACATGTTGGTGAAAAGATAGCCTGTTTAACAAATAGTGCTAGAGAAAATAGACATCTATGTGTAGAAGAATGAAACTGGGTACTCTCACCTTGCACTATTTTAAGTTTTTTGAAACTTCAGTCTGTTTCAGATGCCCTGAGAAAAATAATCTCTAAAAATGTTATTGACAAATAGTGGTTCAGCTTCAACTACACCAATATTTTCTTTAAATATTCAATCAATTCTTAGTGTTACTTTCTTCCTGTTTTTTGAAGATAAAATTCCTGTTCTATATTTAGATTTTTACTGTTGCTATGTCTGACATTTCTAAGGTTCCCTTGTACTCTAATCCAGTAACTTAGAAACTTTGTGTGAAAGTGAAGACTGATTTTTTTTTAATTTTACAGCCCTTTAGCAACATCTTGTGGGTATTTGAAGACAAGAAACATTTTCCTACATGAAGAACAGCAGTTTAGGTGAAAAATCTGACTTAGCAAAAAAAAAAAAAAATCTTCTTAAATGTTCAAGACAGGTATAATCTTTGTGACTAAGTAACATGGGTGTGTATGTAAACATTTAAGATAAAATATTAATGGCATTTCCTCACTGAGCCTGCTGTGGACTTATTTGTAATTACATTATATAATAGGCATTATCGTAAAAGAACCTTATAAAATATCCTAAGCAAGAGTACCAGAACAGTTCAAAATCTCCAAAAGTGGGACTGAGAGTACAGCTCAATGGTAGAGTACATGCTTGGCATTTGCAAGATTTGGGGTTCAGTCCCCAGGGCCAAAAACAAAATAAAAATTCCAAAAGCAACTACCCTAGGTACACATATGACTGCACATATGATGGGATGCTACATCATGTACAACTGTAGAAATGTAAAGTTGTGCTACAGTAGTGTACAACAAATCAAAATGCATTCTGCTGTCATATATACCTAATTAAAATAAATTTTAATAATAAAAAACTCCAAAAATAAAATTAAGAGCTTGCATAGAATGACATCTACCAGAAACAGATGTTTCCAGAAATGTAAGCAGAGAGTAAGAAAGGAAAGAGAACGGGAAAAATGGGATAAGGAGGGAACACAGTAAGAAGAATACACAAAAATCAGAGAGACCCAATAGATTTCTAAAATCTATATTTCTTATCTGAAGATAATTGCAGTCTAGTCATTGTTCTTTTAACCAAGGGCAGGTTTCTCTTCACCCTCAAGCCTGTTTAAGGTGCCTATTCCTCTAAAGATCTTTGCCATTCTCCCCTTTGACTTGCTACATTACCTCTCTCATTTTGTTTTTATAAGAAGTTCTGACCCTGGGTAGAGATGAGTGGTAATTAATGAGTGGGAGAAGAAAACCTCCTGACTTCTGTCTATAGATGCAGATGAGGAAACCATGGTTGCAACTCCTCCTGTCTCCCGTGCCCCGCCCCCCCCATCTGAACTGAACTTGAAACCTACCAAAGGCAGCACTCTCCTTAAAAGATATAATCAAATACCTGACAGAGGGTCCTAGGACAATCAGTACCCTGAGATTGGAAGAAATAGAGGCTCAAAAAATCAATGTAGAAACACCAAGTCGATATTTGGTACAGTATTCAAGAAAAGATGTAGAAAATAAAGGACAACCGTGCCCTGGGAAAAGGAAATGGAAAATACTTTCTCTCCCACTTTTCCTATATTAAGACTTTATGTAACAGAATGTAATTTTGAGTCTTTGACAGAGGGTTAAATTAGAGGGGAGTATTTTTCTAGATTTCTTGCATTGTGTTCCTGGTGCCTTGTATCAGTGCAGCTTGCAGGACACACCTAACATATAGTGTACACCTTAGATTTTAGTAAAGCACTTGAAAATATATAACTAACTCCCATATGTCAACTAATAAGGCTCAACTATCCAGGAGAGGTGTTCAGCAATTTGTGTTTTTAGCAAGCATTCCATATGATTTTTTATCACCAGGCAATTTGGGAAACTCTGGGCTAAACACACAAAAACTGATGAAGAAAATAAACCCTCTCTCTTTCTGTCTCTCTCCACACTCACTCGGCACACAAACACATGCACATATATATTTTTCAATTTCAACATTTATTCAGGTGAGGGTGAAGGCAGGTGTCCAAGTTTCCATTTCAACATAGATTTGTGTGTTGGTGTGCTGTTTGCAAGTGAGATTGATAACATGATAAAGGAGTGACGGTGATGGGATTATCTGTACTTGCATCTTTATCTGGTTCTAGCTGATGGTGAAACCCACCTTCTTCAAGTCACGCCATCTAGGAGCAGAGCCACAATTATTTCCAATAAGAATCCTCCCCTCAGTTCCTTCTGGTAAACTGGGTGAATGATTCTCCTCCATCAGTTAAAATTCCTAATTGATAGGACAGAAAATCATTTAAAGTACCATTGTGTGCTTTTTCTGTGGACTGAAGGATCCTAGGCCATTCTTGTCATTGCCTGGGTGGCAACGGGATGGCACCACTCCAGATTTCTGAGGCCTTTTTATTGTTCCTGGTGTTGACTGTCCAGATGTCCCAACCAAGCCTGGCATGTCTTCTGTCCTTGACACCCGCAACTGTTATTTCACTCCACTTATGTTTTACAGTTTGGGAGTCATATTAAGGTTAAAGAAACACAGATTTTTTTTTTCCTTCAGCACTTCACACAGGTCCTTGGAAAAAGTAAGATCAATATATTTCCTGCTGACTTCAGAACTGTCCCTTTCCAAAAGGTCTCATCCTTTCAGACCAAACTCTGGTACCCAGGTACTCAGGTTGAGGATAAGATTTCTTCTCAGAACTTCTTTAGTCTTTCAAGGCTCTCTGTTCCACCATACTAGGACTTGCTTGAACTTGCAAATAAATCAGCTTATCCTCCCATTCCGTGTCTGCCATTGCATAAAATATCTGGAAGAAGTTGAAATTAAGGGTTGAAACATTGTTTGAAAATCATCAAATAACTAGATTGTAGGAAATCCTGAAGAAACTTTTGGGGAATGTTCTAAGAGACAGTTATAGCTAACACCATTTTTTGAGCACTAATATGCCAATTGCTTTACACCGATTTAACCTCATATTGATGTCGTAAGGTAAGATGAGGAAAGACATTCAGAAAACTTAAGCAATTTGCCCCAAGTCATAGGGATAGTAAGGGAGAGGAGATTAGATTTTACTAGGTGTTGGGGTAGGTACTAGGTTTCACTGTCATTTCCATCTTTACAGCCTGAGCTCCTCAAAGTTCAGCACTGCCACATCAAGACACTTAAAAGTTAAAGAACTCTGAGATACCAAAGTAGTTAAGATCCCAGTGGATCAAGATTGTGCAATCCCTTTGGGAATCAGGAGTGGCAAGAGACAGGAAGGCAGGAGAAGGTCACAAAGACCTTGGTTCTTCTTTACTTCAAGTACCAAGCATATAAAAATGCTATACTTGAGGAATTGAGCCTCAACACCACCTATTATTTTGAAATCTCTTATTGATAAAATTATTCTAGAAAAAAAGTTAAGTTCTGATATTACCTAAGAATCCTCTGACTTTTCCCCTGATGTGACTTTACTTTTTTTTGGGGGGGGGGGGATTCAACTCAGGGGCACTCAACCACTAGGCCACATCCCCAGCCCTATTTTGTATTTTATTTACAGACAGGGTCTGACTGAGTTGCTTAGCACATCGCTGTTGCTGAAGCTGGCTTTGAACTTTCAATCCTCCTGTTCCAGCCTCTTGAGCCTCTGGGATTACAGGTATGCGCTACCGTACCCAGCTGATATGACTTTAGTTCTGGACTTGAGAGAGAGAGCGAGTGGTTGAGCATAGAATCTCAAAATCTGCAACGTGGGCTGAGGTTGTGGTTCAGAGGTAGAGTGCTGGCCTAGCATGTGTGAGGCACTGGGTTCAATCCTCAGCACCACATAAAGTAAAATAAAGACATTGTGTCCACCTATAACTAAAAAATAAATACTTTTTAAAAACCCTTCAGTGTGGACTGATAAACAGGGGCAAAAGTTACTTCAGGAATCTATTCAATCCCAATGTTTTCCTATGAATCTCTTTAAAGTGTGTTCAGTAAAGTAAGCAATATACAAAAATATAGAAAAAAGCTTAATACATATAATCATGCCACTGAATGAGATACTTCCTGTGTTAGGTCTCCAAAGGAAGGTTCTTTGGTGTTTGTTTATGCCTGGATTTGCCACTCTGACTGCCTAATTCCTCTCTGATTCTAAGTGGGAAAAAAAATTTAATAGACGAGAGGCTTAACTTTTTGGGGTCTCATTTTCCTCATCTATATATTTGGGCTCAATATGCATCCCTGACTACCTCATAAGAAGGTTGGGAGACTTGAAAAGAGATGATAAACTTAACTTTGGGATTCGAAGGAACTCAATAACAGACGTTTATCTTTTCTTTAACCATGTTTGATATAAATGAAGAATGGGACTAAACGATACAACAGAGAAACCAGGGAGTTGTGCATGCCAAGTTGTCATTCTACCACTGAGCTATGCACCCAGCTCAATTTCACCTCTTTTAGTGATAAAACTAATACTGGTAAAATGATTTATATCTGCTAGCCAACAGAATTCCAAATACAAAAACCAAGAATAATTAAAAGGACTTGCCCACCCACCATTGGAAATTTTAGCATGCCTGCCCTGCCCCACCTTTACTCCTTCAGTAAATACATGTGAGTATGGGCTGAACTTCCTTGAGTGGGATTTATGGGTAAGTTACAGCAAAAGTGAAGTTATGTCACTTTCAGCATTATACATCTTTCTTGCCAGTACTGTGTCTCTTGCCCTCTTGCTTGCTCTTTCTGATGTTGCCAGTGTCATATTATGAAATGCTCTATGGAAAGTCTCACATGGCAAGGAATTAAAGAAAGCTCCTGCCAACAGCTAGTGAGAAAGCAAGGCCACAGACCAACCATTAAATATGAACCAAATCCTGCCAACAACCACATGAGTGAGTTTGCAAGTGGCTCCTCACAGCCAAGCCTTAGAATGATCACAGCCCATCTGATACCTTGGCTGTGGTATTGTGAAAGAAGTACAAGTCACAAGGTAATTGCACTGGCTTCATCAGAGCAGCTAGCAGCTGCCCTGCCTATCTTACCTAAGATATTGTTTGAAAAAGCAATTTTGTTCATTCCAAAGAGCTATACATCATATAAGAAGGGACAGTTAGTGATGACAAGTGAATGTGCAGTAATCTGTCTTGGAGAATTTTAAATGGACATAAAAAGAACCCAAGAAAGCAAGAACCCAGTTTAGAATTGACATCTGTCAATGAAACAAAGTCCCAAAATTCCAAAATGTCCAGAGCACACAGCAACCAATATAAACTCAGAGTCACATTTAAAGTAACACTCTTCAGGATCCAAAATTAATAAGGGATTTCATTATGTATTACTTACTCTTGAAGAACATTAATAGAACCCAACTTATAACCCAGATGATTCTCAGCTCCCTCCTTTTTACAATTGCTTTCATCCTGAGAAAATATCAGAAATTCTTACAGACTAAATTTTCAAACACTTTCTTTAGGCTGATCTCTGAATAACTTTTATTTTCCCTCATCCCATTGCAAAACTGTTTTCTTTCCTTTATTATTAGATAAGCTTATATTTTTTTACCAACAAATCAGAATACCTTTTTGTTTGTTTTGCTAGGAGAGGAGATGGGTAAGATGAGGAAAACTAAAGAATAGTAAGTCTCCTGAGTTGCATGTCAACAGTGAAATGAATGACTTTATTCATTCCTGACTTGTGCAGGCATGATGTATAAAGTTATGTGCCTATTATGAACCTGTTGTCTCTCAGAATGCTCTACTTTATTTGTTTGTTTGTTTGTTTGTTTTGAAACAGCTAGCATTTTCTTGGTTGAATGACAGGAAATAATTTTACCTCAAGAAGTTGCCCAGCAAGAGGATGCCCATTCTCAACATTTGCTTCCTCTTCCCCTTGTTGATACAAACCCACATCTAGTTTTAGATTTCAGATTACTTCAGGAAGCTCAGAGTTTGTCCTAGGAGGAAGCGGCTTACTTTCCAAAATCATTGCAAAATTTTGCCACTTTCTATTGGTGGAAAATAGTAAATATGTGTGAATGAGTTCTAACTTCATTTGTCCAAGAAGAATGAAATATAATACTCAATAGGACTAAATATATTGATATGGGTGTATTTACCAAGGATTTAGAATTTAATGAGTTAGCACCTGCTGCTAAAAGTTGTCCTAATAGTTCACTGGATTTGTTGACTATAACTTCAACTCCATGCTGGCTTATATTTAATAAAGTTAAGATGCCAAAACTGCCCTGACATAATGTAAGCAAAAGTATCTGAAGGAATGGAAGGATAGTGTTAGAGTGAATTATCGTGCAAAATTAACCTCTACCTCTTCCCTCTTCATTTCCCAGGAAGACCCAGACATTGAATTCTAAGCTCACTGAATTCTAAGGCATTAATAAATAAATTAGTGTAGAGAATACAAGCATTCTTTAAAGGAAGGTGTCATCCTTTGTAGTTCAGAGAGGATGATGACAAAAGCTACAATTGCATCAGTTTCCTGATTCAATGGGGTTAGTAAGATTCCAGAGTAGCACAGGCCAAGTGACCAAATACAAGGTGCTCTCCATGTAGGCATCAGGGAGAAAGTGAAATCAAAGTGTTTTGGCCTACAAGGGTCTTTGGTGTTAACTAATTGATCACACTACAGGTTGAGTATCCCTTACCCAAAATGCTTGGGATTAGAAATGTTTCAAATTTCTATCTTTTCTCTTTCTGTTTTCTTTTCTATTTTTAAAATATTTGCATATGCATGATGAGATATCTTGGGGATAGCACCCAAGACTCAACACAAAATCCATTTGTTTCATATACACCTTATACACATCACCTGAAGGTAATTGTATGTAATAGTTTAGTGTGCCTGTATTTTGACTGTAACCTGTCATATGAAGTCAGGCGTGAAATTTTCCATATGTGGTATCATGTTAACCCTCAAAAAGTTTTGGATTTGGAGCATTTCAGATTTTCAGATTAGGGAATGCTCAACCTGTACACAGGAATGAAATATGTAGACAGTCTACTAACATGTTCCTTGATCTGTGTAACAGGAAAAACTCCAGAGACTTGATTTGAGCTGCCATGGAAAAGCATCACTTCTCACTTACTTTTTAGACCTTAGCAAGTTCATAGACTCAGGAGCCCTGGTTGAAGGGTAGGCCAGCTTCCCTTAAGGCAGGACACTGAAGCACAGCACAAGTAGGTACTCTAAATTTTCCACCAAGCTTTTCTCAAAGGGAACTGTGACTATAGTGACTATATAGGGAATAAGAAACACCTAGACTTTTCAGGGATTAATAGACACAGCCCTGAAACAACATTAATTCATGGAGACCCTAAATGCCATTGGAACCACAGGTCAAAGTAAAGACTTAGATGACCAGATAATAAAAGAAGTTTTGGTTCAAGTTTCAAATTACAATATGCTCAGTAAGTCCACATATCTACCTTGTGTCATATCCCTACTTCCTGAATATATAATTGAAGTAAACATACTTGAACCCTGGAAGAATTCCTGTATTAGTTTTCTAATATGTGAAGAAAAGGCCATTATAATAGGAAAGTAAAATAAAAGTCCCTGTAACTTCCCCTCCCTAACAGCATAAGAAAAATAAAAGCAAAAACATTTTACAGAGATAACAAAAGCATTAACAATTTTGCAAAGATACGTGTATTTACTGTCATCATTAAAGTTTTGAACAACCTGTTTGGACAATGAAACCAGTTGATCGATCTCAGAAAATGTCTGTAGAATTATCCCAAACCTAATCAGGTAGTTCAGCAGACTGCAACTGCTGCTGCTTTCCTAGGGAATAGTACTTTTACTTGAACAAATCAATAGAGCCACTGACACCTGGGGCACAACTATTGACATGACAAATGCTTTTCTCCTAATCTACAAGAAAAACCAGAAACACTTTGCTTTCACTTGGCAGAACCATCAGCACACCTTCTCAGTGTTGCCTCATGATTATGTCAACTCTCCTGTTCTCTATCAAAATTATCAGAGATCTTGCTTGTCTTAAATTACATAAAATGTCACACTAATCCAACAGACTGATAATATTTATTGGTCTGATATGTAGGAAGAAGCAACTTTTTTAGAATCCTTTAAAAGGCCTATTTTACCCAGGACAAATGATGAAGCCTGTGAATATTCAGGGACCTGCCTTGTCATAAGTTTCTTGGGATCCAATGGTCTGAAACCTGTCAAAATATTCTTTCAAAGGTGAAATACAAGTTGCTTCCCCTGGCTCTACCTATGCCTAAGAGGCATAATGCATGGCGGATTTGTGTGTGGTACTGGGGACTGAACCCAGGGCCTTGTACATGCTCATTACCACTGAGTCCCATCTCCAACCCTTGGACCTTTTTTATAGTAGTAATAAAATACAACATATTGACTATGCTAAGTAGACCTATTTAGTAAATAAAAGAACAGATTTCCTTTTTTTTTTTTTGCATTATTTCTTTGTAATTTAAGTCAACAGCTTTCAACTCCCCATTTACACTGAAAACAGAATACTTACTGATTCAAGCTGAACTCATCTAGGTTGAATTGCTTGTGGACATAGAGACAGGAAGCAGAGCTTGTATTGCCAGATGCATCTAGTTTTTTATTATTTCTTGTATTTTGGCTGACAATTTTGAGTTGGTAGTAAGTCTAGGTTGCAATACAAGTTACTCTTTCACACAGGCTTTATGAACTTGATCCTAATGATCAGGATACCCAAAGGGTTTAGGGCATGTACACATGGAGTCTCTTGCAAGCACCCATCAGAAATTTGCAACACATCTCTTAATGGTTGGGAGCAAATCCATTGTCCTCTTCTGTATATAATTATTCTCCTTTTGAGAAACAACACTTTGGCTTGCTACTGGTTCCTGGAAGAGATTTAACTATTTAACCATGAGTCATCAAGTGCTTTTGAAATCTGAATTTGTGCCAGGTGTGGTGGCGCACAACTGTAATCCCCGTGGCTCAGGAGGCTGGGGCAGGAGGATTGCGAGTTCGAAGCCTGCGTAAGCAACTTAGTGAGGCCCTAAGCAACTCAGCGAGACCCTGTCTCTAAATAAAATATATAAATGGGCTGGGGATGTGGCTCAGTGGTTAAGCACCTCTGGGTTCAATACCCAGTACTGAAAAAAAAAAGAAAAAAGAAAAAGAAATATGAATTTGAGCTTACTATCAGGTACTAGATGTTATCTTACCCACAAAGCCATCAGTGTGCAGTGGAAATCTACCATTAAGTGAAGTTATGTATAATAAATATTGGTCAGTGAAGAATTAATTGTACTTTAGTAACTGTACCCTACACTTCTAAAAATTGTACTAGAAACCTCATCTGTACAAGAGATAGATAATTTAGATGAAGAGATTTTACACATTGAGCCAATGAGATTTAGATGAGATATAAGATGTTGAACTGATGCTTCATTGGGGTGATACTCTTGAGAATCTTGGGAAAGGGTGAATGTATTTTGCATTTGAGAGAGAAATAAAGGCACAGAGGATTTACTAATGAGTGATAGAATTCCAAGGTGACCCCACCCAGTATTCCTGCTTTTCTTGTGTATATGCCTTTTATAGACTCCCTTCTCATCTGCAAGAAGAATCCAAAAACATGTTTGAATATCACTCCATGATAATGTTATCATTACGTGGTAAAAGGGATTTTGCAGGTGAATTAAGATTCCTAATCAGTTGATTTTTGAGTCAATAAAAAATAGTTTATCCTGGGTAGGTCTGAGCAAATCAGATGAGCCCTTTTGAAAGAAGTGTAAAGGTAAAATTTCTAAGCTGATTCTAAGCTGCAAAGACTGAGTTAAAGTGTAAAAGACCAGGCATTGTAAAGTTTCTAAACTGCAAGGCCTGGGTTAAAAAGTAAAAGACTAGGTATTGTTAAAATTCCTCTGCTACCCCCAGAGCCTGTAATCCCTGTAGCTGTTAGGACAATACTGGAACTGCCCAGTAAATATTTCCACTGTTTCCACTGGTTGTCTAATAACCTGGGATTCTGTGTAGTATGTCACGTAGTCCTTGAGGCCCTAAAACCAATCAGTTTGAATGTGTACCCCGCTTAGAAGTGACCAATCACCCCCGTCCAGCCTGTTCCCGCCAATGAATGTACTAATCACATCTCAGAGTTGTTGTTCAATTTTCCCGCGCCTCATGATGATTTGTTCTGATGTATGCAAAGCCCCCCGCTCTCCCCAAAAAGTGTACTTAAGCTCTGCTTGACCTCTGCTCTGGGCTCTGGGCTGCTTTCCCTTCCTGAGTGAGCCTTGAGCCCCAGCATGCTGGTTCAATAAACTCCCTCCTGCCAATTGCATGAAGCCAGTCTCTTGTGTGGTCTCTTTCTCCGACACTTCGCTGGACCCTTACAGAAGGTCTAACAGAAATGGAAGAAGGCAAAAAGATGTCAAGGTACAGCAAATCTTCTGTAAACTCCCAGATGCTTGGGAGGCTGAGGCAGGAGGAACACAAGTTCAAAGCCAGGTTCAGCAACATAGTGAGGTCTTAAGCAACTCAGTGAGACCCTGTCTCTAAATTAAAATATTAAAAAGGGCTGGATTTGGTTAAGTGCCCCTGGGTTCAATACCTAATACCAAAAATAAAACAAAACAAAAACCTTCCAAGTGTCATAGAAAGAACCACATTTCAGAGAATGAGAGGCAGACTTTATAAGATGAAAATGGACCCCAATTGACAGCCAGCAAGAAATCCAGGGCTCCAGTTCTTGGACAAAGAACTGAATTCTAAACCAAATGAGTTTGGATGAAGACGCTACAATGTAGATAAGAACCCAATTATGCCTGATTCCTTGATTTTAGTCTGATGAGACCTAAAGGAGAGAATCCAGCTGAACCTGACCTAGACTTCTGACCAAGAGAACTGTGAAATAATAGATGAGTGTTGTTTTAAGGCACTAACTTTGTGGTAATTTATTACTTAGCAATAAAATACTGTTACATAAACCAGGCATAGTTGTGCATGACTATAGTATTGGGGACTCAGAGGCTAAGGCAGGAAGTTTGCAAACTGGAGGCCAGCTTCAGCAACTTAGCAATACCCTGACTCAAATCAAAAAGGTTGAGGATGTAGCTCAGCTATAGAGCACCCTGGGTTCAAATACCAGTACCCCCCCCCCAAAAAAAAAAAAGAAAAAGAAAAAAGAAAGAAAAGAAAAAGGTGATACATATTCCTATTGCAATGATATGGGACTTTTAATGTAATAAGTGACCCAGTTGTCAGTGCTAATATTTTATTATTAAAAAATAGTTAAAGAGGGGCTGGGATTGTGGCTCAGTGGTAGAGCGCTCGCCTAGCATGGGCGGGACCCAGGTTCATTCTCAGCACCACATAAAAATAAAGGCATTGTATTGTGTCCATCTACACCTAAAAAAAAAAGTAGTTAAAGAGATGTAACAAGATAGCATTTTAGGGCTGGGATTGTAGCTCAGTGGTAGAGCTTTTGTCTAGCACACATGGGCACTGGGTTTGATCCTCTGCACCACATAAAAATAAATAAGTAAAATAAAAGTATTGTGTCCATCTACAACTAAAAAGAATAAATAAAAGATATGATTGTTAAAAAATATTAAAAAATAATTACTACAACATCAGCTTGACAAGAAGGAATGAAGGAAGGAAGAAAAGTTAAGGCGGAGAGATGAAAGAACAGAGGAAGGAAGTGAAGAAAAAATAGGACTCTAGCAGACTCAGAAGTCACCAGGAAGTTGACTGAAAGGTGACTCAGCTCCCTTCAACACTACTTCCCTAGCTCATCACTCTTCCTTCTGGACTCATACATGAGATGATGATCCCTTCCTTCCTCCCCAGAGACAACCAGTGTTATACTAAAGTGTGTCATTCCCATGTTCTTGTACTTTTTTTTTTTTTTTTTGTACAGGGGATTGAACCCAGGGGCTTTCAACCATTGATCCACATTTCCAACCCTTTTTTGTATTTTCATTTAGAGACAGGGTCTCACTGAGTTGCTTAGGGCCTCACTAAATTGCTGAGGTTGGCTTTGAACTTGTGATCCTCCTGCCTCAGCCTCCCAAGCATCTGGGATTATGGACCTGAACCATGGCAGCCAGCTTTGCTTGTGCTTTTGATACCTGAGGAAAATATTAACTATTTAATATATGTTTCAGAAATGTTTATCATGTTTAAATGTTTATTTGGCAATCTGATTTTCTTATCCTGTTGCTTTTTATATATTTTCAAGTTCACTCATTTTTTTCTTGTTTGAGACTTCAATAATACTGATTTCATTAACCCATTTTGTCCCATCATCCCAGATGTGGAATACCTATAAAAACTAAATCAGAGTATATAAAATATTATGCAATAATATAACATATAGTATAATTATATATAGTTATATAATTATTATATGTTAATTTGTTACTATGTTAATTTAATTAATATACTAATATATCTAATCTCTAGATTGTGATTTCCAACCTATTTGAATGCACCTGTGTCAATTTCAGTGAAATACTCACAGAATTGAAAACTTGGAACTCTATATGTTAACAAACACTTTCTTTAAACACTGGTGTAGTATTTCCCTGAGTTTCAAACACCAGTCTTTTATAAGTCATCTGTAGCAAACACTACAGAGAAAAACCTAGAGTGAAGAGGAAATAACCCTCTGATAGTATCACCTTCAAGTGATAGAATAAGCTTGGTAACATTACCATCCCTGTAGTGTATAGTTGGTAATTCTCAAAGCTCAGAAGCAGCTCATCCTTGGATCTCAAACCTGTTCTTTGTCAGTTTGCTCCTGGATGCTTTGTCTAGTACATTCTAAGTATATTTTATTCTTCTAACCATATATATACATAGGTGTTTTTTTTCAGGGTGGAGTAACCAGAGATTGAACCCAGGGTTGCTTAACCACTGATCCATATCCTCAGTCCTTTTTTAAAAAACATTTTAATAACTTTATTTTATTTATTTATTTTTATATAGTGCTGAGGATTGAACGTGTGCCTCACATATTGTCAGGGTCCAGCAAAGCGTCGGAGGAAGAGACCACAAGAGACTGGCTTCATGCAATAAGCAGGAGGGAGTTTATTTAGGATCCAATTCAGCACGCTGAGGCTCAAGGCTCACTCAGGAAGGGAGAGTGGCCCAGAACCCAGAGCAGAGGTCAAGCAGAGCTTAAGTACACTTTTTGGGGAGGGCGGGGGGCTTTGTATACATCAGAACAAATCATCATGAGGCTCGGGAAAATTGAACAACAACTCTGAGATGTGATTAGTACATTCATTGGCAAGGAACAGATTGGACGGGGGTGATTGGTCACTCCTAAGCGGGGTACACATTCAAACTGATTGGTTTTAGGGCCTAAAGGACTACGTGACAAACTACACAGAGTCCCAGGTTATTAGACAACCAGGGAGTCAGTGGGAATATTTACTGGGCAGTTTGGGTATTGTCCTAACAGAGGATTTTAATAATACCTGGTCCTTCACTTTTTAACTCAGGCCCTGCAGCTTGGAAACTTTACAATGCCTGGTCTTTTACACTTTAACTCAGGCTTTGCAGTTTAGAAACAGCTTAGAAATTTTACCCTTACAATATGCTAGGCAAGTGCTCTAACACTGAGCCACAAACCCAGCCACCCAGCTTTTTTTTTTTTTTTTTTTTTTTGGCAGGGGGGCGGGTACCAGGGATTGAACTCAGGGGCACTCAACCACTGAGCCACATCCCCAGCCCTATTTTGTATTTTATTTAGAGATAGGGTCTCACTGAGTTGCTTAGGTCCTCATTAAGTTGCTGAGGCTGGTCTTAAACTTACAATCCTCCTGCCTCAGCCTCCTGAGTTACTGGAATACAGGCATGAGCGACTGTGCCTGGCTGAAATTTGCTTTTTTACAAGAAACCTTACTATGTGGTAGACTTCTTGCTTATCAGTGTGAACAGATCTACCATCCAAGAATTAATCCATTCATTCATTGCTATTAAATAGTACATATATAGCTAAGATTTCTTCAGTATATTCACGATGCTAAGTGCTCTACATACATCATTTTCATTTATAAAAAAATGTTTGCATTAGATATGATATATTATTATTGACCACTCTTTCTTAATCAATATAAAGCTGAAACTAAACAGCTTGTCCAGTGACTAACAGCCAGGATGTTGTTGAGCGAACACATGTACTCTGATTTAATCACTATACTATATTGCCTTAAGTAATAAACACATGGTGTTTCAATGATGGCAACTGCCCTACTCTAATCTATACCTAGTCTTCTCACTAAATTGTAAATTAGGTAAAATTCAGTCATTGCTTCTTGGTATCCTCACATTATTCTATAAAATGCCTTTCTCAAAAATGGTGCTACCTTATATGTTTATAGGATTTGAAAGCTACACTATTGTCTATGAGATGTAACATTTACATCATCATTTGTTATGTTGAATTAGCTACCAATGAGTACAATTCAGTGTATTAGTCAGGGTTATTTAGGATGTATATATAATTATGAGAGATTTGTTAGATTGGCTTACATGACCAGAGGCTGAATAATCCCACATTATCTGTCAGCAGGCTGGAGAGCTGGAGAAACCAGTAGCTTCTCAGTCCAAGAAGCTGGACCCTCAGCAAGAGAAACCAATGGTACAGTCCCAATCTAAGGCTGAAGGCCTGGGAACTCCCTGGAGAGTTGCTGGTATGAGCCCATGTTCAGAGGCTGAAAAGATTGGGGTCTTATGTCTGTGGGGGATAGCAGCAGCAAAAACCACGCCAGCTCAAGAATGATACAGTTTGTCCCACCCCCACAGGATGGGCTTCTGCCTTCTTCCACTTTTTGTTCCACCCAGGTCCCCAGGTTATTGGACAATACAGCCCACATTCAGAGTAGTTCTTCCTCACCTTAGTTTGCTCACCCACATGCCAATGTCTCTGGAAACACCCTCACAGACACACCCTGAAGTGTACATTACTAATTTTCTAGGTGTCTTTCAATCTAGTCGAGTTGACAACTGAGATTAACCATCATGTAAAGGCCTTTTCTTTCCAAACTCAAAACCGAAGAATCTTCTAAGTAATATTAGAATTATGGCCATCTGTGCTGGGGCTATAGCTCTGCAGTAGAGCACTTTCCTAGCACATGTGCGGCACTGAATTTGATCCTCAGCACCACATGTAAATAAATAAATAAAATAAAGGTATTGTGTCCATCTACAATTTAAAAATATAGAAGTATGGTTATTAGTAAACCTAATTCTTATTATTGCTTATTGCTTTCCTTATGAAATTCTTGTAACATGCCAAAATTAAGGATGTTTCTCCTCTATGGGCAAAACCATATTCTGAGTCTTCTGACCCAAATAAGATAGAAATTCTAGGACCAAAAACCTATTGTAGGATTTTATTGTCCTATTCCCCATCAAATGTAGGGCCAACACCTAGATATTATTCACACTATTCATGCTCTCTTCCTAAAGGTATGGCTCTTCAATTTTTGAATTTGCATAGACTCTAAACCTAGTGATAATAGAGGTGAGCTCTGTGGGCATGATCTTACAACCATACATTTCAAGAGCAATAGTGTGAAATAACACAATTTCATTCAAAGCATGAAATGTGGACCCATGGTGACATCCAAACATAATCCTCTTTTACCATATTTGGGAGACTAAGAATCAAGTTCTTCCCTAATTTTTGTGATAATAATAATAAAAAGAACATGAGGCATAGCTTTTCCACAAAGGGGTATTTAACAGGGGATTTGTAGTACTTGCCCATCAGTATAGATCTAAAAAGTGACCTGGACTTTGACATGCTTTGCTTAAGAACAATAGATAATGTTGATCCACTTGCTTCACAGAAAGTTGTAAAATGAGTATAAGTTGATATCAAGATGTTTTAGGCTCCATGTGATAGACTTTTTTAATATTTATTTTTAAATTTTTCAGCGGACACAACATCTTTGTTTGTATGTGGTGCTGAGGATTGAACCTGGGCCACATGCATGCCAGGCGAGCATACTACCGCTTGAGCCACATCCCCAGCCCATGTGATAGACTTTTTAAAGGATCTTCTATAACATTTGTCAGCTATACTGTGGAATTTTATGTATCTAATAAAATTGCTCTTAAATACCAATCCTTAAGAATGAGATCACATGTCTTAAGACTTTGGGTATATATATACATACACATACACATACATACTTTGAGGGGATGCCCAGTATTTTTGTAGCATATATCCAATCTTACCAAAATCTTTGGGATTTGTCCTGCTGTAAGACATGCTAAACTCATTCATTCACTCAACATGTAATTTTGAGAGCTTATATTGTGGAAGACACTGCTAAGTCCAAAGAGTAAAATGGGAAATTAATGGTGGACAAAGCAGACAAGGAGCATGACCTCAAGTTGCATTCTCAGGAAATGAGACAAGCAATTGTAGGCCAGTATAAAAATTGCTATGATAAAGGAAGTACAGGGTGCCATGGGAGCTAATCCAGGCTAAGGGATAGGAGAATTCCTAGTGGAGTTGACATCTTACTAGACACCTGAAGAATGAATTAGATTTTGCTAGAGGAAAAGAAGAAGATAGGAGGTAGACAGACACTGTTTTGTATGGAAGTGATAGAGTAGTGGAGGAGGTTAATTATGAGAGAAGAAAGAAAATAGTGGCCCTGGGCCACAGTGTGGGAGAGTAGATGAGATGAGAGATGAGATAGGAGAGGGAGATTGAGGCAAAGGATCAAACAGTGCCACAGGCAGAATAGAAAAATAACTAAGAAGTTTGGGTAGATTTTTTTCTGATGAATCTGTTTATTGGCTAAACATTTGCTTTTCATGTTGTACACAATCCCCTAACTTTAAAAAAAAATTCTAACTTGTTATAAATGGCAGCAGAATGCATTTCAATTCATATTATACATATAGAGCGCATTTTTTCATGTCTCTGGTTGTACACAAAATAGAATCACATCACTTATGTCTTTATACATATACTTAGGGTAATGATGTCCATTTCATTCCACCATCTTTCCTACCCTTATACACCCTCCCTACCCCTACTTCCCCTTTGATCTATCTAAAGTTTGTCCATTCCTCCCCCGCGCATCCCCATTATGGATCAGCATTCTCATATCAGAGAAAACATTTGGCATTTGGTTTGGGGGATTGGCTTACTTCACTTAACATATCCAACTCCATCCATTTACCTGCAAATGCTATGATTTTAGCTAATATATTTCTTGACAAGGAAGGGAGAGCAATCTCAGGGCAATGTGGCAGGGGAAAAAAGGCAGATAGCAGTGGATTTAAAATATATTATAGGAGATGAGGAAATGGAGCCTTTTCATGAACTTTGTTTATGTGTGAGATAATGGACAGTGGTAGTATGGGAAGAAAGAGTGAGGTAAAGGAAGGTAGCAAGGGTAATTGTGTGTGTGTGTGTGTGTGTGTGTGTGTTTGTCTAATTAGAAGATTATCATGTTTTATATATGTATAGGTATATTTAAAAAATTATCTCCCTCCCACCACTGCCCAGTATACCTACTTCCTCATCCCCACAATCATAATTAATAACTATTATGGTTTATGTATCCTTCCAAAGTTTCTTTATGCTTACACAAGATAATAAATATTTTATTTATCCCTATTTTGTACAAAATATAGCATATTTTGATGCTATATTTTCTATATTTTTCCAAATAATATATCTTGGACCTTTTTTTGTACCAGCAAATAGAGGATGTTTTATAAAAGTTGCATAGCATCCCATTGTTTGGACATATGGTATACCAAGTTGTTTAACCAGCCTCCTGTTGATGAGCTTCTTTTGCAATTTTGAATGACCCTGAAGTGTGTCATTTTGTCCATTTTCGAGTAAAGCCCCTGCTGGCCCACCAGCACTATCAGTTACTCCTTCCTCCATTTCCCACTCGCAGATTCTGAGACAAGGGATTGAGTACAGATAGTTTATGGAGAGGTGATCCCAGGAAATAAGAATGAAGGATTAGGGAGAGTGAGACAGGGAAGAAGGAAAAGTCAAAGTTAGTATGGCTTCTGGAAATTGCCAGCACCTCCTGAGAAGTGTACAGAGCACTTCAGAATTGTTCAGTGAAGGACAGAGGAGCTGGAACATCTATCCAGGTTGTCCCCAAATGCATTAGTTGCCCCAGATTTCTAGACTGAATTTTGCCCTAAGAAAAACTCAAAAAAGACTACTTTCTGCACAACTGTCAAACTTTTCAGTGCAATGTGGCTGAGTTCTGGGGGAGGCAGGGTGCTGAAGTATGTGATGGTGTTGCCAAAAACATCAGTTACATGAGCCTTTGTGAAAATTAGGAAAAGGCACCCATCTAAGCAGGAGTAATCTTGGATTCTCATTGCTTGGTGAGTAGAGAGTATCTCTGCATGAATTTGAAAATGTTTTATTTTTCTAAGCTCTTCTCATACCTACCTGAGGGTCAGGGTACAAATAGTAAGGAGAGCATAAACAGGATTTCAGTTCCCTGACTTAACTTGTTCAAACAGTGAATGACCTGTACAGCCAGACTGGGTGCCCCTGAGTTATCAGTAGGAAAATTCCTAACAAGTGGGTCAGAATCTTTCTCCTACTTGGTTTCCTCATGCATATGAACTGATAGACACTTAGACTTGAGGTGATTCCACTGCAAATCTATGGGCTCTTCCTCTGTACTTCATTCTTCCTGAAAATTCTATTCCCCTTGGCTCCCACAAATTCCAAACTCCATTCCTCCATTCAGGGTGGCACTGGGCCTCATTGGTATTGATCATGGACCCTGTCTCCTGGCAGTGAACTGGGACACTCAAAAGGTTTACCTTGTTTGCTTCCTAAGTTGCCCATCTCACAGTTCTGTGCTACCTGATGGTCAATGTCCCAAAAAGTCACCTTTTCATATATTTGGTTCAGATTTACAGTTGTTTAAGGTGTACTAGAAAACACAGTACCTTCATGACCAGAAATGGAAATCCCTATACAGGCATTTTTTTTTTATAAATCCAAATTATAAGTGCCCATATCTTCTTATTGCCAATCACAAGGCAGAATGTCATCATTTTTTTTACCTTTGCCAATCTGATAGGAGAGAATCTTATAGTTTTAATTTATACATATCTTAATATGAATGATATTGAGACTAAGATTTTTATGAACCATTTGCTCTTTCCTGCGAACTTTTTTATTCGTATTCTTTGCCCATTAATGCTGGTTATTGGTCTTTGCCTTAATAATTGCAGAAATATTTATAATATTTAAGTCCACTGCTTCAAAGTGTCACAATATTGACATTGTGGTACATTCTATACCACTGATGTTGTATTTATAAGTTACCATAATATTTTACATTTTATATTTCTATTTATCAAAGTATGAAACTTTAAAAAGCTTGCTAGTAGCCATAGTAATGATCTCAGTAATAAGAACACACATGTAACCATATCTTGAAACAGGCATTTCTAATATAGATATATTTATTACTATATGTAAACACCTTAAAAGTAGGAAACAGATCTTACTTTTATAATTCAAGTTTTTAAAATACTTTAGGATCTCTCTCTCTCTCTCTCTCTCTCTCTCTCTCTCTCTCTCTATATATATATATATATATATATATATATATAAACATAAATTAAATATGTGCTATCTTTTAATAGTGTTCTCTGATATGCCACTAGGTAACTGATACAACATAAAAATGCCTAGGCTTTAAAAGAAAAAGAATTCTGGAAGGGGGGTACTGTGGATTTAACCCAGGAGTGCTTAACCACTGAGCCACATTCCCATAACTTTTTTTTTTTTTGAGACAGGGTCTTGCTACGTTCTTTAGGGCCTTAATAAATTGCTGAGGCTAGCCTTGAACTTATAAACCTCCTGTATCAGCCTCCTAAATCACTGGTATTACAAGTATACACCACTGTGCCTAGCTTTAAATTTTTTTCTAAATTTACCTTCTGATTACTTTTTTAGACAATATTTTCTTCCTTCATAATGCTCATTTTCATTATATGCGGTCTATTTTTTTTAACCCTTTGAGGAAGGATTCAATATGTCTCTACTTTCACCATGGAGAGCCAACTTTTGCCAAAAAAATTTAAAAGGAGTGTATTTTCTCAAGTAATTTTTGTTATTGAAGTAAAATATAAATATGGTAAAATGCATAGATCTTAAATGTACAATTAGATAAGTGTTCATAAATGCATGCATAGGACTGCAATATGATTTTCTTAGGCACTATGTACTTTTGCCTTTGTGTGCCCTTTATTCTACAAAAACTTAAAAAGTAGGTGTTGGGAGTGTAGCTCAGCGATACAGCACTTGTCTGGCATGTATAAAGCCCTGGGTTCAATCCCTAGCACTGAAAATTATATCTTATGACATGTTGGTAGAGCAACCAATATAATCCAGGCCTTGTTCATTATTATTACATCATTTTTTACTTCTGATTTTAAAATAGATTGAATTTTAAATATCTTCACAGTTCTTAAAAGTACTATGGGCCCGCAACACTGTGCCTAGTATGTCTGAGACATGTCAGTTCCATGTACACACCTGTGTGACCACCATCTGATTATGCTATGGAATATTTTCTATTACTCCAGAAAGCTCCTTTGTGCTTCCTTCCAGTTAGTCCCCAACCCCATAGGCAAGCATGTTCTAATTTCTGCCATTATTTTTGTCCAATATTAAACTTCATATGAATAGAATCATTTACTAGGTAGCCTTTTATATCTGGCTTCCTTCATGAACAAAATATTTTTGAGATTCATCTATGTTGTGTGCATTAGTAGTTCTGTGCTATGTAATATTTTATTATGTGAATATACTATAATGTATTTATCAATCATCCATCCTCCTGTTAGACATTTGTTTCTAGTTTGAGCTATCATGAATAAAGTTGCTTGAATATTCTTGCAGAAGTCTTTTTGTGAATATTAAAATTTATTTTCTCTTGAATATTCAAGAGACTATCTCTAGAAATCCTAGGTCATAACATAAGGGTATTATTTCATTAATAAGAAACTGCCAAGTTGGGTGCAACGGTACATACCTGTAGACCCAGCTACTGAGGAGATTGAGGGGGAGGATCACTTGAGCCCAGGAGTTAGAGCATAGACTGGAAAACAGCAAGACTCCAATCTCAAGGAACTGTTTTCTAGTGGTTGTTCCATTTTATACTCCTATTGGCAACGTAGGAGAGCCACGTTTCTCCATACCATTGCTTAAATTTGTTGTCTTTTAATTTTAAACAAATTTTGAACTGCAAAATGGCATTGCACTTGCAACTTTTTTTCTGAAAAATTTTAAAGGGAGGTAACAAAGGAGGCAGTTATATTACCTCATCTAGCATTTTACTAAACAAAACAGTACAGAAAAGTCCCTTTTAGACATTTTTTTTAATTCTGTGTGTGTTCATGTAGTACTGGGATTGAAGCAGGGTCACTCTACCTTTGAACTACATTCTAAGTCCTTTTTATTTTTTATTTTGAGACAGGGTCTTCCTAAGTTGCTGAGGGTGGCCTCAAACTTGCAATCCTCCTGCCTTAGGTTCCTAAGTTGCTAGGTGAGCACCACTGTGACTAGCTTAGATATGTCTTTTCTTTTTTGTTCTTGCAGAACTGGGAGTTGAACCCAGGGTCTCATGCATGTTAGGTAAGTATTCTACCATGAAGCTACATCCCCAGTCCTATGTCTTTTGATTTATAATAGTTAATGATTCTCATTTTTCCTCTTACTTGTTATCCACAGCACTACCTCAAGATTCTGGCTTTAGTAACTTAGATCAGAGGTTATTTTAGTGAAAATAGTTTCAGGAAAGTGGTTGGGGTAAAATAGAATATGATTGGATTGACTGGATGATCCATATTTCAATTATCTTCATGTTTTCATAAAGAAAGCAATTCACTCACCAGATATATGCTTTACTGAATATTTCACAAGAGAGCAATATAAAAGTGCTTATATTGCATAGCTGACAGAATTTCCTAGAGAAATCCTCATTAGACTTTTCTTAAGTCCTATTCTTTATTATCTGCTACCAGTTCTTCTTCTCTTCCTCCTCCTCCTCCTCTGCCTCCTTCTCCTCCTTCTTTTAATATTTTTTGGTTGTAGATGTACACAATACCTTTATTTTATTTATTTATTTCTATGTGGTGCTGAGGATCAAACCCAGTGCCTCACACATGCTAGGCAAGTGCTCTACCACTGAGCTCGAACCCCAACCCATTCAGGTCACCTTCTTATTCAGGGTATATCTCCAGTCTGCATAGTTCCATCTGTTCATGATGACTGTAAGTTTGAAGAAGGCCAATGCACTGAAGGAAATATCAAGCAGAGATTAACCACGTTTCTAGAAAGCAATGGGGGTTTATACACATGAAAGAAAAAAAATGTTCTGCTACACTGGTTTTTTGTTTTCTGGGTTACCTTTGGTGGACTGATTATCTATATGGTATAAAAAGACACTTCCTTCTGTGTAATAGTAAAGTCATCAATGACTAGTCCACCTGTCATCTTGCATGACAACATCTTGCCAAAACAAATAAATACTGATGCAAAATGAAATAAAGTACACCCACCACCACTACATATGTTGCCTTGTGCTATCCAAAGGAATTGGCTCCAGATAATAAAATGACCATGCAATGCTCAAGTTCCCCAAATGGTGTAATATTTGCATAGAATCTACATATATCCTCCTACATTTTAACTCATCTCTAGAGTCCTTGTAATGCTAATATAATGCAAATGATGTGAAATAGCTGTTATTCTTTAGAGAATGACAATAAAAAAGTTGACACATGTCCAATACAGACGGATTTTTTTAAAGAACATTTAGAATATTTTGAATCAGCAGACTTGGAATTGCAAATATGGAGATCCAGATGCATACAAACCTCACTGTTCCTGGAAATTAAACAGAACCATGATCTCTCTCAAGGCTTCCTTGCATAAATATGGTTGTGCTATTGTACTATAATGGCTTGTTTGATTCTTCAGAATGAGCTGTAGCCATCTCTTAGCATGTGGCAGAAAAAGTAAAAACCTTGATGAATGTTTATAAAATGCTAAACAAACAACTTACACTATGAGCCCTTCATGAAAAAAAATTGCAGTACCAGAACATCTTCTATTTTCCTTTTAAAATTGGAAAATGAAAAATACCTGGGTGGAGTTTAGAATCACATAAAAAAAATGAGGAACAAAGGAGAAAGAGTTTGGATTTAGCTAAAAACTCTATAGAAAAAAAACTCTGTAGAATTTCTTCTTATCATACCACTTTATGTTTTTTTTTAAATCTAAGAAAAGATGTGTTTCCTTAATGACTTGGTTTTGAAATTGCTATTGCTTAGTATTGTACAGCTGAAGGGAAGTCTTGAGAAACCTAACCATAAATAAAAGGGATTGAATGGAGTCTTTGCTTAAAATCCAGGACACTTCCTTCTTCTCTGACATTAACTCTACACTTATTGAGCAACTAATATAAACTAACTGGGGATGGTACAGTTCTTAACTTAGTTTGGGTTCCCATACCAGTGGGGGTGAAAGACAATTAAACCAGTTATTGCAGTGTACTATATAAATGGGAGACACTTAACTCAGTCAGGAGCCTGGGAATACTTTTCAGCTTTTACAGTCTTGGATACACTAGACAGACAAACAAAGACATCAAACTCTTCTATGACTGATGTTTTTCAATACCTACCCTTTGATCCCCAATCATTTATTTGTTTTTATAGTGCTAGGAATGAAAGGCAGTGCTTCACACAAGCCAAGCAAGCACTCTACCCTTGAACTATACCCTCACAACCCCCAGAATCATTTATTGAATAATCAATTTATTTAATTAACAATCCACTTTTCCCCAATTGAGTTTTATTGTATATTAAGTTGTTTTGCATATTATAATGGTTATTTATATAAAGGTCTAATTGGGAGATTCATTTTCTATTACATTCATTTTTTGTATTCTATGTTGTTTATAAATGTTTCATTATTATTATTTTATATTTTGCTATCTGGAAGTCCTAGTCTCCCTGAATACTTCTTGTAAAAATCTCCTTGCAATCTTACCAATTCTTTTTTGAAAATTGAAGGATTATTTTCTCAAGCACTCTCTTCTAAAATAATTCCAGATTAATAGGGGTTACACATTAACATAGGCTGCATCTGACATGTTTATACCCTTCAGTCCTCTCATTCATGGATATCGGTAGGATTTGTTTATAAGGAACAAAGATTTATTCATATTGTTTTAGAAAATTAGGAGGTTATCATGAGAAGAAATAACATATTTATTTGTATTCTGCATGTATCTCTGAAATTTACTGTTTTCTTCATGGCATACATCTTTTTAAAAAAAAGTTACTTATGATATTTTAGATATATTAGTTGCTATCAAGAATAGGATTAGTTTCCCTTTTTATTTTCTAATATAGAAAAGCTATTTTCTTTCCCAAGTCCTATAATTTCTAGCAGTTTTTCCATTGGTTCTTTTAAGATTACTTAATAGTGTATATTGTAAATCTTGGTATATTAGTAACAATAACAAAATAAAGTATTTATATGGTGCTTATTAAATGCTTTACATATTAACTAATCAACTCTATGGATAGATACCACTGTTGTCCTCATTTTATAGATAAGGAAACTGAGGCTTAGAAAAGTAAGTAGTGGGGACTGGGGCTATACTTCAGTGGTAGAGCACTTGCCTAGCATGTGTGAGGCACTGAGTTCGATCCTCAGAACCGCATTTATTCATACACATGAAAGAAAAAAATGTTCTGCTACACTGATTTTTTTTCTGGGTTACCTTTGGTGGCCTGATTATCTATATGTTATAAAAAACACTTCCTTCTGTGTAATAGTAAAATCATCAACGACTAGTCCACCTGTCAGCTTGCATAATAAGATCTTGCCAAATCAAATAAATACTGATGCAGAATAAAATAAAGCACACTCACCACCACTACATACAGAAAAGAAAGAAAAAAGAAGTAAAGGAAGAAAGAAAGAAGGAAAGGAAGGGAGGGAAGGAGGGAGGCGGGAAGGAGGGAGGGAGGAGGGAGGGAGGGAGGAAGGAAGGAAGGAAGGAAGGAAGGAAAAAGAAAAACAATAAGTGGAGCCAGGAGGAAAAATCAGATAGTCTGGCTCCATATCTGGCCACTAAATCTCTATGCTAAACTGAATGGCAATATTCATGTGTAGAGAACTCCTTCCTCATTTTTCTTTTTTTCTTTTTTAGTTGTAGATGGACACAATATCTTTATTTTTATTTATTTATTTTTATGTGGTACTGAGGATTGAACCCAGGGCCTTACGTGTGCAAGGCAAGAGCTCTATCACTGAGCTACAACCCCAGCCCTCTTTTTTCTTTTTACCACCCCATCCACAGAGTGTGTGTTTGTGTGAGTGTGTGTGTTCGGATGTTCATTATTTAATAATGAATATATTTGCCAATAATTTGCTTTACAAATAGTGATACAATGATTAACTTTGTACATAAATAATTTCATGTGCAGGTATAAAACTTTGGGTAAATTCCCAGAGGTGAAACTTCTGGGTAAAAAGTAAATACATTTCAATTTTTAATAATTTTTAAAAAATTACCAGCAAACTGGGAATAGATGGAAAATGCCTTAAATGAATAAAGGATGCCTATGAAAAATTTATAATTACCAATATCACATTTAATGGTAATGGAATAAGGCAGAAATGTCTGTTTCCACCACTTCTATTCAACTTTTTTTTTTTTTTTGAGATACTAACTATTGCAAAGAGGGGAAAAAAAGGCATAATCATAAAGAAAGTAAATCTGTCCCTATTTAGAGGTAATATGGTAGCTTATATTTTTAAATCTCAAGGTTTCTACAAGCAACTACTACTAAAACCAATAAATGAATTCAGCAATATGAAAAAATCAATTGATATTTATTCCAGCAAATAATTGGAAAATGAAAAATTAAAATCTCATGTGCAGGCTTACCAAAAGCTATAAGGATGAATCTAATAAAAGACATCAAAGGCCTCAACACTGATAACTACAAAACACTACTGAGAGAATGAAATAAATGAAAGCTACATCAAGTTTAGGGGTTGGAATGTTAAGCTGGTAATTTTCCCAAATTGACCTATAGATTTAACACAATCCGATATGAAAATTCCAACAAATTTTTAAAATTAGAACCAATAAGCTAATTCTAAAATTCATATGTACAAAATATGTGAACTGACACTTCACAAAAAGCATATATAAATGGCCAAAAAGCACATGATAGATATTCAGTATTACTAGTCATCAGGGAAATGTCAATTAAAACCACCATGAGAAACCATGGCATACCTATTACAATGGCTAAAATTTAAAAAGTAATATCTGATTCATGAGGATATGGAGCAACTGGGAATTTTCATAACACTGCTGGCGGAAATGTAAAATACTACTACCACCTTAGAAAGCAATTTTACAGGTTCCTAAGAAGTTAAGCACATGCCTACCATCTGACTCAACCATTTTACTCCTAGTGGACATTTTCTACTCAAGAAAAATGAAAGCATATATCTACATGAAGACTTATGTATAAATGTATTCTTAGCAGCTTTATTTGAAACAATTGCTTGTGCTTTGCCTAAACCAAGACTACAAATATTTTACTCCTATATCTTCTCCCAAAGTTTATAGCTTTAGCTCTTATATTTGGGCCTATAATCCATTTGGGGTTAATCTTAGTATATTATGTCAGATAAATAAGATAAATATACAAACTCATTCTTTTGCATATGGATATCTAATTGTCCCAGTACCATTTGTTGAAAGACTATTCTGTTTTTCTTATAGTGTTCATGGTACTCTAGTCAAAATTTCATTATAAATGTCAAAATGTATTTCTGTACTCTAACATTTATTCCATTGATTTATCCTTAAGTCTATCCTTATGCCAGTACCATACTGTCTTGATCAATATAGATTTGTAGTATGTTTTGAAATTGGGAAGTAAGTCTTCCACCTTTCTTCTTCTTTTTCATATTGTTTTGGCTATTCTAGCCCCCCTGGCATTTCCACACAAATTTTAGCATCATCCTTTCAATATCTGCAAAATATAAATACTGCTTTCAATTTTTTAAAAGTGTAGAATAAAATGTTGCTTGAATTTAATATAAAAATAAACCACAAATAAAATTGAAAACTATTTTTCTTCCAAACTGATTTAAAGTGAAGGAAAAACATGATGAAAATCATTGACAGGTTTTAATCATTCATTTTTTAAAAAACAGTATGCTTTGGGGCTGGGGATGTGGCTCAAGAAGTAGCGCGCTTGCCTGGCATGCGAGCGGCCCGGGTTCGATCCTCAGCACCACATACAAACAAAGATGTTGTGTCCGCCAATAACTAATAAATAAATAAATATTTAAAAAAAAAAAAAAAAACAGTATGCTTCCAGGAGGCTGAGGCAGGAAGATCACAAGTTCAAAGCTAGCTGCAGCAATAATGATGTGCTAAGCACTCAATGAGACCCTGTCTCTAAATAAAATATAAAATAGGGCTGGGGATGTGGCTCAGTGGTTGAGTGCCCCTGAGTTCAACCCCCAGTAACCCCCATAATAAATAAATAAACGACTACTTATTGACTTCCTACTAGGAAATATGAAGAAAATGGCAGTTTTATGTATTCTTTTTGTAGTCTATACCCATCAATGAATTTTTCTTAATTATCATATTTAAATTATCAGAGGTTATATTTACAGTCTGTTTTGTAATAACAATTTCTGCCAATATTCTTGTCTTAGTTCTATATTTAAATTGATGTAAATTTGACAGTATTTTACCACACTTTCTCCATATTTAAATCCTCTATTTTCATTTATTTCTTGGGTCACTGAATTTCTTAGACAGGTAACATTTTCCAGAGCACTCATCAGTTCTGCAAGTGATGAGTTTCTTCACCTTTGTTAAAGTGTGCACTTGCCTTTATACTTGAAGGACAGCTTGCCTGGTTTTGGTAGATTTGGGTCACAAATATGTGTTTTCCAAATATGTATTAAGTATTCTTTCATTTCCTCTTAACCTAGAATTTTGCATTTGTCCTTTTAACTCTAATTTCCCAAATCATCCTTTTTGTGGGCTAAATTCATCATCTATAATATTTACAAGAATGATTCATGAATGTTATATTCCTTGAGAACCTTCATTTTTAAGAATTTCTGCCTGCTGCATTTACAATGTAAAATTCAGTCTGACTGGGTATAATAGTCTTGGGCAGTACTTTTTCTCAGAGTTTGTAGATGACTCTATTATCTGAGATCAACATTTTTTTTTTCTTGTGTTTCTTTGCCTGGAATCTAAACAGCTCTTTTTATTTGTCTTTTACTTCACTGGGAATCAAATTCAGGGTCTCACATGGGTCAGGCAAGTGCTCTAGCACTAAGTTATACACCCACCCCCCAAGCCCTGTAAATAGGTTTATCTTTATGTAAGAGGCTTACCAAACAAACTAGATGATGTCCCTCCCCGCCTTTTTTTATGGGCCAGGCTATATGAGCAATGACCAAACAGATTCCATTTTGCCCTGAGACTCCATGCCATGTAAGAAATGCTTCTCCCATGGGAAAGCCCCACCTCTATACCCGTAAATAGTTGCTTAGTAAAGCATGTTTGGCAACACAAAATGTCAATTCTTTTTTCTTTTTTTAAGAGAGAATTTTTTTAATATTTATTTTTTAGTTTTCGGCGGACACAACATCTTTCTTTGTATGTGGTGCTGAGGATCGAACCCGGCCGCATGCATGCCAGTCGAGCACTCTATCGCTAGAGCCACATCCCCAGCCCTGAAAATGTCAATTCTTATACAATGTAGAATTGTTCTCTCTTTGGTTTCCATTTTTCTTAGACAATGTACCCAGAGATTGATTGTCTAGACATTGGTAACCATTCTTTAACTTATACTCAAGTAGGGATGTTTTGGACCACCCCTTTTTCTGCTTATGATTTTAGATCTCATAACATTTGTTTATGGTTTTGAATCATAGCAACATCCACTTATGCTTTAATATGGTTTTGGACTATAAAAGATGAACTCAAATCCTAGGAGGAGGTCAAAGGGTGTAGACTTGCAGCCTACCGCTTGGCCAACCAAGTGTGGACTGCAGTTGGTGAATAAAGTTTCTGTCCCCTGCTTTTAGATGGACTGGGTGACTTATTGCAATCTCTCCTTAACATTTTCAGGCTAGGCAAGTACTCCTCCACTGAGTTTGAGCTACAACTTCAGCCCTAGATGATATCTTAATTATAACCATTCTTTCATTTTTTCTTCATAGATTACATGCCCCTTTCAACTAGCAGTTGTATTTTGTATTCTCTAATGTGTTTTTGGACTCTTAATAACATTTTATTTTAACAAATTTTAAAACATACACAAGTATACAAGAATAATATAATGTAGTTTCAGGTACCCATAGTCCAGCATCATAATTTATCAATATCCCCCATCTTGTTTTTGAAGGCTTGTTTTGTTTCATCTGGAGAATTTTTGTTTTGGTTTGGTTTTTGTTTGTGATATGTAGATTGAACCTAAGGCTTTGTGCATGCCAGGCAAGTGCTCCACATCCCAGCCACATCCACAGCCTCCATTTGGAGAGTTCCTTACTTTAAGGATAACATTTATCATTATGTTAGATAACATTCTTTTGTCCTGAATATTTTTAAAATATTTGTTTAGTTGTAGATGGACACAATACTTTTATTTGTTTATTTATTTTTAGGTGGTGCTAAGGATCCAACCCAGTGCCTCATACATGCGAGACAAGCTCTCTGCCACTGAGCCACAATCCCAGTCCCATGTCCTGAATATTTATAATCTATTACTAGTTGCTTGAATCATCATTTTCCTATGCATGTTCTATACTATCTTATGCCTTTCTGTTTGTCAGTAATTATATATTTAATCTACTCCAGAGACTGCAATCAGTCTTTTCCTTTCTTTGGGGCATGTGATACCTCTATCTCTAATCCGGTTCTAATTCCATCTAACTTTCTTAGCTATTTATAGAATAGGGACTGAATGGGAAGAGGACATCTGAATCTAAGTTTTCTTGCCCAGCTTTTCTACCCTTTTAGATTTTAGAAAATCTAAAGAAATAGATTTCATTTCTGAGGGTATGCTTTTTCTATTCCTACTTTCTGTATTTTCTTCTTCTCAGCAACCATCAGTATACTTACTTCTCTTCTCAAATATAGTTTGAGTTTTTTTTTCTTTGTACTAGAAATTAAACTCAGGGGTTCTTTATCACTGAGTTACCCAGCAGCTCTTTTAATTTTTGGTTTTGAGACAGGGGCTTGCTAAATTGCTTGAGGGCTTTGCTAAATTGCTGAGACTGGCCTCAAATTCGAATCCTCCTGCCTTAGCTTCCTGAGTTGCTGGGATTACAAGCATGTTCCACCACACATGGTTTTCAGATACGGGTTTAAAAACACATGGAGGGCTGTGTAAGTTGGTGCACACCTGTAATCCCAGGGGTTTAGAAGCCTGAGGCAGGAGGATTTTGAGTTCAAAGCCAGCCCCAGCAAAAGCAAGGCTCTAAGCAACTCAGTGAGACCCTGTCTCTAAATAAAATACAAAATAGGGCTGGAGATGTAGCTCAGTGGTTGAGTGCCCCTGAGTTCAATCTCTCACACCTCTCCCCCCAGCAAAAAAAAAAAAAAAAACATATGGAGGAATCCACAGATCTCTGTGCCTCAGAGTCCAATATTTCTGCCCTCAAACATGCATGGAATACAGCATATTTTGATCATTGGCAAAAACTTTTGAACCTTACAAACACTCAAGTTCACCTCACTATCATGTACTGAGAATGGCAGAGTGTAAAACACTATTTGGTGAATAGGCATAGTATTCCCATGTTTACAGAGAGACATGCCTTACACAGACAATCCCAGTCAAGAGCCAAAATGCCCTGGTAAGGATTCATTAAAACACTACATTCCCTGTAAGTGCTACATATGGAACTTCTCTTCAATTTGCTAGACTGAGTAAATAAATGGTGTGTCGCGAGGGGGCAAAATGGCTACTATGCAGTCAAGGAGAGAAATAAAGAATGTCCATGCACTTCTGTCCCTTTTCAATGCTTTATTTACTCAAATCACTCAATACAGTTTCAGACTATAGGTTCTTAATCCAGAAAACGACAATCCTTAATGCTAGGTACTGCAATAGACATAATCAATTCACAACAAACAATTCTAGATTAATTAATTCAGAGCAAACAATTCTAGATTAATTCTAAGCACTGCAAACACATTTACTCATGACAGGCTAATGACAGACATTTCCTCTGCATGCTAAGTTCAAAACTCTTAAGCCTTAGGCTTTATGTCCAGCAGATGCACACGCACTCGGACTGAGGTAACCAGGTCTGGAACCAAGGCAGGCTTTTCCTGGCATGGAGTGGATGACCAGTTGAGAGGGTCATAGGGAGAAGTTTTGGCTCTCACCAAGGTCCAGACAGGCAGTAGAGTTTGAGAGCGGTGAGAATCACACAGAGGTTCAGGAACGATGACAAGTGATGGGATGTAAGTTCCTCATCAGGCTCTCCAGCTCGAGTGCATCCTTGTTTCGGCTGGCTGAGTCCCAGTTCATTTGCTCTATACTAAATTTTGGGGCTTTGGACCCCCCCTTTCAATCCTTACCAGCTACCACTGGATTTCTCAGTGACATCATTTATCCTGGGGTCAGAAACATCTGGTCTGGTGGTCTCTTCTCGCCTTTCCCTCTTATCAGGCAAGGACAGCCTGCCAAGGGCTTCACTCTGTTCATCAGGGTGATGGGAAGTAACTTATCTGAGGCCATACTGGAGGGCTCTGTGGGTGTGCCTGGTGAAACTGCAGGTTTTAAACTGGAGTAAAATGGAGTTGCTTAGGCTCAGGCCTAAGGCCATCCTAACTTAGGGCTTCCAGCCAGACATAAATACTCATTTTTCATAGCCAAGAGTGGGCTAACTCCAAAAGTGTTTATCTGCCTTTAGATCACTGGCTTCACTTCCACAGCTATAGCTCATAAGGGAACATACAACCAGCCTAAGGTAGATGGAGATGTTATGCTTGAATTCAGAACCTCCAAAAGACCACCAGAGACCAAGATTGATGTAAGCAGCAAAGAGGTGTTTATTGCGAGCTAGCTGGGTCCTCAGCCTGCACACAGCAACTGGTGACACTGAGAGGCCCTGAGCCCAGGGTTTGCAGCAGTTTTATACACTCTTTGAGGAAGGCAGGGATTTCACATGTATCTCAGCAAATCATCACACACTGCGGGAAAATCATAAACAGCTCTAAAACATGATTAGCACATTCACTGGCGGGAACAAGTTGGGTAAGGGTGATTGGTTAGTACAAGAGGGGGATTCGTTTGAACTGATTGGTTTAAGCCACAAGGGGAGTAGTGCTTTCAACTGCATGGTCTCCCAACATGTTATCAACCACCATAAACTACTGGGAGGGTCATCTGGCATCCCAGGTATTTTCCCTGTCTCATGCTGATTGGTGGTTGCTAGGGGATTGTTATGGGTCCTCACCTAGCCTGACTGAGTCAGGGACACCTGGCTCTACAGATCTCTCCTGTTATTTGTAGATAAACAACTAAGCAGGGTGGGTATGTGCTTAGGAGTGCTCTGTGGGTCTTTCCACGCCCCCTTCCTTGGACAGGCTTTGCTCTGAGGTAGAGGCTGGTTTCTCAGAGACACTTGGGGAAGTACAAGTCTGGGAAACGGAACTCAAGGGACAAGAAATGTATCAGCACTTTTCGCCCCAGCTGTCTCCCAAGCACCTGTGTTCCCAGAAGATTCTGAAATTTTCAAGAAATTCTGTGAATTTCTCAATTTGCTTAATTCCATAGTCACATAAACTGCATAAATTAATGAGAAAAATAATTCTGCATCCATGTGTTTCTTGAAGTTCAATAAGTGACTCAGTCACTTGAAGTAACCTGAGGAGCTTTGGTTAAATCAGATGGTCCAACCCATAGTATTCAGGCTCTGATTTCTGAAAGTCAGGAACATGACACAGTTGCTGACTTTTTAAAGGTGTTTGAATGTTTTTTATCCATAGCTACCCATCTTGATCTCTCTGAAGCACTGTCATTCTCTTTCTTAACACTCTTGTGGTTCTTAGTTCCACCACCAATTGTCTCTTTGATCCACCATTTCAGGTCAAGTCATTCCCCACATCTGCTGGTAGAATGTTTTCTTTGATTTCATAAGATCTGATATGGTATTTTCAGACTTGTATCATACCAGCCATTGTGTTCAGTAAGTAGAAATGAAATACTTTCAGACTCCAGAATTTGGCTGAATGAGCAGCCATTTCCAATCCTCTCTCCTTTGCTATTTCACCTGACATGGGTTAGAAAACTTAAATATTCTATTTTATTTCTTCTCTTGCATTTGAAGGTGATAGAGTTATGGCCAAGAAGACATAAGCCAGAACTCTAAGCAATAAGTGTTGTGAAGAAATTTAAGGGACGTCTTTTTCTCAGAAATGAGACAGCTGATATGCCTCTTCATCTTATTATTTTGAACTCAGATAGTAGTTGGAATTTCAGCTACCATCTTGGAACAATGTGGGAAAAGCCAACAGAATTGTAGAGGTGCTATATCCTGTCACTGTTGAATTGATGAACCAATGCCAAAAACTACTGTAGATTTTGTGATGAGAGATTAAAAAAAAAAAAGTTTAAACCACTCTGGGTTAGTTTCTCCAGAACTATCAGCTTAAATGAATAATTTAAAAATAATTCCTCCATAAGACTGATTTTTTTTTTTTAGTACAGAAAAATATATTCTGAATAGTGAAATGAATCTGACCTAACTTTCCTACGTACATATATGAATATACTACAGTAATCTTACCATTATGTAATTTAAAAAAATGTGAGTAAGTAGCAGAAAGATCAACAGAATAGATAAAAGGAAAGGGTGGGGGGGCGTGGCAGGGGGAGGAGGAGAGCAAAAGGTAAGTACTAGGGACTGAATTGGAGCAAATAATATTCCGTGTATTTATAATTATATCAAAACAAATCCTAATGTTATGCATAGCTAATATGAGTCAATAAAAAATGAAGAAAATAATTTTGGTATTTAGGCAATGACTCAAAATATACATTTTTTTCCAAAATGTAAATTTCACTAATTCCATGCTGGCTATAGTTGTTTTGTAATTACAAACACTTCCACAAGTTGCACTCCTTAATCATGGGAACAAAACCATCCACTTTATTGAAAGTTTCACATATATTAAAAAAAAAAATACTGCTAAAATGGAGACCAAGTTTGTAGCACATGACCATTAGGGGACACAATCAAACTATATCCAAACCATAGCACCTTTCTTCTCTATACCAGACTATACATTTTTTCCCCCTTTTGGAATAAGAATGAGATCTAGAGACCAAGGCTGGCCAAACTATTTTACTTTATTCCCTATTAAATACAATGCCAAGCAATTGTATTTAAGATAATACCATTGAACTCTTTACCAAAATTGGGATGTGATTATCTGGTGGTCCAGCCAGTCTTAGATTCTAAAAGAAAGATGCTGCCCTTGTTTTGGGATAGGGTAAAAACAGAAAGCTCTAAAGCCTGTATCCAAACTCCTATGGAACTTACAGAGCAATTATTTCAGAAAAGGGCTGGGCAAGAAGAAGGCTGGTGGCTTTCATTACCTTCTTTGGGTGTGTGCATCTGTATTATTGAGAATTTAACCCAGGGGTGCTCTACCACTGAGATACACCCCAGTCCTTTTTTATTTTGAGACAGAGCTTCACTAAGTTGCTTAGGCTGGCCTCAAACTTGCTATCCTCCTGCCTCAGCATCCTGAGTCATTGGGATTACAGGTGTGAACCATTGCATCTGGCTTTCATTATCTTCTTCTTCTTAAACAGGGAGAGAGAGAGAGAGAGAGAGAGAGAGAGAGAGAGAGAGAGAGAGAGAGAGAGAGAGAGAGAATTTTAATACTTATTATTATTTTTTTTTTAGTTTTCGGCGGACACAACATCTTTCTTTGTATGTGGTGCTGAGGATCGAACCCAGGCCGCACGCATGCCTGGCGAGCACGCTACCTATTGAGCCACATCCCCAGCCCTCATTATCTTCTTAAGGCAAAAATTATTAACCCACTGTGACATCAATTATAATTTTTTAACTTTACCTGGTGTGCCTGGGTCAAATTTCTTTCTAAATTATTTATAATGGCATGTATATCAAAGCAAGCAGGAGTTCTAACCAAGAGATATTAAGCAATCTTCAGATACTTTATGTTCTGTTCCCTGGGTGAAAATGTACAGTCTATCTTTCTGGAAGAGGCACAGAGAACTTGTTAATACATTGACTGAGAACAGTGGTTAGTTTGTTAACCTATTACTTCACTCATCTATCTTTTTTTTATGTCCCCAAAATCTTCCTGTTTCTGACTTAAGTGATCAGCAAATGTATTAGGTGTTTCCTATGTATTCACACAGTATGGGAATACCATGGAAAATACAGAAATGAAACCACCAGTTTTGAGCTGGGCACATCATTGCCCAAAATAAAAATCACACTCCCCAGCTCTCTTGTTGCTAAGTATGGTCTTATAGTTCTGGCAATTAAGATAAAAACTTGAAAAGGAAGGTGATTCAACTGTGAAGAGATTTCTTTTTCTTTGTTACTTCCCCTTTTAAAACTTTAATTCTCTTTCCAGAGGAGCTCCAGTTGCACTCTGGGATAAGAAGATGACCCCTGAGGATGGAAGACACAACATGAAGATGGTGGAGCAGACAGACAGAAGGATCCCAGAAATCATCATGGACTGTCATACCAGGTCTAGATTATCTATTTCCAGTTTCGTGTACCCAAGAAAGGAATAAATGCTTATCTTGTTTACTCTGATTTTATTTGGAGTTCTTTGTTATGTGCAGCCAGATTGACAGAGTTAGGGTCTTATATACTAGATCATTTTTTTTTTCCCATGAGTGACAGTAATTCTGTATTAAAATATTGCCCTGAGCAATGTTCTTCAGCTTCTCCTTCAATAGGGTTGCCCTGGAAAGCTGAGAAGTGTTCCCTTGAGCCATTATTCTTCTATTCTTTTTCACTTTTGCCTGGTAAAATCTTATTCAGCTCTTTCCAAGCTCTTTTATTCTTCCTACCATTACCATTTCCCTCTGGCCTCTCTTGACTTGAGTTTTCTATCAGGAGCTTTAGGCATGTGGAACCTGGCTAAGAACTTTGTTCTATCCTTTGTCTTTCATTAACTCCTTTGTTAACCAGTCACCTTGGCCAAAAATTCCTAAGAATCTCAAGAATGGATGCTCACACCCCATCACACATGTGCCATTTCTACATTGTGTAAGCATTTTCCTGAGGATAATAAAGCAATTAAAATATAATCCTTTAAAGCAATTCAAATATAATTTGTACCTGCCACCAATGGACTCTACAAAATAGGGAAAGGATTAAAGAGGGGAATAGGAGGGGGACAGGAACAATAGTAGAATGACTTGGATATTATGATCCTATGTGTATGTATGATTACACAACTGGTGTAATGCTACATCATATACAGCCAGAAGAAGGAGAAGTTATACTCCATTTATGTATGATGTATCAAAATGCATTACTGTCATTTATAACTATTTAGAACAAAAGAAGGGGGGAATGGGGAAATTGTAAGGTAAAAAATGATCAAAACCACAGTTAAACAGTGAGAGCAGGTTTTGGCGGTGGGGGCAGCAGAAACCTTTGTGTGCACACTCTCCAGTAAACATTGTTGTGTTCTAAACCATGACACTGTCCTCTTGTATTATATGACATGCAATATTTTGAATTAACACATGCTGTGTGATTGGTTAAGCTTCTAATACTCCATTGCAAAAGATATTTTTCATAACTTTGATGAAAAGTTGAACTTATTTA
Organism: Urocitellus parryii; assembly: GCF_045843805.1. NCBI lineage: Eukaryota > Metazoa > Chordata > Mammalia > Rodentia > Sciuridae > Urocitellus > Urocitellus parryii. The sequence goes on along the minus strand of NC_135531.1, from coordinate 57,363,735 downwards.
TTTCCTATCACAGGTCCCAGCTGTGTTTGAATTTATATATTCCAGCCGTGGGAAGTTTTTTCTTTCTCTTTGACCTGCACAATGTTTTTTGTTTTGTTTTGTTATTTTAAATTTCAGGATTTTTTTTTAAAAACAGTATATTTCAAGTGTTAACAGGCCTCACTTAGCTTTTGGTAGATACTTTATGATTGATTATCCCTCTTGCCAAAGGTCAAGAGATATTTACTGAGGGCCTATTCTATGCTATGCAAAAGGTTAGGTCCTCAAGGTGCACAGTTAACTAAGACATTAAAAAATTCACCATGTCTATCACTGTAGATAGGGCCAACCACACAGCATTGTATGTGTTTTCAAATTATTTGGTAAAGAGATATGAATAAAGTTCCTAAAAAGAGTAGTGGAGTATAGTAGAACCAATATAAACTTTAGAACTGGATTCAAATGCCAGTTTTCCTAATTGCTTCAAGTTGCTTAACTTTCTTTCATTTTCTTTCTTTTTTTGTAATATGAGGAGAAGAACACTTATTTTATAAGGATTATAAGAATCTAACAAGATAATAGTTCAGAGAGTGCATAGTATTTTTCAGTTACCATGTTTAAAAGATGGGGCCTTAAAAATCAAGTGAAGTGCAATTCCTATCCTTAAGAAATTTTCACAAAAGATAATAAGACTAGTTACAGAATATTATGGAAATATTATGGGTGTTCCAAGTATGGAGAGATGACGTGTTTGAGTGAATCACGAGAGAAGGTTGCATATGAATGGTCCTTGAGGTATATATAATTAGGATTTCAACATTTAAAATTGGTAGGCATATCCAGGTTAAACTAAAAGATCTCAAGAAAAGACACAGAAAGCTCTTGAATGTGATTGAAGGGCCAGTTACTTTGGCTGAAATGGGTTCACACAGAGAAGTAGTGAAAGGTGCGCAAGAAACATGGGGTGAGGCCATTTTGGTAGTCTCAAGTTATTGACTCCAGTAGACATGAAAAATTCTTGATGATTTAGGGGCAGGCCTATGGCATAATAGGAAGATTACTGTGGCAGTCCTGCAGGACAAAGTGGAAGGCGGAAGCGCCCAGGAGTGGGAAGATCAGTTAGCAGAGGTTACTGCACACTACTTTAGGTAAGAGATGATAAAGGCCTGAACCAGACTTGGAGCAGAGTGAATTAAGAGAAGGCACAGGAGTGGCGAATTTCAGAAAAAATTAATGGTGTGCAACGGGTGCCTTCAAAGGGGGTATATATAGATAGCTGGAGGCATTTACACTCATAGGTAAGTCTCAGAGAGGTGTAGTTCAGATTCAGCTTGAGGTTTGGATTGCACCTCGTTGTCACCCTCCCTTTTTTATATTCCTATTTTTTTTTTCATGGCCACCTCTGCTTCCCTCCATCTCTCTTACACTAAGTAACTGAGCTCTTTACCCTCAATCAAACCCTGCGTTATTCCTCACGCTCCAATTCTGCTTCATACTGCTGTCTTTCATAGTAAACTCACAGCCAGGACGACTGCGGGTCAGGTCCTGGGGCTACAGGACATTCCACCCGCCAGAACCCCTATAGCCTTCGCCTAGGCACTTTCCATGCTTGCGCCTCCACGGCTCTTCGGCCAATAGGCAGGCACTGGTGCTGAGGCTCCACTAACTATTGGTTGGCTGGGACGTGGTGAGAGATGGTGCGGTGCTGGTTCTCGGCCTGGGGAGAGCTGTGGGCGGTTGTTAAGGCGACCGTTCGTGACGTAGGCCGTCAGGCCGAGCAGCCTCCAGATGATTGGCTAGACGATCGGACGATCCTTTCTTATTGGTCGCAGACTCGTCATCCCCGAGCGTGCGTAAATCCACAGTTCCTTCCGCTCCGTGTCTCCGTTGACTGGAGACAGGCTGAACACCGGCGTCCGGGTTCGGTGGCCTCTAGTGAGATCCGGAGGTGAGACTGGCAATGGTCACGAAAGAACAGGGCGGAATGGGGCGGGAGCGGGATTGGGACCGTGTTGGTGGAGGTTCTCGAGCTTCTCCCGACCCAGGAGAGTGCCTGCGGGCAGCCCCCGGAGACCTAGCGGGAGCTGCGGTTGCCCTTCGCCGGTGTGGTGTGGCGTCCGGGTCCCGCGGGGACTGTGAGGAGACGTCCTTGAGGCCCAACTGGGCGGGCGGCGGTCCGGCCTTTTTGTGGCTGCCATCACCGTCTGTGGACCAACAGGGCGTAGCCGCGTTCGCTGGCCCTGTCCGAAGGAGGCTTTGCTGGCCAGCCAGTCGCCATCATCTGGGTGTTCGGAACGGGTGCCAGGCAGGGTGATCACGGAGGCCCCTTAATTCGAGAAATGCTGGGAGTTGGAGGGGGAGCGGGGCCGGCAGATCGCGGAGTGGACGGGAGAAGCGTCCTTAGGGTCCAGGCTTTCACGCCCAGGGGCTGCTGTTAGTCGGGACCTTTCTTTTAAGTGAATGGAAAGATCTCCCTAAATGCTGCTAACTAACCCAAAGCCGTGGAGTCGCGTAATATGCCCGGTTATTTCCATGGGAACCGGTTGAGTGGACGCGGAGCCTAAAGAGGGGCTCACCCAGGGACTGAAAGGAGTCTTTTTTTGGTTCTAAGAGGCATAGTGTCTTTGATGCTGCAGTCCTTTAGTTCAAACCCGATATGTTTTCCGGAGTTATTTGGTTTGGGTTAGGAAAAATGCACCTTGGAGGTAAAACAATCGATTTCCCTGATAGGAGGAGGTTGATGTACTCCATTTTAAGTGTTCATAGGAAATATTTCATTATTTGAGAATATTCTTACTTGGATTTGGTCCTGCAGTCAAAGGAAACATTATAGTACTTAGTACTTGTTCATAATTTTAGCAACTCACAAAGTAGTGAATGATTTTTGTTTACTTGTGGACTTATTTTCTTATACGTGCAGTGGAAGACTTTTTATGGGTAATCCAGCAAAGGCACAAAGTGTATTTTGGGGATAGACTGGATTTTGCAGGGCTGCTTTGACGTAGTGTCTTTCCAGAACTTATGATAACTTGGCAGTAAGGACAATAGTGGTTAGTATCATGAAGGTTTAAAAAATTGTGCATAGATTCCTAAATTAACATTGAATGGTTGTACATGTGGCATGACATTTTGAGATGAAGTGGGTGTATGTGGAGTTTGTGGCATGTTTGCACACTATTGGATTTGTAGACCATGGACAGACAGCCATTTTATGGGATCCACTTCAACTTTGGTTCCCCTATATGAAATTGCCATTATTTTTAAACTTTTTTCCCCCTACAAAACAACCTTTTTTACCTACAAAAATGGCAGTTTCATATGGTTTCACTTACTACTTTGTCAGAGAACTTTGAAAGAACTTCATAAGTGAATGAAGAGAGTTTGTGATTCCAAACAGGTAACATGTAATAGAATTGAGTATAGAATCCAGGTATCTGAGCAAGATGATGATGATTTTATAGGATAGTAGATTGAGTATATGGTTCTAGCCTTCAAGAGGTTATCATGTATACATTAATTACTTTGAGACTAGTGATATTGATGCTATATAATCAAATACGGGAATGTATAACATAGGAGGAGTGCTGAATGGGAAGAAAGAATCATAGTACAGTGCTAAAGTATCCTTTTCAGCAGTTGGCTGGGGTAGGTAGTTTTAGTAGCAGAATTTAAGGGTTCTAGTGAATTTAAATTATCCATATTTTTAAAGAATATGTGAAATGTTTTTGGCAAATTTCAGTCAGAATAAGCAACACATATGTTGCCTATTTCTGTAGTTTGATTTAAAAAGATATTTTTATTATTGCAGCATGGTGTAAATACTGTTTATTAAATTTGTTTGAGCTACCCTATAGCCTGCTAGTACTATTCTCAACTGCTGATGAAGGGGGAGGATTGGATTCTGTGACAGTAAATGGTTTACATAATCACAGTGAAATGGGAGGGTGCTATGAGAAATGACATTGATTATAATTATAGTTACTTTTGACACACCTTTGTAAAGTTGCTCAGTATGTATTTCCAAATAGGTGTGGTTCTCAGGGTTTGGGGTGGCTCACAGGTTAATGTGAATATTTTTTACCCTGAATGTTGAAAAGATAACTTTACACCCAGGAGAGAAAAAAAAATGGTTGCAAAATTGACAATACCACCAGGAATATAAGAGAAAACATAATGTGCCTAATGTATAATTATGAGTTATGCTAAATCATTTATAATCAAATTGGGGTTCCTTCCTGGTAGCAGTTCAGATTTTAATTCATCTGAATAACTTTTTGATAGTGATGTATTGACTCAGGGAAGAATCCCCAAGTTGAAGGAGTTTCTGTTTTTTTTTTTTTTTTTTTTTTTTTTTGTGGTGCAGAGTTAGAAATAATTTTGATTTACTTTTGAGTCTTTAGTGTAATTTACTCTCTGCAATGTTGACAGTTGATCCTTTAGACCTTTTATATAGAATTTTCTGTTTTGTTTTAAATCTGGGAAAGAAGTTATGTATAGAATCTGTCATGAACATCTAACCTCTTATGAGGGTTTTGGTAGTCATTAAGAAGGATTTGAACCTATGGTACATTTAAAGCTATCCAGTACTTTAAATCTAAGTCCCTGTGAATTAAATAGAACGTATTTTATTGTTCATTTTTCAGGTTTTTGTTGCAAGATACTGGAGGGAAAAATGATTAATAAGATTCAGGGTATAAGGTTGAAAAGCATGAATAAACACAGGCAGGTGCAAGCCTCATTTATATACCTTTTTGACTGCTAGTCTTTTAAAATTGTGACCTACAGTTAAAAATGCTTTGTTTTTTTGGAAGCCAGAATACACACTCATATATATGCCACACAGAGTTTTAAGACATAATACCCATACTGTGTATCTTACCCCAAAGCTATTTTATATTGTTTTCTATTTTATTAAAAATGTTTGTTCTGACCAACAGAATTGATTGCATGATCTGATTAATACAGTGAAGGCTTGTGACCTGCAGTTTGAAAACCAGTTAATCTGGCTGATATCCTGGTATGGTTGAAATGTAGAGAACATGAAGTGATACATTGAGAGATGATACTTGGTAATTGGTTTCATTCTTAAAGCTACTTTTTTTTTCTTTTCCCTAATCCATTGTTGACAATTCTGCTAGCAGAAAAGCAACCACCACAATAAAATTCTTCTCCCTTTTTGTTAATGTAGAAACGCCAGAAAAGACTTTTCTTTGGTGATAGCAACATTAGGGAGGTTTATTAAACATCATTTTGCTAGTGGCTTTATTCTACATGTTTAAGAGAATGAAATAGTATAATGGGTTTCTGCCTTTGAGGAGGTTATAAATTAATGTGATTTACAGGAGCTTGCTCAAGAGATATACTCTTTGATATTTATTTATCTTTTGTGTAACCAGATTGTGGACAGTGAGCTATAATCCCAGCCCCTCAATAATAATTTTGATATGATTTGGAAAAAAATTATATATATATATATATATATATATATATATTTTTTTTTTTTCATTCATTGGTGTATACAAAGGAACTTGCAAACCTTACTTCTTATGAAAATGAAGGGGTTGGGGTTGTGGCTCAGTGGTAGAGAGCCAGTGCTAGCATGGGTGAGGCACTGGGTCCAATCCTCAGCACCACATAAAGATAAATAAATAAAGGTATTGTATACTTCTACAACTAAAGCACATTAAAAAAATGAATATCTGGGATAAGGATTACCTATAAAATCAATTAAAATTAATTTTTAAAAAGCCCACTGATAGCCCCTCTAGCAAGAATTCAAAGAGATATTAATTACATTTACTAAGAAAGTGAGTGATTCATCATCTACTGAAGACAGAAAATAGAAAGACAATAAATTAAGTAAAAGAAAGAAGCACTGAACTATTTATCTATTTTTTGTGGTGCTGAGGATCGAACCCATTGCCTCACACATACAAGTGCTCTACCACTCCCACCCCAGCCCCGCTGTAGGGAATCTTTGTGCATGCTATGGATATATATATTTCAGCCAGCCATCCATTTCTGTTGTTGTTCTAGTTTTGATTAGGGGTAAAAATTTAGGAGGATTTCGCATGTAATGCTTTTGCATTGGTCTTCTAGACCTATTGTTGGCAATTCTGCCAGAAGAAAAGCAGCCACCACAGCAAAATTCATCTCTTTTTATTAATGTAGAAATATCAGAAAAGACTTTTCTTTGACAGCAACATTAGGGAGGTTTATTAAACATCATTTTGCTAGTGGCTTTGTTCTACATGTTTAAGAGAATGAAATAGTATAATGGGTTCCCACCTCTGAGGATGTTATAAATTAATGTGATTTACAGGAGCTTGCTCAACAGATATACTCTTTGATATTTACCTTTTGTGTAACCAGAATGTGGATAGTGAAGAGGGTGTTTATATGTATTTTATATCTGAGTAATTAGAAAATATGAATAATGGTTTTCACTTTTGTTTTCAGCTTTATTGCTCTCCTTCTTGGCACAGATAATAAGAGCTGGGATGTTTATATGGTTTGATCATAAATGCTTGAATTCATATAGTTTTTAAGAACTGGCTGTTTTTAAGTTGGTTGTCAGTGAGTAATAGAGGATTTAAGTGTTTGAGTAAAGAGGTAATAACAGGGTCCTTTTGACTATAATTATTTTCCAGGATTATAAAGAACAGTATAAAATGGTCATGTGTAGGACTTTAAGCGTGTAAAGCAGGGTTTACAGTATACTTTTCCTTAAAACTTTCCTGAAAGTACAGTCAGGTATGTGTTATATTTTCACACTTGATATTCATTCTTTCCAGGATCCAAGGAATCTATAGCTACAATGTTGTCAAGACTTTTCCGAATGCATGGCCTCTTTGTGGCCTCACATCCCTGGGAAGTCATAGTGGGGACAGTAACACTGACCATCTGTATGATGTCTATGAACATGTTTACTGGTAATGACAAGATCTGTGGTTGGAATTATGAGTGTCCGAAATTTGAAGAGGTCAGTGGAATTAATTTGATATGGACCATAGTAAATAACACTTTTAATTTCTAAAGAATATCTCCTTTTAGCGAAAATAATCCAAAAAATTATGAGTAAAACCTTTATTTTAATATTCATAACCTTGTGTCAGTTTTCCATTTATTTGCATGGTATGGGAATGATCTAGAAATACTCTTCTTTTGTCTTATTTACACAAATCAATGTAATTGACTTTATTTGAGAAATATATCTTTTAGAAGTAACTAAAGTGAAAAATGATCATGATAAACTGGCTTAATGATGGACTTTTTAAAAATTGGATTTAATTTTTGATTTGTATGTTTGATATTTTACTTGATTTGTATTATGCCTGAATTTGTATTTTCATGAAAATATATAAACTAATAACATACAACATAAAAATTCTTATTTTTGATTGCTTATTTTATTGGAGTTTTCTTTTCTCTTTCTCCAACAGGATGTTTTGAGCAGTGACATTATAATTCTAACAATAACACGGTGCATAGCAATCCTGTATATTTACTTCCAGTTCCAGAATTTACGTCAACTTGGATCAAAATATATTTTGGGTAATGCTTTTTTATATTACACTTCTTTGGTATGTCATCAGATTTTTTATTTACTGTGGGGATCAACCTGTTTGTTCAAATCAAGTATTTGGAAATGTGTGTATTGCTGAAATTGTGCTGCATGCATTTACTAGTTTGCTTTCTTATTACTGAGAAGTAGACATTCCAAATTTTAAGATCTTAATAATCTAGAAAAAATATTATTAGACATCAGAACATTGCCTGAGACTAAATGTTGTTATTTGTGTAATAAAGCATAGATTTTTCAGAGTTGAATTTTGTTGTTTCAGGTATTGCTGGCCTCTTCACAATTTTCTCAAGTTTTGTGTTCAGTACAGTTGTCATTCACTTCTTAGATAAAGAATTGACAGGCTTGAAGTAAGTATTAAATGTACTTTCTTTGAAAATACATTTTTATTGCTTTCACATTTTATTGTTCACAAGTAGTGAACAAAATTTTTATATATTCTAGTGTTTTCCCAGTGCTAATTCCAGGAGATTTTAAAAGTTAGAATGATATTTTGTTATATGGTTTTAATATACAGTTTTAATAAAACACTGAGAAGTATTTCAGTATAAATATATTTACATTTTAACATTGAAATGTTTTTTGAAAATATTTTGGGCAGATATTATGTTTAGCTTTGAGGATACCAAAGAAGTAAAGTGTATACTTTTTGCAGGAAGGTAAATATACTGTGGATCATACAAAGTATGGGGGGAGGGGAAAGAGTTTTGTTTTAAAAAGATTTTTTAAATTATATGTTTTCCTCTGTTAAATGTACCTGTTCGTTTTATCTATTTTCCAGTGAAGCTTTGCCCTTTTTCCTACTTTTGATTGACCTTTCCAGAGCAAGTGCATTAGCAAAGTTTGCCCTAAGTTCCAATTCACAGGTAAGTATTATTTTTAATACAGAATGTGAGTAGTATTCCTTTTTTTTTTCTTTTTTTAGTTTACATTGATAAGAAGGATCAATAGAGTTTCTTCATAAATCAAGATTTAGGGGTTGCCTGAAATTTTAAATTTAATTCTTTAAGTACTAAGACTGTTCTGCATAAATACCCTGGGAATAGTTCCATGTATCTAATGACTCAAATATAATTGCATAGCTGCTGGATTTTGAGTCTTCTCCATTTTCCATTTTGAATGTTTCAAAAGTTATGATAAAATGACTTTTGGATAAATAAGAATATCTACCTAGCAAAACACACAGAGGGAAAGAGCAGGATACAATCTAATGGAGGAGGAGAATACCAGGGCCAATTCATTTTTAAATCCTTTGAAATAACACAAGCATTATTTCCATCTTAAATTTCATCTTGATGTTCATTAATCACTTTTAAAACCTATGTTTTTAACATTCTTGCATCAGAGTATCTTGAATATAAAATAATTTATATTTCTTCCCTGATTATATATTGATGAATGCTTATGATCACTTGAGCATGTTGATAAGGAAATAATTTAGGTTTCATAATACTAATATGATCTCAGAACAAACTTAGACCTAAGAGTTTCTGTCAGTGGTAGCCAAAGTATAGAGTTTAATTATGTGGAATTTAAATGACAGAATTAATGTACTACTTTAAAGGAATATTCCTTAGAAATATGTCATTCGGTGAAAAGGGAAGCAAAGTAGTATGTTTTTTGTTTAACCCTCTATATTACCAAGCTTTGTATCTTGAACACGTTAGTCTGATTATTTTATTCTTTGAATAGTAAATTAGATTTTAGTATAAGTCCTAGAATGCTAACATTTTTTAAAGTTATTTTGTAGCTTATTCTCACTGATAATTTTTGGTCTGTATTTTAGGATGAAGTAAGGGAAAATATTGCTCGTGGAATGGCAATTTTGGGTCCTACATTCACCCTTGATGCTCTTGTTGAATGTCTTGTGATTGGCGTTGGAACCATGTCAGGTTTGTGAGCAAGTTCTCATACATTTTAAAATAATTTATTATTTCACTAAAGAGGAAAAAGAACTTTTCCAATTTGTATTATTTATTATATTATTATTTAGTTGTAGATGGGCATTATACTTTTATTTATTTATTTAATTATTTTAGTTTTCGGTGGACATAATCCCTCTATTTAATTTATTTTTATGTGGTGCTAAGGATTGAACCCAGTGCCTCACACATGCTAGGTGAGCACTCTACCACTGAGCTATAACTGCAGTCTGGTATTGTTTACTCTTAAATTCTGACTTTTAGATTATTCTCAAAAGCTTTAAATTATATTTTTGTGTGGGTGCATCTGCCCTAGCATCCTTATACCTTAGTGAAAATGTAGTAGCAAATTATTTACTTGTGTTTTATTCTTTCCATCTTATCTTTCTGTGTCCCACTTTGTTGGGGTTTATTTTTGTTGTTTTTTTATATTTTTTAGTTGTATATGAACACAATGCTTTATTTTGTTTATTTATTTTATGTGATGCCGAGGATCAAACCCAGGGCCTCACATATACTAGGCAAGTGCTATACCACTGAGCTACAATCCCAGCCCCCCGTTGTTGGTGTTTTAACCAATATTGTATTCCAAGGCTGTTCTAGAAAGCTCCTTCTACCCATTGCTATTTCCAGACTAAAATTAGTGACTTGGTTCCTTGTGTTTTAATTGTCATGTATGAGACAGTGTAAGAGTGAGAAATTGGACACATCTGAGTTATTAGATCTACTTAACAGGGTGGTTGGGAAGATTTAATCAGATAACATACAGTACCTTTTAGCAAATAAGCGCATTAACCTCAACACGTTTCCTCATACTCAGTTACATAGTGGAGTATTAGATACATAGGACTCCATTATATAGGATAAAAATTATTTGGCTTGGAAATTTATCAGAATGAATATAGTATGCTATTGTGGAGGTTTCCTAATAGTTAGGCCAAAATTTTATGACTTCCTCACTTGGTTAGTTAATTATAGTTCTAGTGACTCTCCTTGGTATTTTACAACCCTCAATAAGGAAGCTTATTCTTTGAGAAGTAAATTATCTAACTTTTTTTTTTTTTAGTTGTAGTTGGACACAATATCTTTATTTATTATTTATTTGGTGCTGAGGATCGCACCCAATGCTTCACACATGCAAGGCAAGAGAGTGCTCTACCACTAAGCTACAGTCCCAACCCAAATTATCTAACTTTTAAGGGAGCAGTTGGTTGACTTTCAAATATATAATGTTTCTTCTAAATTTCCTGATGGTTAATTATATATTATTCTGTCTTTCAATAAAGATTTTTATGTAGCAAAGAAAATATGTTTTTAAATTTTAAGAATATATATACCTGATAATAGGAATTTAGCTCCATGGTAGAGTGCAAAGATCTTGGGTTGAACCCCTAGCACCAGAAAGAAAGGAGAGTAGGAGGGAAGGAGGAAAGGAAGTTAATTTAGTTGTTAATTTTCAATCTTGAATTACTATTTTTATTTATTATTTTTCAAAAAGATCAGTAAAATAACCCAAATTATAAGAACATAAGGAGGCACCAAAGAGATTATATGGAAATTAGAGTTCAGTGGTTCACAAGAAATATTTATTTTGATACTATATCAGGAATTACATAACTGGCAATATGCTCTCCTTTTTGTCCTTGGTAATATTCGATCAGTAGTATAAATTGGAAGGGGGAAGTTCTTCAGTAGATCCTGTCCTCTATACCCTTGTCTTGAAACTTCCATTTGATAAAAGAGGATTGAAAACATGTTAGATGTGTACTGAATACTACTATTGTGCCTGATGTAGTGATGTGTTAGGAACATGGGAAAAGACAAGGTCTTTGGTGCCATAGTTCTTCTTGTTCACTAAGCCTTGAATTAATGATTCTGTTTCCAGTAAATGGCAAAGACTTTAATAGTCATATTTGTCTACCTACAGCAAAAGTCCTTGTGATATACGTATCATTGAAAAAACATATTCTTGGGGCTGGGGTTGTGGCTCAGTGGTAGAGGGCTTGCCTAGCATATGTGAGGCACTGGGTTCGATTCTCAGCACCACATAAAAAAATGAATAAAGATATTGTATTCATCTATTAAAAAAAAAAGAAAATACATATACTTTACTAGTTACACATTGAATTTTTCTTTAAGCAGGGGTGCGTCAGCTTGAAATTATGTGCTGCTTTGGCTGCATGTCAGTTCTTGCCAACTACTTCGTGTTCATGACTTTTTTCCCAGCTTGTGTATCCTTGGTATTAGAGGTAAGAACAATTCTGCTGGCAAGTATTAGAGTAATATTTTGCATTACATTACTTAAGGAAAAATCAGTACCTTCTAACATAATATTGACTTATTTTGTAGCTTTCTCGGGAAAGCCGTGAGGGTCGACCAATTTGGCAGCTCAGCCATTTTGCCCGAGTTTTAGAAGAAGAAGAAAATAAGCCAAATCCTGTAACTCAGAGGGTCAAGATGATTATGGTAAAGACATAGTTTTCTTCTCCCTTCCATATTCATAGTTCCAAGGTTTTCTTTTTAGTCATTTTTGTTTTTTACTTCCTGTTCTTTTTTATATAATTTTTGGCTTTTTAAATGATATGATACTCTTCTTCCCTTTTTTCTTCTTTATTTATTTGAGGCTCCTGGTCTTAGTCTCTCTCACATAAATAAAAATTTCAAGTTCCTCCATCTCTTTCTTGAAAACCTGTTCTTTAGGATATTTCATTATTAATGGGACCACACTTTAGCCATATAACAAGCTTGGGGCTTTCTTTATCATGGTAGCAGGAAGATAGTGGCTGCTTGTTCAATTTCTAAGAATGAGAAATTTAACTTCTATTGATAAGCAGAAGATACGATTTTTAAAATTTTATTTCAGTCCTTAGGCTTGGTTCTCGTTCATGCTCATAGTCGCTGGATAGCTGATCCTTCTCCTCAAAACAGTACAGCAGAACATTCTAAGGTTTCTTTAGGACTTGAAGAAAATGTGTCCAAGAGAATTGAACCAAGTGTTTCCCTCTGGCAATTTTATCTCTCTAAGTAAGTTCATTGAAATCTGCTTTGTTATATATTAATCATAGTACTTTAATGAAGTTTAAGTTGTACCTTTTATATTTCTTAATAACATTTTAATTTGCTTTCTTTTATTTAGAATGATCAGCATGGATATTGAACAAGTTATTACCCTAAGTTTAGCTCTCCTTCTGGCTGTAAAGTACATTTTCTTTGAACAAGCAGAGACAGAATCTACGCTCTCACTAAAAAACCCTATCACATCTCCTGTAGTGGCCCAAAAGAAAGTTCCAGATAATTGTTGTAGACGTGAACCTACGCTTGTCAGAAATAACCAGAAATTTCAGTCAGTGGAAGAAGAGACAGGGATAAACCAAGAAAGAAGAGGTAATTTCTTATTCTCCTCACTTTGATTTCTTCCATTGCTGATTTGTCAAATATTTGAGTCCATTTAAAAAATTATGTTCAGTGTTTTGAGATATCTTTTGATCTCTTGAACAGTTGAAGTTATCAAACCTTTAGTGGCTGAAACTGACACCTCAAACAGAGCTACGTTTATGGTTGGTGGCTCTTCCTTATCCGATACTTCATCTGAACCAGTGACACAGGAATCTGAGATTGAATTTCCCAGGGAGCCTCGGCCTAATGAAGAGTGTCTACAGATACTTGGGAATGCAGAGGTGAGGACAACAGCATAGACTTAAGCTTTGAATTTTTCTTTAAAGTGAGCTTTTTTACTAAAGGAAGAAGAAGCTATTAGTAGTACTAAGTACTACAAAATTCTAGCACTGTGTTACTTGTCTTTATTCCCCACAACCCTATTGGATAGTGGAATTATTTCTGTTTTATGGATGAGAAACATGAGGCTCAAAACATTTAAGTAATACATGAGGGAAATGGTAGATAGAAGTAGGGTTTGAGCTAGGCATAGTGACACATGCCTGTAATCCCAGCAGCTCTGGAGGCTGAGGCAGGAGGATTGCAATTTCAAAGCCAACCTCAACAATTTAGCAAGGCACTTAGCAACTCAATGAGACCCTGTCTCTAAATAAAATATAAAAAAGGGCTGGGGATGTGATTCCCTGGTTGAGCACACCTTCGGGTTTAATCCTCAGTACCAAAACAAAAAAAAGTGGGGGAGGGTTGATATTTTCTGATTCAGAGCCAAAACTTTTTCTAGCTTATTGCTATATATCAGAGAGATGAACAACTATTATATTTTCATGTGTTGAGGCCTGAGAAATATTTAACAGGGAGATGAACTTCAAAGATAGAAGAAAATTTGTTTTGTTTTTGTTTTGTAGGCCAACTCATAAGGAAGCTGGCTTTCTTGAGATTTTAAAAAAATATTCTTCTTGGGCTGGGGTTGTGGCTCAGCGGTAGAGCACTCGCCTCTCACCCCGTGAGACCCTGAGTTCGATCCTCAGCACCACATAAAATTAAATAAATAATATAAAGATATTATGCCCATGTATAACTAAAAAATATTTTAGAAAATATTATTCTAGAGCTGGGGATATAGCTCAGTTGGTAGAGTGCTTGCCTCACATGCACAATGGGTTCAATCCCCAGCACCATAAACAAACAAAAAAACATTCTTCTAGTCTGGACCTTTATTTTGTTTATTTATATGTGATGCTGAGAATTGAACCCAGCCTTACACATGCTAGGCAAATGCTCTACCACTGAGCTACAACCCCAGCCTGCCCTTCCTGAGATTTGAACAGGGTTTTTTTAACCTACATAACTATGAGTTCATTCATAATCTAGTTAATTATTTTTTTCCCATATGTTTATTAGTTAAGAGGTACTCCCCCCATATACTTTATTAAGGTATAATTGACAGTGTTGTGTATGTAGGTTGTATGTTTGGTGTTTTGATATACATTGTAAATAATTACCATAGTCAAGCTTATTAACGTACTTCTCACCTAACACTCTTTCCTACTTCCTTTCTTCCCTTCCTTCCTTATGAGAACACTTAAGATCTACCTTTTTAGCAAATTTCTAGTCTATAATACAGTATTGTTAACTATAGACCATTGCTATATATTATATCTCCAGAGCTTATTCATCCTTATATCACCCTGTAAACCAACATTTCTTCATTTCCTATTTCCCAAGCTATTGGCCAACCATCAGTCATTTTACTGTGCTGCTGCTGCTGCTGCTGCTTCTTCTTCTTCTTCTTCTTCTTCTTAACTATCTTTGATTCCCTATATAAGTGAAATCTTGCAGTATTTATTTTTGAAGTTAATTATTAATTTTTATGTGCTTATGTGTAAGAGTGCAGGTGTGTTTGGTTTTATATGTTTTTTTATAACTGTTTTTGTTGAATACAGGGATAGCAAAATTTCTGGGTGGACATCAGAATCTTAACAGATTTTTTTTTTTCTTTGAAACTTTCTGGGAAATTTTCATGTTTTGGTCTGGCATTTGTTTAGTTTTATAAATAATTTACATTCATTTTGATATTACTTCTATTCAGATAATTTCCCTATGTATATATGTATAGATATCTATAGATGTATAGATAGATAAGTATAGACATGTCTGTCTATACACACACACACACACACACACACACACACACATATATCTACATGTGTATGTGTGTATAATTTTTATTTCCCTTCATACTGAGGATTGAACTCAGGGCCTGCCCTGTGCTAGGGAAGCACTCTACCACTGAGCTACATCCCCACCCCAGTTCATCTCCCTCTAGAGAAAGCCAAAGACTTTTTTGACTTCTCCTCTTATAGTGCTTGTGTTTTAGCTCTTCTGAGAGCTGGTATCGTCAGCAGGACTATATAGTATTTGTGTGCACAACAAATATTTATCACATGTTGTAATACTGTAAGCAATAAATATTGGTTGGAGTACTTCATTTAATTTATAGATGTCTTGGGCTTACAGAGAGCAGGTGTACTGCGGAGGAGGGAAGCTGGACTGAGTCCAAATACACTGTCCTGGGTTCTGATCTTTTCTTTATTGCCTCCTAAAATAAGCTGGTCCAGAGTACTACTTTACTATAATTGAGAGTGCTTAACATTGTGATCTTTCAGACTTTGGCTTTTTTTATCTTCTCTCTAAAGAGGTTTGGTATTGAGCAAGATATATGGGCTGAATAATTCTTTATCTTCAGATATCTGAAGTTTGGAACTTCCAGCTTGAAAGATGAAAGTAGTTTTGCTAGGTTAGCTATATATTTATCTTTACTCAATATGAAGATTTATTTTGATTAAGCAAAATGCCATATGCTTGAATCTGTTTCATCTTCATTTTTTATTCATACATATTTGAGTTGAATCATGTTATTGTTCTATAAACACAGGTCCCAGCTCTGGGTTTCTGTTATTCCTGTCACCTAGGGTACCTTCCCTTTCCATATCTTTAAGGCATATGTGACCATCTTTAGAAAATCTGCCCCAATTCCAACCAGAAGTGATCTTTCTCTCCTGAAGCTCCCTTGTAGACTGCATTGTTAATGCCAATAAATATGTTAAAAAATGCTCAATGTCTTTAGCCAGTGAGGAAATGTAAATCAAAACTACCTTGAGATTTCACCTCACCCCAATCATAATGGCAGTGGTTTTAAAAAATAATAGCAAATCTGGTGAGGATGTAGAAAAAGAAATCTTTCAGTACAGTGGGAATGTAAACTAGTACAGCCACTATGGAAACCAGTAGAGCAGTTCCTCAAAAAATTAAAAATGAACTACCATTATCATCCAGCTATACCACTCCTGTTTATATACCCAAAGAAAATGAAGTTAGCATATAAAAGAGATACCTGTATACCAAATATTTTTTTTGTGGCACTGATCACAATAGAAGAATAAAATAATGTCATTTGTAGAAAGTGGATGGAACTGGAAGACATCATGTTAAGCAAAATAAGCCAGACACAGACAAGTATTCCATGTTTTCTCTCATAATGTGGAAACTTATTTAAAAAAAAAAAAAGCCTGACAATTATCAAGAATACAAGTAACAATAAATGTTGGCAAGGATGTGGAGGATGTGGGGGAAAAGGTACACTCATACATTGCTGATGGGACTATAAATCAGGGTAACCATTATGGAAAGCAAAATGGAGATTTCTTAGAAAACTTAATGGAACCATTTGACCCAGTTGTCCCACTCCTTGGCCTTGGCATATACCCAAAGGACTTAAAATTAGCATAGTATAATGACGCAGCCACATCAATGTTTATAGCAGCTCAGTTCACAATAGCTAAGCTATGGGACCAACCTAGGTGCCCTTCAACACATGATTGGATAAAGAAAATGTGATATATATACACAATGGAATATTACTCGCAATAAAGAAGAATGAAATTATGGCATTTGCTGGTAAATGGATGGAGCTGTATTCTATCATACTAATTGAAATAAGCCAATCCTCAAAGGCCAAACATTATCTCTGATATGTGGATGCTAACACAAAATAAGAAGTGGGGATAGAAAGGAATACAAGTTCATTGGATTAGACAAAGGGGAATGAAGGGATGGGAGGGGGGATGGGAATAGGAAAGACAGTAGAATGAATCAGACATAACTTTCTATGTTCATGTTTGAGTACACGACCAGTATAACTCCACATCATGTGCAACCACAAGAATGGGAAGTTATACTCCATGTACTACTGCATATATGTATAATATGTCCAAATACACTTTGCTGTCATCTATATCTAAAAGAACAACAACAACAACAACAAAGGCCTGAAAGTAGATGAGAAACTGTTAGGGAAGGGGAAGTGGACCTAGGGGTGGTGGGGAGCAGAAAGGGCAAGGGTGGATATGATTGAAATATGATGTACACATGTACAGAAATGTCACAGTGAAACCTATTAATTGGTGCAATTAATGTGAGTTAATATTTATAATTTAAAAAACTATAATATGTGGTATTCATGTTATTTTAATTTGGCATTGTTTATATTAAATGAATTGTTTATTTTCTGGAATATCTGTATTAAAAACGATAGGGATGTAATAGAAAAGATTTATATTACTTTAATTTAGCATTATGAATAGTATGAATAGTATTTAGCATTATGAATAGTATAGTCCTTCAAGTCTTCTTGACCTCCTTTTCTGACCTCCCTCCCATTTTCTTTTCCATTTCTTTAGAAAGGTGCAAAATTCCTTAGTGATGCTGAGATCATCCAGTTGGTCAATGCTAAGCATATCCCAGCTTACAAATTAGAAACTCTGATGGAAACCCATGAACGAGGTGTATCTATTCGCCGACAGTTACTTTCCGAAAAACTTCCAGAGCCTTCTTCTCTCCAGTACCTGCCTTATAGGGATTATAATTACTCCCTGGTATGTTGTTTTCTTGATTAGAGAAGATTTTTTTTTATAGTTTTTAATCTTTTTTTCCCTTGACTAGTTTTTTTTTATATGTACATTTTTCCTTTTAAAATTATTTTACTTTAAGTTTGTATTCTGCTTATAATGGAGGCCATAGAAATTCAAAATCTTTTACTTTTTTATAGTCATTACTGAAGTTTTAGTATTTTCAATATTTTTAAAGGGCAAATTAAAAATTTTGTTGGAAAACAAAAAGATTAAGAAAGTTATTAATGACAGGGGCTAGGATGAATTTACTTTGTATTTATAATGGTGTAGATTTTCACTTGGTGCCTCATTTTGCCTTTTAGGTGATGGGAGCTTGTTGTGAGAATGTTATTGGGTATATGCCCATTCCTGTCGGAGTGGCAGGACCTCTGTGCTTGGATGGAAAAGAGTTTCAGGTTCCAATGGCAACAACAGAAGGTTGCCTTGTGGCCAGCACTAATAGAGGCTGTAGAGCAATTGGTGTAAGTTGGAATTTATTTATTTGTGTTTCAGGATTTTTTTTTTTTTTTTTTGTACCCAGGATTGAACTCAGGGGCATTCAAACACTCAGCCACATCCCCAGCCCTATTTTGTATTTTATTTAGAGACAGGATCTCACTGAGTTGATTAGCGCCTCACTTTTGCTGAGGCCAGCTTTGAACTTGTGATCCTCCTGCCTCCTAAGCTGCTGGGATTACAGGCGTGTGCCACCATGCCTGGCAATTTGTGTGTTTTAAAATATATCTTTGGCAAGGCAACCAGAACAGATTTGGGGACCATGAAGGATAACTTTTGGGACAAACAGAAGTATATTCTGGGTTAACATGTTTTTGAAATACATTATGTAGCTTGGTGGAGGTGCCAGCAGCCGAGTTCTTGCAGATGGTATGACTCGTGGCCCAGTGGTGCGTCTTCCCCGAGCTTGTGACTCTGCAGAAGTGAAGGCCTGGCTTGAAACACCTGAAGGGTTTGCAGTGATAAAGGAGGCCTTTGATAGCACCAGCAGGTAGGGGTGTGGGTGTGTGTGTGTGTGTGTATTTGTATAGATATGCTTATTTTAGAAATAGTGCCATTTTCTGTGATTGCTAAATATAATTGATAATATATTGACTGTTTGAGATAAAATAATCAAACTTAAGATCTGTTCATGTAGAATGACTAAAATTTATGTTTGGAGCATAGATATTCAAATGAATTCCCCCATAGAGGTAAAGTAGTTAAAAAAAAAAAAAGCATGAGATAGAAAATCTAATTAGACTGTTGCCCAGCAGTAGAGTTTTTCAGATGATTTTCCAAGCAAAATTAGTATTAGTATAGTAGGTTTGCTTTAATGCAGAAAGTAAAATTTACAAAGGAGCATAATCATTACAGATTATAATCCTGCTATAGTTCAAACTAGTTTGTTTGATTTTATTTGGACTTTTAAAGTTTATTAAGAAACATCTGTCTATAGCTCACCCCCTTTCATCATCTAACGATCAGACAGAGTTGAAATATAGTATACCTCATGTGTTTAGTTAAAGAAACAATAAATAATCTCGATGAGTTCTTAAGTGTGAATTGAAGTGACTGTGAAATAGATTCGTGGGGGGGGGGTATTGGGGATTGAACTCAGGGACACTCAACCACTGAACCATATCCCCAGCCCTATTGTGTATTTTATTTAGAGACAAGGTCTCACTGAGTGGCTTAGTGCCTCATTTTTGCTGAGGCTGGCCTTGAACCCTCTGTCCTCCTGCCTCAGCTTCCCAAGCTGTGTGCCACCATACCTGGCTATGAAATAGATTTTAAGATAATTTCCATCTTAAAAGAATAAAATAAAATCTTTGCTTTTGTTTACAGATTTGCACGCCTGCAGAAACTTCATATCAATATGGCTGGACGCAACCTTTATATCCGTTTCCAATCCAGGACAGGGGATGCTATGGGAATGAACATGATTTCCAAGGTGAATTTGGGTACACTGTATCTGAAGGATACATGGGTAGATGTAGAACTTGTAGGAATAATTGTCCCAGGAAGTGTTATTAGGTGGCAGGGAGATAGAGATGAGGAACAGACTTGTCATTTATGTCCATCTCTGTTTTGTCATGAGGTACCTCATACATATGTTACATACTCAAAGATTGAATTGATTTAAATCCATTGAAGGCTAAATATTGATTGATTTGGCTCCTGTTATACATCAACATTTGTTGATTGGTGTTTATATTTGATACTTTTAATTTAGACTTGGCATTGGACATGCACTAAGTTTATTTCAGAGAGGGTGGGAAGGATCTTGGGATTAACATTTCAAAATTTTGCTTAAAAAATTTAAAGTGGGGATGGGGCTGAAATATAGTCCAGTAATGGAGTAGATACATGAGGCCCTGGGTTCAAAATGATGAATACTTAATTCATTTTAATGCTTTGTTTTGTTTTGTTTTTTGATTGTTAATAGGGTACAGAAAAAGCACTTTTGAAACTTCATGAGTATTTCCCTGAAATGCAAATTCTAGCAGTTAGTGGTAACTACTGTACTGACAAGAAACCTGCTGCCATAAACTGGATTGAAGGAAGAGGAAAGACTGTTGTTTGTGAAGCTGTCATTCCAGCCAAGGTTGTCAGAGAAGTAAGTGATTGGATGAATGCTTTATTTTGTTTTCTATTCTTCTCTTTTCCTTGTCCTTCTCCTTTGATTGAATTAAAAAATTTGAGAAAGGAATAATAACATTTAAAAAAAATATTTTTTTGTAGTTGTAGATGGACAGCATGCTTTTATTTTATTTGTCTATTTTTATTTGGTGCTGAGGATCGAACCCAGTGCCTCATGCATGCTAGGCAAGCAGTCTGCCACTGAGCTACAGTCCCAGCCCAATAACATTTTTAATAAAGTTAAATTTATGAGGTTATCTTTTCCGTTAAAGATGGCTGTTTTATTGTACCTTGTCCATTTGTCTATGACATTCACAGGAGCAAACATTACTGATACTTTTTTTGAGGACAGGGCCTCAGTGGGGCTGCATCTAAATTCTTGCTTTCTGGAGATACAATAAAGTAGATCTGGATAACACCCCTGTGAATCTCCTGGGGGAAGATATAAAATGTGTACAATTGTGATTTAGGTACTGAAGACAACAACAGAAGCTATGATTGATGTAAACATTAACAAGAATCTGGTGGGCTCTGCCATGGCCGGGAGCATAGGAGGCTACAATGCCCATGCCGCAAACATTGTTACCGCTATCTACATTGCCTGTGGACAGGTGAGTCTCCAGCCTCCACTTCTCTTCTTTGTTACATTGTTCTAAGTGAAGGGATTTTACTGTCTTTTTTTTTGTTGTTTATCTTTCCAGGATGCAGCACAGAATGTTGGTAGTTCAAACTGTATTACTTTAATGGAAGCAAGTGGTCCCACAAATGAAGATTTGTATATCAGTTGCACCATGCCATCTATAGAAATAGGAACTGTGGGTGGTGGGACCAACCTTCTACCTCAGCAGGCCTGTCTGCAGGTATGACACATCTGGCACAGAAATCAGTAATCTCAAGCCTAGCTCTAACTGTTGGGGTTCAGTTTCTAGCCAATACTACATATCATTCCCCTCCATATTTTAGCTGGTACTGGTATGGCTCTTATTCTCTTGTTATAGGTCTTGATCTTTTGTTTCCTTCCCAGTGGATCCAAATTGAGAGAGTAGATTAAAAGAGCACATGAATGTACACTGCCAGCCAGCTTGTGGATTTTGTTACTATGGTATATGAACTGTTAGTCCTAGCTGTAAATTCTTGGAAATTTAGTACTTCATCCACTGGAGTCTAATTTTATGCTATTGTCATTATTTGCCCTTATTTTAGTTGATTTTGTGATAAATTGTTGTTCCTGACTTTAAGGGTGAATGGACTATCTTTCTCTTCTGGCCACAGATGCTAGGTGTTCAAGGAGCGTGCAAAGACAATCCTGGGGAGAATGCCCGGCAGCTGGCCCGAATTGTATGTGGTACAGTAATGGCTGGGGAGTTGTCACTGATGGCAGCATTGGCAGCAGGGCATCTTGTCAGAAGTCACATGATTCACAACAGGTAAGACAGATAGCTTGAACATGTTTTATCCCTATACTTAAAACTAATTGCAGTATGAAAGCTTAATATTC
Source organism: Urocitellus parryii (assembly GCF_045843805.1). NCBI lineage: Eukaryota > Metazoa > Chordata > Mammalia > Rodentia > Sciuridae > Urocitellus > Urocitellus parryii. The sequence continues at coordinate 57,341,772 of NC_135531.1, read as the reverse complement.
AGACACTATACTCTCAAATTAAAATTTCACATTCCTAACATTTTCTATATTGCTACTTTGTCTTTTTCTTCATAGGTCAAAGATAAATTTACAAGACCTTCAAGGAACTTGCACCAAGAAGGCAGCTTGAATAGGCTGACAGTTCTGAACTGAAACATGGGCATTGGGTTCTAAAGGACTAACATAAATCTGTGAATTAAAAATCTCAATGCAATGTCTTGTGGAAGATGAATAGATGTGATCAGTGAGACAACTGCTTGATTTTTTTCGCTTTCAGAGAGGTTTGAGGTCCTTTCCATGCAGACTCCTCATATTGGAAAACAGTTTGCTTTGTATGCTGTGTTCTTTGGAAAGATCTCAACATGGATATTATGCTTTAAAGTATCACAGATGTAGATGGTAATCTACATAGAGTTCACTTCTGAAAGTACATACAAGCTGAAAAAAAAATGTGTTTTTTCTTTTGATGAAATGATGAAGTTGATGATGATTACTTTGAGATTGTCCTTCCCCCAACCTCTAATGGGTTAAAAATGGATTTTTAAATTATACTGTAGCTGATAAAACTTCTGATTTTATAGTTAATTTATTTAGTCTGAGTTGTAGAACTTGACAATATAAGAGCTAAGTTTATTTTTTTGTAAACTAATAATTCATTTGGTGCTGGTCTATTTTGATGGGGTTGTAACCAATATTCTTGTTCAGAAGGGGACCTGCTTCTTCAAGGGAAGAATCACTCTTCTCAAACTACAGAATAATGTGCTAAGCAGTGCTAAATAGTTCTATCAAGAAAACAAATCACTGCATTTATCTCTGTAGGCTGTTTGTTCAGAGAGGCCTCTTGTCTAAATATAAATGTTTGTCTGATTGGCTATAGCATGTCTTTCAGCATTAGGCTTTAAGGAACAGTTTTATGCTCTTTACTAAAGTTATCAGGTCTGTGTTGCTTAGACAAGGTGACTCTGTCACGTATAAGCAAGTCTGTGACCTCTCTCAGAACTTAGAATGTAGAAACACAGTTGTGAAAGAAAAACACCATTTCTCTAAGTGAACTTTAATTTCTTTAAAGACATTTTAATTTATTTAGCTGAAAGTTTTAGATAGTTTATGTTGTAATAAAGCTTCTTATGCTAGGAATTTATTGAAAGTGTTCCAGAAAAAAGAAAAATCAACTTGTATGCTGATAAAAAACAACAAAACATAAAAACACCTCTAGTTTGGGCCAGAGAAGATAGTGTTCTTAAACGTTGTCCAGGAAATCCTGGCTTGCTTGCCAAGCCTAACATAGGAAAAGTCGGCCTGCACAGCCACTGATGGAGCCACGTGAACGGCCCGGAGTTGTGTGCCTTGTTCCTGTGGCTAGGAGGCTGGTGACGGAATCATCCACACAGGGCTTTTTAATGGACCCATAAAAGCTCTTAGCTTCCTCAGGGGGTCAGCAGAGTTGTTGAATATTAATTTTTTTTTTAAAATGTATGAGTTTTGTATAAATAATAAAGAACTCCTTATTTTGTATTACATCTAATGCTTCAGTGTTGGTCTTGGAAAGCTGATGTCTCATGTGGAAGGTGGACTCTGGAGAACATTCCACGATGCCATGGCAGCATGGAGAGCCTCTTAGTGGTCGTATCCACAGTATTATTATAGAAGATCGACCTTTTCTGTTCTGCATAACGTTTAAATAGCTCCTATTGTGACTTTTCAGCCAGTGATTATTTATCTGAGTATCTTCATGGAAGTGGCAGTGAACAGTATGTTGAATGTTAATTTTGGTGATTGTAACCAATTTCATCTTGCTAAATTAATGTTTTGTACAATTTCTGAACTGTATACATTTTGTTACAGAGGACTTTTTTCCAGCTCCAGTAAATTATGAAAAGGAAGTTAATACGGATAAGTGTAAGCAGTAGCCTTTTTTGTTTGGATTAACTCTAGACCTGCGGCCTGGAAGCTTGCAGTTTGGCAGAATGGTAATCTATGATTCATACTATTTGGTCATGATCATTTTTCATTCTCCATTATGTTGTCTAGCTCCGCAACATGAATGGCAGGCCAATGTTTTATGTGAATTAAAATGGTCTATCATCTCAACCAGGCTACTTTTGAATATCAAGGGTGTTTTAGCTGAAAGGAAGAGAAAATGAAGATAGGGCAGCCAAAACCAAGTAGTCATTTCAACTGTGTATTTAAGCTGTATCAGAAGGGCATTTGTACAGCTTTGTATAGCTGAGATTAGTTTTGTTAGAAGAGCTTTTATTTACTTGCAATTATTGACTCCACTTTTACTGTAGTGAGAGGTGAAGATGTTGTGTATGTTCTATTGAGAACATGAGCCTAGATACTAGAAAAAGGGTTTGTTTTTTTTTTCCTGAAATGACCTGACTAAACCTGGGTCATCTCCCTCAGGGCTCTCAAGGGAGATTTGGCACTCTTAGAACAGGCTAGACAGAAGATGGTGAAAGTCTTTGAAACCTGCTTTCTGCTTTGATCATAGCATGTGGCAGAACAGGCGTGTTAGTATTACAATAACAAATACCTGAAGTAAATCAACTTTAAAAAAGAAAGGCTATTTTGGCTCACGCTTTGGTGGTTTCAGGCCATGACTGACTGTTGCTTTGGGCCTGTGGCAGTGTGGTACATCATGGCAGAAGTACATGGTCAGTCCCATTCACCTCATGACTGGGAATTAAAAAGGAGTGAAAGAAAGACCAGGGTGACTTAATAGACTTTGAAGGCATGTCCCCATGACTAGAAGAACTCCCATTCTGCTACATCTCTTTATTAGAGATTCCACCACCTCCTAATAGCTTCTTAGGCTGGTGACCAAGCCTTTAACAATGGGGGCATTCCATATGCAAACTTTAGCAATAGGATTTTTCTGCATTTTCAGAGAGGAATATAGAATTAAATTCAAGAATTAAATCACATTGAAGGGCCTGAGCTCAAACAAGTACACAGAACAGCAAAACACCAAAATCAATTCACTGTATAGGAGATTGAGGTAACCTTTATGCTGGAAGCTAAGAGGAGATAACACATGATTTAGTTATTGTGTTAAGATTAACAGATTCTGTTTTTCACTGTGGTATACGTGGAACATTCCTCCCTCCCCTTTATTTCCTCTCAGCAATTCAGGGCTCTCATGGGAGATTTGGCACTCTTAGGTCAGGATGTGAGTTAGATTCTAACGGCTGCTCCTGAAGACCTTGCATCAACAACTGGAGTTAGGAGGTGGAATACAAGAGAATGTTCTATTCATTTTCAAACATAAGTGGGTGTCACATCACCTAGAGGACCTGTTCGATGAGATTGCTGGGCCAGCCCCAGGATTTCTGTTTCCCAATGTCTGGGGTGGGGGCCAGGACTTTGGCAGCTCTAACTTCCTGCTGCTGGTACTCTTTGACACTTAAAATTTCGGTGCGAATCAATAATATTAGAAAATTGTGTTTATTCAGAAACACACAGCTGGAAAACACCAACAGAAACCAAGTGCTGGGAAATGAAGAATTGGAATTAATCCTAGGAAGATTAATTAACCGTTTAAAAAATGTTTGGATTTGGTGCTTCTCCCCCAACCCTACCTCCACAGTCCCTGAACGACACTGAAGGTCTTTGCATCTTCAACAGATGCACTGACACTTTCTGACACTATTTCCCTCTTGTTACCTATGTACTTGCAAAGGTCCAAATAAAACAACAGGGGAGCCGGGTGTGGTGGGGCATCCCTATAACCCCAATGACTGGAGGCTGGGGCAGGAGGATAGCAAGTTCAAGGGCAGCCTGAACAATTTAGTGAAACTCTCAAAATGAAAAGGGCTAGGAATGTAGCTCACTGGTAGAGCTCCCTGGGTTTCAATCCCCATTCTACAAAAAATAAAAACTAGCAGAGGGCAACAAGAACAACAAAATAATTGAACCACTGTTAGAGGGTGGTATGTACCACTATCCCACCTGCCCTGTCACCCTGAAGTTTGACTCAACTTTGTACTTCCCCAGAGTGTAGCACTGGAGAAGCCCATTAAACTTGGCATTCCTGTGGGTTAATTCCTGAAGCCAGTTGGCAGGGAAACTAAAATGGGAGGGCTTTGTGCCAGGTGATAACAAAGCATGCAGATACCTTTTTTTTTTTTTTTTAAATTTACAGTAGAATGCATTTTGACATATTGTACACAAATGGAGCACAACTTCTCATTCCTCTGGTTGTACATGGATCAGAGTCACCTTGCGTTTGGTCAAGGAACTTGGCAAGAAAGCATCAGAAAGTAATCCAAAACGGAAGGGCAGTTGCCATCTATCTGGCCTATGTTCATTATGTCACTTCTTTGTTTTCAAGTCACTTGTAAACTGAAGGGGCATAGTGGAGGACAGTTAAGGAAGCAATTCTGGCGCAGTCAGCACTCTAACACAGAGAGTTAGTCCTTCCTGATGTATGATAGAAGAACCTCACCAACTTTTTTGTTGCCCTGAGACTTATTTTCACTCCACAGTGTCATTTTTTAAAATATTTTTAGTTGTAGATGGACACAATACCCTTATTTTGTTTTTATTTTTATGCGGTGCTGGGATTGAACCTAGTGCCTCACAGAGGCTAGGCAAGCGCTCCACCACTGAGCCACAACCCTGGCTCTACAGTGCCATTTTTGATCTAGACTTGGGCTATGGCCTTATAGGACTAATACAGTGAAACTATCACTTCTTGCTTCAGTCTTTTGTCATCTAGGGCAAACCTGTGAGAGCCCTCCTTAAGCCTTCCTCTCAATACTTAGTTCTGTGTGGGGCAGCCCACCCATCCCAGGTCATGGCTTCTTAACTGATCTAAAAGCTTTACTTACAATCCTTGTTAAGTAACCAAAGCTTAAAACTGGCTTGCTGATCTAACCTCCAATTTTACTGGGAAAGTCTTGGGGAAAAGCCAGTCTTAACTTGCTCAGGACAGATCTTACCCAGGCCAGTAAGAATTGAAACCCTCAACACCTCATCAGATAAAAAGTAATGGACACATGTCTTAAATAAATATGTTTCTTGATGAATTAATTTTGCACATTATCAAAATAACAAAAAATATATATATGGGCTAAGGGTGTGGCTCAGTGGTAGAGTACCAGCTGGGCATGTACATAGCCCTGGGTTTGATCCCTAGCACCACAAACAAAACTAAAGTTGAAGATCTTTTTTTCTACACTCTAATGGCAAATCTCGCCCACATTCCTCGGGACTGAGCTTTTTTCCTTGTTACCTTAGAACAAGTACCTTACATTTAAAGGTCCTCAATGTTTGTTAAATGGCTGACAGACTCAATTAATATAATTAGCACTTATGCTGAAGAGAATATAAATCTTTTTTTTTTTTAAGAGAGAGTGAGAGAGGAGAGAGAGAGAGAGAGAGAATTTTTAATATTTTTTAGTTCTCGGCGGACACAACATCTTTGTTGGTATGTGGTGCTGAGGATCGAACCCGGGCCGCACGCATGCCAGGCGAGCGCGCTACCGCTGAGCCACATCTCCAGCCCCTAAATCATTTTCAATAGGAAGAGGAAGGCTATGTTGAGGGAGCTGGGAATCCACAGACCTCCATTCCAATCCTTGCTCTGCTACTAACTGGCTGGAATATTTAGGTCATTCAGTTCATCCTCTCTTGCCTTCAGTTCCCTTATTTGTACAGTGAGCAGGGGGTTAGCTGGCTTCCAGGGCCTTATCTAGCTGCACATAGTTTATGAAGTGCTATATTTATTTTTGTGTATATATATATACACACACAAAGTTCCACTGATAGTCTTGATATGTACACATCCTTTATAGGACAGATATATCCTTGTGGTGGTATATTAAACCCCAAACAAGCCAAATTACTTAGTTCTGCTCAGAGCCCTAAAATGTTTGTATCTTTGCCAATATTTCTGTGCCTTGCTCATCTTCCTCTCTAACACAAAAAAGTAGGACCTAGAATATATTTGCAGTTGTCTTAGTAACTCCTCACATTTTTACATTGCTTTAAAAATTTTAAAGCATTTGTAAATACTTTTATCTTGTTCTTCCCCCCAAACCTTGTAACTATGGTAGGTGGCTTTGTATTACTTTATAATAAAGTTTCCAACAGACATAGATGTGTTTAATTACTTGCCCAAGATCAGTTGTTTAAGTGAGAAAGTTAGAAAGCCGTCAGTCTTCTCATTCTTTCTCAGTTTGTTGAATTTACAGTAATTAGAAACATGAAAATTCATATAGACATAAGAACAACAACCAAAAGTATTAGATGCTAGGAATGAAAGAAAAAGGTCAAAATCATTGATTATAAATTATAGCTTTAAAATGAATAATCAGGGAGCTCAGAGCGTAACTCAGTGTTGGAATGCTCAGCATGTGCAAGGCTCTGTGGTCATCCCCAGCACCACCAAAAGGGAAAAATATCATTAATTTGATGCTATCAGTGTGCAGAGAGGTTGGTGAGCTTGTTAAAACACTACAACACCCATTTCTTAGTCTACCTTTTGAGAACACAACTAAGAATGAAGAATCAAAGATCTTTGCATGTGTCTAATGTACCTGATCTCAGAATTTCTTGTCTTCTAAAAAGTTTGGTTATAGCAAAAACAAAAAAGCCCTTATGACAAGATGATAAAGGCCAGATATTGTTTATTGTATCTCCAATTCTGGAACACTGCATGGCACATAGTAGGTGATCAATAAATACTGGGCTGAGCTCAAGGCCTTGGGTCTGATTCCCAGCATTGCAAAACCAAAATTTATTCTGGGGAAAAAATTATTCTGGGAACTGCTTTGGGTGCTAGGAAATCATCTATATCTATCAAGTTACTAAATGGTTTGGACATTGACTAAACCTCAAATTAGCTGATGCAGATTCCCTGCTGCTGGATCTAGCTACCATATAAGCCTCACAATTCTAAGAAATAGTAATAAAAAGCATGGTAAATTGACTTGGGGGATATATCCAAAGTTTGTTTTCATCAAAATCTTAAGAGGTCCCTATGGAAGATGGCTCACAAAACAGTGATACCTAATTGGAACTAGTCCATGGGTTGAAAAATCTGAGATAAAATAATGCTCCTTGGGCTTGTTTGTAGTCGTGTTCTGTTTCTTGTCTCATCCCTCTAAGGCACCAAATGATGGTCAAATTTCATTTCTTTATTTTTTTATTTTTTTTAAATTTTTATTGGTTGTTCACAACATTACAAAGCTCTTGACATATCATATTTCATACATTAGATTGAAGTGGGTTATGAACTCCCAATTTTACCCCAAATGCAGATTGCAGAATCACTTCGGTTACACATCCACAATTTTACATAATGCCCAATTAGTAATTGTATTCTGCTACCTTTCCTATCCCCTACTATCCCCCCTCCCCTCCCCTCTCATCTTCTCTCTCTACCCCATCTACTGTAATTCATTTCTCTCCTTGTTTATTTTCCCATTCCCCTCTCAACCTCTTATATGTAATTCTTTAAAAAAATTTTTAGTTGTAGTTGGACACAATACCTTTATTTTTATGTGGTGCTGAGGATTGAACCGAGGGCCTTGCACGTGCTAGGTGAACGCTTTACCACTGAGCCACAACCCAAACCCCTGAAATTTCATCCTTTATTGAACTCCTTCCTTTATCTGATGGGATTTTGTGGAGTCAATATTGCAATATAGGATTAAACATGTTAGCTTTCTCTATTCCATTAAATACTATATCCTAGCTGTTAGGAACTTAGACATTTCCTCATTTGTAAAGTAAACATGGTTCCACCAACCACCACCATCATCTTACAGGATTGCTAAGTAGGGAGAAGTCAGAAAAGCATGCATAATACCTAGTACAGACACAGGGAAGCATCCTTATTGGGCAACTCATAAAGCCTGCAAGATTAGAAATTTTGATTGGATATCTTTTTAGGTTTTTTTTTTTTTGATACTAGGGATTAAACCCAGGGACGCTTAACCATTGAATCACATCCTCAGCCCTTTTTAATTTTGAGAGTCTTGCTAAGTTGCTTAGGGCCTTGCTAAGTTGCTGAGGCTGGCTTTGAACTTGTGATCCTCCTGCCTCAGCCTCCCGAGGCATTGGGATTACAGGTGTGCACCACTGTGCCTGGTAAGACTGGGCATCTATTAACAATTTCAAAGGTCTTTATATGTTCTAGTACTAAACTCATGGAATTCTATGGAAGAGAAGAAATAAAATAGCTTTGCTTCTTGTGTAAAGTTATCCAAAGTACATAGATGTGGAAGATTCACAGAAGATTTGTTTTAGTACATGCAAATGATGAGTCCAAGTGTAATCAGGCAAGAAAATCCCCTTAAAATGAATAAATTATCCTGTGAGTACATTAAATACCAATAAAAATACTTTAAATACATTTTGCCAAAAAAGTGTAAGAAAACCTAAAATACAATAAAAGCAATCCAGTTTGAAATTGCTAGAAATATACCTATCTGCAGGTTATATTCCAAAGTTGACTTACTAAGGCAGACTTTAGTTAAAATTGCCCTTGAAAAACCCACTAGGACAACCATATACTGTACTATTTCTTTGTTAAATGCAGCTCAACAGCCAGATTTCCCTTCCAGCACCCTGCTATGCATTAGTTTTTGTTGAAATGCCAGACATGAATAATTTAAAGGAAGTAGGAGTTATTTAAGGATCAGTTTCACTTTATGGTCAGCTGCTCTGTTGCTTTATGTTCAAGGTGAGGTAGAACATCATGGTGGGAGAGCTGCTCAGCTCATGGCAGTCAGGCAGGAGAGGAGAGAAAGAAGACCCACGCCTGGGATAAGAGATTCCTGAAGGGCACACTTCCCAGTGATCTCCTTCTTCCAACCATGCCCTACTACCTAGTTTTCTAACACAATATCCAATAGATAAATCCACAGATGAATTATGCCCTCATGATTCAATAATTTCCCCCATAGATCCACTTCTGAACCTCGCTGCACTGGGGAAAAATGTTCAAAACATGAGTCTTTGGGGGACATTTTAGATCCAAACCACAACACAGATTAAGTAGTTGGCTTGTGTTTACTGGTCAATCATTTGGATATATTTTTGAACACAAGTAATATACTCAGCACTTCTGCATACAAGCATGGAGGGATCCCATGGTTGCTGAACTGCAAATTCACATTTCTCCTCTAATGGTTGGTCTAGGGCATAATTTCCCTGAGTTCAACAAGTGAAGGTGACCATATTATTTAAATAAAATGAGAATTATATATTTATGACTAAGTGCATACAGTCCAAGTATAAGTCAAATGTAATGTATGACCACTGGCACTGTGCTTCCCTTTTAGAAACAGCTGTGTATATAGCTTCACCCTCCAGCAATCTTATAAAATACTGAATATGACCCACAGTAATAATTTCATTTTAAATTGTAACTTACCACACACATATGTATATATGACACAAGATTAACAAAATATTTACCTTTATTATGTGCTATGTACTTGATTATATCTCATCCTTTTCTATTTTGTTTAAAAAATATTTAGGATGAATCTCACAAATAGTTTTCTTGTTCCCCTAACTGGGATCCAGACAAACTTATCGTTTGAAGAAAACTGGAATATTTCAAGAAAGATTTTAACTACTCCGAGAATTAGGTAAGAAACAGACAATATCTTGGGGTTAAGGAAGACAAATCAAGCAACATTTGTCCATAATATTTTAATACTTTTCCACTTTTAAATACTGGTTTTAATTTTGTGATTGTAACATGGAAGATCCAACTTTATTATTTAAAAAAATCATCATAATCATAAAGCTATTATAGTTACACTCTACATACTCCCAAGGTACTTTAAAATGATTATGTTTTGAGACTGTAGATGAACAATGACGATAATCCAAATACATTATCTGTACAACCTGGACTAAATACTGGTGAAGTGTTTAATTGGACAAACAACTGATAAGCTTAAAGATAACCAGCACAATTTCACAAGAGAATCAGCTCAGCCAAACGAAAATTTTTTCAACTGCAGTTGACACTGATGTTTAGGTGTACAATTAGTTGATGAAACTGAACGAACAGGAAACCCATTCTTCCTTCTCCTTATTTTGCCTTCTTCACACCTCTTAGAAACATCCCCCTTGCCTCTGCAGCAATCCCAAACTAAGTGCTGCAATGATCCTTCCCCACTGCAAAATTACAAGTCCTTAATTCCAACACTGCTCTCTCTCAATTCAGTGGGCATTCAGAGACAAAACCACCCACAACACCAATATTTTTCAGGTTTCTAACATGGCACAAAAGAGTAACTGAGTAGAAAACAGTAAAAGTGGGAAAAGAGAATTATCTGTGGATGAGATAACATTATGAATATTCAGTTTACAGGAATTGGCCATATGAAAATAATTCTAGAGGGTCTGAATATTGTCTAAAAGGCCAGTTCCTCTCCAAATTTTGACCTCTTTTGAACTCTTCATATTCTGGAACTCTTTTCTAAATCTGATTAGGCAGGATTAACTCCAGTGAAGTACCAGTGCAGTTATCTAAATGTAAAATGTATCTTTACTTTTCTTCCTTTTTTTAATACAAATATTTTTAGTGTAATCTTTTTATTTACAGAAGAAATTGCAAAAGTATATCACATTTAGTGCAAATGCAACTAATGATTAGATTTAGATACTGCTTTGTAAACTTTCCATATTTTTGTAAAATAAAGCTATCCAATTTAGTTATCAAAGAGCTACTTGTCCATGTTCATGTATTTACCAGAAATGGCAAACAGAGAAACATTTATAGTGGGCATAGAGATTTTTTTTTTTTTTAAGATTCCCCTCAGCGCCTATGGTGAATACACTTTCCCTCCCAAACCTACCCATTTTCCCATCCCGACCCCACAGCTGATTGTAAAATAAAATACACATTTGAGGTATAAACTTTTTTTTAAAACATCACATTATAAAATGTTAACTGGTGATGTAGTAAACTGGTATGATAATTTGTCTTATTTGCCTTACTAACATTACCACCATATAGGCACTTTTCCACAGTCAAATTATGAACAGTATTTTTCTGTAATAAGGCATATTCCATGCACATCATTTAAAGAAAGGTAAATTAAAAAATAGAAAAGATTTATGGAGCGTGAAATTTGCGTGCATGTAATGTAAGTATATGTTTTATATGTATTTTTCTCTCTGTACAGAATAATAAATATCACTATATCTGATGCAAGTAATTTACTTCCAGGATTATGCATATTAAGTGATCAGACTAATCCCATCATTAAATTATCACCTTGCATTTACATTAGACTCCATTACCACGTATGAATATATACAAGGCATGTTCTATGTGATGTGATTTTCTGCTTTACAAAATGGGTCTGTTTTTTGTTTCTAAAGAGATAAACAACTCAGCAAAGCATCTACAAAATGCCTCTGATTTATATAAATATATTGTGTATAAACACAATAAAGATTTTTGAAGTGGGCAGTCATTTTGACTTCAATGAGTACCATTCCTTGCCTCAACTCCATGCTTCAAGGTTTTTTTCACAGAGGACTAAAACTAAAAAAGATATTTTACATGTTAAGTTCTTATAGTAACTAGGGAAAGCATTTCAGTTTGAATCATGTATAACCCTTTACTGCTCTGCTACGGTTTCTGATCAAAAGGCAGAGAGGAGCCCTGCTCAGATTTTCTATGCATACCTTTGCCACTTTTTAAAACTGACCTGAATTACAACAAACATATCTGTTACTAAATACTAAAAATACTGAATCAAAATGTCAAATTCAAACAGTCTGATTTGCTTTAAAAAGTAATACCATATATTCTTTTACAAATTTCAGGAACACGTGAGCTCATTTTATCTTGACCATTTTACCAGAAAGTAGTCTATATCCACAAGATTTGTACAAATATTTCTGTCTGAAGGCAGGCAGAACCAATTTAGGAATTACTAAAATTGTGTTTGCAACAAACTGAAGAAAATTTGTAGCATAGTACAGAACTAAAAAATACAATAGAAATATAAAGATATCTGGGGGAAAAAAATAAAGCTTTTCACTCTTTCTCCATCAGAACCAAGGTTCTTCATAGGAGTAAGACTATAGAAAAGGCAAAATCACACGTTATTGACAGCCCTCATTATTAAAAGACACTTACATGACAACATGAATAATTATAGAAATCAGCAGCAATGAATTCTGTGATTATACAAAGCAAAAATTCAAAAAAATTCTGGACACAGATTTTGACTGTAGGCCTGAAAAAGAACCCTATCTGGATATGTGGTGCACAGAAAGCACATGCCCCATGTGCATTTAACTTTTGTGCTTCTCTTTTGTGCACAAACTCTGAGACAACCAAGGATCTTAGGCTGGACCATAGGAAATTAAAAATTCTGAAAAAGTTCCCAAAATTAAAGCATCAATTTCTAGTTGTGATTTGAAGTTGATTTTTTTTCTCTTCTGAGCACGCAAATAAAAATATAGCCATATACATGTAATTTTACATGTATTTATAGTTATATGCTGAGCCAGGAGATCTAGCACGAGACAGCTAGTATTAGATGTTCAGTTTTACTATTGCAATATTTCTTCATTTTTGTACACAAGGTCAAGGTCTTGGGCCACACACAAGGCTGTAGATCCTATGTTCCAGCTTAGAGCATTCAATATTTTCTTTTTGTTCTCCAACATGGAATGTCACACAGCCTTGCTTTGACACTGCAGAAAAGAAAATGACAAGTAAAATCCTCAGCACTATATAACCAACAGCTGCAAGACTACTAGAACAGATTCCTCCCACCTTCTAGATTCATGAAATACACAGAATCTCTATTAAAATTTATCTTCTATGGATTTTTATTAGTCTTATATATTTGAAGTTGATCTTCTCGGCAAGGAACAGAAAGTATTAAGCAATCTTTTGAAAGTGAAAATTTACTTTTTTTGGTACCAAGGATCGAACCCAGGGATGCTTAATCACTGAGTCACATCTCCAGCCTGTTATTTTTTTATTTAGAGACAGGGTTGTTATGTTAGGGCCTTGCTCAATTGCTGAAGCAGGCTTTGAACTTGTGATTCTCCTGTTTCAGCCCCACAAGCTTCTGGGATTACAGGTTTGTGCTACAGCGCCCAGCTGGAAAGTGATAAAAAATTTTAAAAAGAGCAAAGTGTTATTGGTAAACAAAGAATAAATCAACCAGTATAGGTCTCTGCAGTTTTATCTCATAAACTGGTATTTATTCTTCTTATCCTTCAATAAAATTGCCACACAATACCATTTATCAAGAATATCAAAAATTTACTCAAGCTATGGGAGAAGGGTTTACCTTATTTAAGAAACAACCAGGGACTGGGGTTGTGGGTCAGTGGTAGAGTGCTTGCCTGATATGTGTGAGGCACTGGGCTTGATTCTCAGTACCACATATGAATGAATAAATAAATAAATAAAATAAAGGTTCATTGACAACTAAAAATAAGGAAAGAAAGAAAGAAAGAAAGAAAGAAAGAAAGAAAGAAAGAAAGAAAGAACCATGCTCAAATCCTTTGTTAAAGAGTTTTGACTGTATTAAAATTTTTGGAACTCATTAACTTTACAGAACTTCTCTAAAGATGATACACACTATTAAAACTTACTATCTTAAATTAAGTGTGTTAACATTTCGAGGGTTTCTACTCAAATATACATCTTTCATAACTGTTGTGAAAAATTGCTACTCTAAGATTTTCACCATATTTTAAGGCTTAAATTTAGACCTTTTGTCAGAAAAAAAATTCAACCTGCACTCAAAGAACCAGGGCTGAGATTTAATCAGTCAATCTGTTCAGTATATCTTTGTATACATGCATAAAGATCCACAAATAATGGTATGTCCTTCCTCAGAGAGAAATTTTACAAAAAGACCCTTCTAGGTTCACAAAACAAAAATACATATGCATGTATGTGCATATTACATGCATACCACACACCCAGTAAAACACTACTCCAAATCCAACATTCTAGAGGCAAATGTTATTAATATCTTGGCATGTTTATCTCAAAATATTTACATGTTCTGTATACAAATTACATTCTGATTTCTCTTGCCTAACACAAGGTTATATTTTGCCTTGCTTAACTGAATATGCAGGCTGTTTTAGTAAGGAAGTCAACATAAAACATTAAAAGGGAGGCCCTATTAGCAGCAAGGTTGAGGTGAAGAAGAGGAAAAGCAGATGCTTGATCTTGGTTAGGGTGAAACAGAAAACACTTTAGAAAGCTAAGGTCACAGCAAGAGACATCCAGCTAAGTAGATGTCAAGTGTGTACAGAGATAAGCCATAAATTTTCTGGTTTATTTGATAAATATGGCACAGAAACAGAATCAAACTAATGTGCCTAGATCTAGCTTTAACAATCCTAAAGTACAAAATGTTCTAAAATCGTAATGCACTTGTGTAGTACACTTAATGCTTTAAGAGAAAGAATTCCTGAAATGTTAGGCTATATTAATAAACGCTAACATTCAAGTAACTAAGACTAGAACCTGTTAAATGTTTCACTGGACAAACTAAATATCTGAGGTATCAGTGTTCTATGTTATGCTAATGTCTCAAAGTAAATTTAGTCTTTGGGTTTTTTTTTTTAAAACAAAGATACAAGAGCTTTAAAAATCAGATTTAAAGAACTGAAACATGCTTAAATTTACTCAAAATAAGAGAAACAAAACTCCACTGAGACAGAATGCATATATTTTGCCTATCAAGATGAGAAAGAAATCTGAAAATTTTGTTTCACACGTTGCCCTCCAATCCATTGTTACTGGTGAGAAGGTAAATTAATACATCCTCCATGAAGGGTAATATCTAAATTACAAATACAAGAACACAAACTTCCGAGTTCAAAATGACACATGGATACAATTGAATACTGTCTTAGGAAAACTTAGAAAAATCTTTTATACCAAATACAGAACTAATTAAATTATGTATATCCATATAATGTAATACTGTATAGCCATTAAAAAAAAAAAAAAAAAACTAAGAAGCTCCCAACCAATATGGTAAGAAGTTCAAGATAAGTGCAAATAAGGTTGGGGATATAGTTCAGTTGGTAGAGTGCTTGCCTTGCATGTACAAAGCCCAAAGTTCAAACCCCAGCACCACATTAAAAAAAAAGGAAATACAATTTAATGCTACCCCCTCTCCCCCACAAAAAAGGAAAGTGAAAGAGGCACTTGCATTTGCTTGTTTAGGCCATTAAAAAAAAAAAAATCTCTAGAAGCCAGGTGTAGAGGCTGAGGCAGGAGTATAACAAGTTCTAAGTCAGCTTAGGCAACTTAGTGAGACACTGTCTCAAAATAAAAAAGGGCTGGGGATGTGCCTCTGAGGTAAAGCACCCTGGGTTCAATTCCCAGTACCACAAGAACAAAAAACAAAGACAAATCTCTAGAAGTTACTCAAGAAACTAGTAACATCATATATCACAATATGCATATGATACTCTACACAGATTATACAGTATATAATTAAATAATACATAATTATTTTTTGATTGGTGGGCAGAATAAATGGGGGGATAGGGTAAGTTTCACTCTACACTTTTGACTTTTGAAACATGTTAACGTATCACTTGTCAAAGAAAGATTCTAGCTCCATGCATAAAGATGTTCGGTGCGATAAAAATATAGAACTGACCTAGGCATCATTATGGTATTGGTCAATAAATTCTGCAACATTTCTTTAACAGATGTTGAAAGAATGAGCTTTATTCTTTATATGGACATACCGTAAAGATTATTGTTAAATGAAAAAAGCAAGCTGTAAAATACTAAGTATAAATACATTTTTTGAAGCACTCAAAAATATGTCAGTATATGCATAGAAAAGTTTGGAAGAACACACACAAAGAATTACAGTTTCTAGGAAAGGAAAGAAACAGGGAATTTACAATTCTGAAGCTTTACAGTCACATGCAAATTCCCGTGTTCTTTCCTTTTCTTTAAGTAAGCATTAACAGAAGTGAACAAACAAACAACTTTTAAAGGTTACAACTATAATCTTTATCTGGGAACATCACAAAACACAGCAACTAGTTTCAACAACTAACTAAATTTTAATGTCTGCAGTGATACTAGTGTCAAATAAAATTAACATATCTTCCAGTACCTGTTTATACTAGAACAAAATAGGTTTTCCTGCAGTTTTTTCTTGAACATAAGAAGTAAAACGTTTTAGAAATTTAGGATACTCTCGCTTTGCCACTGCCCTTAACACTGAGGCTGGTGCCCATCCTCCAGGATTAACTGCAAGATAAAGGAAAATTAAAACCTATTAAGATATAATTCTCCATGTACTTGTGAAGCACTTACTTTGTTCCTTTGCTTTTTAAAATTTTCTCATGCTGGAACATTTAGCATCTCTTAAAGTCACCATCTATTAATTCCTTAATACTAACCCATCAGATACGATCAGAAAGCAAATAAAAAAGCATTTATTATCTTTCTAAAATATTCTTGGTTCGCTAAATTACATTCAAATATTAGTAAAAAACATTTTAAATTATTTAGGGTGTTTTTGTTCATCAACCTCTAATATAATTAAATAGTAACTTAGGTAAAATTGTTTCCTTAAATATATTTATAGTTATGACCCTGAATAAAGAAGGAGGTTTGAGTATTTCATAAGAGAGACTGCAATGACTACTCCAGGTGTAAAATGGGTGTAGTAAGAAATGAAAGCAAGTGAGAAAAAGGATTGTCCAATAATATGTGAAATATACATGAAATCAGGAGCTAATAAGGACCAAGAGAACAGTGATTGAGAAAACAGCCTGATCACAAGAAAAAAAAGTCTATTAATTTTCCCCCACTGCTCTAATCTTAATTATAAATACATTCTATCAAGGAAATATCTAATAAAATGGTTCTTAAAATCAAGAATATATGTGATAGTGACTCAGAGATAAAGTTTTAAAATTTGTAAATTCTCATATTATAGGGTTTAGGGTGAAATTCAGCAAGTGTACTTTAAAAGCCTCCCAGAAAACTCTTTTATACATCTCTCCAAATTAAAAATTAACAATCTAAAGGATAAAAACTAAAAAAGACATGTTTTCCAAACTCTCAGGATTATATAGGTCATGATTAAGAATCTCTACATCATCAATTAGAAAAAAAAAAAAATACATACCATTTGCTACATATGTAATCTTGCATAGAATGTTCTCCCTGCTTATCTCCTGGTTTCCTTCTGGTGGGCTTACCAAGGTTTGACAAATCATAGCAATATTTATTTTGGCACGGACACATCGATTGTTTAGCTGCCAAATAAAAACAACAAAGAACCAGTATAATAAATACTAGAAACCAGCTTAACCATAATCACAACTCTTACTAAAATCTCCAATGAAATTATAAGCACCAATAAATAATATATACCAAATATGATCTGACACTGGAATTTTCCCTCCTCTTAAGTAGTAAATGGAGGTAAATCAATGAAATAGAAATTAAGTAGTAGTTAAAAATGGCTTAAGACACAACTGTGGGAAGTTGCTTACATATATATATGTATGTACACACACACACACACACACACACACACACACACACACACACACACACCATTCACTTGGTTCATTCCAACCTCAACAGGAAAGGAAAACAGACCTGGTAGGATAAGTTCATAGAATGACTCTTGCCCTCAGATAATACATGTACTATACTGTTCCAAGAGGTTGATAAAACATAAAACTTAAGACGCAAATCAAGTTATCTGTGCATGTGTATGGGGGGTATTTGTTTATCCCTTTTACCCTGCATTGTGCATTTATTTATTTAAATTACTTAAAGGTGTACTGGGGGATTGAACTCACTGAGTTACATCCCCAGCCCTATTTTATATTTTATTTAGAGAAAGGGTCTCACTGAATTGCTTAGCACTTTACCGTTGATTAGGCTGGCTTTGAACTCGTGAACCTCCTGTCTCAGCCTGCTGAGCTGCTGGGATTACAGGCGTGAATTACTGCACCTGGTTTGTGTATTTATTTTTATATAGTACAAATATACATTCATATACTGTACTTACAGGGGCACTGTCATGATCCACAGAGAAATTACAAACAATCCAAGTTTCAGGGTCATTTTCAGTCAAGGCTGGTATCTTTCGAATAGCAGAAAGATATAATACATCTCGCTGAGAAGCAGGCCACACTCTCTGTGGAAGAATTAAATCTTTTTGAAAATTTTAATTATTTTTTATTCAGATGTTACACAGAACTAAAAGAGAAACAAATGTAAAACCAATTAAGTGTCTTAGATGAAGGTGAAATTTGTCAAATTTTAAACTGGAAAGCATCAGGGAATACCTACCAAAGCACTAATTACGAACACCGAGTAAATGGCTTTAAGCACAATATAATTAAAGAATATTCTATCTTCTTTAATTGTAGGAAATTTTCCATTTTAACCAATTTTTAGTGTTAATTCAGTGGAATTAATTACATTCACAATGTTATGTAATCATATCCTTTATCTATTTTTGAAACTTATCATCACCCCAACAGAACTCTATAACTATGAAGCAATAATGGCCCATTTACTTCCCCTTTCTTTGGGAGTGATACATGTAGAGATTCAAAGGCTTAAAAATCAGATTTTAGGGACAAGAGAACCATTCCTTTGATTTAGTACATTTGAAAGAATTTTGATTTAGTACATTTGAAGAATCAATTGCAAATTTTGATATAGTACATTTGAAGAATCATTTAGACCAAACATTTATTTCCATTATAAGAAATGCAAAGAAAAAATGCTCTGTTAATGACATGGAGCTTAGGTCTATTTTCAAATGATAGAAAAATAGCTTTTATCCTTCCTAAGATATCTTTAATTTGGGTGTTTGGTGTATGTAAATAAACGTAGCCTTTATTACAGTATCTTTCCAGATTATTGACTGCAATAAATAGCCAACAACTCACTGTCAATACATCACAAAGTATTTGCAAAGGGAAATGGCTCATCTTTTATTTATTTTTTTTTAAAATATTTTATTTATATTTTGGTTTTTGTCGGACACAACATCTTTGTTGGTATGTGGTGCTGAGGATCGAACCCGGGCCGCACGCATGCCAGGAGAGCGCGCTACCGCTTGAGCCACATCCCCAGCCCCTGGCTCATCTTTTAAAGATATAAAATTTCTTGAAGTTGATCATAGTAGTGTTGGAGAAATGTATGTGAAGCAATGTAAACAAAAATTTATTACTGGCTTCAAAAATACTAGCCCAACATTACTTTATAAATAAGCTGAACATTGTAGCACGCTTGTAGTCCCAGCTACTCAGGAGGCTGAGACAGGAGGATCACTTGAGTCCAGGAGTTTAAGGCCAGCCTGGGCAATGTAATGACATCCTAGCTCAAAAACGAACAAAAAACCAGAACTAATGAACGCAAGTGTATCAGAATAATAAGAACAAGTGAATTAAATATCAGAAGACAAGCAGGCCTCTTTAAGATTATATTATAAAAGTAGTAAAAAAAAAACAAAAAAAAAATTTAGGGGTACTCGAGATTGAACCCAGGGGTGCTTAACCACTGAGTCACATCCCCAACCCTTTTTATTTTGAGATAGGTCTTGTTAAGTTGCTTAGGGCCTTGATAATTTGCTGAGTCTGGCCTTAAATTTCTGATCCTCTTGCCTCAGCCTCCTGAGTTGCTGGGATTATAGGCATGCACCATTATGTCCAGCAAAAAAGGCAAATTTAAAGGGAAAGATATTAGGGACTGGGTTGTGGCTCAGTGGTAGAGTGCCCACCTAGTGTGTGAGACCCTGGGTTTGTTTCTTAGCACCACATATATTTTTTTTAAGAGAGAGAATTTTATTATTTATTTATTTATTTATTTTTTAGTTTTCGGTGGACACAACATCTTTGTTTGTATGTGATGCTGAGGATCGAACCCAGGCCAGAAGAGCACGCTACCACTTGAGCCACATCTCCAGCCCTCAGCACCACATATGAATAAATAAAAAACAAAGGTATTGCCCACCTACAACTAAAAAAACAAAAAAAAAAAGAAAAAAGAAAAGAAAGATATTATACAGTGTTATTTGAGTTTGTTGAAAAATTATTCCAGAACAATCTATTTATTCTAAGAATTGGCAAATAACTGTAACTTTAATTCTGTTATATATTATTTTAATATTTTTTGGTTTTATGTTTTAATCCTAATATAACCTATAGGAACCCGCCTTCCCCCCATTATTTATCAGGCAGAGTATCTTGGGCAGGTTGTTTCCCAGGTTTAATTATCTTCTGGTAATGAGATTCTTCTGATTCTAAATTATTAGTCATTTATCTTCATTATAAATTATAGGGCAATTAATTGATAATTTAACATTTACAAAATTTTAGATTTCACAATAGACCCCCAAACCTGCATCCTGAAACAGAATCTCCATTATTATTCATTTCTCGAGCAGCTACCAGGTAAAATGAAGTATAGCTCATAATTATTAGATAAATCTCAAATAATCAGACTAGGCTCAGTAAATTCATAAGAAGCCTTATTTTCATATATTCCACTCAATTAAATAACTTAAGAGAACAATAAAGTCCTCACTGAATTGAAAAATGAAGTATTTTGAATCATTTTATTTCTTAGATAACAAACAGTACTGTTTTTGGTGGATATCTCCAAAATGGAATTATTATTTTACATATAATATATCTTACTTGGCAATTTTCAGAAGGCAAATAGCAGAATAAGGTGAAATAAATGTTAATTCAATAATTCTAAATATCTAGAATAGCAGAGGGAGAGATGATATGAAGAAATTATCATCATCAAGAAATTATGTGAGAAATCATGTTTCTGTGTTCCCTGGTGTATATTGACCAACCGCTCATTACTCATACTAAGAAACTTTTCCTTCTTTTTCAAATCTATTGGTCTCAACACTGGCTTGTAACATACATTCAGTCCCTTGCATTAACTGCTATCCAAGGAAACTGGGATTCACTTTCATAATTAGTACCTATCATTTATTATCTTTTGAGACTAGATGCTAAAAAAGTATTTAAATGGATTTCAAAGGTTCCTTTCTAGACATAATAAAGAGAAACTAAATACAGAGCTTTAGCAAACATTCTGTTTCTAGATTACATTTCTGATTCTTGACTATACACATTTCTGCTCTAAATGAACTGATATACCTTTCAAATATATTGACATTCATGAATTATTAATAATTCGTGAATATCAATATATAATGTCTCTGAATCTTTTCTGACATTTACATTTCTGCCAAATTTTACTTCGGAAAACAAGTATGTCTGAATTTGAATTACACTGGCATCTTTTGGGATGGACGAAGAGATCTTTACCTTGTGCGTTTGATAAATGATGATTGCATTATCAGCTAATGTTTCCACCACATGAAAGTTTTCTATAGTTGCTGAAATTAAGAGAATAATATTAGTAGTGAAGAAACTGTAGTGCCTTTTCTAGAATGTGATCAGTTTGCTTATGCAGAAAGTCAATTGCAAATGGACACTATGGAAAAATGAACAAGATCCTGCCCTACCTCAGCTAAATCCAAATGGAAAATAGTCAATATTACTAGTACTACAGATTTGCTTTCATGTTTTAGATGGTGCTGTAAGGTCTGATCACCAGGAAATAAGTCTCATTTTCTATAGCCCAATATCAATCTTCCATAGCAAGAAAGTAATTCTTGGGGCTGGGGTTGTGGTTCAGAGGTAGAGTGCTTGCATAGCACTTGTGAGGCCCTGGGTTCGATCCTCAGCACAACATAAAAATAAATAAAATAAAGGCATTGTGTCCAACTACAACTAAAAAATAAATATTAAAAAAAAGAAAGTAATTCTAGTGAGTACATAACTAAGTTTCAAAAATTCCCTAACACTATATCTCTAACTCCTCCTCCCTAGTTATTGAAGTTAAACTGTTTTGTCTTGGTTTAAGTGACTATATTTGTGAAAGAAGAATGTCAAACTGTCAATGATAAACATCTTGTGATTTTCTTAAGTATCCGTATTCATGAAATTTAATGTCTTAGGGGAACAGATACACACTAAGAATAATTCTAAATTATCCACAACAGAATTTATCTAGAATTTACCATAGAAACAAAACCATATGGGAAAGAGTAGTCCATAGCAGAGAAATCTTCAATTTCAGTCCTTGTCAATGTACTAGTTCCGTGGCAAATTTGTTACAGAACTAGCTCTGTTGATAAGTCACTAGACCAATCTAAATTTTTACTCTATTTGTATGTAAAATATCTACCTACTACGCAAAATTAGTGAGGAAATGAATCAAATGGCATGGAATCTAGGAAACATTCTGAACAGTGAAAAGATTTATTTAAAAGTAAGGTACTGAATGTTTTCTCTGATATAAGGAGGCTGACTAAAAGTGGGGTAGGGAGGGGGAGAATGGGAGGAATAGATGAATTCTAGATGGGGCAGAGGGGTAGGAGGGACAGGGAGGGGGCAGGGGATTAGCAAGGATAGTGGAATGTGATGGACATCATTATCCAAAGTACATGTATGAAGACACAAATTGGTGTCAACATAGTTTATATAAAACCAGAGATATTAAAAGTTGTGCTATATATGTGTAATACGAATGGTAATGCATTCTGCTCTCATTTATTTAAAAAAATCAATAAAAAAAAATAAAAGTAAGGTATGAGGGCTGGGGCTGTAGCTCAGGGGCAGAGCACTTGCCTAGCATGTGTGAGGCACTGGGTTCGATCCTCAGCATCACATAAAAATTAACAAATAAAATAAAGACATTCTGTCCATACACAACTGCAGAAAAAATTAAGAAATAATAAAAATAAAAATAAGGTGTGAGGTTAGGGCTGTGGCTCAGAGGTAGAATGCTTGCCTAGCATGTGTGAGGCACTGGGTTTGATTTTCAGCACCACATATAAATAAATGAATAAAATAAAGGTCCATACATCTAAAAAAATTTAAATTAAAAAAAAAAAAAGTAAGGTATAGGGCTTGGGTTATAACTCAGTGGTAGAGCGCTTGGCTAGCACATGTGAGGCACTGGGTTCAATCCTTAGCATCACATAAAAAGATAAATAAGATAGAGGTACTGTGTCCACCTACAACTTAAAAAAAATAAAAAAAAAAAAAAAACAAAAAAAAGTAAGGTCTGAGGCTGGGGATGTAGCTGAGTGATAGAGTGCTTTGCCTTTCATGCATGAGGCCCTGGGTTCAAACCTCAGCACTGCAAATTAGTAAAGTAAGGAATTATTAGTTCTCTAATGATTCTCCAGATATTTTCTACATGATTTTGTAGATGATAGCCATGAGAATGAACATATAATAGTTATGTCATAATCTCTATGTTCTAATCTTGAACAGAAAATAAGGTTGAATTTGATTTTAAATTCAAAACAATAATTGGATTAAAATATATTAATGATGCTTACTTTCCCAGTCATTGCGAACATCAACATTCCAGAAGTAATTGCAGACTTCATGTCCTGTAACACCTTTAACTGCATGTGTAGCTTTCAAAGGATCCAGAACAATGCCGTTTTCTTCTACTTCTCTCCTGTAAACCTAAAGAAGGCATATTTAAAAAGCTATTTGAGGGCTGGGGTTGTGGCTCAATGGTATAGCGCTTACCTGGCACATGCAAGGCTCTGGGTTTGATCCTCAGCACCATATAAAAATAAATTTTTTTAAAAAGGTATTTTTTAAAAAAAAGCTGTTTAAAAAACATAAATCAAACTCCTATAGTTCGAAGGCATTCTTTTAAATTTAGCTTTTTTTTTAGATTTTATCTATGAAAATCTATTTATAGAATATATTCTGCTAAAAGGAAAATTTTCAAATTAACAGACAATAAAAATATTTAAAATGACAAATCCAAGGTAAACTTCAACTATGTATATATAATGAATAATCTAATTACTATGAGTTAAAATAAATATATTAATTTAAATTAGACATTATTTACCAAACATTCTCAGAGATTATTTCATGTTGTCAAATAGGGTTAGATGAATAAAATATACTTAAAGACACTATTTTAAGGCTGCTTTATTCAATGCTATATCCCTAGGATCTAGAATACTATCAGAAACACAGCACAGATGGGCACAGTGGTGCACACATATAATCCCAACTACTTTGGGAGGTTGAGGCAGGAGAATCACAAGGTTGAGGCTAGCCTGGACAATTTAGTGAGACCTTGTTTCAAAAAACAAGTAAACAACAACAACAAAAAAGGGCTGGGATTGTACCTCAGTGGTAGAGCATCTGTTCCTAAGTTCAATCCCTAGTACCACCCCATAAAAGAAAAAAGAAAAACAGTAGAAACTCATTTATTAAATCAAACAATGAAAGTTAAAATGGCAAAAAGAACAGATTTATCTTGTTTTAAATACTGAGGCTGTTTACTTTAAGTGCTCAGTAAAATTAATTATAGTTTGTTACTTTAAAGAACTCTAATAATTCTTTCAAGAAATGAAGAAACATGGGGAGAAACAGCTCTAAATGTAAGGAATGCTCATGGGGCCAGAACACTGTTAGGCATTTCACATAGCTTTCCCTTTAACAATCTCTCTTGCCAAACTACCTTTCCCCAAATGCTTATTTATTCACTTTATTGAGAACACTATTTTCCCAGTTACCCAAACTGAAAACTCACTTTTAATTTCTCCCCTCACAGTTTATATAGCTATTACGCTTTTTACTACTCTTCCAACAGCTTGACTTTTCTACTGTTGCTTAAGTATTTTGGGTGAGCTTTCATCACCTTGTGCCTCTTATTAAGTGGTCTTCTCGGTCCCTAGTTTCTTCCCTACTTGCTTCATCTTCCTAAAATGACACTTTGCAATACAGTGGCTAACCTATTGCTATTCCCCTTTGTGCGCTACTTTATGCTTTCCACAATCTACCCCCAAATTTCCTCTAATGTTATAAGCTTGTAGGGAGACTTATTCACTACTCCTCATTCCAGGTGGAGGGACTTCATGGAGACATCATTCCTAAGGCAGGAATACTGACTTATCTGAATGGTGAGTACAGAGGGAAGAAAAAGGTAGGCTTGGTTCAAACCCTTTTTCTGCAGAGAACATGCATTCTAGTCTGATTTTGGGGCCTGATTCTTGGGGAAAGAGCTGTGATTGTCCAGCAATGTTAGGAGCATTATGTTTAATTCTGCAGTAACCTTAGGAAAACTTTGTGGTATTGATCTAAAGCCATTTTCTACAGTCAAGTTATCAGAATTATAACTAATATTCTGTTATCTCACTAGTCTGTCTCCTCAAGCACCCAGAGGTGCTTAATCACTGAATCATATCTCTGGCTCTTTTTATTTTTTACTTTGTGACAGGGTCTCACTGTTGTTAAGGACCTCACAAAGTTGCTGAGGCTAGCTTTGAACTTGTGAGCCTCCTACCTCAGTCTCCCGAGTTGCTGGGATTACAAGTATGAGCCTTCTCTTACTTCTTAATTATTTCTTCATTTCCCTACCCACCATGCGGAGAGGAAGCCTCAGCATTAATATTGTATCTCACTTGCTAGAATAATTTTTGTTGCCGTAGTCTATAAAAATATTGTAAATATAAAATTTGCTTAAGTTTTTCCTCCTACAATTTTTTGTCTACAATGTCCTCTCCTTACATTTGTCACAACCTTATTTCTATCTATTTCCAGATGCAATTCAAATGTTTCTTATTATAAAACAATTGAGTTCTTTCAAATTACAGAGCTTTTTTCTAATTTTCTTCACCAATCACATGCATTCTTTACTCAATACATTATCAGATGGAGCCAAGTAATAGTATCTTTTAAATGTCAATATCCTCTTTCTCAACTAAAATTTTAGTGTAGCGGCAGTGTGATTAATATTTGTCTTTCAGTATGAGATAGTTCCAAATTCAATGCTGTTTTTGCTTCTCAAGTCTATCTCTGTGTCTTGTTCTACTTCTTGCTCTTATTCTCTCTTAGGTTTAGGGATATGAATGAGTAGTTTACCAGTGTCCCCCCTTCACCAAAAAATAAAATAAAATAAAATAAAAAAACAAAAAACAAGGGGAAAGAAAATAAATGACACTTGAACATAATATTCAGTACTTAAAATATAAGAAAAAAAAAAAAAAAAGAATACCAGAGGGCCATCAAGTAATTGTGGTCTGTTTACATCTGAACAGCCAAATTTTATTTTCTCCATGACCTAGGCAAAATTTATTTTCCCTATGGCCTAGGCAAAATAGAATGGTTTGGTCACAGATTTATACTATGATCATAAAGAAATTCTAAAAATAAAACCAGAGAAACAAAAAGACATTTTATTTCTCAATATATGGTACTTCTTTAATTTATGTAATAACATTTTAAAGTAATCATAAAATGCTATCTTTATTTTTTATCAATAGTAATGATAACATTGCTGAAACAGATCTATACTGAACAATGTATAACATTTCAGTGGAAATTACCTTCATTTCTCCTTCTTCTACAACCAACTGCCAATTGGCATCTCCACCTACATCTTGTAATGAATAAGTCATATGGTTCTGCACCATCTCTTCAACCTTGAAAAGAAAAATAAAGCCATGAGAATGAACATATAATAGTTTTGTCATAATCTCTAAACCAGAATGGTATTCAGTTTACTGCAATTCAGAAATGGTACTCTAAGACAGCTGAGGTTAGTTTAGTGGGTTTTACACAGTGGTGAAGAGTTTAGTCCACATTCCAGATATCCAGATTAATGATAGAAGGGAGAAATGCAGGGAAGGAAGATGCTTCACTCAAGTAACCAGATTGGCCTAATGTGTGTCTACTGATTGAAATAAACATTTCTTTCCTGGAAAAATGAAATAGTGTACACTTCACTATCAAATACAGAGTGATGTCTTAAAAACATCAAATCATGGAATTAAGGTAAAAAAAGCATAAAGAAATCATCTAGTTCATTATTACTATATTGAAGATAATAGAGAAATCAGATAGCTTATGTCAAAGGTTTCCCTACAAAAAAGGGGGAAACTTTCTTTATTTCACCAATATACCTGTTTTTATCATAAATATAAACCAACTTAAAAATAAACAAATTTCCTTTTACGTGATCCCAATTTCACTGTTCTGAATTCTTTTAGGGACAAATTAGCTTTTAGTTTATTGTTTCAAAGTGTCTAACTTTCTTTTTTCTTTTTCTTTGTGTGTGTTTGCTCGCACACACATGCATGTGCTCTGGGGATTGAACCAGAGCTTCACATTTGCTAGGCAAGTGTTCTACTATTGACTGGCCTGTCCCAGTACCACTAAATTTCTTTTACTGAAATTTAAATGCAACTTCAGTTTTTAATGATCACATATTACCCTTACGCATCTCAAGCAAAGAAAAGGTGAATGTATAGTTCACGATCCCAGAATCCTTAATTATATTTAGAGCTAAGATTTCACAAAAGTGTTTTTTGCAGTCTCTCAGTTTGAATTTTTTTTTGTTTTGTTTTTTTGGTATTGAGGGTTGAACCCATGGGCCCTTTACCACTGAGCTACATCCCCAATGCTTTTTTAAAATTTTTATTTTGAGAACACGGTCTTGCTAAGTTGCTGAGGATTTTGCTAAATTCCTGAGGCTGACCTCAAACCTGTGATCCTCCTGTCTCCACCTTCCAAATCGCTTGGGATTACAAGTGTACATTAATGTGCCCAACCTAAAATGCTTTTAAACAGAACTTAAGTGATAAAAAAGATTGTGCCAGCAAAATAATTTTATGCAATAAATACATTAAAGGAAGAAAATGGTTAAAAATATGTACATTATACTTTTATTTAAAAATTTATTTCTAAGTTTAACTAATTTCCCATAAAGTCTATTGCATTCATTAGGGATAAAAAATAAGAGTTAGATTTAAAATATTTTAAAATAGATTGATGGTTTTGAGTCAGACAATTTAAAAATTATTAACCCCACTATATCGTTTTTTTGTGTACTAAGAATGTTATCAATATGTTATAGTGATGTGCACTTCTTCTGCATCACGATTTCTAGATATCAGAATGCACTTTTTTTTCAGCGTGGGGTGGGGGAGGTACCAGGGATTGAACTCAAGGGTACTTGACCACTGAGCCACACCCACAGCCCTATTTTGTATTTTGTTTAGAGACAGGGTCTCACTGAGTTGCTTAGCACCTCACTTTTGCTGAAGCTGGCTTTGAACTTGTGATCCTCCTGCCTGAATCACTGAGATAATAGGTGTGTGCCACTGCGCCTGGCTCAGAATACACTTTTTGGTACTGGAGATTGAACTCTGGGGACTTCAACCACTGAGCCACATCCCCACCCCTTTTTTCTGTATTTTATTTAGACACAGGGTCTCATTGAGTTGCTTAGCACCTCGCTTTTGCTGAAGCTGGCTTTGAACTCCTGGTCCTCCTGCTTCAGCCACCCAAGACTCTGGGATTATAGGTGTGAGCCATGGCGCCTGGCCAGAATGCACTTTTGATTACTATAAGTTGGTTTGCTTTTAAGTGTATCCTGATTTGGCAATCATCATACAAATCATACATACATCATTCTGACAAAAATGTTAACGTTGAGATTCTATATTCTGCTTTTGGTACTAAAAATTTTATTCCTTTATTTTTAATTCTTAAGACACTGTGATGCTGGGTTTCAGATTTGAGAGAAACTTAAAAATTTAAACATACATTCTATAATTTTACAAAGCTTCATTATAAAACATAATTTCAGGTGTTACTTAAGAGAAATCTGTTTCTTTATAAGAACTTTGAATTCTGCTTTGAGAAGAGGCAAGGATGACTAAGGCAAGATTCTAAGTTATATATAAAATGTATCTGATTTCTAAAAGAGGAAGAATAAGAATAGCTGCTCTTAGTACCCACAGTAGTGTTGCCTTAATTCATTTGTCTGTCACATTGAGATCTGAAGAAATTTTTACCTTATGTACATCCCAAAAATCTTAAAAATCTTTATATTTGAACATACAGGAGAGAAACTAAAAGTTAAGAATACTTGTGTTTATTATGAGGTAGGTTAGAGGCAGAAAGAAATGCTTCCAAAGAAAAACCCTACTTAAAATGGGTAACTTGTGAGGGAAGAATATGAAGAAGAGGATTTTTTTATCCTGTTAAAATAAAGAGAGTTTTGTTTAAATATCTTTTTAGTTCCATGTAGCTTTTTTTTTTTTTTCTGAAAACTCTGTAAGTAATTTTGGTTTTGTTTGGGAAATTATTCCTGAATTAGGTAATTTACACACACACACACACACACACACACACTTGTAGATGGACATAATACCTTTATTTTATTTATTTTTATGTGTGCTGAGGACCAAACCCAGTGCCTCACATGTGCTAGGCAAGCGTTCTACCACTGAACAACAACCCCAGACCCTAAATTAAATATTTTAAACGTCTGTGAAACTAGATGTGTTTCATTTTTGTTTTGGCCCAAATAAACCAGAGTTCATAAATATAAATCAAGAGGAGATAGCACAAGTTAAAATAATGCACAGAAAGCACATTTAACATTCTTTCTAGATAGATTAAAAGGATATTCCTATAACAATTACCACTACCATCCATAGAAAAACAATTTTAATTTCCTTCACTTAGGAGGGCTTAAAAAACTACAACAAAGAAACATGATATATTCATTACCATGCTTCCAGGAAATTAAACTAAAGAACTAAAATACTGTGGCAACCTCTACAAAGCCTTCTTCACAGAATTACGCTAACTTCCTTGAGGCAATAAATAAGAAGATAGGTGAAACAGGTAAAATCTCACTAAAATAGATTTTATATTCACTGCATGAAATACGAAATAACCAAGTTGACTATAGAGGCAGTGACTTGGGCACCTGTAATCGCACTTGATCTTTCACAGATTTAATCTAATGATTTGATCAGTTTACTGTATAGGCATGACTCTGTCAAAAGGATGTGGGAAACAAGGAACCATTAAATTTAATGACAGAAATAAACAGTAGCCAGCTGGGGGTGGTGGCATTCACCTATAATCCTAGCTACTCAGGAGGCTGAAGCAGTAAGATTACAAGTTCAAGACTGCAACTTGACGATACCCTGTTTCAAAATAAAAAAGGGCTGGGAGCTGGACATGGTAATGCATGCCTGTAAATCTCAGCAACTTGAGAGACTTAGGCAGGAGGAATACAAATTCAGAGCCAGCCTCAGCAAATTAGCAAGGGCTTCAAGAACTTAGAGAGACCCCCATCTGAAAATAAAAATTAAAAAAGGACTGGGAGGACTGGGGTTGTAGCTCATTGATAAAGTACTTGCCTTGCATGTGTAAGGCACAGCACCACACAAAAATACACACATAAATAAAATAAAGGTGCTGTGTCCATCTACAAGTAAAAATATTTTAGAAAAAGAGTGGGGGGTGCTAGGGATGTATAGCTCAGTGGTAGAGCACTTGCCTAGCATGTTGCTAGGCCCTGGGTTCAATCTCTAGTTCTATAAGAAAAACAACAGAAAGTCAAATGTACCGATTTATTAGGGTCAAATTTGATATTCCAGGAACTACTGTTACCAGTATTACCTGCTAGCATTTTAAAAAACACAAAAAGATTGGATCAAAATCATTGAAGCAGATGAACAGTATCCCAAAGTTTTAATTAGGCGAAGCATAATTTTAGAAATCATGCTCTTGATTTTTATGGACCTACAGTTGAAAATGAGCCCACATATGTAGCATCTTCATACCAATAAACTACGAAAAAAAGGATACAAAACACATTTGAGATAAAGGGTCATTACTCAATTTTAACCTTTTCTACCATTTTGGATTCAAATTACTTAGTCTGATGCCATTTTGAAGCTACTAAACTGGATTTTTCTAACACTATTAAAACAAATCTGAAAAGAACATTGCCCTTTGATGGTGCAAACAAAAGTCTAGAAGGACTCCAAAAACAGCTGAGATCTCCTTCTCTTAGCCATGTGAAAGAAATACAATTTTGCTTATTGTTAACACAGTCACAAAACCACAGAGTGGCTTGTTAGAAAAATTTATTAATGACAAATTAATAGTGAACTAACCTAAATTAAAAATGGCCAATAGCATAAATAGTGAATTCACTGAAGAAATTCAAACAGCTAAAAATGAGAAATGTCACCTGTAGTATATCAATTGGCAAAAATTATCTAAATTATACCATTCAGTGTCAGCACAGTCAAAGAATACTGGTTTGGGAATGTAAGCTAGTTCAACTTTCCTAATTAACGGCTTGGCAATAAGAATAAAAATAACTTAGAAATGTTCACAATCTTTGTCCCAGCAATTACATTTCTAGCAATATATTCTAAGGAAATAATTGGGTAAGTGTGTGAAGATGTAAAAAGATACTGCATGTGCAAGGATGCTCACTGTATAACAAAGAAAAAATAAAGAAAATAAAAACCTACATATTCATATTAAGTGAGTAGGTTAATCTAGCATGCATCATATCAATAAATATATAGAGATATGGACCTATATTTATTGGAGGGAAAATGAATCTGAAAGCTAAAGAAAGTTATAAAACAATCTAGGTATGATTATTTATTTTGATAGGAAAAAAGATAATTATTAAGATGTGTTTATTTATCACCATATGTTTTTATTTTATTTTTTGTGCTAGGGATTGATCTCAGGGCCTCCCTCACATGGTAGGCAGATGCTTACCACTGAACTCTATCCACAGCTCTTTTAAAATTTTGAGACAATGTCTCACTAAGTTGCCCAGACTGGCCTTCAACTTGAGATCCTCCTACTTTAGTCTCCCAAGTAGCAGGGATCATAGGCATGTATCACTGTGTCTGGCCCTGTCTTTTTATTTTTATATGATAAATACAAGAATATTAGAAGTAATTAATTATTCTACTTTTTATCTATATAAATGAAGATATATTATTCATATAATAAACAAAGGGAGGGGTGAAATAATTATCCAACAATAATGTGTTGTTATTGACAGAGTGGGAAAGGGCTATTTTACATAGAGCCATTTTTTTTTTTTTTGCAATGGTCACACCACACATTAACCTGCAGATAAATTCATATCCTTTTGATTTCTTTCTTTTTCAGTAGATGATTTTTCCCTACTGATTCATGAGGAAACATCTTAAATGTTAACTGTGTTAAGCAAATAAATATGACCAAATAAATAAGTTTATAAATAAGTCCTTTCTTCCTTCTGAAGAAGTTTGTGCTTCTTTCCAGTTTGTGCTACAGACATTATTTCAAAAAACTTGCAGTTCTTTATAATTTCAATTTCTCAGATTGAAGCAAATCCATTCCTTACATCTGCTCATAAGAAAGAGTCATATGTTGATCAAGCAAATACACTTATTTTATTTGAAGCTATTTTCAAGGCATCTTTTAGATCTATGTTTCATTATCCTACCCAATCAGGCCTATGAATATAATTTCAACAAGAACAAGATAGCCATGAGTTAATACTTATATAGATAGCATAACCAAATTACAGAGGTTTGGAAGACTTCTGTATGGGAATTGATACCAATGATTAAAAAAACTATATGTGATATCTATATGAATATTCTGGATTTTAAAAGATGTTAGAGTAAATATGACTTCATTGAGGTATTATGTTTACTATTTGGCCACAGAATGAACCCAAGGTTGGTATATGCTAGGCAAGTATTCTAACACTTTCCAAATTACTGAAAGTGATAGCAAAGCTCTGTATACCTATAATCCCAGAGATTAGAGAGACTAGCAGGAGAATTCTAAGTCTAAAGCCAGCCTGGGCAACTTAGCAAGACTCTGTCTCAAAAAAGGGGGGGGGGGCTGAGGATGTAGCTCAGTGGTAAAGTACCCCTTGATTCAATCAACAATATGGGGTTAGGGGGTGATGACAAACTTTGAATTCATTTTTTAAAAAATCATATATAACAACGGAATGCATTTT
Organism: Urocitellus parryii; assembly: GCF_045843805.1. Classification (NCBI taxonomy): domain Eukaryota; kingdom Metazoa; phylum Chordata; class Mammalia; order Rodentia; family Sciuridae; genus Urocitellus; species Urocitellus parryii. The sequence continues at coordinate 57,308,870 of NC_135531.1, read as the reverse complement.
ATAATTCTTATTTACATATAGAGCATAATTTTTCATATCTCTGGTTGTATACAAAGTATATTCACACCAATTTGTGTCTTCATACATGTACTTTGAATACTAATGTCCATCACATTCCACCATCATTTCTAACCCCATGCCTCCTCCCTTCCCCTCCAACCCTTCTGCTCTATCTAGTGTTCGTCTATTCCTCTCATGCTCCCTCTCCCTATCCCACTATGAATCAGCCTCCTTATATCAAAGAAAACACTCGGCATTTGGTTATTTGGAATGGACTAACTTCACTTAGCATTATGTTCTCTAACTCCATCTATTTACTTGCAAATGCCATGATTTTATTCTCTTTTATTGCTGAGTAATGAATTCATTTTTAAACTAATTATCAAAAATATTACAAAATGAAGAACGTGGGTACCTCAATTATTTTAAGGAATGTGGAGTTAGTGTATATTATTATATATAATGCAACACAATATAACGTAAAATGCTTCTAATGTTAATAAATACCTTAGAGCTTCTTAATTTTCTTAATTTATAAGTCTCTTCAGGATGTGAAAACTGTAAAATGTACAAACTCAATTTAGTTGCTAGTGTAATTTCACATTGTGTTAGAAATGGAAGAGTGTCCGAGATAACACTTTCTAGGTTAATGTAAACTCTAGGTCTATATCTGATGCTGTATTCTCATTCATATTTTTTCTCTCTCACTGTGGTACTGGGGATCAAGCCCAGGGGAGCTCTAACTCCCAGCCCTTTTAAAAACGCTGTATTTTTGAGACAGCCTAAGTTGCTGAGGCTGGTCTCAAACTTGAGATTCTCCTGCCTTAGTCTTTGAGTCACTGGGATTATGGGTGTGTGCCAGTATACCCAACTCAATGCTGTATTCTCAAGTGTGATTATACAGAATCAATTTGCTAGATCCTTTGATAATGCGAAAATAAGAGTGCAATTTCCCCTGAAATAAGCAATCTTATCAACTTGGAATTCTTTATATTCTAAAGGCATTGTTGAATATGAGATGCAGTCTAATCAACAGTGCAGAGCCCAAGTGTGCTAATGGAAACAAATACTTTTAACAAGAACAATAAATACTTGAAGTCATGAACATTATTTTCTTTATTTTTACTCTTTTGGTATATAAGAGTGCAAAATAATCAAATACTGAAATGAGACCTGATCAATTCTAAGCACCACATATTAGAAAAAAAATTTATGAGCAAAATTAATTTTTCTCAATTTATATACCAAGTTACATAAAAAGTTCCAGAAGAACTACACCAAAGAAGTTACAACTAGAGTAAGAGCTATTCCATGCTTGTATAATTATATCAAAATGGATTCTACTGTCATACAGAACTCTTTTTAAAGAGCCAATTTTTAAAAAAAGTAAGCTACAATTTGGCAAAGTCTTATTAACATATAGGCACCTGCCCCTCAGCTAATAGCATTTAAAGGCTTTCAGCTGTTCTATGGAGCTACAGCTAGGGTCTGACTTTGAGTTCTGAAGCCCAAATTCTGACTGGCTTACGTTCTTCCCTTACTTTCATTACACTTTCCTTTATTTATATCCTATGCATTCCTACATTTCAAGGGAAAACTGTGACCAGTATTGGTAGGTTTTGGTCTATGATTTTATTATTTTAATGCAAGATGGGGTCAGCAGAATAAAACAGTCTCCCGGCATCTAGTTTTGTCATTGATTCACTGATTATAATGAGTCATTTTTTAAAAAGGCATACATAAATGAGTAGGGAAAAAAGAAATAGTATATCTGGTTGTGGATGATATCTAATCAAGAATTGCTACATCTTTTTCTCAAAGATGTTCAAGGCAAAAAAAAAAAGCTACAAAAGTCAGAAAAATGCATTTCACATCTTAATCTTCTTTTCTATTTCACAGTTAAGAATGAATACAAATTTTATTTGTATGTGGAAAATAATAAAGATTTAAACTATGATTTAAAAACATTTTACAACACTTTTATACTTATTTAAAAAATAATGTGTATACTGATTAGTCCAAAGAAATTATTATAACGACAACTTATTGAGCACTTACTATGTTCCAGGATCTAGCTAAATCACAAAAGTGAAGCACAGAAAAGTTAGGAGAACTTGCAAAAGCCCATACATCTAACCAGGATTTAAAATGGCCATTTTAACTAGATAGCTCAGGTTCTTAACATTACAATATGCAATGCAATAAAATGCAATCACTATAAAAATATAAAATTAAATGATAAAGATCTGAAGCAGGACTGGGGATGTAACTTAATGTAGAGTGCTTGCAGAGCACAGAGTTCAATCCCCAGGACGTACACAAAAAACATAAATAAACAAATAAACAAACTAATGATGTCACTAAAAAAATATTCCTCTTATAGTAATCATGATTTTGAGTACAGAGACTACACACCCAGCTTCCTGTCTTAAATTCTTACGGAAATTGGTTATTCATTCATTTAGCATGACTAAATGATCAATGAACTTAAAGCCAATTTCCATAAATTTACCATATAAACAAATAATAATTCATAGTATCCACAGGTAATTTATAGAAGGAAAATATAATGTGTTCAATGGAGCTTAGCATTATAGTGGTAATGAGGCAAATATTTAAAAAGTTATTTCCTTGTTGAACATAAGGAGGAGATATTTTAAGTTACATTAAAAGTTAGACTGCTAAAATCTGCTTTGATGTCACAACATATCCTGCAGCTCATGTCCATGAAAGTTGTTGAATCCTGTCTGAAGAAACATATTCCATTAAAAAAAAAAAAATCAGGTAACTTCTATTTGTTTCAATTCCATTTGAAAATCTTTTTGGAGTATCTTCAATAAGATAAAAAATTCCAAGCTATTAACAGTAGAGTATATAAAGTAAAGGACACATGCAAGCCTGATAGAGAAATTATTTAGTGGATAAGGAAGGCCTTTTAATGCTTATTGTTACTATTTAAGATTAAAAAATCAAAACAAGTGCCCTGACCAAAAGATGTCTAGGAATAGGGCAAGCAGGTTGAAATACAGCACAGAAAGACTCAAGTCCACTCAATACATTCATACAGTACCTGGGAGCTGAATCTGTGAACATCGTCAGAGGCACTGACTAGATCAATGGAAGACATGGAGGAAGAGCGACTATAGGGCTACCAGAGACAGACAAAGAAAAAACCAAGTAATCAGAACAAAGGCACAACAGAGCTTTCAGTACCAACTTCCAAACACAAGATAAAGAAAGAGAAAACAAAGCACTATATGAAACAAGCACAGCAGCAAGTGCTGACTTCATGCACCTATTATGTATTATACTCTAAAATCATTCCAAAAAGAATGTAGTGCTTCCAATAATACCAAATAAGACAACTTAACCCCAAAGAAGAAAGAGATATATTAATATAATTGGTTATACTTCTGGTTAACTAATTACTCCCTGTCCACCCCCTTGCTTTTTCCTCCAATAATAATAATTAATAACAACAACAACAACAGCAACAACATTGTGTTGAGAACAAGATTTTTGATTTTATATGGAATTTAACACACACTACAAAAAAACTTACTAAATTCTTGGAAAGGCGAGAAAATCTATATTACAAGATAGTTCCATCAATAGTGAAGAATGTAAAATATACTTTAAGTAAACTCTGACATTACTTTACCTTTTGGACAAATCTATGAGTCCCCACAGAAGAAAAGGCATCTCCAGATGGTAATGATGTAGGCCAATGCAACCTGACCTTTTCACTCTGTGACTAAAAGAGCATATATTGTTAAGATATGATAGTTTTAAAGTGTACTTGCAGATTAAGAAGGATACTATAACCTGGAACTATCAACATTTAATTGGTAAACATTTTAGTATTTAAAAATATTTGAATAACGAAATTTCTTCACAGACTTCAACAAGTCTTGCCAAATCCCAACACTGGCTTCAGATATCCCAATTTAGTCTCTTCTGACTGTAAAACTACATTAGACAAGGATTAGCTCTTTGATTTTGCTCCTAGTTAGCCCCATTCTTCCCCTGCATAAGATTATCTATCATGACTCAATCTTAACACTGCTGCCAATTTTCTTCTATTCAAACTGTAGCCAAATTATTTCCATTATTCTACTTCATCAGGCCCAATGGCTTATGTGTCATTAGAACCAATATCATCATTTGCTTCAGTTATATTCTTAAGAGCACATCATATGATCTCTTTGCCTTCTTTCCATGAAAGCATTCTGTCTTCATCCCATCATCTTACTCCTATTAAGCTGAGATGACCTCCTTCCTCTTCTTCGGTTTATCTAGTTTCTTCTCAGTATTCAACAAATATTTGCTAAAAGTAATATACTAAAACTATACTGTGCTATTGTGTTTGTGCTCATCTTTTAACTATAAAGACAGTGATTTCTAGTCAATGCTGTCTCAACATAACATCTCATTCCCTCACTCACCAATTTATTGTATTGTATACAACTTTCCCTATGTTAACAAATAATGTAAACTCAAAAAAACGTGATGTGTCACTTGGAAAATACTTATGCAATGGCTGTGTTGTTAAAAAAAAATGCAATATACATTGAGCACAAAGAGGGAGATGATTTGAACTGATGGAATTTATTTCATAGATTTTTTAAAGCCTACTACTGAAAAGTATTACCACATTGTAATTATTTTTGTCATATTGATGTACACATGGCTAGTAGACAAGGAGAATCAGGGTCTGCTCAATGGCTGTTTTCTTAACACCTGCCAGAATGAAAGAAGGGATAGAAGCAGATTTGACAGCCCCATGAATATTTCTTTTTCTAAAGCTTACAGAAGTTTACACTGATCCTCTTAAACCCAACTCTACTAATATACTGATATTGAATACAGTCACATTTTAAAGCCAGAAAGGATGCTTTGAATCATCTTTTTTAGCTCCTTATTTCACATGTTAGAAAATCAAAGTCCAGAGAATTTGTTAAAACTCATAGTTACAAAGAGTCAGTGGTGAAACTAAGACCAAAATGTCTTGACTGTATAAGTTCACTACTCTTCCCCAAATAGCACCTTCTAGGGGGTTAAAAAAAAAAAAGTTAAGGGAAACAATTGATGCTACTTCAGGTAAGTACGTTAGGCACTCAAAACACAATGATGCTATTTCAGGAACTACTTTAGGCATCCAAAAGTAAAGCCCACTTAGGATCTGAAAGTTCCGACTCAACTGAGTGCTGTGTAGCATTTTTTGGTGTGTAAAAAAATGAGTAGTAAGCTTTACAAAAAAATGTGATTTAAAAATATAATGAAAATAAATATAAGAAACCAATAGGTGACTTACTTCAGGTGATTTACTCTTGGCTACTAGAACAGCAAATGGGCATAATAATCATGACTGCCTTAATAATGACAGGCAATGAATAAGCCAACATTTCATTTGTAGTATAAAACTGATATACAAATGATTATTTGCAAGGCACTTTATAGTCACAGTTTATTTATGCTTGCCCAAGAAGGCAAGAGATTCTACCACAAGTAATATAGTTTAAAGATGGTGTGGAGTATGGGAAGGGGAAATAACTAAAATTGATCTTTAAATACCATCTAGTGGTAAAATGTGGAAACTACACAATTGAAGCAAGTTATCAAATTAATCTTCAAACTAAAATTAAAGGATTTAAGAAATGCTTTCCTTCAATTTCTGAAGAGGAAGCTGGTTATAAATGCTAGCAATTCAATGATGATGATAAAACACTAAGTAAAAGGAAGAAAAACTAATGGTGAAGGTCTTAAAGGAAATAAAGGAGTTAATAATAAAAACTGAGTGCCAACATCGCAAAAGAACCACCTTAAAGTTTTAATTATCTTCCTCTTGAATTCTAATGGTACTTGAAGAGAAATTCAAAGAAACCTTTTGTTCACACTAAATACATGCTTGATATCATAAAGGTCAAAGAATGATTAAAATTGGAGACTTCAAGGGGAACAGGAAGAACATTTCCACTTAAATTCATGTTAATTATGTATACTTCCTTTAAACAATTGTATAGGTCTTCTCATCTACTGCTTGGAAATTAATAGATAAAGGAACTGAGTTAAAGATTCTTCCACATTTATGACTTAATTTTGATAGTTGATTTTTTTAGGATATTAATATAGCTCACCATTTTCAAGTTCTATTAATATGAAATAATATACATCAAAGAATTCCTATAGTGTTTGAATTTCAGCTTAGAATTTTTAATAATAGATATACCTGTTCTTCTATTTTATCTTGTCTATCAAGAGCAGCTTCAACAGCATCAAAGAACTCTTCTTCATTAATCAGACTGTTTGGACCTTCCTATTCAAATACACAGAAGAAAAAAAAATAACAGTTAATTTAAAGAAGTGGAAAACACTGATAATCCTGGTATTAACTTTAGAGAAAAGTTGAAAACTGACCCAATAAACATTTATTGAATACACATTTAAGATCCAGTCAGTATACCATGTAAGATTATAACAAAGATAAGTAATACGCTCTGTAAAATCCTATCAGTGTTAAAATTAACTCACCCAACACTCATATTTACCATATACTGTTTTAAGTATTAATCTAGAGTAGGGGTTGGTGAACTATGGCCAATGGGTTGAATCTAATCTGCTACCTACTTTCATATGACCTGTTAGCTAAGAATTTCAATTTTACAAAGTTGGAAAAAAAGTAAAAGTAGTAACATTTCATAATATGTTAAAATTATGTTATCATGTTCATTTGTTAATGTAATTATTTTTGACTGCTTTTGTGTTGCAGTTATAAAGCTGAGTACTTGCAAGTGATAAGGGATATATAAAGATCCTCCTGCCAGTACTTCCCATAGACTTTAAGAAGGTTCTTCCTAGTTGAAGGCAAATGTTTCAGAGAAAAGAAAAGCTAAGTTGATGCTTGAAAGTCTCATTAGATGACAGAATATGGTCATCAATCACCTGGGGAAACTTGTTACAATGAAAATTCTTAGATCCTCATGCTCAGATATTCACTTTCTGGGTCTTGGGTAGAGCCCAGGAAAATACACTTTAATGTCTCCCAAGTGATTCTGAATCAAATAGAATCTCAGCTGTATCAGAAGATGAAAGTATAAAGAATAGCAGCAAAATGAAAACAAACAACGTATGTTTCTGCTATGATGAACCAAGTAAGTGGAATGTAAATAAAACAATAACTTCATATTATGATAAAAGCAGAGCATGAGCAGGTAGGCTTGGGTCTAGGGTTCCCTAAAATTTAAACCAAACCACCAAAAAAGTAAAAAGGGGATACATGAAAATTGCTGGAATCTTCTCAGCTTAATAATCCTTAAGTTATAAGGCCTCTCCTTATAACTTAACCACATCAACTATCTTTAATTTCTTATTCAAATACAACACATATACAGAACAATGTACATCTCAATGAATTATCAAAAAGTAAATGTTTCTCATCTAAGGACCAGCTAAGACACGAGGTCCTGAAAATAGAAAGTAACGAATACTCTAGAGCCTTCTTCCTGTAGGATTCAGTTTATAAAGTTCAAATATTTCAAAGACACAACTGACATCAGTATAATTGTGGTCTCTGCTGATCAGAGAAAAAAACAAAACATTCAAAATCTACTCCAAATGATTTTTTTTACAATTTTATTGGTCATATTTACATCTGCATTTAAAAAAAAATAATAATAATTCAATTTATAGTGGATTCTGGTCCTTACGTAATCACATCAGTTTATCAGTTGGGATTTGCAGCTTTTAAAAAAATCCTATATTTTGGCATGCCAACAAGGAGGGGGTTGGATTCTGATTTGCTAAATTAAATGGTTTGTCCTGTAATAAAGGCAAATTCGATGAAGAACTAAAGTAGAACACAATTTTCTTTATTAAAAATGACTTTTAAAAGCTCAAAATTTTAACTCATCATGCTTAGTAAGGGAAGCAGCTACTTATTGGTAAAACCATAGGACATCCCTTAGTCTTTATCTTAATTGCCCTCAGAAGCCACTTCTTACGTTAAGGACTCTACCTCTATAAATTCCTAATTAAGTTCTCTAGCTTTAAATTCCTAATTTTCCCCCTCTTCTTCTCTAAGCACTTTTCTTGGGCTCCTCTGAAGGCCTTCTGTGCCTTTAAATGTTGGTGCGCCTATAGTCCCATATAGATGATGTTTCTTGACATACCATGAAGTTACACTGATAAACCCAATGTAAACTGAAAACATCATAAGTTAAAATGTATTTAATGTACCTAACTGTTCAAATATCATAGCTTATATGTAACTATATCAGTTGTTTATGCTTGTGGTTCCATGGCTGTTTGGGAGATAAAGTTCACTGCAACTGCCCAGATGACAAAGTATCACATACTGGTAGTCCAGAAAGGATAAAAATTCAAAATAGTATATTGCATTTGCACCATCATGAAATCTAAAAATTATAAGTTGAACCATCATGAGTTGAGGACTGACTGTACTTGCTCTCCCACAGATTCTCACTCATTTCCAAAGTTTCAGTCATCATCTTACTTGTGAATTCATAGCCAGGCAATCCTTCTTTTAAGACACAGAGCTTTACAGCTACAAGATGTCTAAAATTGGCTCTTCTCCTTCCACACCAATCTGCAGAAACCATAGCCTAATCTTGGATTCTTCCTTTTTCTCTCATTTGATCACCACACCTTTCAATTCTACTTTTCAAATATCTAATTTGCCATTGTCTTTCCATTCTTACTACTTCTACTCTTGTTCAGGCTATCTTCAATTCTTATTTATAACTAGCTCTTATCATCAATCCATTTTTCTCACTGCAGAAAGCAAGAATGATTTTCCTAAACTGTGAATCTGAAAACTTCACTTAAAACCCACTGCCTCCGCATCTGAACTGATTCTTGAAAAAGTTTATAGTCAGTCTTATCATTCCCTCTTCTTAATTTGTAGCTGTTAACACCCCCCCACAGAAATACTTTCAGTTCCCTGGCAAAATGCTCTTACCTACAAATGTTTTCTTCCTTCCCAGCCTCTAAAGCAAATACTCTCTGGTGGCTATTCACCTGGTCAAAAGCCTATTTACTTGTTTCAGCTAAAGTGATATTTCCTTTGGAAAGCCAGACCCAATAACTTGTTGGGTTGAGAATGCTTCATAGCATAAATTATTACAACTGAATAACTTAGCCATTCTTTCCATTATACAATCAGGCCTTCTTATCTTCTTATCTTCTTATCTTCCTTTACCCTCTCTACCCAGCATAGTGGTCTTAAGGAATGGATATAGTTGTAAAGCAATTTCTTAGGTTACAGATGACAGAAACATTTAAACTTTAATAATTAGAGCATCAAGGAAGTCTAATAACTAAAATAAAGACAAAGTGTGATTTTGTGTCTAAAATCTATGCAAAACAATAAAAAATAGCTTGAAATTCCAAAAAGAAAAGGAAAGCATAAAAATAGTTCTAGTTTATTTAGTAATTATAATGTTTAATTTAGCATTAAAACTCACAGGGATTCGGGGCTGAGGTTGTGGCTTAGTAGTAGAATACTTGCCTAGCACGTGCGAGGCCCTGGGTTCGATCCTCAGCACCACATAAAAATAAATAAGTAAAATAAAGATATCGTGTCCAATTATAACTTAAAAAATATATTAAAAAAAAACTCACAGGGATTCAGTGAGAAAAAAAATTGGAGTACCCTTACCTATTTTCTTCATGAAATAAGGTATTTATTTAACAAATACCAGTAGAATAAATATAAATTGTGTTATATCACAATTTCTAAAAGTCCAGATGTATTAATATATTTTAAAGAGAATGTTTCTATTAAAATTAAATGTTTCTACTAAAATATAAATAATTATTTGAATGGAGAATGCCTTTCTAAGCATGATATCATATGTGAAGATAAGTCTATCAAAAGACAGAGATTAATTATATGAAGGTTAAAACTTGCATATGGCAAAGCCAACGATACAAAATGTTTTAAATCTACAAACATGATTTTTGGCTTTGTAATAAAACACGTCAAATAACTAGGCCCCTTCTTCTCCCTCTATCCTCATCTTTTTTCCCTAAAAAAAAAAAAACAAAAAAAAAACCCTGTATTGAAAGAAGAGAAATAAACAAGTATACAATTTTATTTATACACTGCTGGTAGGCTATAAGAAGTACCATATATAGTTAAAGTAAAAACATGGAATTTCTTGGATTATTTTTATTTTCTATAATCTTATAATGTGAAAAAATAATTAAGAAAGTTGATAGGTCTCCCAAAATTAACCTAAAATGGTAAAACTGTCAACTTCAGAATAAAAATTGTCATCACAATGGTTTATTTTCCTAGTAATGTAGACTTATAAAACTTCAGTGGAGTTATTTAATTTTTTCACATTTGATATGTTTGATAATAATTTTAAAATATTATAACTCAAATCTCATCTTTATAGAGTCCCACAGCTGGAAATCTATTCCAACATAAAAAAAAATTCAACCCGCAGAGACTCTTCTATTTCCAGAGTAAAATGGCGAGAAATTTTTCTTCTCAGAGTGCTCAACCACTGAGCTACATCTCAAGCTTTTTTCATTTTTTAATTTTGTGACAGGTTTCACTAAGTTGCCTAAAACTTGCAATCCTCCTGCCTGAGCTTATTGAGTTGCTAGGATTACATATGCTTGTTTTCTTAAATGTAAGCTAATCATTTATCATTGTATTTCTACCTTAGTGATACTCCTTGCCTTCTCATTTTTTTTTGAGAGAGAGAGAGGGAGAGAGAGAGAGGGAGGGAGGGAGGGAGAGAGAGGAAGGGAGAGAGAGAGAGAGAGAATATCTTTGTTTATGTCACCAATGTTTCTTACATGTTTTCTCTAAAGAAATATCATAGAAAAACAGCTTTAAGTGTCTGTGTATGTGTATATGGGGGGAGATTTCATTAATTGCTTGGCAAATAAAAGGAGAAAGAAGTTGATTTCAAATAAAAAGGTAATTAGAATAATTCATGCTCTGCAATGGATAAAGTCTCATGGTATAGTACACACTAAATCTTTTGCCTGCAAATTGCTCAGCTTTTTCATTTAGAGGCTGCTTTTATTTATTTATTTTTAAAATGCTTGTAAGTGAATAACATTAAAAATGATCATACTCAAAGAAGAGATAAAAACTTGTCCTATAAAATGAAAAGGTTTAAGGACTTGGGATATAGCTCAGTTGGTAGAGTGCTTGTCTCACATGTACAAGACCCTGGGTTTGATCCCCAGCACCACACACACACACACACACACACACACACACACACACAATAAAGTGAAAAGGTTTAATATTGAGCCATTTAAAGCCTATTTAACCCAATCTGTCCCATTGTTCCAGTTGCAGAACATCTATAAAAACTTAAATATAGTATATAATATATAATTATAGTGACATTAAGAATATAATTATATAACAGTCATTAATATATATGCTCTAAATTATGATTTACAGTCTATTTTAATGCATTTGTGTCAATTTGAAATATTCACAGAATTGAAAATTTGGGACCTAATGGGTTAAATAAATATCTATTTCAGAGAAAACTCAGCATTTATATGCATTTAAATGAATTCTGAGAATAAATTATATATTTATAATACTTAAGAGTTACAAAGTATTATTTAAAACTTAAGTCACTTTTGTGATAGATATGACTTATGTGTTTCTCTTACTAAGACCAAAATATAAGTTCATACTTCATAATCTGGTCCTCCAAAGTGTGATTTTTTCTTAAGTTCTGCCATTGCATTTTTGTATGCTTCCTCTATTCTTCTTCTCTTTTCAATTTCCTACAGGAGAAAAAAAAATATTATTTTCAGTGGGCATTTTAATTATACTGAAGTCGTTTAGGCTGATTTCCTCTGCATTTCAGTGAAATTTTGTAATTCAACAAAAAATAATTCCACTCCTGTGAAAAATAAGAATATTATTCCACCAAAGAAAATACTTTACTCTGGGCTACATATTTCAAACAAGCAACAATTTAAATCACTGCTAAGATTACCTTACAGGTAGGTTATGTATTCAATAATTAACTGTCCAAGAGTCTAAAGTATGTTAAAAAAAAAAAAAGAGAGAAGAAAGAAAAGAAAAATCAGCACCAGAGAAATGCCTGTATTCTTATACTTTTTTTCAGTAAGCACTATATTTACTTTGGTATGAAGAAAAAAAAGCAAGCAAAAAATAACTCAATAAGTGGAATAACGAATGTTTAAAAAAGAGTCCAAAAAAGAAATTTCATTTACTTTCTCATGTAAGACTTCAGATACCTACTTTAGTCCTTTCCCTTCATAGACAGGGTCTACAGCTCTGAAGAGTTACAAGATAGTGAACACTTAAAATAACAAAGGCTGACTAAATCTCAAACTATTGCCACAACAATGGGGTACATGGGTTTAAATATAATATAGCCCTGAATTCCAGCAAGTCTATAAAAAAAATCAACCAACCAAGCATCCAACAAACAAACAAAAAACAGTCTTTATTCCCACACAAGTACTTAATTGCTAAGTTAAAAATCTACACAAAATTCACAAGATGTTAACAAATACATACCATGCCTGAACTAAAGCTAGTGTAAATCAATAGTTTGTCAGACCCCAAAATTTCAGTAAAAATTGTTGTGTATTCAAAAGAAAAGGAACTGATCCAAGATAAGGTAAAATTAAAAACAGCAGCAGCAACAATAATGGCACACACACATACTCCTAAAAATACTAAACTGTTAGAAGAGCAAATAGAATTCTCATTTTACTGGTGGGAACACAAAATTAATATAACTTTTTTAGAAAATGGTTTGTCAGTATCACTAAAGCTACACAAAAGGCCCATGAACCAACAAGTCTACTCTCAAGAATATGCCCAAGAGAAATGAGAATATATGTTTACCAAAAAATATGAGAATGCTTAGAACAGCTTTATTCATAATGGTCCCCAAATAAAAACAATTTAAATGTCAATCAACAGAAAAATGGATAAATAAATTGAAGTCATATAATGTAATACTATATAGTAATAAAAATGGATAAACTACCACTAAATATAACAATATACAGGAATCTCATAGTCAATGTTGAGGAAAAAGGAAAGCTAGACACAAGAATATACTGTATGGCTTCATTTACACAATGGTCAAGAAAAGGCAAAACTAATCTATGATGAAACAAATTAGAACTATGGTTATTTTTTTTCCCCTACCAACTAAGCTATATCCCCAGCCCTTCAAGTAGTATACTTAAGTTTGGTATCCTTCACTGTATGTATGCTTTACCTTAATTTTAAAAAATGGAACAAATAAGAATGTACGACATAGCAATAATATTAAGTAGAACAAACTATCTTCAATGAACAGATTTTATAAAATTGGGCTGGGGTTGTGGCTTAGCGGTAGAGCGTGTGCCTAGCACATGTGAGGCCCTGGGGTCGATCCTCAGCACCACATAAAAATAAATAAGTAAAATAAAGAAAGGTATTTTGTTCAACTACAACTAAAAAATAAGTATTTAAAAAAATTAACTAAAATTGTTTTAACTTAGAATTTCTAGTATTTTTAGACATGAGTGGTTAAAAATTAAGTATACTTCTACAGTAGAAGGGATTTTATTATAGGCAACCATAAAAATTATCACCACCAAATAATATTAATATTTCAATAGCTAAAAGAATACTGGAACTGACATTGGAGATCTACATGAAAAGTATAATTTAAACTATTCTACTATTAAATAACTGTTATTATCATTATCATTACATATTTAACTGCTCTTCTTAGATTTTAAGCTCCTTAGGGACTATTTCCAGCTTATCATTGCTTCTCCATTCCTATCTTACAGCAGGTATGAAAAAATACTTCTTGAATGAAATAATATCAGTGGAACCACAGTGTTATCATTGTATCTTCTTTGTGCATTCTATGAATTACCCTAAAAGACATTTATTAATAAACCACTATCTATATTCAAAAATTTTCAAATCTTCCTTATTTTGTGTGTATAGAATATAAAAAATCATTAATATGTGTATATGTTACATTCCATAAAGAAAACTAGAAAGTTCTTGAATAGGGAGTTGTTTATCAACAAATAAATACAAACTGTATATATGTATACATACACATAGTTGTACATATACATATATATGCACTCATATATACTGTGTATACACACACACTCTCTTTTTCTTACATTCCTTGTAAAATATAACTAGGATCCTATTATTTTGATCTTGAAAAAAAAATTATACTGAAAACAGTAAATAAAATTTAATACTGCATAGACCTGTAAGAGAACAACTAAATATAGTAGTTTTCAGATTTCAATTAATACAGCCATGCTTTATGTTTCTTCTTTCCTTAAGACTGCTTCAAGGAGAAGCAGCAAAAATAGCTCCCCCACCCCAAGATCCTTTGGTTTGTTCTTCATATTACTACTCAATAAAGAAAAAGAAAGGATAAGATTATCAACAATGAAGGCAATAAAAAGTCCACTTCCTTGTGTAACATGGCAAAATGAGAAACTTCAATGATGAAAACATGAAAAAGACATACTGCATAATGCAAAAGGTTTTAAGAAATTGTTTTAAATGAGTTATCTTTTGAGGCAGTGTGATTAGTTTAGGTGACTAAACAATATAACCCCTTAGTGAAAGATGAATAAAGAAACTTTAAGAGAAAGTTGTCAAAAGTTAAAAATAAGTTAGTCTAAACAAACTGAATGATATTCTTGAACAACTGATACAGTAAATTTAAGGAGTTGTCCTGTTTTCCAATGTATTATTTGTTCTGTGCAGAGGGATAATTTTTGATCCACATTGAATTGAAATCTCTGAAAATAGTCTGGCTCCAGAATGATAATGAAATATTTATACAGTAGTCCCCCCTTATCTGCAGTTTCACTTTCTGCAATTTTCAGTTATCTATGGTCAAAAGTAAGGGTGAGTACACTAGAATAAGATTTTAAATGAGAGGTAGAAAGACCCCACAAAACATAACTTTTATTACAGTATATTGTTACAATTGTTTTATTTTATTATTGGCTATTTTTTGTTAACCTCTTACTGTGCCTAATTTATAAATTAACTTTATCATAGATATGAATGTGTAAGAACAAAAATAACACAGCATATATAGGGTTTGATATGATCTGTGGTTTCATGGAAACCACTAGGGGTCTTAGGACACATACCATGCAGATAAGGGGGAATATGCTGCTAGTCAATTCATCTTTTCCCCTGCCCTGGGGTACTGGGGATCAAACCCCGGGCCTTTTTGCAGGCTAGGCAATCTACCACTAGATACACCCCCAGCCCTAGTCAATACATCTTACTCTCACCTGAACTTGAGAATTCTGAACAGTTCTCTTCTAAAACATGAGAACCTTCTCAAACACATAGTGCTAGTCAAATCCTGTGGCCATTCTGCCATTACATCAGATGACATTGCTTTCCTTAGTGTCTTGCTCAAATTGAAAGACCTTCAAACACTGCAAACAATAAAACTTTCTGATGAATGATAAGATTCTGATTGCTGTCTAGCCTGGTATCCACAGCTGACATATCAGAACAGAGAAAAATCTCTTTAATTCTGCTACCTAATGACTTCGGACAAGTTTCTGGGCTTATTAGTTCCTTATTTTATAAGATGATGGTTTTGGACTACAACTTAGATTTTCTAAGATATGTTACAGTTCTTTAACATTTTATTACTTCACTAAAGTTGAATTATGAACAGAAGTTTCTCCTAAGCAAATCCAGTAAGCTATACTTCATGCTAAAAACTATAGTTTCATATTCTAATATTATCAGTGCTGCTTATTAAATAAAGGTGTGAAAATGGGAACTAGGGCAAATATTTGAACAACACAGTGTATGCTAATAATATCACAATGACCCTTCGAAAAATACACACCTACGAATGTAAAGTAAATGTTTAACTGCATATTTGGCTAGCTCATATGTTTTAGTTAGCTCATATAACTTGAATACAATTTCACATACCACACAAAAAGGTAAGTAATACTAAATGGTTCATTGCTTTTATTTCAAAGCATTACTAATACCATCATAAAACTTTTTATATTAAATCCAATGAAGAGAATATATTTTATAGTAGCTAAATATATAACAGATGAATCTTATTTAAGAAAATGAGTTTAAGAGTCCCATAATGTATCAGAAGTAGTACCACCTGCTACTTCTATCAACCCAATGGACTCTTGCCTAAGAACTTAGTTTGGTTTAAATGTTCAATTGATATATAAAACTCAGATAAAATCTAGTTTTTAAGAAATTAAGAACTAGTCTTACCTTATCCAGTCTCTTTTGCCAGCTGTCCTCACGCTTTACCATTAATTCAATACAATGAGAAAGTGTAGCAAGGATTCCAGCAGTGGTTGCTTTAAAAGTTATGGCTTCCCCTTTAAAGTCTATACCATTAATTCCTTTTGGTGTTACATGTGGAAATACTGAAAAAGAAAGTTATTCACTGAAAATCTTTCAAATGAAGAAATAACTCATCAGAATTTAAGATTAGAAAATATTTATAAAACTAGCAAATCTGAGCAGGTTTTTGAATTATAGTTTTTCTCCTGTTGACCAATATTTAAAAATATCCTATCCATACTCTATGAGCAAAGGTTTATGACAACATATGCACTTTCAAGTTCTTTTTTTTTAGATTCTACTTCCTGAAATATATTTGCTGTGCTGCACCCAGTGAATCAGGTGGTAGGAGGAGTAATACTTAAATAATAACATTCTGACAGCTTAGAAAGGGACCTAATTATGCTAAGAAGTACCTTACATTTTAAGAAATCTGGGATTTAAAAAATATCTGAAGATATACTTTACTATAAAGTAATTAACTTAAGAAAATATTCAAATTAAGTCTAGGACCAATTAATATGTTAAATACTTTTATGTTTTATAATATAATTATAAATGATTAGCCTTTGAATGAAATGAAAAATCTTAAAACTCACAAGATACAAGAGATAATAATTTATTATTCTATAGCTAGTAAGAAAACATTCTGATAGAACCTTTTAAATGTCTTTAAAAACTCAGATGTAGATGACAGTAAAGGTACAATCTGTAAAAGGACAAAGTGATAAACAGTACTTCATCAAAATACAAAACTTCTGCTCTTGAGGACATTGTTTTAGAAAATGACAAGAAAAGCCACTGACTGGGAAAAAAAAAATCTCTGCATGGTATAGATTAATCAAGGTCATACCCAGAATATAATAAGTAACCTCAAAATACATCAACAAGTTGAGTAATAAACAACCAATCAAAAAAACTTGGCAAAAGATGTGAGTACACTTCACCAAAGGAGACACAGATGGCAAATAAGTACATGAAAAGATATTTAATAACATTACTAGGGAAATGCAAAATTAAAGCTACAATGAGATACCACTGCACATCTCTTAAAATGTGTGAAATTTAAAAAGACTCACCATACCAACTGTTGGTGGGGTGGTAGAAAACTGGAACTCTCATTAATGGCTGGTGAAAAACAGTTTGGCAGTTTTTTAAAAAAGTTAAACACACGTCTAACATGTGATTCAGTCATTCCACTCCTAAGTATTTACCCCAAATAAAAAAAAATATATGGCCATGCAAAGGCTTATATATGAAAGTTCATAGCAGTTTTATTTGTAATAGCCCAAATTTTAAACAACCCGAATGTCCACCAATGGATGAGTGGATAAATACATTGTGGTATTGTGTTATACAATGGAACACTACTTAGCAATGAAAAGAAATCAACTACTGTTACATGCAACAACAATGATGAAAGAAAGAAACTAAGCAAAAAAAGAATACATACCATATGAATCCACTTAAATAACTTCTAGAAAATGCAAACTAATCTACAATAACAGAAAATAGATCAGTGGTTGTTTGGGGTGGGGAGGGATAACAAAGTGGATGGAGGGCCAGGTGTGATGGCCCACATCTGTAATCCCAGTGGCTAGGGGGGCTGAAGTAGGAGGATCACAAGTTCAAAGCCATCCTCAGCAACTTAGTGAGACCCTGTCTCAAAATAAAAATTTAAAAAGGGTTGGGATGTGGTTCAGTGATTAAGCACCCCTGGGGTTCAATCCCTAGTAGAAAAAAGAAAGAAAAAAGAAAAAGAAAACAAAGAAAGTGGATGGAGAAAATTTATAAGGGCAACAGATCATTAGAACTTCTTTGTTTTCCATCACTCTTACCAAGATTGCTGTTTTATTACAAATTATTCTTTTCTCTAATTATCAACTTAGAAATTCAAAGACATCCATGTAAGAGAATGTGTGCAACTATAAGAATGGGTTCTTACTGCTAAACATTTGCTAATTTATATACATGAATCAATATAAGATGAAAAAGCATGGTGAAATGTCTTTGAAAACATCTTAAAACAGCACTTACTACTACCAAAAGCAGCCACCTCAAGTCCTTTTCAGAATGATACAGAAAGTATGTAACAGATGTTTAAAGTTTTTTAAAAAACTGAAAATAAGGGTCTTACACAATAAGACCTCTGAAATACACTTTTCTTATGTAAGGAAACATTTCTCATATTAGGAAGTGAAAGTCACAAAGACATCACATCATTGTAATTTGCCATCCAATAGGTTGCTCTAAATATAGGTGCTTTGATCTTTGCTCCAGGTTTCTTACACCTTACAATGTACAACTGTATTAATCTCAAAGGAAAAATTTAAGCAAAACCTCCAAGTACTTGAAAGTTTTTGATTAGTTTGCTTATCTGAATGTCTCCACTGAAGACAAGAGGAAAACATTCTTTAAGAGACAAGGTGATGTGCCTGAATTTCCTCTGGGAAAATGATACCAGGCAGTCAGAGAACATACACAGTTTGTAACTATGTGCATGCTGGGAAGAAATGGAAGAAATTACAAAATAACCTATTAATCTAGATTCGTAAGTACTTAGGCTCCTAAGATTATCATTCAGATCTATAGTTCTTCCAGTTGAATTCTGACCTTACACATTCGTGCACTCAGAAAATAAAGGAACTCGTAAGATAACACCAACATGTCAGAACTAAAAATAAATCTGACAGAAGCTGAAAGATTTAGAATCCCTTCATTTCACTAAGACTCTTATGCTCTATTTTATTTATTTACTTTTACCATGCTATATTTTGTTTTCATCTATCTAAAAACCAATGGATAGTCAGAAAAAGAAAACATAATTAATGCCAATTAATCGAGTTGGTGGCTCCAGAAGATCTATAAAATGTAATGGTAACAATTTTACAGACTGGCTTAGACAGAATGAAGAGGAACAAATAAATGCAGGCATCATTAGTGTTCCTTGCACAGTTCAGCCAAGAAACAAAAGTGGCTACATAGGACTGTTGAGAAAGAACAGCAGACACACTTCTTTGGTGTGAAGTATGAAGAATTTATCAAAGAATAAATCATCTTTCAGCTCAGGCAACAACCTATTCTTTAAAGTATTATTTGGGAGAAAATAGAAAGTAACAATAAAGGTTTTTGTATTTCATGGTAACAGGGTAAACATGGTTTTCATTAACCTTTTTCTAAATTTGGACATATAGCCAAAAAATCTGTATATATTTTAAGCAAAAGATTATCCATTTTCATTGCAATTAATAAAAATAGTAAATACAGGTTTAATGGATATGAAGATACGAAATAAAATAATCTTTTAAGTAGGTAAAGGTAATACTGAAAAAGTTTTTAACAGTTGGTAGGATTAGAATGTCTGCCAGCCCTGGAGAAAACAGGGTATCAGGAATCACGCCTCTAGCTCATGCACTCTTGCACATCATCACAGACAACCTGCAGGGGGATTTCCCAGTTGTTCAAGAATTTTTTTTCAATTTCCTCCCAAAGAAATATTCCAAATAATCATGTATGGTGCAGAGTAGAAAGGGATTACTGGAGAGAAATCCTTCTTAACTTAGAGGATTTTGGCCAGATGCAATCATGCCTGTAATTCCAGCAACTTGGGAGGTTGAGCAGGAGAAGCATAAGTCTGAGGCCAGCCTCAGCAAGACCATCTGAAAATAAAAAATAAAAAGGGCTGGGAATGTAACTCAGGGTAGAGTACCCTGGTTTCCCAGGTACCCGGGGGGTGGAAAAAAAGAGGAACATACAGAATGGTAACTTTGTTAAAATCTCTCTTCATCTGTTTACTAGGACAAAGAGGAAACATGACTGAAGACTATAGACCTGATATTAACCATACTGGGTTAGATAATCAATTAGTTTGGGACTACGACCAAAAAACCTGATGAGAACAATTAGAGGGGGAAAAGATTATTTTGGGGCTCACATTTTCAGGGGTCTCAATCCTCAGACAGCTGGCTTCATTGCTCTGGGACCAAGGTGAAACAGAACATCAGGGTGGAAGAATGTGGTAGAAGAAAGTGGCTCAGGATATGGCACTAGGAAAGCAGGTGTGTGTGTGTGGGGGGGAGATAGAGATAGAGATAGAGATAGAGAGAGAGAGAGAGAGAGAGAGAGAGAGAGAGAGAGAGAGAGAGATATCTCCTCTCACCAAGGACTAAATATATAACCCAAAGGCATACCACCAGGGACCCACCTCCTCCAGCCACATCATACCTGCCTAACAGCTGCCATCCAGTTAATTCCTATCAGGAGATTAACACAATTATTAGGTTAAAACTCTCACAACCCAGTCATTGGACTCCTAAACTTTTTTTCATTGTCTCACACATGAGCTTTTGGGGGTACCTCATATCTAAACCATAATAAATTGGTTAAAAACTTAAAATTAATTGACAATTAATGTACAAGCATGTGCACAAAGAATAGGTATGAGCAATGTATGTTATAATATTAACACTAAATTTTTTTCTCAGTGAGATTTATCAAAAGCATGTTTCAATTTGCTAAATCAATATATCTCCATTTTATATAGATAGTCTGACAAAATGCTCTGATAACATACTTTGTAAATATTTTCCAAATAATTATTTGTATTATGTAAGAAGAGATTTAAATTGGAAAATTAGACAGAAAATATAGCTAGAAATAGAATTAAATGTTACAACTTAAAAATAAAATACATATAAAAATCCTATACTGGTAGCCATCTTCAACATTTAATGAAATTTAATCAAAAGAAATGAGAGTTTAGGAATATTGGGTGATATTATTCATGGTAGGTACAAAAAGTCACTATATAACTTTAGATTGATTTAATCTAAATTTAGAGTCCAAAAGTTCTGAGTTTTAATAAATTTTAGTCTTTTAAAATATAGCCTATTGAGATATAATTCCAATATCATAAAATTCATTCATACACTACATCCAATTCAATGTGTTTTAGTATATACAGAGTTGTACAACCATTATAATCAATTTTAGGACATTTTCATCAAAACCCCCTTTTTTAAGCAACTTGGGATCAAATAGTTTTACCCTCCCACCAGAGTCACTCCTCATTTCCCCCAAGTCCCATGTCCCCTGCCCTAGGCAACCACTAGTCTACTGTCTACCTCTATAATTTGCATCTTTTGGACATTTCATGTAGACAAACATAAAAGTAGTCTTTTGTAACTTAGTTCTACTTAGCAAGTTTTCAAGGCTAAGCCATATTTATATAGCATGTATCCAGGACTTTATTCCTTTAAATGGCTGAATAATATTCCATTGTGTGGATATATCACATTTTGTTAATCTACTCATCAGTGGATGGACATTCAGGTTATTTCCATTTTGGGCTATTGTGAATAATGCTGCTATGAACATTAATGTACAAGTTTTTATATGGATGTGTTTTCATTTTTCCTGTATATAGATCCAACAGTGGAACTGTTATGTCAAATGACATCTTCAATGTTTAATCTTTTGAAGAACTGCCAGAATGTTTCCAAAACAGGTGCACCATTTTACATTCCTTCGAGCAGTGTATGAGGGTTTCAATTTCTCCACATCCTTACCAACACTGTTATTTCTTTTTTTAAAAAAATTCTTTTAAATTATATATATAATATCAGGATTCATTTTGACATAATTATAAAAACATGAAATATAATTTGCTAATTCAGACCCCGCTACTCGCTGTTACTTTTTTTCTTTCTGATTAAAGCCACTGTAGACGTGAAACAGCATCCCGTTTGCATTTTCCTTAATGATGTTTAGGATCTTTTAAAAAATGTACTTATGTATGACTACTTGAATATCTTCTTTGGAGAAATGTCTTCAAGTACTCTGTCCATTTTCAAACTGAGATATCTATTACAACTTTGTAAGAGTTCATTATATTTTAGATATAAATTATTTGTCAGATATATGATTTGCAAATATTTTTCCTATTTTGTGAGTTATCTTTTCATTTTTTAAAAAGTATCCTTTGAACCTCAAAATTTTTAATATTGGTAAAGGTCAACTGATCTATTTTTACTTTTGTCACTTTGGTGTATATCTAGGAAGACTCTGCCTCACCCATAGAAGATTTCTTCTGAGAGTTTTTCTTTGATCCATTTTAAATTAGGTTTTTTTTTTTGTATTTGTATGACAAGGAATTCAATTTCATTCTTTTATATATGGATATTTAGCTTCCCCACATCATCTGTTGGAAAGATTAGTTTTCCTAATTGATATGACTTGTCACGTTATAGAAAATCAATTGACTGTACAGTGAGGATTTATTTCTGGACCCCCAATTCTATTCAGTTGATCTATGTGTCTGTCATTCTTCAAGTAATACACATTGTCTTAATTACTGTTTCTTTGTAATAAGAAATTTGGAAGTGTAAATCCCACCAAATTTTACCTATAGCTGTCACCAATGCATTAATGTATATGACTAATTCATACATCCTAATCTTGCCCCAAAGACAGTTAAGTAAAAATGATTTTTAAGTGATACTGGCATTTTTTTTTCTAAAAAAATAATGGTCACACCCCATTTTTTGTCAAAAATTTTGGTATAAAATCTGTAATGATTATACAGTGTGAATGGGTATTTTGTTCTTTTTTAAGATTGTTTTGATGAATCTGGGTCCTTGGCATTTCCATATGAATTTTAAGATTGGCTTGTTAATTTCTTCAGAAAGCTTACTGTAGATTTTTAATAAGAACTTCATTAAATCTGTAGATCAATTTAGGAAGTAGTGAATTCTTAACAATATAAGTATTTTGACCTCTGAACATGAGATGCCTTTCCATTTATTTAGGTCTTCTTTAATAATGTACTATAGTTTTCAGAACAGAAGGTGTGTACTTTTGTAAATTTATGCCTAAGTGTTTTATTATTTTTGATGTTATTATAAATGAGTGTTTATATAATTTCATTTCAATTATTCATTTTAAGTATATAAAGTACAATTTATGTTTTACATATTCATCTTACAACCTTTAACTTGCTGAAATCATTCATACTTTTAATAGTCATCAGTGGACTCCTTACACTTTTCTTTATACAAGATCATGGCATCTGTACAGATGGTTTCAAATCTGGATGCCCTTTGTTTTCTTATTAAAGACATTAAGGATGGTTTTCTTTTGCTTCCTGCATTGTCTAAATTCCTTTTTCCTTTTGATAGTAGTGATTGAACTCAGGAGTGCTTTACCACTCAGATACATCCCCAGTCCTTTTTTATTTTGAGACAGGGTCTCACTAAGTTGCTGAGGGTCTCCCTAAATTACTGAAACTGGCCTTGAACTTGTGATCCTTCTGTCTTAGCCTCCTGAGTCACTTGGATTACAGCTATGTGCCACAATGCCAGGCTCTGTTTTTCTAATTTGTTGTTTTTGTCACCATCTATCATGTTGGAGTCTTTCTTCAAATATCTAAAGATCTTGTTCACATTTAAGAATTATGTATTAGAAGCTGTGTATGCATTAGCAGGGCTTCTGACTAGTGGCTTTCATGAAGGGATTTTGGTAGTTGAGATACCTTTGTCATGGTGTAATTCCCCAAATCTCTATTTACAGATTTTTTCTGTGGCCATTCTGTTTTGCCAGTTACCTTCTAATTTTCTGTCATACACCACAATTCTTGGAGATGAGAAGAATGAGGCAGTAAAATATCAATAATCAGTATGTATGTACATTTTTAGTTAATAACTTTATTGATACAATATACCTATTTTTAGCTGGGTCTAGTATTCCTAAATCTAGAACTCTCTAGTTCAATTTCTAAAGAAGATAAGCTTCTGTTCTGTTTTGGGAATGAAGGTGGGACAGCTGAGTTTATGTGGGATGAATGATCAGGCCTGCAAGTTTTAAAACTTTTTTCAATAGTATTTCCTAAATCCAAACAAAGTACTTGTTCTATTAAAGCATATTATTATTCATTGTGAAATTAAAATGTACCTGCAAGAACCATCCCCAAACAGTCCTCTAATTCCATAAAGATACATTAATCTAGATGACTTAGTAAGTTTTAACATTTTAGCCCAAAGTTATAAGGGCAATTTACACAATAAACTTTAAGCTAGCACTTTGCAAGAGTAGAAAGGGTAGAAGAAAGAGTAGAAGTAGGTTATAAGGAGAGAGTCACAATGAAAATAAGAAACATGGAGAGAAAAAAAGAAGGAAAAGGTAGGGGAAAAGAAACATTAGATTTTAGTATCTATAATAGAATATTCTAATATGATCTCAAAAATAAAAAATTACTTCCATCATGAAACAGTTTTAAAAGTGTACTCTCACTATAGATTTTATCCACTTAAAAAATAATTTCAGCAAAATTAGATATTTTTTTCTGCAAAAGTCTTTTTTTTTTTGTATCTTAAAGATTTTCAGAAATCCATTTTAGTTTTTTCCTAGGAATGTCAAAAGAAGAGCACTGGCTATAATTCACAGTAATCAAGGATTCAGAATTCCTCCGACTGGTTTATTCATTAAAAACACAGCAACAATCAATAAACTACCTTACTCCTAGGTATATAAGCAGTTATACTTGTAAAAATTAAGCTACTTCAATAATTTCCCTTATAATAATAGTTATTACTTTTTTGATACCACTTTATCAAACAGAGAACTACATTCTAAAGAGAATATACACTCTAGAGAAAGGTTGAAGTTAAGTTCTATAACAATAATCTCTAAGAAAAACTTCTTCAGTACTAAAAATTGATTGTGTCAGTACTAATGAAGTAAATGGGCTAAAGGAAATCTGAATTTAGAATGAGTTTTTGTTAGACAGTGAGTTGCCATTATTATATAACACCAAAGTGGCTATTTTATCTACATGATTTTTCTTAGATATTTTAACTTGGATTCCAAGAGTTCCACTGCTTTTTAAAAATTATTCAACTAGGAATTAGTCTTTGTTGTACAGTGAATTATTACATACCTTTAGAAAGTATATATTATTCAGCTGTGGGAATACGTATTACTTACATTTTTCCTTATTGCCATTGGTACTGTGCAAGAATTCTCCATCAGAACGTGTTGTAGGGAAGTCATCTTCATCATCTTCTACCACTAAATAAAATACATTTAAGGATATTAGAATTTTAAAAAAGAAATCAATTACATTATTCTTATGTTCAGCTGAGTCAATTATACTCTAGATTCTGTGAGTACAAGATTTTATTCATCTTTTATACTTTCACTGTTCACAAAGGCATACTCAATAAATATGCTATGGAATGTCATTAAATACATTATTTTGAAACTGTACCCATTCTCACTGTTTAAGGGATGATTAATAATTTCGTCTTATTAATCTCCTCCTATAAAATGGGGCCATTTTATAATTCTTCAAAAGACCTAAAAGTGCTGAGGACTGTAAAAGGATATCTTACATGCAGAAGGTACCTTAGTCTTAAATCTGCTATTTTTTTTGTATATGCAAACAAAATAAAACTACTTCAAGGTGTGATATCAACTTTCATTTATCCCAATGTGTATGTGTACCTAAATATCCCTTTTAACTTACCCAATTACAGAAAAAGAAATAATTTTAGAAAATATTCAGATTGAGTGTATAAGGTGTGTATGGAACATAAATGGATTTTGAGTTTAGACTGGGTCCTATCCCAAAGGTATCTCATTATGTATATGCAAATAGTTCAAAATCCAAAACCCCAAATACTTCTGATCCTAAGTAGTTTGGATAAGCAATAGCAATCTGTATTATTTTTTGAGGTACTCTCTACCAAAGCAATTTCATTCTAAACTAATGTCTTACATACTTGCCTGTATTTTCTTTATCTAGGAGTACTTTGATTCTATAAGGAGTAGCCCTCTCTTTACCTCTCTCTCCTGTGAATATGAAGCCCAATTTGATACCTTATTCTCTCCTCCCTTGAATGAACAGTAGGAATCACCACCTAAAACACTTTCATTCTGTACTGTTATTTTCTAATTACTGGAATCTGCTATTCAGTTAAAATAAAAATTTTAAATAATAACCTATTATTTACCTTGTATTCATTCTACCCAGTGGATGACATCAATAGCCAATGGACATTTTTCTTTTCCAGTTTTATCAGTCTTTTTAGAAATGGGTCTCCACTAGACCCACTTTTTTTTTTTTTTTTTTGGTACTAGGGATTGAACACAGGGGTATTTTACCACTAAGCTACATACATCCCAACACAAGTTCTCACTAAGTGGCTCAGAACCTTGCTAAATTTCAGAGGCTGGCCTCAAACTTGCGTTCCTCCTGCTTCAGCCTCAGCCTCAGTCTCAGCCTCGTGAGTTATTGAGATTACAGTGTCTGGCCTATTTGCACCATTCTTACAGGCTTTGTTACCCATAATGATGCTTCTGCAGATACCTTAGTCCCAATATAAACCATTTTCCCAGAGTCTGTTTTTTGTTTGTTTTTGGGCTTCATGGTTGTACATAGTAGTTGAGTTCATCCCAACAAACTCATACCCTGTGGGTCTTCAATTATTTGTAAGTATAGTCAATTCTAAGAAATCCATTAATATAGCACACTGCTATTTTTTTATTGGTTGTTCAAAACATTACAAAGCTCTTGACATATCATATTTCATACATTAGATTCAAGTGGGTTATGAACTCCCATTTTTACCCCGTATACAGATTGCAGAAGATGGGAGGGGAGGGGAGGGGGGATAGTAGAGGATAGGAAAGGTAGCAGAATACAACAGTTACTAATATGGCATTATGTAAAAATGTGGATGTGTAACCAATGTGATTCTGCACACTGCTATTTTAAAATCAGTACTCACAGCTGGGTGTGGTAGCACATGCTGAAATCCAGTGAGTGGGGAGGCTGACGCAGGAAGATCACAAGTTTGAGGCTAGAATGGACAACTTACTGACACCTTATCTCAAAACAAAAAATCAAAAAGACTGGGAATTTAGATCAATGGTAGGGTATCTTAGGGTTCAATCCTGTGGCCCCTCAATAAAAACAAAAAAAAAAAAAAACAAAAAAAAACCTCAATACTTCTCTTTGGATAAGATCTTGACATTGATTCAATACTATCCTAATTAACTGTTTTTTAAGTGCTATTAAGATGCCTCAAAGATGGACAAGGAGTGCTTTGTTGGGAAGCAAAGAGGGAAGGCCACCCTTTTCACCAGATTTAACTCCTTTTTTCATCAGTTTTATATATTGGACATTGGGCTAAAAAAAAAGTTGAAAATCCCTGTTTGTTGTTATTTGGCTATTAGGTTAAGACTATTTAATCCAAGAACAGTTGGGATTTAATCTAAAAATTAATTTTCTTATTGCTCTTCTTTTCATTGTTAATGTAATTATTTGAAGTAAATTACTTAACATTTCTCAACTTCTGTTTCTCTGATTATAAAATGGATCTTATACCCAGCACATAGGATTGTGAGAAGTAAATGTGAATATGTTAGCACTATAATAGCAAGGCACTGGGTTTGATCTTTAGCACCACATAAAAATAAATAAATAAAACAAAGGTATTGTGTCCATTCTACAACAACAACAAAAGTTAAAAAAAGTTAACGGATGAACCACCATATTTTCTTTTTTTTCAAACAAAAATTCACTAAAACTATTTTTAAATGTATATATAATGAAGAAGCTTTCTTCTATGAGAAAAAAGGGCAGATGAAGAGACATGAAAGGAGAGCGAAGGAAGAACAAGAGAGAGAGGAGCATAGAAAGAGAAAGGAATCAATTGATACTAGATCTAAAGAATTTAATGTATGCTTGTGTCCTCTAAGATTCATCAAGGGGTAAATTTATTAGACATAATAATGTAAATGCTCCATATTATAAGAGACCAGATACTATTTTTTAATTGAATTAAGAGAATCCCTTAAAAGTGTTCCAGAGTATCTGGTATGGATGACCAGAAATGTATTGGAACATGTTATTAGAGTACTCAAGTTACATTAACGCTGAGATCAGTTACACTGGGAGTTTGCAGCAAAAGTGACTATAATCACTTTTATTACTTAAAGACATTACCCGTTAAGATCAAGAGGCTTTAAATCCATTCATTCTCCAAGTAAAAATAGTGGTAATAGCCTAATTAACCTTTATCCCTTTGAAGTTCATCCTTGGAGACAGCATCAGCACAGGCATCAAAGTACTTCTGGAGAGTATCAACTTGTCTACATAGGATGTCTCTAAAGGTTTCCATTTCAGCCAATTTCTCCCGTAAACTGTGGCCTTTCTGCAAGACACAAGAAGGGAGGCAGTGTAATTCAAGTGAAACAAAACTGGACTGACTTTATTTGGTCTATGGTACTTCATCACCATTTAAAGTCTGTACCTTATCACTAAAGGAATGGATAAAGAATGCTACCAAGTTCAAGGTCATACTTCTAGGAATAGGCTTGAAGCTGATTAATCTAGTGACTTGATAATGATAAACATGTAGGAAATAAGGTAATAATGTGTGACAACTTGCACGGGGGATTGAAGCCAGGGACATTCTACCACTGAGCCACATGCCTAGCCCTTTTGATTTTTTTATTTTGTGATGTTACAGAGGCTGGTCTTGACCTTGTGATCCTCCTGCTTTGACCTCTTGAGTTGCTGGGATCACAAGTGTGCACCACCATGCTTAGCTGTAATATAACATTTTAATATTTTCAAATTAGATATTGTGAGGAGAAACTGACAGACTTGGAAATGGTAAAAAATATTCCTGGATATACTTGCACAGTATTTGTGAGAGTCATTTAGGAAACCCTGATGGGAGGGTGACATCTGATCATGTGAAAGTTTTTGCCCTTCATTGCATTTGAGCTATTTTACAATTCTTTTAATAAAAAACTGAGTAATGTATGTGATTCCACAAAGATCCAAAGGAACTCTGTCCTGCACAGAGGTGATGATTTCATCTGTGTATATTGATCAGTTTTGCACTAGCAAATTCATTTCAGTATTCTTTAGATTCTTCTTTGAAACAATTTTAAAATTAATGTCTTAGCTCATTAACACATTAAATAAAAACTTATATATGTTCACTTTGAGTCATGATTTTACTCCTTAAAATTATTCTATAAAAATTCAAATTACATTGTAGAAAAAAATCTTTTAAAAAACCTATCAATTAAATTCAGCTCACAACATCCAATACTAAAGTAAAGTTATGTTGCCTCAACTTAAAACATTCATAAACTCAAACCTTGAATGAAGAGGTGGATGTTGCAGAATAGCCACTTGCTCCAGACACCAGTGATACCATTGAGCCATGTCGACGCAAGCTCGATTCAGATCCATATCCTGATTCAGTCTAAAAAGGAAATGAAGTACATGAAAAGATTTTAAATAAAAAATTAAGAGAAGACAAAGAAATCAACAAGGTTATTATAACAACAGTGAGCAGTTTAGATTCATACAATAGTCCACTGATGTTAAGAAATTCCTTTTAATACCTAACTATCATTTAATTTAGAAATTTATTGAATAAATACCACATATTGGGCTAGGAGGCTAAAAGAGTGTTTAAAATATGAAATAAAGCAGTGTTTAATAATAGTCTCTTTCCTACTAATAACTATGAAAAAAGTCAGTTTAACAGATTTCAAGTAAAAAAGTGGTTACCAGAGATTGAGAGAGGAATGGTGTCAGTATTCGATAGGCATAGTTTCAGCTAGGGAAGAGAAAATGTTCTGGAGATGCAAGGTAGTGATGGCTGAACAATCATGTTAATGTACTTAGTGCCACAGACTGTATACTTAAAATGGATTAAGTAGTTATTTTACATTATGTATATTTTATTGTAATTTTAAAAAATGAATAGGACAAGACAAAAAAGATAATACGAAAACTTCCAACCCTATTTCTTTATAGATAATAAGGCAGTTATCCTGACAGCTCAACTATCACTGCCTACTTTTCCTATTATATCAGCAGTTTGTCTCTTTATTTTCAACCATTCTTTCTTTTCTTCTTCTTCTTCTTTTTTTTTTTTTTTTTGTACTAAAGATTGAACCCAGAGGAGCTCTACCATTGAGCTTCATCTCCAGTCCTTTTAATTTTGAGACAGGTCTTGTTAAGTTGCCCAGCTGGCCTCAAACTTGCAATCCTGCCTCAGCTTCCTGAGTTTCTGGGATTACAGGGTTGTGGCACCCTGCTCAGCTATTTTCAACCATTCTTAACACATTACAGTTAAAGGATTTACCAATAAATTGTAATTATATTTTATAATTACTACTTGACTTAGATCTTTCTGGAAGCAGACTGCATCTTTTTCATTTTTGTAGCCACCTTCATAGTTCATGGCACAAAGAAAATTTCAATTTTGTGAGTCTATTAAAGCCTTCACACCATGGAACCAACTGGGACTTTCAGGTGAATAGGTATAGATTTAGTGCTGTGATAATATATTTCATTTTAAAGGACCTGGTATTTTTCAGTTCATCAATTTGATATTTTACTTTTCTTAATACAAATGCAGTACTAATCAAGATAAAGGAATTAAATGTTTGAAAAAAATGGCTTTCTTGAACCTGAAATCAAGTATTCTGGATCTTTGATGCTTTCTACTGTTACTGTTAAAAAGTAGAGTGAATCAAATGCTTCTGTGGAGCTGGCATGATGGCACACCCCTATAATCCCAGTGACTCAGGAAGCTGAGGCAGGAGGATTGCAAGTTGGAGGTCAGTCTGGATAACTTAGCAAAACCCCTCTCAAAAAGAAAAAGAAAAAGAAAAAGAAAAAAAGGGTTGTAACTCAGTGGTAGAACACTGCTGGCTTCAATTCCCAGTATGCAAAAGAAAAAAATGCTCCTGTGGAAAAATCAAGGTATTTGTATTACATCATTTAACAGAATATCATGTTTGTTAATTTAAATAGGGCCAGGTGTAGTGGCACATACATGTAATCCCAGTGGCTCAGGAGGCTGAGGCAGGAGTTCAAAGCCTGCCTCAGCAATGATGAGGCGCTGAGCAACTCAGTGAGACCCCATTTCTAAATAAAATACAAAATAGGGCTGGGGATATGGCTCAGTAGTCAAATGCCCCTGAGTTCAATCCCTGGTGGTACCAAAAAAAAAAAAAAAAAAAAAAAGATTTTAAGTAGGCATTTATATTTAACAAGTTTTCCTTCATTTGAACGGGAAAAAAATCCCTATGTTTATGTTTCTCAAACATTCAAAATTTTTAATAATAGAGATCAGTTCAGAAAATGAAGGAAGAAAAAGACTACATTGTGTAAAATTTTAGTTACAGTCACTAAAGTTAAGAGGTAAAATAACATCTAATTACTTTTGGTACCAAACTTATAGCAACAATTAGAAACTGGTTTTTGGGTACCAGGAATTGAACTCAGGGGCACTTGACTACTGAGCCACATCCCTGGCCCTTTTTTGTATTTTATTTAGAGATAGGATCTCATTGAGTTGCTTAGCACCTCGCTTTTGATAAGACTGGCTTTGAAATCATGATCCTATTGACTCAGCCTCCCAAGCCACTGGGATTTCTTGGCACATGCCACCATGCCCGGCTAGAAACTGTTTTAAGCTTACTTCATTCTCAAAATTAAGTTTATAAAACATTAAAATTGTATACAATGTGTTTTCTGTGGAAAACATATAAAGCACGGGATGTCAGAGAAAAATTGCAGATAAGATAAATGCCCCAAACTTCCCTACCAGGCTATTATGAGATAAATAAAATGTCCCAGAGTTCTTTTCTTTTTTTGTGGGGGGGGGGCGTTATACCAAAGATTTAAACAGGTTTATTTTACCACTGAACTACATCCTTAGCCTTTTTGCTTTTTATTTTGAGACAAGGTCCCACTAAGTTGCTTAGGGCTTTGCTAAACTGCTGAGGCTGGTTTTGAACTTGTAATCCTCCTATCTCAGCCTCTTGAGATGCTGGAATTATAGACATGTGCCACCATACCCAACACAGAGTTCTTTAAATAGTCTGCCTTTTTCTTTTTTTTTTTTCTAATTTTTTAAAAATATTTATTTATTTATTTTTTAGTTTTTGGCGGACACAACATCTTTGTTTGTATGTGGTGCTGAGGATCGAACCCGGGCCGCACGCATTCCAGGTGAGGGCGCTACCGCTTGAGCCACATCCCCAGCCCCTAGTCTGCCTTTTTCTGTTACCTCAGAACTCTAGTAGCCATGGTCATTATAAAGTTTGGTTCCTGCCACCATTAAGTGCCTCAAGTTATTAAGAACTAGAATCATATACTTCATAAGTTCATTTAAATATAAGAAAGAAAATGAAAAAGAAAAGCAAAGACCAATGGGAAAAGAACAGAGGTTAGAAGTAGTAGCAACAATGGCAAGAAACCGAAAAGAGGAATGAGACCCTGAAGATACAATAGTGACACAGTCTCAAAGCTTGAGCAAAGTTGCTGCCACCTGCTAGCATCAATAAGAAGGCTCTGATGAAGAAGAAAAAGAACAGGGAGGGGAAGAAAAAGAAAAAAAAGCAGAGGATGTGCAAAGGAAGAGGAGGCATCCATAACGAAAAGAGCAATATAGCTCATGAAAAAGAAATGGCTATCATTAGGCAAAGACACTAGAAATTTATCCCTGTGAAAATGAACAGCCTCTTAAAATTCAACTTTTAGCACACACCAGGCACCAAAGTAGAACTGTGACACTTGATGATGCTTGCTTATAACCAATTCTATCTACAAAAGGTATCTCTAATTATGTAAGATTAGATGGAGTCAAACCTCTTCTCCAAGATTTACATCATTCCACATGCCCCCTACCTGCTGCATACTGGAGGTTGAACCCAGGAGCTTTTACCACTGAGCTTGTCTCCAGCCCTTTTGGTTTTTTATTTTGAGAAAGGGTCTCATTAAGTTGCCTAGGCTAGCTGTGAACTTGCAATCCTCCTGCCTTGGTTTCTTGAGTAGTTGGGATTAAAGCTGGATGCGCACGCATCACTATACCTAGCTACCACTCCACATCTTAATGCAAAGCAGTACCTTAGGGATAAAATAAAATAAGTTATTTTGGTGGTTAGAAAGCTATTAATAGAAGGACAAGGCATGAATTCACAATAAGTGGGAGTGCTGGGGAAGAACAGAGGTTCTTTGGTGAGACAGAGGAGAGTGAAGGGAGGGGAGGGGAGGGGGCATAGGGGTAGGAAGACTAGTAGAATGAATTGGACATTATTACCCTATGTGCATATATGATTACACAACCAAATCTGAGAAGTTATACTTCATTTATGTATGATGTGTCAAAATGCATTCTACTGTCATGTATAACAAATTTAAAAGGACAAAACATGAACTTAGTTGTATGTAAATTATACTTCAAGAAAATTGATTTTAAAAGGTAAAGCTAATGTATGATAAAACAGAGCAAACCAGGTGCAGTGAAAGCACTGATTTATAAAGTGGTACCCAAGAAAACTGTAGGGGTATAGAGTATACTTGTTAAAACTCAAACTGTACAGTTAAAATAGGTACATTTTAAGAATGTAAATTATATTCCAATAAGATTGATAAAGAAAAAAGTAAGCATATTTCAATATCATAGAATTGTACCAAAGGGAATTCTAATTACAGCAATTCTACTGTTCACACACAAAAAATGACTTCATATCAAATAATGAGACTCTGAAAGTCCTAGAGCCAACGTGTCATGCTAGGTCTTTCACCTTAAATGGCTCTGGTTATTTTGTCCTCTCTCCTTTCACAATAATGCTAACTTGGTAAGTGTAACATTGCTACATTTTGTCTTTGGGTTTGGTAAAGTTTTCCTGCTACATTTAAACTTAGAGGACTGCAATTAGAAACAGGAAGAATGTTAGTAACAGATGACAAATATACAGAATTTCAGAAACTAAGTATCTCAGATACCTATGTGTAACTAATTTCTAAATAGAATTAAACTGAATTACCTATCTAAATACACCTCTGGACAACCTATTGAAAAATACTTAAAATCCAACAATTTGAAATTTAAATCCAAATGCCTACCATCTTCATTTACTTACTCATATAAATGAGTCTTTAGAACAGGTAAAACTTTTTTTTTTTGGTACTGGAGATTGAACTCCAGGGGCACTCGACCACTGAGCCACATCCCCAGCCTTATTTTTGTATTTATTTAAAGACAGGGTCTCACTGAGTTGCTTATTAGCGCCTCACTATTTCCTGAGGCTGACTTTGAACTCAAAATCTCCTGCCTCAGGCTCCTAAGCTGCTGGGATTTAACAGGTGTGCACCTCTTGATTTTTTTAAAGGTCTAAAGTAATATGAACATTGAAGCTTTATTAACTATTTTTCTTTTGCCTTACAACTTCTTCTATTTTTCTATTTAGACTATTCCAAAATAGGTAACAACTTACAACAAAAACATGATAAAACAAAAGTCCGTTTATAGCAATACCGCTGCAACACATGTTAAGTAATAGATAATAAATATTTATATTGTGAATAGTTTACTTAACTATCTCTAACCAATTTCATTTAAGTAAACTTCATGATAAATTGTAGAAATCATTCCAAAGAAAAAGAAAATACACATCATTCATGAATCCCAACTCTATTGTTATTCAGTATAAATAATGAAGATTCATTACTTTTTAATATAATTTTAGTTTATAATAAAAGTGAGTCACAGAAAAAAGTCTCATTATATTAAAGAAATACATTAAATTGACTGACCTTCTTATATATGACCCAGTTCTAAATTTGTTTTGGATTTCTCTCAAAAATCAAATTTATCATCAAAGATATGTTAAACAACAATAACAACAACAACAACTTTGACATGGGGGCAAAAATAAATTCAAAAGAAAAGTTAGTGAACTATTTTGAAAAGCAGCAATGCTTGACACATCTATTTTGGCTTTCCAAGATGCTGACCTTGAAAGAAACAACACTAATTTGAATTTTTTTTTTTTTTTGAGTGTAGAATGGAGTGAGGGAAAAATGAATGAAAATGGGAAGAAATTACTTTATGGTCACAACTGACATTGCTAAATGTTCTTAAAAACTGTAACATACTTTGGGCTGGGTTTGTGGCTGAGTGGTAGAGCACTTGCCTAGCATGTTTGAGGCACTGGGTTCAATTCTTAGCACCGCATATAAATAAGTAAAATAAAGATCCATTGACAACTAAAAAAAATTTGTAATTAATATACTTTAAAAACCTCATTGGTACAATTTTAGGAGTAATATTTTAAAAGCATGCTTTATTTTTTTTTTAAATCCCACTCACTGATCCACAAGAAGTTGCTCTCATTCACAACTTCCAATCACTGAGAGAATATTTTGAAAAACATTAAATTCTACCCAAAATTAATAATCTGGAATTCAACAATAGTTACCACAAGAATGTTTTTCTCTTTCAAATAAATCTGTCTTAAGATCCCTCATACAAATTGTTTTGCAAAAAAAAAAATTCTTTCTCAAATTTGCTAGTGTTTGTAAGTAGTGCTCCTGAACACATTTTGCATAAACCTAAAATGCCATTTTGGTTCAATGAAAATTTACTGAAAGAATCTCAAACAGAACAAGGTTTACTTCTAAATGCCACAATGAGACTATACCTTTGTTATATTAAAACACTTCATTTAAAAAGAAAAAAGAGAAGGGATCTTTTGGCCAGTAGAGGGAGTCAGTAGCATTTTTCAAATGTTTGCTTGGAAAACAGATACAAAGGTTACTACTGGTCAATGTACAATTGTAACCTTTGGATTAATTCCTTGTGTAAACCTTTATTCTGTATACCTTTACGTTTTAAGAACATTTAAAAGTATTTATAAGTTACATCATACAAAGTAATGAATATAATAAGATAGCAGAAATGTGTAAAAACTAATTTGAAAAAACTCCTTTGAGTCACAACTAATCATATTTAATCATATGGAAGATAAATATTACCATTTTGGACAGTCTGTTCATCAGTCCACGTATACCCTAAAAGAGGTTGTATAAGATACAGCAAAAAGGTTGGCTTTTTAATTTTTTTAAATAGCACCTTTTGAAATATTTATTTTTTTCCTAGTAACAATCTCTAGCAAGAAGCAAAGCAAGGAAATTGAGAAAGAAATTAAGTAACTTCCTCATGGTGTCAGAAATTACTGAGTTATTAGTGACATAGTTCCTCTTTCCCCCCATCCCGCCCAAAGTACACTAAAGGTAAACATTATTAAATATCACCATAAAAAAATAGTAACCTTTGGACTAATTCCTTTGTGTAAACCTTTATTCTGTATACCTTTACGTTTTAAGAACATCTAAAAGTATTTATAAGTTACATCATACAAAGTAATGAGTATAATAAGATAGCAGAAATGTGTAAAAACTAATTTGAACTACAAATGCCCCCCAAAAAAGAACTACAAATGCCCAAACACAATATGGTACTAAAGAAGTAGAGGAGTCATAGCAGCTGCTCTCCTTCTCCATGATTTCAAACCTTTCTTTCTTGCACTTGTAATTTAGGACTTTTGATTCTATAATGTATTTATTTCTATATCTAAAGGGTGGGAGAATTAAAGTAGGCTTATCAGAGAGCTCTTAAGTCCACGCTATTTACCAAAAGCTGTTTAAGAACCCAATCTAGGGCTGGGATTGTGGCTCAATGGTAGAGTGTTCACCTAGCCCGTGCAAGGCCCTGGGTTTGATCCTCAGCACCACATTAAAAAAAATAAATAAATAAAATAAAGGTATTGTGTCCAACTACAACCAAAAACATTATATATATATACACACACATACATATATCCGTTATATATATATATATATATATATATATATATATATATATGTATAAAAAACAACCCAATCTATAGCACAAAAGGTAAACCTGCTTTGATACTCTGAAATTCTTTTTTATTTTCCTCCCAGTACTTGGGGTTAAACCCAGGAACCCAGGAGCACTCTACCACTAGCTACATCCCTTTTTTAATTTTTCTGAGATGGTGTCTTGTTAAGCTGCAGAGGCTGGCCTCAAACTTGTGATAGTCTTGCCTCAGCTTCCTGGGTAACTGGAATTACAGGTATAAGTCACTTTGCCTAACTCATCTTTTTTTTTTTTTTTTTAATCTGCCTTAAAGGGAGTCTAGAGGTCTTATTCTCTTAGTGACATTAAAATGAATTGTGATAAACAATTAGATAAATAAAACAAGGTCATTTAAAAGAAGTGTAGTAAACATATCCCCACTCTAGCATTAAAAACAAATTCTAAAAGGGAGATTT
The DNA here is from genome assembly GCF_045843805.1 of Urocitellus parryii. Classification (NCBI taxonomy): domain Eukaryota; kingdom Metazoa; phylum Chordata; class Mammalia; order Rodentia; family Sciuridae; genus Urocitellus; species Urocitellus parryii. Next base: position 57,271,314 of record NC_135531.1, on the reverse strand, counting down.
TTTTTGTTTGTTTCGCTTTCAGAGAAAAGCTAATAAAATACTTGAGTAATTTAAAATGTCTATTTTATATATTAATTCCTGAACACTACTCTGGAAACTATAAAAACATAAACAAGAGTAAAAGCTAATATTCACTTTGCACCAGACATGATACTAAATGCTTTAAGAGCATTATCTCACTTAATTCTATTTTAATAGCTTATGTGAGATAGGAATATACTGTTATATTCATTTTATAGGCGGTGTTGTGTAATATCTTCTGAATCACAGAACTATGAAATAAGGAAACTGGAATTCAATTCCAGATTTAAATGCCAATGACATTAACCATTAAGTTATGCTGCCTCCATAGCTAGACTGTGCTTCTACTTCTCTCAAATCCTTTTTTCACTCTTCCCATTAATATTTCCTACTTTGGGTCACTGAGTATCACATTTGGATTAATCTTCCTAGTGCAGAGTAGTTCTTTAAAAATAGACATTTAATTCTTTCACTTCTTATTTTAAATCCTGTTCAGCTCCCAATTTCTCCTGTAATCAAGTGCATACATTACTTATAAGGAAGGTCTTGTTAGAGGCAGAAATACAACTAAATTATCAGCCTTTATATTATTTACTATACAATATTTAAAATATGTTGCATCAGTGTTGCTATAATGGTCTTTTGTTCTAGCATGTAGTTGTTGTAAGAAGACATTACTTGTTCTAAAATACTGGAACTATCTTAACCATTAAACTACCTTAACCATTTCTAAGCACAGAGTTTGGTAGTTTTATGTATGTCCACAATGTTGTGCAACTGATCTACAGAACTTTCTCATCATGCAAAATTGAAACTACGTTCATTAAACAATTATTCATTTCTCCCTTCTCCCAGTCCTTGGCAAACACTATTCTACTTTCTATCTCTATGAATTTATTATATAAGAAGAATCATACAGGTATTTGTTGTTTTGTGACTGGTTTATTTCACTTAGCATATCAAGCTTCATTTACATTGTTAACATATTGCAAAATTCCCTTCCTTTTTGAGGCTAATATTCCATTATTTGGATATACCACATTTTGCTTATTTAATTCATGCACTGACGTACACTTGGGTTGTTTCCATGTTTTAACTATTGTGAAAAATGCTCCTACGAACATGGGTGTACAAACATATCTTCAAGAATCTTCTGATTCTATTGGCTTTATATCCAGAAAAATCAAGTGCTGGTAATTCTCTTGTAATTTTTTGAGGAATTGCCACACTGTTTTTTTTTAACATTGGCTTTATTATTTTACATTTCTACCTACAGCACGTAAGGTTCCAGTTCTTCCAGATGTTTGCCAACACTATTTTTCTTTTTTGGATAGCAGCCAAATGGGTGTGAGATAGTGGAGTTTTAATTTGCAATTCCCTAATGACTAGTGATGTTGAGTTGTCTGTGTGTGCTTATTTGCCACTTATTTATCTTCTTTGAAGAAATGACTACGTAAGTCTGTTTCATTTTTAAATTTTTTTAATGCTTAAGCTTTAGAACTTCTAAAATAGGATATGGACATTAATTTCTTATCAAATAGATGATTTGCAAATATTTTCTCCCATTCTGAGGTTTCCCTTTTTGTTTTTGTTGTAGAATTTTTTTTCACGTAATCCAGTTTGTCTATTTTTTTTCTTTTGTTGCCTTAGACTCTGGTGTCATATCCAATAAATGACTGCCAAACCCAATGCTGTAATACTTTTGACCTGTTTTCTTCGAAGGGTGTATTGTTTTAGGTCTTACCTTTAGATCTTTGATTCGTTTTGAGTTAATTTTTGTATATAGTGTGAAGCAAGGTCCAACTTCACTCTTTTGAATGTGCACATCCGTTTTCCTAGCACTATTTGTTGAAAAGTCTATCCTTTTTCCTGCTAAATGGTCTTGGAATCCTTGGCCCAAATAATTTGATTATACACTGTAGATTTTATTTCTGGGCTCTCTTATTTCACTACCCTGGTCCACATATGTATCTATTACAGTATCAAACTGTTTTGGTTACTGTGACTTTGTAGTAAGTTTGAAAACCAGAAGTTTAAGTCTTCACCATTGATCTTTTTCAAGACTTTTTGGGTATTTGGGGTTCAGATTACACATGAATTTTACAATAGGGTTTTCTGTTTCTGCAAAAAAGTCATTAGAAATTTGACTGGCAATGCACTGAACATGCAGATCACTTTGAACAGCCTGAACATTAACAATATTATAATATTTTTTATGCTATTTTAAATTTAACTGACTTCGTATCCTGCAATTTTGCGAGACTCACTTGTTAATTCTAACAGGTGTGTGTGTCTATGTGTGTGTGTGTGTGTGTGGGTAGGACTTCATGGTTTTCTATTTATAAACAGAGATAATTTTACTCTTTTAAAATTTCCAATGTAGATGTCTTTCATATTTATTGTCTTACCTAATTTTCTGGCTAGAACTGCCAGTATTATGATAAAATAGAACTGGTGAAAAGTGGTATACCTTAAACTTGGAAAATGTCTAATCTTCCACCACTGAGTATAATGCTCATTATAGGTTTCTCTATTTCTCTCTCATACACACACAAATGTCAGGGAAGATACTTTGTATGACAACTTACTCTACTGAGATTAATTTGTACTCTAACACATGATCTACTCTAGGGAGTGACTCATGTATACTTGAGAAGAATTTGCAAGCTATTGTTTAGTGTATGTGTATTAGATATAATTGTGCCTCAAAGCATTAACTAATAAATCTTTTAAATATGCATTAGTTTTTTACACTGAAAACAAAACATGAATTTACAAACTAGTTATAATAGTACCAGCTTTTAGATTATTATTTGTTTTTGGAAAAAATATAGTGGTCTTTTAAATCATATAGAAAACAAAAAGTAGAATTACAAACTATTGTTTCAATGCTATTAATTTGTATAACTGCCCACATACTGACTTACCTTTACTGAGATCTTTATTTTTTCATGTGACTTTTGGTTACCATCTCGTTAGTTTACATTTTACCTTGCAGGACTCTCATAGGCATTTCTTTCAGTGCAGGTCAACTGGTAAACAATTCCTGCTTTTATTTATTTGCAAACATCTCAATTTCAAAGAACAGTTTTGCCAAATATAGGATTCTCGTTGACAGCCTTTTCCTTTTAGCACTTAGAATACACCAGCCTTCATAGTTTCTGATGAGAAATCTGCTGAAAATCTTAGTGAGGATCACTTGTATGTGATGAGTTGCTTCTTTCCAGTTACTTTCAGGATTCTTTGACTTTTGAAAATTTGATTATGTCTTAGGGTAGAGGCTCAGTTGGTAGAGTACTTGCCTTGCATGTACAGGCCCTGGGCTGAAGCTCCAGCAACACACACAAAATACACATAGGCACACACAAAATATGTCTTAGTTTATATCTCTGGGTTTAAATTATCTGGAGTCCACTGAACTTTTTAGATATTGGCATTTGTGTCTTTCATCAAATTTGGGGAGTTTCAGCCATTATTCTTTTAAATATTCATTTTTGCCCCTCTATCCTTCTCTTCGGCTTCCAGAACTCACACAATGGGTATGCTGGTCTGCTAGAAGGTGTCCCAGAGCTCCCACAGGTCTGTTTCCTTTTCTTTCTTTTTTAATTTTTCATTTATATATGACAGCAAAATGCTTTACAATTCTTATTACACATATAGAGCACGATTTTTCAAATCTCTGGTTGTATACAAAGTATATTCACATCAATTTGTGTCTTTATACATATTCTTTGGATAATAATGATCATCACATTCCACCATCATTTCTAACCCCCCTTCCCTTCCCTTCCCCTCCAACCCCTCTGCCCTATTTAGAGTTGGTTTATTCCTCCCATGCTCCCTCTATGAATCAGTCTCCTTACATCAAAGAAAACATTTGGCACTTGGTTTTTTGGGATTGGCGAACTTCACTTAGCATTATGTTCTCTAACTCCAACATCTGCCTGCAAATGCCATGATTTTATTCTTTTATTGCTGAGTAATATTCCATTGTATATATATAAAACATTTTTTTAATCCATTTATCTATTGAAGGGCATCTAGGTTGGTTCCACAGTTTAGCTAGTGTGAATTGTGCTGCTAGAAACATTGATGTGGCTGTGTCCCTCTAGTATGCTGTTTTTAAGTTCTTTGGATATAGACCGAGGAGAGGAATAGCTGGGTCAAATGGTGGTTCCATTCCCAGATTTCCAAGAAATCTCCATAGTGATTTCCATATTGGCTGCACCAATTTGCAGTCCCACCAGCAGTGTATGAGTGTACCTCTTCCCCTACATCCTCACCAACACTTGTTATTTGTCTTCACAATAGCTGCCATATTGACTGGAATGAGATGAAATCTTAGAGTGGTTTTGATTTGCATTTTTCTAATTGCTAGCGATGATGAACATTTTTTCATATATTTGTTGACTGATTGTATACCATCTTTTGAGAAGTGTCTGTTCAGGTCCTTGGCCCATTTATTGACTAGGTTATTTGTTTTTTTGGTATTTAACTTCTTGAGTTCTTTATATACCCTAAGATTAGTGCTGTATCTGATGTGTGAGGTGTAAAGATCTGCTCCCAAGATGTAGGTTCTCTATTCACCTCACAGATTGTTTCTTTTGCTGAGAAGAAACTTTTTAGTTTGAATCCATCCCATTTATTGATTCTTGATTTTAATTCTTGCGCCAAAGGAGTCTTGTTAAGAAAATTGGGGCCTAATCCCACATGATGGAGATTAGGGCCTACCTTTTCTTCTATTAGATGCAGGGTCTCTGGTTTTATTCCTAAGTCCTTGATCCATTTTGAGTTGAGTTTTGTGCATGGTGAAAGACAGGGGTTTAATTTCATTTTGCTGCATATGGATTTCCAGTTTTTTCCAGCACCATTTGTTGAAGAGGCTATCTTTTCTCCAATGCATGTTTTTTGTACCTTTGTCTAATATAAGATAATTGTAATTTTGTGGGTTAGTCTCTATGTCCTCTATTCTATACCATTGGTTTACCAGTCTGTTCCCTTTTCTTCAACCTCTTTTCATTCTGTTACTCAGAAAAATTTCCATTGTCATATATTAAACTTCACTGATTCCATTTGCTCAAATCTGCCTTTGAATTCCTTTAGTGAATTTTTCATTTCAGTTATTGTAATTTTCTGCTCTAGAATATCTTTCTTCTTTCTTTTTAGGTTTTCTCTCTTTTTATTTTTATTTTTTTATTATAGATGGACACAATACCTTTATTGTATGTTTATATTTCTATGGTTCCAGGAATTGAACCCAGTGCTTCATACATGCTAGGCAAGCATTCTACCACTGATCCATAACCCTAGCCTAGGTTTTCTCCTCTTACTTGATATTTCTGTTTTCTTCAGATTCTCCTTTTTAAATTATTTTGAACATCATTATGGTAGTTGATTAGCCATCAGATCTTTTTTAGGGGCAGTTTCTATTGATTACATTTTTTCTTTGAAAGGGTCAAACTTTCCTGTTTCTCTGTATAAACTATGTTTTTTGGTTTGCTTGGTTTTTTTTTTTTTTTTTTTTTTGTTCTTGTTGTTTTTGAAAACTGGGAACCCTTAAATCTTATAGTGTGGCAAGTCTGGAAACTGGATTCTCCCCTTTCCCCAGGGTTTACTGTTTTTATAACTGTATTTGTGTGTTTTATTGTTATAGGAGGTTTCTGTGCCAAAAATCAGCCCAAGGTATAAAGGTAAGGTATTCTTAGGTCTTTTCTGAACTTGTGCCTTTCCCTATACATGCAGTCACTTTCTAATTTCTCCCAGTTTTTAAAAAAGTATCTTAAACTTAAATGTTGGTCCTCAAAATGGGAAAAAAATAAAAATGAAGGAAAAAGAATATATTGGCCTTTTAAATACCCTGAAAATCACTTTGCCTGGAAGGAAAGGATCTTGCCATAATGAGGGGGAAGGAGGCAAAACAACAATGGTTGCTCAAGTCTTTGTCTAGGACTCTGTGATTATAAGAGTAGCAATCAGAGTTTGGAGCACAGATCCAGATATTTGAAAGACAGGGTTCTTTGTGCCCACCCTGGCTCCCATAAGCTGCAGTTCAGGCTGCTCAAGGAACATGGTCATCTGCTTGCCTTGGGGATGGAGCTGAAATTAACCAAAATCATCAGCAATTTACCATTTAAATGCTACCATTCTCCTGAAGTTACAAGCCTTCAATAGCCTCCAAAGTTACAAAACAGTTACATCAGATAGATTCTACCACTTTTCCAGGTGGAGAGACAGACTCCTGATTCTTTCTCCCCTGCCAACTTCTCTAAATCTTTTCTCCACCTATAATGTTTTCTTAGGGAAATGTACACAGAGTAAGAAAATATAGCAAAATAAAGAGTAACTGTTGGGTTATAAGACTGAGGGTAGTTTTTGTATTTTTCCCCTTTTAATGAAAACTATTAGTTTTAAAAAACACGGGAGGCCATGTGTAGTGGCATGCCTGTAATCCCAGTGGCTCTGGAGCTGAGGCAGGAGGCTCATGAGTTCAAAGCCAGCTCCAGTGATTTAGGAAGACCCTAAGCAACTCAGTGAGACCCTGTTTGGAAAAAAAATTAAAAAGGGGGACGTGACTCAGTGGTTAAGTGCCCCTGGGTTTAATTCCCAGTACATCCCCCCCCCAAAAAAAAATCAAAACAAAACAAAAAAAGCACCCAAGGGTGGGAGAAGCCAATAAAATGTATATAAGAAAACTATTGTTAAGAATGATATTAAAATACTTGATAAGAATTGTCTGATCTATAAATTCAAGCATTGAAATTGAAGAGGCCATCAAAAGCCTACCAAGAAAGAAAAGGCCAGACGGATTCTCAGCCAAGTTACACCAGACCTTTAAAGAATAACTAACACCAATATTCCTCAAATTATTCCATGAAGTAGAAAGGAGGGAACCCTTCCAAACTCATCCTATGAAGCTATCATCATCCTGATTCCAAAACCAGACAAGACACATCAAGGACAGAAAATTTCAAACCAACATCATTTGCAAAATAGATGCAAAAATTCTTAATAAAATACTGGCAAATTGTATACAAAACATATTAAAAAGATAGTGCATCATGATCAAGTGGGATTCATCCCAGGGATACAAGTTTGGTTCAACACTCGGAAATTAATAAACATAATTTGTCACCATCAATAGACTTAAAGACAAGAATCACACCATTATCTCAACAGATGCAGAAAAAGCATTTGACAAAATACAGCATCCATTCATGCTCAAAACACTAAAAAAACTAAGGATAGAAGGAACATACCTCAACACTGTAAAAGCTATATATACTAAACCTGAGGCCAACATTATTTTAAATGGAGAAAATTGAAAGCATTCCCTCTAAAAACTGGAACAAGAAAGAGATGCCCTCTTTCACCACTTCTATTCAACATAGTCCTAGAAACTCTAGCCAGAGCAATTTTTTAAACAAAAAAAAAAAATAAATAAATAAAGGGATAAAAATAGGAAAAAAAGAACTCAAACTATCCCTTTTTGCTGACAACATGATTCTATACTTAGAAGACCCAAAAAACTCCACTAGAAAACTTCTAGAACTCATAAATGAATTCAGCAAAGTAGTAGGATATTCAATTAACACCCATAAATCAATTGCATTCCTATTCATCATCGATGAATCCACCTAAAGAGAAATTAGGAAAACTACCCCATTCACAATAGCCTCAAAAATAAATAAAATATTTGGGACTCAATCTAACAAAAGAGGTGAAAAACCTCTACAATGAAAACTACAGAACCCTGAAGAAAGAAGTTGAAAGAGGGTGGTGTATTCACCAGATTGGACAGGGCAAAGTGTGGAAAAGGAGAGATGGAAATGGGAAAGACAGTAGAATGAATTTGACATAACTTGCCTATGGTTCATATATAAATGCACAACAGTGTAAACTCTATATATCATGTACAACCACAAAGATGGGAATTTATACTCCATGTATATATGTCAAAATACATTCTACTGTCAAGTATAATTTAAAAAAGCAAATAAAAAATTAAAAAAAAATTGTCTGACCTAACTGTACAGGTAAGTTTTTTTTTCTTTTTAAAATAGGGTTGACTAATGATTTAGTTTTTGTTTAAGTATTTTTTTTTTTTTTTTTAGTTGTAGATGGACACAATACCTTTATTTTGTTTTATTTTTATGTGGTGCCGGGGATTGAACCTAGTGCCTCATGCATGCTAGGGAAGCGCTCTACCACTGAGCCACAATCCCGGCCCTAATGATTTAGTTTTCAACTATGCAATCATTAAAAAAAGGAGGATATTACAATATTACTACTCACTGATCAATGTTCCCATAATCCATTAAATTTTGTTTGCATGTAAAATGGGAATAACACCATTGGAAGGCTTCTTCTGTGAAAATTAAAAAACACTTTGCAATATCTAATTATTCCTTCTATCATCAACAGATCAGAGAGGTACTACTGAAAATGACAAAGGGTTAAAAGTGAATACTAATATAAGCATCCCCATCACTGACCTCATCTTGTCTGTTAAGTACATGGAATTCCTATGTGACTGAAAAACAAGACTAATTTTAAAAAACAATAACATTAACCTGTAGGACATTCATTTAATACCTATTCCTATTGTCCCTACCACAATGTTATTTTTCACACTTCAATATCAAACAAAGAATATCTGCCAGGCAATAAAGACAATATTAACAAAATTAAATTATTTGCTAAAAAATAATTATTTTATGAAGAGTAGTTTTAAGTTCCTGATTTTTAAATAAACATTTTCTCCTAGCTAATGTCCAATATACTCAGTAGGTAAAATTAGAAAAACAGTTTCTTCTGCTGTCAATGTGTAAGTCATCCCATCCACCATTTCTTTCCACATAAAAAATACAAAAAAGCAGAATCCTATTGGTCGCAATGGCTGTCAGAAATCTTCCCTCCTGATCACTGCAAAACTAGTAAATCTATATTAAATTATAAAATACATTTCTAGGACATTACACTTGTGTAACTGCCAACCCTATTCTTTCCTTTATGCAGAAAATTACACAATTAACTATAACTGGATAGGATGGCCAATGCATAATAACCTGGTATGAAAAAGAAATTAGTTTTTTTTTTTTAAAAAAAACTTTGAGAAACTCCAAGAGATCCAGGAAGGGTTGAAGCTGAACAGAAATTAAGAGATAGGGAAAAGGTCATGACAAACTAAGGAAACAAGAACCAAAGATAGAATAAGAGAGCAAAATTTATGAATAAACAGGAACCACGACAGATAAAAGACATAAGAAGATGAAAATAACCTACATTATTTAGCTGGGGGCAGGTGATTAGACAGTAATTGTGTTTTGTTAACAATAAGACCACACAAAAATTAAGTATACAACAGGAACGTTTTCCGCAAGAAGGCATTATAAACTTTCTTGGTTTGCGGTAATTTTATCATTGTTCTTGGAACAGACTGTTGCCTTTTCTCTGTAACCTAAAGGGTTTAGTCAAAATCACGACATCAACATTTGTGGGATCTTCAAATTTTCAATATTCATTTGATCTTAGTAGACATCTATGTTCAATTTTAGTAAGCACTGCCAATTTTTTTCCCCAAAGTATTTGCTCAACTGCCATTAGCAATGTATGTGATGCTCTACATCCTCACCAACACCTGGTTTTAAGCTTTCCCTCCCTCCCTCCCTCCCTTCCTTCCTTAAGCTATTCAGTGGATGTACAGTGGTAGAGTTCACTGAGGTTTAAATCTGCACTACAGGTATAACCAATGGTATGACATATTTGCATATGTTTATTAACTATTTGGATCTATGAGTTTAAGTATTTTAGCTCCCTCCACCATCTGAACCTGTGCTAGGAACTGAACCCAGGACTCTGTAAAATTTAAGGCAAGTGCTTTACTGAGTTACATAGCCAAAACTGGCCTACTTCCTCCCTTCCCTTAAATAAGTTTTTTAAACTCATTATACTGATTTCTGAGAAATTCCCTGGCAAGACATAGAATCTTGTCACGTTATATTTCTTCAACTAGTTATACAATATATATTAGTTAGCAATCTCAATACTGTCTTTCCTTACTGTTCAATATAAAATATTTCCAAATCTTTTTTGCCAACTTGATAAAAGATAACCACCTTTCTACACAGAAGAATGCAGCTGAAAACTCCACAAATTACTGATCATTGTTCCTTCTAAGATGATGTACTTTATTAAGCATATGGGTAAAAGAAGTTCAAATTGTAGATGTTGGTTCATCTTTCAAAAAAATAGCAAGCAACAACTGATAAATATAAAACTGATAAATATAAATTTAAAAAAATAAAGTTCCTTTACAAGCCCTTGAGAGTTGTATTATTTTTATTCTAGAACATGACAAATATTAAAGAGGCTGGGCACCTTGTTTTCCTCCTTGATTTCATCAACCTCAGCAGGGCTGATAGTGTGAAAACAGCCTAAATTTAGTTGGTTTAAAAAAGAAAAAAATCATTTACTAACAAAATGACATGGATTGCTACATGCAATTTAGTGATTAACTCCCACTATTAAAAACTAATCCAATTTCTGATCTTAAAGAGCAAAACATTCAGTGGTAAAATGAGGTTTCTTTGTACTTAGGTCAGTTGTGATTCTATATAGTAATTTTCCCACAACTTATCTGAGAAAATGGTAGGGTTCTAACTATTCTGGCAGCTACTATATTTGCCCTTCCCTCAAAATTTAAAACTCTTAAAGGGGAAGTAAAATAGATTTTAACTTCTTTCTTCCACCATTATCGTGCGATGCAAATCGGTAAGTGGGTAAGTTTTAATACACTAATGAAATTACTCATTATAATTTAAAAAAAATTATATTTGCATTTTCCTCCAGTACTTGCGGGGAGGCAATCAAAAGCAGGGAATCATGCATGCTAGGCAAGTGCAATGCCACTTAGCTACAGCTACCGCCCTTTTTATTTTGGTTTTGATACAAGGTCTCATTAACTTGCCCAGGATAGGCTAGAAATTGAGATCTTTCTCCCTTAGCCTCCTAAATAGCTGAGATTATAGGTATGTGCTATTGTACTGAGCTTCATATTTGCATTCTAAAACTTTGGCAAATTAAACAGATTTGAATTTTAATCTAAGTTTATATGGTAATAATTTATAATGCAGACAAATATAGAAGGATCCATAAAGTGGTTAAAAATTTTTCTAATATTATACTTGATTAAAATTGGCACACAAAAAGATGATATGACTTAACATGACCTTGATATTTAAAAACTGCTAAGTGCCAACAGGTAGTTCTGCTATCCAGCTCCTTTGCCCCCTGGCCTTGGTTCTGGGCAACAAATATTTATCTATTTTAAAAGTTTCCTAAGACAATGTCAAATTTTAAGACAAAAGAAGTTCAAGGTGTCAAGAACAAATTGCTCCTAAAATTAGAAAAATTGTAGCAAAGTGAAACTGATCCAGAGATAGCATGGGGAAAACTTTTCTGTATGGCAAATAGCCAACACTATTTTTTTCTTTTTTATTTGCAGTATAGGAATTAAACCTCTATCACTGAGTTATATAGTCCCAGTGACATGTTTATGTTTTTTATTTATTTATTTTTTGGTACTGGGGATTGAACTCAGGGGCAGTCAACCAGCCCAGTTTTACTGAGTTGCTTAGCACTTTGCTGTTTTGCTGAGGCTGGCTTTGAACTTGCAATCCTCCTGCCTCAGCGTCCCGAAAATCCGGGCATCACTGTGCCTGGCACAGTGACAAAGTTAAAAGTCTTGGCATCATTTAGGAGTCTTGAGTATCATAAAAACGGTTCAATCCATGGAAATTGTTTGCCAAAGGAAGATTTTTTTCCCCACACTTTTCAAGTAAATGTATGAACTCCTTTTCAAAAACTGTTTTCCACATAATTTCCTCAGACTGAGAATAAATCTTTCTTTTGAAGGTATTCAATGATGCTTCACACATAAATCAGGTCTTCACAAATGAACAGAAACAAATCCACAAATATTATATTGAGAAAAAAGAGTCTGCAGATTCCCACTACAGAAAATCAGTATCTGTAAAAATTTACTACTTGGAATCTTCCTCCTTAATTATTTACTTTGCTATAGTTCCTCATGACCTAGATAATTTTCACAATGTGGAGAAAATCTCTGAATGGCCCATGATTACCAAAATTTGGGGATCTGCTAAGGTTGCTCCCATGTGAAAATAAAGAAATATCATGATTACCACAAACTATGTCTGAGCCCCAAAACTTAACTTTTTCAAGAGGATTCCTAAATATACTAGTGCCAGGAAAGCCTATCTGTTTGGTTTTATGGGGAGTTGGGGTGGGAGAGTGCATTTCTTTCATAAAAAGCAGAAACTTCAAATCAACATCATATGTACTCTAATTATAAAAAAATTCTAGGAATGATCTTAAATTTCTTTTAATAATATAAATCTATACATGATTTATAACATTTTGTTGATTAGAAACTAGTGAGAAAATGTACAGATATGCCCTTTGATAATCTTTATTAGAAAAATGAGCATTTAAGCAAAAAAACCCCAACCATCTTAACATTAATATAGATTTTACTTTATAAAGAATTTTTACAAACACCATCTGATTTGAATGGTAATATGGGAGATGACGAAAAGATTTTAAAAAACCAAAATAAAATCCCATCTTCAGAAATAATTTATTCAGTGTTGTCTCAGGATAACTAAATGCAGAATATTAATGTATATTACTTGAAAAAGTCAGCACATAATTTCATAATAAAACTAACATTCCAATATATATACACTTTTCTATGTATGAAATTGAAAAAGAGTCTCTGAATTTAAGAATAACTTTGGTAATACCTTTCTCCTGCAGGGGCTACTTTTTAATGTCATACTAAATTATGCAATTTCTTATATATGGAGAAAATATGAATTAGAGAATTATCTAAGACTTTTCTTATAGTGAACAAGTCATTCTGGAAGAGTATAAATCTGTAATGTATTTGTCAGTAAACACTTGAAGGGACAGAAAAATCCTCCAATAATTTCCCCATAAAATGTTTAAAAATACTGTATATTATTTCAACTGCAAATTTTATGTAACCAGTGCTTTGCTTTGCTGATTCCTAATTAATCATATCATGTCTAAGCCTTTAAGGAACTTGTAGTCTAACATAACACCACAGATAAGAAAAATATATGAATGTTGTGATAAGCAGTCCATGATTTAGGTTAACAAAATATATTTCACATAAATACATTTTTATATGATGGAAGAAGCACTTGGTCAAAAGCCCTGGTTCTCAGGTTGGATAAACCTAGTGTGAATACCAGTTCCTTTACTAACTAGTTTGGACAAGTTACTTAGTGTTTCTGTGCCTCAAAAACAATCTATTAAAATAGGATAATAATGCTCATAAACGTGTGGATAAAATGTGTGGATTGGGTTATTTTGCTTGTTTGTTTTTCTTTGGGGATGGTAACATATGGCATATTGTGACCTTTCTTCCTATAGTTAACTTTTTAAGGTCACACAGGTAGTACACAGTAATTCCAGGATCATCCTATCAGGTATACATTCATCCTCAAAAATGTTAGCTAATATTACCACCATCACCATTATTATCATACCACCATTATTATTGAACATGTTCTGAAGATAGAACTTCTGTTTTGTGTGTATGTGTGTGTGTAGGTGGCGGGCAGGGAGCAAGTGAGATTTATCAATACATAAGAATTTATTATAATAAGCAGAAAGGCCTCTTGGAAGGATGGAACCTTAAACCTCTTCTTCTAACATTTTTTTTCTGTTGCATGGGAGAATTTTTTAATTTTATTTTTTCATATTCATAAACACTTTTAAAATTTATTAAAAATATATTTTAAGGTAAAGCCTCAAACAGCTTTAAAAATGAAAAGGATTCAAGAAATAAGACTATTTCACTATGACAGAAAGTATGGTATCCTGAGATGTCAGTCTGGAAATAAATGGAAGCAAAGTCTAGCCTTCCTTCTCAAGGCAGAGTCTGAAGGAGGGCTCAGAAGATGACAGAAACCTTGAATATAGCAAACAGAGGTTTCAATCTCTTGGATTTTGAAACATTACTAAAACCTGCATGGAAACTCTAAGAAAAAAAAATGGGGGAAAAAAAGAAAGGAAGAAAAAACAATTCTGAAGGCCTACCCAATACCATTAGAACAAACCAAAAAAAAAAAAAAAAAAAAAAAGATAGGTCTACTGTTCCAAATGTTCTGTCTAGCCATCCTAAGGGCAGCCAGTATACTGGAGATGTTAATTACAAATAGAACAGAATGAGCTGAAATATGGGAACCCAGGCTAATTGTGAAGTACAATTCTTGGTTTATTATGATTGGGTTATTTTGCTTATTTGTTTTTGTTTGGGGATGGTAACATATGGCATATTGTGACCTTTCTCCCTATAGCTATATGGCATATAGCTACATGGCATATAGCTATATGGCATATTGTGACCTTTCTCCTACAGCTAGTACGCAGGATTCAAATCCATATTTGCCAGACTCCAGAATCTAATACTGAAGCACTAACCAATACAACATTACTCTGTCTTTTGACAGTCCATGAGCAGAAAGAGGAATTCATATTTATCTTTTATATATAGGTAAGAGACAGATGATACACTAAGAGGTGATTTACGGGAAGTGTTTTCTAACAACTGTTAGAAAAGAGAATTAACACAAAATCAAATCCTAAAACACCATGAACTAAGGACAGTATAGTCTCAAGCAAGGTACTTAATTTTAATCTAAACCAATTTCCTCTTCTGTAAAACCATACTTTCCATACTTTTCAGGATGCCAGAGAGCAAATAAAACTCATAGTACACTTATCCTACCATCATCACACCTTAACATTTTGATATTAATATTGAAGATTAAGACAACAATGGATGCTTAAATGGTAAAATTACTAAATTTAGGCTCAAAACTCAGTATTACTAAATGATACTGAAGAATAAATCAGGAAACATCTCTCTCCCTATCCCTGGGTATTAAGGAAAAAATAAGAAAACTTTGCTGATATATATCTGGTGATAGCGTTAGAAATCTCTCCCTCCTATGTTAGTTGAATATTATTTTCAGAGTTTATATTTTACTTAAAAATTCAGTGATGTGCTGCTTTGTTGGCACATATCACTTACTTTACTTTTGTGCATTAAATAATTATTAATAATAATAATTTCTTTGTGTATGAATCAATGATCTCTAGAAATAAGAAAGGGAAAGTCTGTGCAATATATTTGCAACCATGCAGTTGAATCCTTCTTCCAGGAACTTAAAAATCACCAAAAATGTGTAATCTTAACTTAAAACCCATTGTTCTTTTTTTTTTTTTTAGTGTATGAATTTTTTTTATTGTTGGTCGTTCAAAACATTACATAGTTCTTAATATATCATATTTCACAGTTTGATTCAAGTGGGTTATGAACTCCCAATTTTACCCCGTATACAGATTGCTGTATCACATCAGTTACCCTTCCATTGATTTACATATTGCCATTCTAGTGACTGATGTATTCTGCTGTCTATCCTATTCTCTACTATCCCCCCTCCCCTCCCCTCCCCTCCCCTTTTCTCTCTCTACCCCCTCTACTGTAAATCATTTCTTCCACTTGTATTATCTTGTCTTACCCCTCCTTTCCTCTTATATGTAATTTTGTATAACCCTGCGGATCACCTTCCATTTCCATGCGATTTCCCTTCTCACTCCCTTTGCCTCCCACCTCTCATCCCTGTTTAATGCTAATCTTCTTCTCAAGCTCTTCGTCCCTACCCTGTTCTTGGTTACTCCTCTTAAATCAAAGGAGTCATTTGGCATTTGTAAAACCCATTGTTCTAAGAAAGACCCAAAGATTTATCTAACCAATTTTCAATGAGGCAAAAAAATCAACAATATATGAAAGAAATATATGCTTCATGCATTCATCTTTACTCAAAAGAGAAGATGAAAATGGGAATTTCTGTTGGACTTTACTGAGGAAGTTGAGAAAAATAAAAATAATTAAAACACACACAAAAAAACTAGTCCTAAATCTAAATCAACTGATTAAGCCTTCAAAAGGTCATCTCATTAAAAATACAGAAATGAGTTCTACTTAATAACATCTTTAATCACCAGTAAAAGGACTGGCTCTGATTAAATACATGAAAATAGTCCACTCTCTTCCTTATATGTACATTTAGCTACTCTCACTTAATGTAAAACACTTATTCCAGAAACAACATGGTATAATTTATTGAATTTAGTTTGACTTCAACACCCTCGCTCTTTCCACCATGCCATAAATAGGGATATATAGTCACTTTGGTAAATAACATTATATGTCATGTATTCCTTACTGTAACTTTAGGCAGAAATACCACCCTTGTCAGCTTAGAATACACACGAAGAGGTTAGTTAATTCCATGCCCAATGTCACAAGTGGCAGAAGCTCCTATGTTTCAATCCAGGTCAGCCTGGCTCCAAATCACTGAGATTTTGGAATTCTGAGTTCATTATCTCTTTTAAATAATATAAAAATGGTTCTCATTTTTCCATGTTTATTCTCTTTTCTGTAGTAATAATACTAAGATAATTATGACTTAGAAAACATTTTAAATCAATATAGTACTCAACCTAAAAAAAAAAAGAGAGAGAAATTCATCATAGTCAAGTTTTCTTTATGTTGAGGAAGACTCATAAAGAAAACAAATAATCAATATCAAGAAGATGTGCATATGGTATTTTAGACCAGACGGGTTTTTCTCGTTTTGAAGTATGTATGTGCTATGACTGATAAAAATAACCAAAACAGGTGTTTCAACTAGAAGTCTGTGAAACCCATACGAGCAAGTACAGACAAGAATGTGAACAGGCATAAAGTTCTCTTAAGTCACACTTACGAATGGCATGGTGATTTTAGAACTTTACTTATATCTTGTTTTATTGTATTACTGAATTAGCTAATAAGGCATATTTATTAATATCAATGTGTTTCTTTAGTCTGCTTACCATTTACTAATAGCAATAGTAAAAAATTAGTTTTAAATTATAATAATGTGCCTTACATAATTATATCAAAAAAATTTTGTATGATTATCATTAAATAGCTTTGTATTTATAAAGATTAAATAATTTTCAAATGTTTGCATTAAGAACCTACCCAAATGGTTTAATGTGACTTAAAAAATTAACATTAAAGCTTTTACATATTAGGGTTTTACAATCTAATGTTATTTCAAAAATCCTTTTTCCTTAGATCATTTAAAAAGGTATTTATTATAAAGCCAATCCCAACATAAAAATTAAGATATGCTTAGTGAAACAGGATATATTTTGTTTCAATCAACAATGAAAAATATTCACTCTAACAAAGACCTTAGTGTAAATCAAAATTAGAAATGAAATTATTTCAAAAATTTACATCTGTACTATTTCAGTCTTTATAGCTCATATAATGCTCAATGTTTAAACAATAGCATATCAAGATTGCTTTAAAGAAGTTATCACCAGGATTAATCCTCCATGAACAATAAATAGAGAGCTCTTACCTTGTGCTGTTCTATGGCATCTATCCACTGCTGTCTATGATCTGGGTCCTGAGCACGAAGATACCAGACACTATCATTTACACTAATATCAAATCGACATTCATCAAAATCATGAGGCTGTGGAGAAAACGAAGAAAATGAAAAGCAAAGCTAGCTATATTCTTAAAAGTACTATATCCTATAGCAAAAACATAAGCATCCTCATTCTGTGCTGCTGGGAGACTTGTTATTCATTAATTTTTTTCTCAAATAACTTCTTTAAAGATGTTTCAGATAACAGAAAACATGTCATAGTTACCAAGTCCAAGTTTCATTCACTATTCCTACCAATGACTTGACACATAAACCATGAACAACTATTTTAAAAACAAAATTAACATTGTTCATCAAATACTTCAAGTTAGCTTAATTAGTAGGAACACCTCCAAAAGCACAATTTTTGAAAGGGACAAAAGTAAGTTTCAGAAAGACATTTACTATCTTTTTCCTTACTCTATTATTCAAAAGTAAATTCCCATTAGGAAAAACTTTATTTTATTAAATATTATAAAATTTAACAAAACAAGATAAATTAGTTTAATACTTCTCCCATAATATCTAAAATTAAATGCTAGGCTTTTTTATGTCTTTGACAGTGACAGCCAGGAAAGTTTCCAAAGAAGAGCAAAAATAAAATGAACATTACAAGACCTATGTGAGAAAGCCAGAGGAAACTCTCTGCACCACAGTACATCCAGTGAAAATGCCAACTTTTGATTCTGTGCTTTAGACTCTTCATATGATATGTAAAATGAATGTTTTATAATCTTATTTTTCCCCAATAAATGAATTAAAATATGACATGATTACACCACATTTACCACCTCTTCTACTAGGTAGGGTGGAATCAATTTCCTTTCCTGTGAGCAATCTTATCCTTAAAGGGGAGAGAATCCTCTCTGTTCAGGATTATTGGTTGAATAAAATCTACAGAGTTGTACCTCCGGGGAATATTGTTTACTCTTTTCCTCCTTTAACAACATCAACCTTTCATTTCTTTATCAATTTATTTAGCAAAAACAATAAAACTCCACAATGTTCTTTAGCCTATGAAATAATTTCTCTTTTAAGACAAAAAAAAAAATCATGGTTCTGATTGGCTAAACACACAAATTAAACACTGCCTGAGTTACTATGTGCTGGGCCTCACAGTGCTACAGTGGAAGGAAAGTATGCTACAAAGAAGTAAAAGGGGAAAAAAAAGAAGTAAAAGAGAAAAACAAGATAATGCATACCCTACTTCAGTATGTACAAATAAGACATGTAAAATGTATGTTTTATATTCTTGTTTAACATTCATAAAGAAAATAATGGCTATAAATTTAACTGTATGCTATACATTCACATATTTGAATGATGGTGCCTAGTTACTGAGAACAATTTCTTAGAGGAAATGCAATATAATACTATATTAAGAACAAAGTAAAGAAATTAAAAATAATGAGTCTATTTTTTTATTTTAAAATTTTTTATTAATTAATTTTTTTTTGCAGTGCTGGGATCTAATCCAGGAACTCAAACACATTAGGAAAGCTCTCCACCTCAGTCTATTGTTGTAAGTTAACACAGAGGTTTTTAAACTTTCACTCCATGATCTTTCTTGTTATATTTCCATCCCCCTATTTCTCAAAATGTTTTTGTGTTGTGTTCAATATCCTCATTAAAGCTTTAGAAAAATAAAAGTTCATAATTTACTAATTTCAGTAAACACTTTTCTATATATACAAAGAACCAATTTTATCATTAATTTGCAAAATAGATACATAAAAGATATGTACCATTTATCAAAATATATAAAAAGTTTGTGAACAAAGAAGTTGTAAATTTAATAAAAGAAATAGTCTATAGGTGAAGAAAATGACAGATTCGGTCTTACCAAATGTGCAAAATTTGTGTTTAAGAGAATAAATTGAAACATGTTCAAGAGAATAAATTAAAGATGATAACAATTATGTACAGTATATAATATTTGGTAAGATAATAAATGACTAGTATAACATAAATAGATAACATAAGGTATGTTACTAGTTTAAGCATTTACCATACTATATTTCTTATTTTTTGGTGTATTTCAACTACTTATTAAAAAAAATTTTATTGTAAAAAAGATATGTCATTATTATACTACCAGTAGTTTATTGCATCAGAGGCCACACTAAGTGACCTATACCATTCAAGGTTTGTGTAAGTACACTCAAGGATATTTATACAATTAACAAAGTACCTAATTACACATTTCTCAGAAAGTGTCACATTAAGCAATATTTGGCTATAAGGAGTAGACAAGAAAGGAAAAGCAAATATCTTAAATGGTGCTTTCAAAGATGAGAATGCAACAAATTTAGCAGAAAAATATACTACAACCTGGAAGAACAGATCCAAAAAGATCAATACAAAGACATTCTGTGAATAAAATAAAGGAAATGTTAGTCATTATTTCTCAATCATTTTATATGATTCCCACAGACCCTCCCTCCTCCAAGAAATAGTATAGAATAAGATTTTGTCTGCCAGTTTTTTTTTTTAAAACCACAAACCACTGTAATATCTAAGGTTTCATTCCCCTAATAACCAAGGTGTCACTACCACTGAGAATACATATGCTACAGAAGAGAGTCATCTACAATAGGTGGGTCTCATGTTATTTCATGTCAGCATTCACTGTTAAAGATAAAAAATATTCCAAAAGGTGAAATGAATATATGGTTCTTACATCCACTATCTATCAATAACCTTATAGGAACAAAAGAAGCATAAATACACAAGTAAAAATACAAAGTTGGGCTGGGGATGTGGCTCAAGCGGTAGCGCGCTCGCCTGGCATGCGTGCAGCCCTGGTTCGATCCTCAGCACCACATACAAACAAAGATGTTGGGTTCGCTGAAAACTAAAAAATAAATATTAAAAAATTCTCTTTCTCTCTCTTTCTTAAAAAAAAATACAAAGTAAAGTAATGGAATGTAGTAATTGACTTGGTAGATTTGAGAAAGCTGAAAATTAAATATCTACAAGAGAAAAGAACACAAAAGAACCAAGTCAATTTGTATGCAATGCTGGAGAAGGGAGGGAACCTAGCCCTAAGGGTGAAGACATGGGTGAGGCTGAAAATAAAACTGATTGAGCCATTCAAAGATGCAAGTAGGCACCTGAAATTCCACATGCCCATCCCAAGCATTGATGACTGCCTACTTAAGTCTGTGCAGTAACCAGAAGCTCCACTCTCCACCCCCTTGCAATATGAAATCATTTCTACACAGCATAGGGTGGGCTCTTTAAAGAGAGTAGTGAAGGAGATAATGCAAAGCCTTCATAGTAAAAATAACTTCTTGACTCCCAGAAGCCTAGGACCCATACTTGCTCCTTCTAAACCCTTCTGTAAGAAGAATCAATCATCTATGGGCAAACTAATTAAAAAAAAAAAGAGCGGGGGATGGGGGGTTGTGAGGGGGTTGGGAGGAGTGTGGGGGTGGGTGGGCATGAGTTAATGAGATTTGAAGGTTTCATACCCAGGCACTTTATGACCATAAAAGTTTTAAACTGTGAAGAAAAATTTACCTTTCAGAACTGGAAGATGTGCTTCACCAGAACAATAGAGTAACCAAAAGGGAAAAGAAGCAAAAAGATCTAGGAAAAGAATGCAACAAAGGGATTTCTCAGGAAGACAATAAGAAAAAACACCAGCAGCAGAATAATGTAGAAAGCCCCCAAATCTAGATTAGAACAGTATGACAAGAAACATTACAAGAGATTTTTTTAGTTTGGGGGTGGGGGGTAGAATGGAAAGACTAACCATTGAATTATCTGCTGTTACTATCTTTTTTTTTCATTCATTTTAAGCATATTTTTTTCACCTCAATGAACCTAATTATAATATTTGCTTTAAAATCCTTATCATATAATTCTTAATGTGTTTCATCTTGAGCTTGATATTTGTTCAGGTATTTTCCTTTGAGATTATAGCAATTTCCTGGCTTATTATTATACTGGATAATTTGGGGCTAATATTGGACATTATAAATGTTAGACTGTGAACTCTGGGTTCTGTTATATTACTCTGAAAAAATGCTGGTTTTGTTTTGCTAGCAATTAACTTGTTTTGAATCAAACTGTCAAGTTCCATTACATGTTTAACTACTTTCAATCTGGCCATCTCACATAATTGCTGCCCTTGAGTCAGGTAGACTTGGACAAAGTTTTAAACTCAGAATTTGGGGTTACTCTTCCCTAGCTCTCCCCTTTTTTGAGGTTCCCTATCTCATTTTCCAACAGTCTTGGTTGTACCAGGTAACTTTCCCAGGTTCAGTTAGTTAGAAAAAGATGATTAGTTGGTTTTTTTTTTTTCTTCTTGTTTTTTTAGCAGCACTGGGGACTGAACTCTGTGGGGGTCAGGGGGTGCTTTACCACTGAGCTATAGCCTCAGCTCTTTTGCTTTTTCATTTTGAGACAGGGTCTTGCTAAATTGCTGAGATTAGTTTCAAACTTGTGATCCTCCTGCCTCTCAGCTTCCGAACTCACTGGATTATAGGTATGCCCAACTACATCCAATTTTGCTGCTTTTTTTCTGTTGGAGATTTGACTTTAATTCTCTCCCGTTTTCAAATATACTGCTAAAAACTAATGAAGGTCAAAACTTATAATTATCTAAGTTTAGCACCTAACTCTTACTCACAAAGTACTAAAATTTCTATGAACAAGACAGTTAAATAAATCCTATTAGATTCAGGCAACATGAATCAGTGTTCTAAATCACAATTGACAGAAACTGACTCTTGTTCACTTGAGAAATTTATTTAAAAAGTATCAGGCAGTTTTCCTTGCTAAGAAATCTGAAGAACTGAAATTAGAAAATGGAAAGGAGCCAGGAGAGATTAGGTGACAAAACCCCACCCACAGGTATCATTTATATGGATAGAGCTGCTTCCCCTTCTGGACAAATGAAGTCACTACTGGCACTGCTTCTAATAGAAAGTAGATGCTGTTGTGCCAGCACTATCAGAATAAAAACTTTTTGTTCTCTGTTTCTTTGTTCTAGAATCAAAGTAAAGTTGGAGAGGGAAATAAGGAGGGAGGGAAGAGAAGACAGCAGAACAGCAGTATAAATGGCTAATGTGCATGCTCATATGCTAAGAGGATTTTACCATATATAAGAATGGTGGGATGGGAGAGGAAGTTAAGTATCTGTCCTTCATAGGTTGTATATGGGAGACCTTCTATTCATATAGAAGGGAATTCTCAAAAGCAAGGGAATTTTAGTGAAAATTACCATTATTGTCTTTGATCAGCCTTTCTATACTATTTTGTGCTATTGAAATCTATATTCTGCAAACTGTCTTTCTCCTTTGTTAGGTTCTGCCAATATGGGGCACTAGATGGAGATCAGAAGCCAGGAAGACATAACTTTTGATTTTCTGTTTGCATACTTTTTAAAATCAGCATGTGCCCAGCAAAAATCCTTAGCCCTGACAGCAGCCATTATGTCCACTCTCCAAACTCTTTTACAACTCTATGTACTATCTTCATCTAGCTATTTCAGAGGGTCACTTTTTTTTTGGGGGGGGGGGTGTTTCAAATACTGTAATGTGTGAAATAAACATCAAATAGGAATTCCACAAATTTAATAGAAAAAATACATTAATCAGCTGAATATTAGATAAATGTCAAACTATTCTAGAAAGGGGTTGACATCATAACCACACCAGTGGTTAACTGTTCATGTTCCCAAAATTGTACACATTGGTACATGGCTTTTTAGATTTGTTTTTGCATATAAACTTTTTATGTAAGGAAGTTTACATTTGTTTTACATTTAAATTAATTATTTTTTAATTTATTGGTTCTTTTAAGTTACGCATGACAGTAGAATCCATTTTTATATAATTATACAAGCCATGAACTGTATCTTGTTCTAATTAGGATTTTTTTTGGGGGGTGGGGGTACCAGACATTGTACTCAGGGATTGTACCAGAGATTGTTTCACTGAGTTGCTTAGGGCCTCGCTAATTTGCTTGGGCTAGCTTTGAACTTGTGATCCTCCTGCCTCAGCTTCCCAAGCTGCTGGGATTACAGGTGTGTGCCACTGCGCCCAGCTAGGAACCCATTCTTATGGATGTACATGATGATGGGATTCACTATGCCACTTTTTACATACGTGAGGTAAGCTCTATAATATTTCCCTTCCAGATTACTGAAACATTAGTACCAGTCTGAGATGCAGTTGCAGAAGACATTTCCTCTATAGCTCTGCTAGTAACAGTAAAAGATTAACGACAAGTGCCCTCCTCTATCTGAGCCTCAGTTCCTCAGTACTTCTGGGTTCTAGAAGTACTCACTGGCAAGGCAGTTCTTTCAACTCAGAGGATTAAGTCTCATTTCAGGAGGCTCCTGAGAAAAAGGAAAAAGGGCTGGCTCTCAGTCTTGTCATTATAGCTTGGTTAAATAAAATGGCAATGAAATTGCCTGGTAGCACAACATACAGCTTGATCAAGCAAAAGATTTGTTCACTTAGTACTATGTCATGAAAGTTAGTTAAAAATAAATGATTCTAGACATTTGTCCAATCTTAAGAATACTGAATTTAGCCCCACTATGGTTGAGACATTCCCTCTGATGGACTACATGAGATAATCACCATTGCATAAGCTAACACCAATGAGGACAGAGATGTTTCAGAAGGCCAACTGGCTATATATTCAGAACCTACCACAGTCATGAATCTTGGGAAAGTCCCCATTATTCAGGGAATTAAAACATTGCTTTGCAAATACAGAAACTAGATCTTGTCAGTGTCCCACATAGACAGGGAGACTAAGTCTAAACAATCATGGTGTTAAGAGGTTTAGGTATCTATCAATGAACATATACTGCCAATTTAATAACTTCAGTGAGGAACACCTACCATAATTAGACATTTCAATTTTCTGGTAAATGTGTCCCTTATAAGATTCTACCCAGATAAACTAAAAAATGATATGAAAGTTTCAGCATGGATTAAAACAAGGAGAGTTAGAAGACTTTGAAATGGCCAGTAACACCAAATATAATGCAATATTTTTCTTACTTTCCTTTAAAATAATAATCTGTTCACTACTTTAATTTTAAAATATATGTATACGCTGACATATACACGCAATATAATATGGCTGGGCACAGTGGTATACAACTCTAATCTTGGTGACTCAGAAGGCTGAGGCAGGATGATTGAAGTCTGAGGGCAGACTTGGAAACTCAGAGAGACACAGTCTCAAAAAATAAAAAGTATTGGGGATGTGGCTCAAAGAGTTAAAATGCTCCTGGGTTCAACCCCAAGTCCAACCACCCCCCCCACACACACACACACAATTAGACAGATAAAAACTAAATCAATGGGCAAGGAAATAAAAGCCCTACTAGAGTATTTTTCCCCTTCAATATCATAGCCACTCTCCGCTAATGGCTCCTGAGATATTTCACAACATGGTGAGAAACAACAGTTTTACACACTCTTAAGTATGCGGTCCTTAGGGTTGGCTTTTCCTGAACTTGCCTAACATTTTTTTTTAAATTTGATATTGATATTCTGTTTAGGAACTTAACCATCAGCTGATTTTCTTTTACCAATTACCAATTTTCAATTGAGCCTTTCCTGGAATAGTTGGTGTATACCCATACACAGAACTCTTCTATTACATGTTAATTTTCTAGCCTATCAAGATCCAAGGATGGTAATCCTCATTATGTGGAATTAGGCCCCAACTTCCTTAATAAGACTCCGATAACGGAAGAATTAAAACCAAGAATCAATAAATGGGATGGACTCAACTAAAAAGTTTCTTCTCAGCAAAAGAAACAATCTGTGAGGTGAACAGACAGCCTACATCCTGGGAACAAGTTTTACCCCTCACACATCAGATAGAGCACTAATCTCTAGGGTATATAAAGAATTCAAAAAGCTAAGCACCAAAAAAAAAAAAGCAATCAACAAATGGGCCAAGGACCTAAACAGACACTTCTCAGAAGAGAATATGCAATTAACCAACAAATATATGAAAAAATGTTCACATCTCTAGCAATTAGAGAAATGCAAATCAAAACCACTCTAAGCTTTCATCTCACTCTAGTCAGAATGGCAGCTATTATGAAGACAAACAACAATAAGTATTGGCGAGGATGTGGGGAAAAAGGTACACTCATACATTGCTGGTGGGACTGCAAATTGGTGTAGCCAATATGGAAAGCAGTATGGAGATTCCTTGGAAAATTGGGAATGGGACCACCATTTGACCCAGCTATCCCTTTCCTTGGTTTATACCCCAAAGACTTAAAAACAGCATACTATAGGGACACAGCCACATCAATGTTTATAGCAGCACAATTCACAATAGCTAAACTATGGAGCCCTTCAGTGGATGAATGGGTAAAAAAAGGAGGGGGCATATATATACACAATGGAATTTTACTCAGCAATAAAATAGAATAAAATCATGATATTTGCAGGTAAATGGATGGTGTTGGAGAGGAAAATAGTAAGTGGAAGTCAGAGAATCCCCAAAAAACAAATGCCGAATGTTTTCTCTGATATAAGGAGGCTGACTCATAGTGGGGTAGGGAGGGGGAGAGCAGGGGAGGAATAGATGAATTCTAGATAGGGCAGAGGGGTGGGAGGGAAAGAGAGGGGGCAAGGGATTAGCAAGAATGGTGGAATGTGATATACATCATTATTCAAAGTACATGTATGAAGACACGAATTAGTGTTAACATACTTTATATACAACCAGAGATATGAAAAATTGTGCTGTATACGTGTAATAAGAATTGTAATGCATTCCGCTGTCATTTATTTTTTTAAAAAAATCAGTAAAAGAAAAAAAAGATCCAAGGATGGTATATGGTCTCTTGTGATCTTTGGCAGGTTATTTAAACTCCTAAGTTTCAATTCCTAATCTATTAAAGTGGGGGTAATAGTAATAATTCTTTTTCAGGATTGTCCAAAGTATTAAGTATAATACAACATTTTGTAGGTGGAAATCATTTTGAATGACATACGACACAGCAAAAGCACTCAACACTGAGTGTGTGACAGCATTACTATAATTACTTCGAAGGGAAAATACAAACAGGCTTTTTTAAAAATCAAATTCAACTTGAAATAGTAAAGCCTCTAAAATGTCTATTTAATTCCATCTACACGGATGATCTAAATGTATAACCTGAAAACACAAATATAGGAGGAAAAATGAAATGTTTTTTAGATAATCTATTAGTATAAAGTATTTAAAGTTGTCTGTATATTAAATGGTAAGTTAAATACTTCTTACTTCCAATTTTTGATATGGGGCTTCAGATAATAGTACTCCAACTCTGCTGAAATTTAAGAAGAACTTAGAAATCTTGACATTGTTTTCTTCATTGTTATTTATCATTACCCCTTATATATAGTATACATAACAAAACAATTGTTAAAAGGAAAATGAGGGTGGGGATGTGGCTCAGTGGCAAGTGCTAGCCATACATGAGTCCCTGGGTTTAATCCCCCAGCACCACCGCCCCCCCCCAAAAAAAAAGAAAGAAAGAAAAAAGAAAAATCAAATCACATTAGTCTCTGTTCAAAACCCTCAATGACTCTCCATTGCAAAGCAGTATGCCTCTTCCAACCTACCTCATGGCCTTTATATTTGCTCTTTTCTCCCCTTGGAACACTTTCCTACAAATTCCTCCATTGCTTACTTAGCCTCTTACTTCCTTAAGGTCTTTCCCCCTCCCTCTTATTTTTGTTCTTTTTTTAGTTGTACATAACAGAAGAATGTATTTTGGCAGATCATATATACATAGAGTATGATTTATTCTCTTTTGGATCCCACTCTTGTGGTTGTACATGATGTGGAGTTATCCTGGTTGTGTATTCAACTACAAGGCTAGGAAAGTTATGACTAATTAACTCTACTGTCCTTCTTCCTTAAGGTCTTGATTTAAGTGAACTCTTTCCTTTGTCATCATATCTAAAATTTCAAGCTCTACCTCTATTATCACCTCTTCACCCATATTTCCTTTCTGTGTAGTTCAGTTACAAGCAAAGGTAGTAAGTTTTTAGGTGATCAAAATGATAGCCTTTTTAGTATACCAAACCTATAAAGATTAGAATACTGAAATTTATCTATTGATCAGGGCACTTCCTTCCCTAAACAACAGTAGAGATGATGAAAATTGTTTTGTCCCTTTTTGCATGTGTAATAGCTTTCCTTGGAGGCACAACTGATTCCTTGTCCAGTGCTATTATGGAGAAACTGTACATCATATCCAAAAGACAGCCCACTCTTAATTTCTAAACATTTGAATGCTAGCTGATAAATGTCAAAGGAGTTTGCAGAGTTGGCAAATAACCATTTTGCAACCATTATAGAAAAGTCTGGGTAGGTAAGCATCATAAATGGTTGCTGAATCAAAAAGAGAAAAGTTTGATGAGAAATAGGATTTTTACATGGTCTTATAAATCTTATCACAGAGCTTACTTTCTAGTTCTAAGGATAAACAGTTAACATACAGCAGAAAATCTGGATGATCCCTTGACCCTCTGACTTGTGCCTGAAATTAAAGGCACAAGTGAGAAGCAGATACCATCCGTGTCTCTGACATAATACCCTGAGGACACTATATCACATTAGTAGTATTCTGTCAAGGATATATAATCTAAATAGAATCATAAAGCAGCAGCAAACTCTAAATGAATATTAGATAAGTGGACTGTACTTTTTTCAAAAAAATATCAATGTTATCCTAGAAAAAGAAGCTAAGGCATTGCTCCAAATGAAAAGAAACTGAAGAGACATAACAACTAAATGCAATAAACATTCTGGACTGAATTTTGTAGTAAAGGGGAAAAATATGCTGTAAAGAACACTGTTGGCTGGGAACAGTGGAGCACAACTATAATAACAGTGATGAGGGAAGAGGGCTGGGGGGTGTTGCTGAATGCTAAAGAGAACCATGGGTTACACACACACACACACACACACACACACACACACACACACACGACACTGCTGGAACTACTGATAAAAGTGGAATATAGACTGCAGGTTAGAAAAAGATATTACATAAAAATTTCTGAGGGACTGGGGTTGTGGCTCAGTGGTAGAGTCTTGCCTAGCATGTGCGAGGCCCTAGGTTTGATCCTCAGTACCACATAAAAATAAAAAAATACAATAAAGGTATTGTGTCAACTACAACTAAAAAAAATACTTATTAGAAGAATTTCTGAATTTGATAATATGATTTCCTGAGAGAATACCTTTGCCTTTGGAAATTAAAACAGTATTAAGGGGGAAAAAAGGTTTGACATATACAATGTACTCTCAAACGACCCAGGAAAAAATAGGCATGGGTACTTGTATAGAGAAAGAAAATGATGAAAAAAAAAAAATGTTGTGGTGTTAAAATATTGGTGAACAGGGGAATTATCTACATTATTCTTATACTTTTTCTATGAAATTATTTCAAAATTAAAAAATATATATATACAGAAAGACACAAGACACCAACAGTCAACCTTATTCCTTCTTTCTTCAAAACAGTTCTCTCTGAAAGCCAGCTGCTTAATTTCTCTTTATATCCCATTAATAAGGACAGCCAAAACTCATTAGACATTTGAGAAAAATCCAAGACTCACGCTAAAAAAGGGAAACAAAGGAACTTTGAGGAAAGATTCAATGATTCAAGGATCACAAAATAACTTTATACACAAACTACCATGTGATACATCATGTACATTCACATAGGTGCACAAACACATACAATTCCAGCTACCCCTCTCCCATATCTCTGGACTTTTACTTGTTGCTGCTTCTATTATCTTCTCTGAATATCTAAGAAACATCTCAATATAATCCAAACTTGTCAACCAATTTGCCTTCCCAAACCTCTTCTGTAGTCTTTCACATTTCTGTAAATGGTAACCATTTGCTTAGACCTAAATCATCTCATTCATTTTCTCATGCCCCATAAAGAATTCAGCAGTAAGTCTGAAATCCTTGTCAAAACTCAATGATACTTTTTTAATGACTGTATTGGAATAATATTTTGCATATACTGAATTTAATACAATAAAATTAATCTCCTTTTTAAAAAATGTGGCTACTAGAAAAAATTTAATTGCACATACATAATTCACATTATATTTCTATTGGACAGTGATAATCTAAAACATTCATTCATTCATCCATACAATCAAGCAACCACTACCCAAATATTTATAAGAATCAATGATTTGCCAAGCAGTATTTAAGATAGTAAGGATACAATGGTGAGAATGAACAGGCCTGGTCCCTAACTTTTGCTGAGCTTACAATAACTGAATAACTACAAAATAAATGTGAAACTTTAATTGTAATAAATCATACTTTAAAAAGGTAAATAATGTTAAGAAAGACTATAACAAAAGGATATATAATCATGTTCTCACTCATTTGTGGAAATTTAAAAGTTGTTTGTAGAAGAATGAAATAGAGTAGAGGCCAGAAAATCGGGGGGGGGGGGGCGAAAGTTAACTAAGGAAACACCCCAGAGTAATTAGTTCTGTTTCTATAGCACAATAAAGTAATTTTTAGTTAAAACAATCTACCATACACTTCAAAATGATTAGAAGAGTACAATATTCCCAACACATAAAATAATTAATGTTTTATGAGATGGAAATGAGTATTACCCAGATTTGATTACTATACAATGTAAACATGTATCAAATTACCATAAGGTACCCCATATAAAGATGTATAAAATTATGCCTCAATAAAACAGAACAAAAGCATGTAACCAAGTCAGGAAGATGAGGGAAGGCTTTCAAGGAATACTTGAGTAAAGAGAGGAAGGATGAAAGTGACTGAAAGAAGAAGAAAAGGAAGAACATTCCAGATAGCAAGAAAAGCACAATTGTAAAGATCTGTGGCAAAGTAAGGAGTAGTGTTGCTGGTGTAATACCAGCAACGTGGGAAGCTAAGGAAAGAGATTCATAAGATCAGCCTGGGCAACTTATCTGGGGATGTAGCTCAGTGGTAACGCACTTCTGTGTTCAATCCCCAGTAAAAACAGCCGGGGGGGAAAAATCTTGTGGCAGGAGAGAGTAAGCCTAGATAAAGACACTGAAAGAAATATAGCATGACTAGAGGTAAGACCATGAGAGGAGGCAGATGAGATTTAAGAGGAAGGCAATGGTCAGACAATACAAGACCTTGAAATATAGGAGAGTCTGAAGTTGAGAAGACAAATAATAAAACATTCTTTTTGTTTGTTTGTTTTTTAATCACTAGGCCAGATATCCTTTCACTTTAGAAGTTCAGATACTAACTCCTTCATCTTAAATTACTTAAAGATATCAATAATGTATGCAAACAAAACAAAATTCAAGTGCAACAAAAATGCTCTGTATAGTCCTATGCAGTCCTTTGTAATGCAAGGTTCCTAACAATTCAGAGAAAATCAGATGAAATCTTCAGACTCCTTTTCAGAGCAACGTTTTTTAAAGTATAAAACAAAACATAAAATTATAAAGGAAACCATTATATAGAACTTGTAACAAAAAAGCTTTTAATGAGATATAATATGTAGGTTTAAATTAACACATTAATATCTGGTAACCAGTAGTATTTTGAAATATCTGCAATATAAGTAATTCCATTTGACAACATTGGTAATTTTGAAAAAGTCACTAGTACTAACAATATTGCCATGATTTCTGCTATACTGATAAATGTAAAATGTAAATGTAAAATGTAAACTGTAAAATCACATTGAGAATCAGTAAAAATAA
The DNA here is from genome assembly GCF_045843805.1 of Urocitellus parryii. Taxonomy (NCBI): domain Eukaryota; kingdom Metazoa; phylum Chordata; class Mammalia; order Rodentia; family Sciuridae; genus Urocitellus; species Urocitellus parryii. Next base: position 57,239,942 of record NC_135531.1, on the reverse strand, counting down.
ACCCACTTATGGACTTCCTGAACTCAAATTGTATATCTAAGAAACATCTTTTAATCATAGATAGTAGTCTATGATTAAAAGTTCCCACAACACTTAACCAAATTATATTGTTAAATCATATGTATGTATGAATGTGACAATAAATTCCTCTATTATATATACTTATAATAAAATTAAAATATGGAGAAAAAAGTAGGTTCCCAAGGTTTGATTATAACCAGAGTACAAATTTTTAAAAATTATTTTTTAGTTGTTGACAGACCTTTATTTTATTTATTTATATATTTATATGTAGCACTGAGAATCGAACCCAGTGCCTTATACATGCTAGGCACAGGCTCCACCACTGAGCTACCACCCCAGGCCTGAAGTATGAATTTTTAAAAAATACTATTAAATTCTCAGCAAATATATTCACTATAATTCTTCTAAATTTAAAATTTTTATTTTTATCAGTTAAACATAATTTTAAATGCTTTCTCTAAAGTCTCAATATTTAAAAGATTATTTGGATGGATATAAGATCCTTGGTTCACACTTTTGACTTTTTAAAAAAATGTCTTGTTACCATCCGTTATCTTTGTAAAGTCAACTGCTAATCTAATTTCTCTGCTTTCATGATTAGTCCTTTTTGCCTGAAGGTCTTAAGGATTTTATGTTTGAAATTTAATAGTTTTAGTATATCTTTTTTGGGGAGGTGGGGGGATACCGGGGATTGAACTCAGGGGCACGTGGCCACTGAGCCACATCCCCAGCCCTATTTTGTATTTTATTTGGATACAGGATCTTACTGAGTTGTTTAGAGCCTCACTTTTGCTGAGGCTGGCTTTGAACTTGTGATCCTCCTGCCTCAGCCTCCTAAGCTGCTGGGACTATAGGCATGTGTCAGTGTTCTTGGCTAGTATGTATCTTAATTATTCTGGGTGAGTTTGTCTGCTTTTCATCACTGTGACAAAATACCTGAGGTAATCAATTTAACTGAGGAAAGGCTTATTTTGGTTCATAGTTTCAGAGGTTTCAGTCCATGTTTAGAGTCACTACTTTTGGGCCTACGGTGAGACAAAGCATCATGGTGAGGAATACGTGTTGGAGCAAAGCTGCTCATCTTATGGTAACTGGGAAACAAAAAGAGGAGGGGCCAGAATATCCATATTCCCTTCAAGGATACACCACTAATAACCCAACTTCTTTCCACTAGGCCCCACCTCCTAAAAGTTCCACCACCTCACAATAGCACCATTTCCTGAGTACCATGGTCTCATTTACTGAGATCCTGTCTCAAAAAAGCTTGGCCAAGTACCAAGCTTTTAATACATAGGCCTTTGGAGAACACTCAATATCCATACTACAGCACTGGGCTAATTTTCCCAAGTTATCTGGTGAACTTTTTAAATGTATACATCCAATTCTTTCCCTGTTCCTAGAAAGTTTTCCTGGATTACAGTTTTAAATATTGTTTCATTAAATTTTTTCTTCTAAATGAATTCAGCAAAGTGGCAGGATATAAAATCAACACGCATAAATCAAAGGCATTTCTGTATATCAGGGACAAAACTTCTGAAACGGAAATGAGGAAAAACACTCCATTCACAATATCCTCAAAAAAAAAATAAAATACTTGGGAATCAACCTAACAAAAGAGGTGAAAGATTTATACAATGAAAACTACAGAACCCTAAAGAGAGAAGTAGAAGATGATCTTAGAAGATGGAAAAATATACCCTGTTCATGGATAGGCAGAACTAACATTATCAAAATGGCGATATTACCAATAGTTCTCTATAGGTTTAATGCAATGCCAATCAAAATCCCAACGGCATTTCTTGTAGAAATAGATAAAGCAATCATGAAATTCATATGGAAAAATAAAAGAGCCAGAATAGCAAAAGCAATTCTAAGCAGGAAGTGTGAATCAGGCGGTATAGCGATACCAGATTTCAAACTATATTACAGAGCAATAGTGACAATAACAGCATGGTACTGGTACCAAAACAGGTGGGTGGACCAATGATGTAGAATAGAGGACACAGAGACTAATCCACAAAGTTACAACTATCTTATATTTGATAAAGGGGCTAAAAGCATGCAATGGAGGAAGGATAGCATCTTCAACAAATGGTGTTGGGAAAACTGGAAATCCATATGCAACAAAATGAAACTGAATCCCTTTCTCTTGCCATGCACAAAAGTTAACTCAAAATGGATCAAGGAGCTTGATATCAAATCAGAGACTCTGCGTCTGATAGAAGAAAAAGTTGGCTCCAATCTACATATTGTGGGGTTGGGCTCCAAATTCCTTAATAGGATGCCCACAGCACAAGAGTTAATAACTAGAATCAACAAATGGGACTTACTTAAACTAAAAAGTTTTTTCTCAGCAAGAGAAACAATAAGAGAGGTAAATAGGGAGCCTACATCCTGGGAACAAATTTTTACTCCTCACACTTCAGATAGAGCCCTAGTATCCAGCGTATACAAAGAACTCAAAAAATTAGACAATAAGATAACAAATAACCCAATCAACAAATGGGCCAAGGACCTGAACAGACACTTCTCAGAGGAGGACATACAATCAATCAACAAGTACATGAAAAAATGCTCACCATCTCTAGCAGTCAGAGAAATGCAAATCAAAACCACCCTAAGATACCATCTCACTCCAGTAAGATTGGCAGCCATTATGAAGTCAAACAACAACAAGTGCTGGCGAGGATGTGGAGAAAAGGGTACTCTTGTACATTGCTGGTGGGACTGCAAATTGGTGCAGCCAATTTGGAAAGCAGTTTGGAGATTCCTGGGAAAGCTGGGAATGGAACCACCATTTGACCCTGCTATTGCCCTTCTCGGACTATTCCCTGAAGACCTTAAAAGAGCATGCTACAGGGATGCTGCCACATTGATGTTCATAGCAGCACAATTCACAATAGCTAGACTGTGGAACCAACCCAGATGCCCTTCAATAGATGAATGGATAAAAAAAAATGTGGCATCTATATACAATGGAGTACTATGCAGCACTAAAAAATGACAAAATCATAGAATTTGCAGGGAAATGGATGGCACTAGAGCAGATTATGCTTAGTGAAGCTAGTCAATCCCTAAAAAACAAATACCAAATGTCTTCTTTGATATAATGAGAGCAACTATGAACAGAGCAGGGAGGAAGAGCAGGAAGAAAAGATTAACATTAAACAGAGACATGAGATGGGAGGGAAAGGGAGAGAAAAGGGAAATTGCATGGAAATAAAGGGAGACCCTCATTGCTATACAAAATTACATATAAGAGGTTGTGAGGGGAATGGGAAAATAAACAAGGAAAGAAATGAATTACAGTAGATGGGGTAGAGAGAGAAGATGGGAGGGGAGGGGAGGGGGGATAGTAGGGGATAGGAAAGGTAGAAGAATACAACAATTACTAACTGGGCATTATGTAAAATTGTGGATGTGTAACCGACGTGATTCTGCAATCTGCATTGGGGGTAAAATTGGGAGTTCATAACCCACTTCAATCTAATGTATGAAATATGATATGTCAAGAGCTTTGTAATGTTGTGAACAACCAATAAAAAAAATGGAGAATTTAAAAAAAAATTAAAAATATTAAAAAAAAGAAAAAAAATGGGGTCTTTTTTCTTGTTTGTTTGCTTTAAAACATAGAAAAATAATTGTCCTACCACCAATTAGTAAGTCAATTGGATTCTAATGCTAGTTACATGATCTGGTAAATTATTATACACAATTAAGTCTATTTTCAGATGTTGTCTGTTAACGAACGTTCTGTTCTGATTCTATGTCCGTTCTTCTATTGTTTTGTATTGAGTTAAGTCACATCATTTAAAATCAACCATCTATACACAATCAAGTATTACGCAGCACTAAAAAATAACAAAATCATAGAATTTGCAGGGAAATGGATGGCATTAGAACAGATTATGCTAAGCGAAGCTAACCAATCCTTAAAAAACAAATGCCAAATGTCTTCTTTGATATAAAGAGAGCAACTAAGAACAGAATAGGGAGGAAGAGCATGAGGAAAAGATTAACTTTGAACAGAGACGAGTGGGGGGAGAGAAAGGGAGAGAGAAGGGAAAGCATATGGAAATGGTAGGAGACCCTCAATGTTACACAAAATTACATATAAGAGGTTGTGAGGGGAAAGGGGGGGGGGACAAGGGAGAGAATTGAACAACAGAAAATGAGGTAGAGAGGGAAGATGGGAAGGGAGGGGAGGGAGATAGTAGGGGAAAGGAAAGGCAGCAGAATACAACAGTCACTAATATGGCATTATGTAAAAATTGTGAATGAGTAACTGATGTGATTCTGCAATTTGTATTTGGGGTAAAAATGGGAGTTCATAACTCACTTGAATCAAATGTATGAAAGATGATATGTCATGAGCTTTGTAATGTTTTGAACAACCAAAAAAAATTAAAAAAAATTTCTTCTTCTTCAGTTATGCCAATAATATGAATATTATTCTTTCTTTACCTATCTTCCATTTCCACTAATTTTTTTGATTTTTTTTTACCTTACTTTCATTCTCTTAGTTGTTTACATCTTACTTCATTTCAATCTATTCTTCCTTCAATATCTGGTATTTTCTCTTCTTCATTTAATATAGATTTTTTTAAAAATATTTTTTAGTTTTCGGCAGACACAACATCTTTGTTTGTATATGGTGCTGAGGATCGAACCCGGGTCGCACGCATGCCAGGCAAGCGCACTACCGCTTGAGCCACATCCCCAGCCCCTTAGTATAGATTTTTTATTGTTATTTTCTTTCATTTTTTTCTTGAACAAATGCTTTTCATTTTCTCATGTTCTTTGGTAAGTTTATGTTCTTAATTTTGAATTTCTGATTCAAACTCATTTTTCATAACCTCAGTGGAAGTCTAATCCTATTTGAAGTACACACTAAGAGTTCTTTTGCTTCACAGTTATTTTTAGAGGAGAAGGGTAGAAGAATTTTCCTAAGTTGATGAAATTTTTCCCCCTGATTTTATATACAACTTCTTTATAAATTTTACTTTTCCTTTTATTATGTTTTTGTGGTTCGGGGCATTTTACAGAACTGTAGTTCAATAACACCCTTTTCTGTCATCTGCTGAAGTATAGATGTTGAAAGCAGAATTTTGTTTTGGTAGCAAGGAGAACGTTGGGAGACTTTTGAGTTTTTTTTTTTTTTTTAAAGGTCCTTGTATTTTTTCCTTTACCATCTATGTCCAAAGGACTCCTAATCTTTCTTTTCTCTCTCCCAGGCGCTATATATTTAGAAGATTGTCTCTCCAATTACATTTACTCCCTTATCAGCCTCTATCCCTTAAGTGGCTACCTAGCCCTTAAAAGGGGCTCATATTACAGGGTATGGTGGTACATGCCTATGGTCCTAGCTACTTAGGAGGTCAAGGCAGGAGGATCACTAGTTCAAGGCCAGCCTGGGCAACTTAGTGAGATCCTGTCTCAAAATAAAAATTTTAAAAAGGACTGAGGATGTACCTTAGAGGTAGGGCCCTTGCCTAGCAGTTTGATGCCCAGGGTTTAATCCTCAGCACTGCCACCAAAACAAACAAACAAAAAAAAAACAAAACCAAACAACAATGACAACAAAAAACTCATACTCTGAATCACTTTCCTTTAGGTCCTTCTGATTTACTCAGTTACTTTTTTGTTTGTTTGTTTTCAGATTAGGGACAGACAATAGACATTCTTTGTGGTAGATCTTCCAACTCTCCTTTCATTAGCAGTCCTTTTTAGTGACATATCTTGGTTTAATTATGCTCATGACAAGGCCTTGTAGCATGGGGTGGATGAATTTATAAGATTTGTTACCTTTTTTTTTCACATGTAATCTTTTTGTAGTTTTGGTATTATTTGCCTACAACGATTGGTAAAGGTGTCATTTTGACCAGAATTTTTACATATGAAGTTATTTTCTATTATTTCAGGAGAGAATTTTTTAGGAGGCTATTTGTCACTATTTTTAGCTATTATTGTCTTTTCCTACCTGGAAGTTTAAGGAATTAAATGGTTCTTCAAGGTTTAATATGAAAAAACAACAGTATTTCCACCCCACCTTCACTTTCCTCTTCCCAGAAATAATCAGTTTCATCTTGTACCTGATAACTTGTAAAATACTTAGCACAATTCTTAATATATAATAGTTGCTCAGTCCTTTTTTGCTTTGTAAAAAAAAATATATAATGACAAAAAAGTTGAGGAGGGTCCTTATAGTGGTTCACTGAAACGTTGTGACTTAGTTTGGGCCCAGGAGGAGAAATAAGTTTTTTGACAGGGAAGAGAAAAAAGGCATTCCAGAAAATGGGGAAATGAATGGGCAAAATTAGCAAAGAATAGCAAGGTACCAATCAGACAGCCAGGTTGACAAGCAAATGTTCATCTCTTCTTCTCATAACTCTTCCCATTTCTATGACAATTTTTCCTAAGTTTGACGTTTTATATTCATTGTCTATTCAGACTGTCAGAACTAAATGCCTTTATGTATAAAGACTAGATTGATTTAGATGTCAGAGCAACTATCAAAGTCTAGAGAGTAAGCAGTTAAGAAAATGAGATGGTTTAAACCATTAGTCATGTCCATTCTTTATCTCAGCACAATTAATTTTCCTGCTTTAGGAAAGTGGTTCTCAAATTTCAGTACACACCATAATTACCTGAACAGTTTGTTGAAGACAGGATCTGGACTCACACCCAGAGTTTCTAAATGCATTAAATCTGTGACAGGGACTGAGAATTTGTATTCCTTACCAACTTCACAGCTTACACTGATGCTAATGCCCTAGAAACTTCACTTTGAGGACAATGACCTCTGAACACATTTTCTTTTTTAATTTAATACTGCCTTGTTTTGATGAAGCCTATCCCCCAAAAGCTACCTGAAGAAAGATGCTTACGGATATATTTTAATTTTTTATGGAAAATTTCAAACATAATCGAAATTCAAGAACACCATAATAAACCTATTACCACTATTCAGCTTTTACAATTATTAACTGATGGTCATTCTTGTTTCATCTATATATCCAACAATTTTCATCCTCCTAAGTGGATCACTTTGAAGCAACTTTAAGGCATATTATTTAATTTCTAGATAGCTGAGTATGTATCTCTAAAATGAGATATTTTCAAAAACCACAAAAGGTAAACTTTTGGGATCATATTTTAAATGTTTTTATTCTATCCTGATACTTGCTTAGTGGTTTGGCTGGGTACAGATTCAGCACTAAAAGTAACTTTTCTTCAAAGAATGAAGGCACAGTTTATTGTGTTTTAACTTCCAGAGTTGTTCTTGAGAAATCTATGGTCATTTGGAATTCTTGTCCTTTGTTGTGATTTGCAAATCCTTACCCCTACCCCATTTGGAAGCATGGTTATCTTTCTTCCTAAGTCTGATTTCCCACAATCTGGCTTTAATGTAAGTCTTTTTTTCATCTATAATGCTGGGATTTCATTAGCCCTTTCAATGTAAAAACTTATGTCCTTTATTTTTGAAAGTTTCTAAACAGATCTCAGTTTCTCAGATTAATTAACTCATTTAGCATTTGTCCATCTGCTTTCAGCTTCTACAATGTTGTCTTTTGTTGTATCCTCTCCTGTAGTCTCTGTCTTTGGGGGTTTAAAACTTTTTAACCCCTCAACTATTATTTTCATGGGGTAAGAGAGAAAAAAGATGCATCTTTACCTGGGTGAATTTCCTAATGTCTTTAAAGCTAAATGAAAAACTTTAAAACAGCACTGCTTTATGAAATTGCGTCAATGTGTAAGTTTGCAGGACTCTCTACCCAAACTTCTCTCTTATCCTTAAGACATTATCACTTTAGAGATGACTTTATTTCTGGATGAGGTAGCTGGTCATGGCTTCTTAAGTTCTTGATTCATTATGATCAATTTATAAGGAATCTATTTTTTTTTTCAAATGATGATTCCTCATTAGTGGGAAAGAATATTTTTAAAAGAAATAGTTGTTGGATAAATGTGTATTCTCTAACTTGGAGACCAAGAAAATATCTTAGCTTTCTTTATAAGTCATGGTTTTCTTTCTTCAATGTAGAAATGACAAAGGTCAAGTCTACATAGCACTTACTCCAAGGAAAAAGCTCAATGATAATGCCAGTTTCTTTGGTAAATTCAATAAATGATGAGTTATCAGCAGGTAACTTTACAGCTTTGTCACTTTAATGAAACAAAAGAAGACAGGTGAGGTGGCACATGTATGTAATCCATGTGTACTCCCAGCTACTCAGGAGACTGAGGCAGGAGGATTGCCAAATTTGTGGCTAGCCTGGGCAACCCAGTGAAATCCTGTCTCAAAATAAAAATAAAAGGCACTAGGGATTTAATGCAGTGGTAGAATGCCCCTAAATGCCATCCTTACTACCCCCCCCCCAAAAAGACTACATAGAAAGCATATAAAGATATATTTTTACATATAAATAATATATTATACAATACATTATATAATAGTATATATTTATATATATTTAACATTGTGAAACAGAACTACTTGGTGGAAGAAAATCTAAAGAAAATGTATGATATCTTTTCAAACACTACATGCCACATATCCTGGCTCTAATGAGTCAACTCCATCTTTGACCTCCCTTTGATAAAGCCAGCTTCTTCTATCCTTTAAAAAAAAAAAAAACAGGTTTTATTTTCAATACAAATATTTCACAAAATAAAGAAATTCTGAGTCTACTATGTGCCAAGAATTGTACAAAGCAAAATGTTATTTCTTTTAATCACATATTCATTCCATACTTGGATTTTATCTCCCATTTTAATCAATTACAGAAGCTGAAGCTCACAGAAATTTAGTAATTTGTCTTAAGTTACCTTTTGGCCATTAAAAAATATAGTCAAGATCTGCACCCAGGTTGGACTTCACAGCCCATGCATAATATTTCAAGTACTTTATAAATTAATATAAAATGCTAAATTGAAAAAATAGTAACAACTGATGTTTGTGAAGCTTAAAAGACCTTTAGAAAAACAATAAGCTTCTTGCTAAGTAATTCAAGTAGGCAAATCTTGAAGATAAAATGTATCCCTCTTTTTAAGAAAACTAGAATGCTAAAACACAGGTATTTAACAGATTACAGAGATTTAACAGAAGGCATTAACAGTAAGCCTCAAATTTTAAAAAGCTGCTTTATACCATATTCATGCAAGTTCTACACAAAATAAAATGCAATGTATATGCAATTTTCCTATCCTCATGGCATGTAATAAAATAATACCAGATGGGAACTGAAGACTTGGGTTCTAGTCTTAATTGATAATTTGTGTTATGGGTTGGGTTGAACTATGTCCCTTCAAATTCATATGTTCTAGTCCCAATATCTAGTACTGCAGAATGTGACTTTATTTGGAAATAGAATCATGCAGATATAATCTGGATGAGGTCACACTGGAATAGGGTAGGCCCTTAATCTGACTTTTGTCTTTTACAAGAAGGGGATATCTGGATACAGATACACACAAAGGGAGAATGACCCTGAGGATGTGAGCACAAAAATAGCAGAGAATGGAGTGATACATATGCAAGCCAAGGAATCCTAAAGATTGCCAGAAAACCACCAGAGACAGGAATGAAACAGGTTCTCCCTCCCAGCCAACAAATGCTCACACTGTGATCAGGACTTTTGGCATCCAGAAGTGTGAAGCAATAAGTTTCTGTTGTTTAAGCCCACCTAGCATGTTATGGTGGTCCTAGAAAACAAATTCATTTTGTAATTGTAATTTTCCAATAAGTTATTTCAACATTCTGTATTCCACATTTCAATAGGTATCCTTTTTTTATTCTAAGACCTCTTTCCAAATACTTTAAATATTTTCTACATTCATGGTATTTGAGTTCTATTATTTGAATTAAAGTCAGGTTATCAAAAGAAGGAAGACATTATTTCCAAATGGGAGAGTTGATATTACTAGTCTCTTAAGGCATAAATCTTACTAGAGTTAAGATTCTAATTTCCTTAAAAATTCACTGGCAAGGAACCAGGCACTAGTAGTCCCAGGTATATGAGAAGCTGAGGTGGGAGCACCATTTAAGACCAGAAGTTCAAGACCATCCTGGGCAACATAGTGAGATCCCATGTCAAAAATAAATAAATAAAATAAAACCAAAATTTATTGGCAAATGTTCCTCAAATGAGAATTAATTTTTATCTAGTAGTTTTACTTTTGCATATATCTTCCTCTCTTTCTTTAGTTATCACTAAGGCAGTTCAATATAGCAAAATTACACACTTGATAGAAGGCCTATTTCTCAAATTTTTCATTCATCTAGAGTTCCTTGTATAATGACTACTTATGGTACTAATCATCTTTGGTGATATCTATTTTGCTGATCATTTCTATAGCATCATTTCTGAAAATTCTATATTAAAAAAGTTTATATCTAATTATTCTTTGTGTGGCACTTCTAAAATCTGTTTATTTTATATAGTTCTCTTCAATTTTGAATATTCCTTTCCCTTGCTTTTACATCTCCATTGATCTCTTATAATTTTGTCAGGATCTTTCAACTTCCTCTTGCAATCACTGTTTAAGAGTTATTCGGCTTGATGGGGGAAGTTATTTGGCTTTAATGTTTTGTTTTAATCTATTTTTACTATCTCTCAGGTTTCCTTCTGAAAATAATAAAACGTGAAATGTCACATTTCCCTATAACTCAAACTATAATAAGAATAATATAAATTCCACTCATTTGATAATTTTAAAAGGTCTACAAGATTATTAGTTGTATGAAGTCAGATGTCTAAAATAAGAACTGGGACTACAGAACTTGGGTAAGCCAATACTAAAGACACTACTGTTTCCATTACACCAAAACTCTACACTTACTCCAAAAGACATCTAATTTCAGTAAATGCAAATAAATAAATTCTTATATCTTCACAAATAGAAAATTAGTAGTTTAAGGAAGTGCCTGATGAAATATTAGCAATGTAATTTTAAAGGAAGAAGGCATATGAAAACTAAATAAACAGAAGAAATTAAGAAAAACCTACAATACACATTTTATGTGATGAAAGTGACATTTCAAATGGGGGATTGTGAATTATTCGATTAATGGTATTAGGATACAGGGTTAGTCATTTGAAAAAGAAAAGCTACAATTTGCACATTCCTCAAACTAAAATAACTTCAATAGAAATTAAAATTCATATGTAAACTCTAGATGAAAGTGTAGCTACATTTATACAGAGATACAATCTTTGAGGAGAAAAACCTATGTGAACATAACCAGATATAGGAAAAGGTTAATAAAAATTTTTAGGAGGCCTTAAAAAAAAAAACTAAACAAACTATAAAACAAGCAGAGGAGAATCAGATAAATGACAACAGAGGGAAAAAAAATCCGCAATAAATACGATAAATATCATAGGGGCTTCTACAAATTAATAGGGAAAAAGAACAAACAGAAAAAAAGAGGAACAAGCAACTGGAAGTAGAAAAAATATAAACAGGCTATAAACATATGTGAAATTTTTCAAGTTCATTAGTAAAATATGCAATTTAAAATAATAAGACACCATTTTGAACTAACAGTTTGACAAAGTCAACTTTCTTAATACTTGAGGGAATGGGGAAACACATGTACTCATACACTACTGGTAGGAGCCAAAAGTGCTATACTTTTGACAGAACACTTGACAATAACTAAAATTTTGAAGTGTATGTTTGATCCAATCATGTTTATAGTAAAAAAAAGAGAGAGCATCTCAAAGTCAATGTCAAATAGGGAAGAGGCAAATAAGTAAGATAAAAGGCATCCACAAAATTCAACAGAATGTAGTAGTTACACCTAAGTGTACTGGAAGAAAACAAAGGCAGAAAAAAAAATGAAGGCTATAAACAAATAAATGTTGTTGGGCTGGGATTGTGGCTCAGCGGTAGAGTGCTGGCCTAGCATATGCAGGGTACCCTGGGTTTGATCCTCAGCACCACATAAAAATAAAATGAAGATATTGTGTCCAACTACAACTAAAAAAAAAAAACAAATAAATGTTGCATAGGCACATAAATGTTCAGGAAGAATGATAAGAAATTCACCTTCGGTTGTTTCTTGAGTACAAAAACAACTAAGTACTAAGGAAGATAAGTGTTTACTTTTTAACTTTTATCATATAACAGTCAAAATAAATACTGCTCCTTTGTATTCAAAATATTTCTTTAAAACTGTCTCTAGAATGAGTAGAATTTGTTTCCTTATTAACAATTTCAAACAATACCTGTTTATCCAACTTGACTGACATTCACCCAAACCTTTGTTTTAAAATTGAACATACAATTGGAGCAGAATGTAATAAAAACAGAAAAATACAGTAAGATTTTCCCTAAATACATAATAATATATAAATCAGATTTAGACAGTAACAAATGTAGAGTATACCTTTTTCTTTTATGAGCAATAGAAATTTTATCAAAAGAAAATGTGACTTTGAATGGGTCAATAAAACAAGTATTTTTATTTTAGCATACTCATTTTTAGATTTTAACTATAACAGCTCCCTTAACTCATCTCCATTTAACTGTCCTGTCTTAGTCAACACTGTTGTTTTTGCTCTTTATTAAATATGTCCATGGCATGCTGACCACCTAAACTAATAAGATATATCTATTATAATAAGGCACTTCTGATGCCAGTAGGTAAATTATATGGTTAAAAAGTCAATTGTTCATTCCTGAATCTGTTTTTGCCAGTAAACTTGGTATAGTCCTTATGAGACATGAATTAAGAGTATAAAAAGAAAGGGCTGTTTCTATGTAAACTAAGTTGAAAAAGTTGTTAAATTAAAGGTGACATAACCGCAAATAAGGAAAATCATAAAAATCCCCAAAGAGCTTATACTTAGGGCCTTTAAAAAGTATCTTTAAACTTTTGTTCCATTTTAGAGAGATCAAAGCTGAAAACTGCAGATCATGCATATGGATACAGTAAACACAGGAACAACTTCTCTCAACTCCATAACAAGATGGCAAATGACTATATATAATTTAAGTTAAAAAATTTAAATAAGATTGTATATATTTTTATGATTTCCCTGATTTCATTTTTTAAATAAATTACAAAGTAACTGTCCCTGTCTCATCAGTTGGTAAAAACTACATGTCTATACAAAATAACAGTATGTAGTAATAAATATTCAAAAATAACTTTATGGGAAAAAGTATTAGAATGCAATATGCTCCACAAGGGCAAGGATCTTTATTTTCTTAAGAGATGTATACCAAGTACCTAGATTAGCTACTGGTATATAGAAGACACTTAACGAATACCTAAAGAACAGAACTTACCGTGATCACAGCCTTGCTAAGACAGATGGATCCCCTGCATCCATATTCAGTTTCATCCTCAGATTTGTAGTAACTCAGAGTATTGTTTTTCAAAACTACCCAACGATCCTGCCACCCATGAATGTAGTTTGTCCACTGGGGTGGTTGGGGAAAGAAAGGAGACAGGGAAGAAAAAAGTCAGTATTTTAGAAATCCAAACTTTTTGAAAAAGCAATTTAATTTTAAAATCAAAATGTGAAAAGTCTTAACTCAACAAGCATGATTTTGAAAAGTAGAGATTTTATAGACTGTCTAATGATTTTCAGTAGTTTTTATAACATTTTAAATACATAAGAAATACAATATAGCATTTTTAATAACCTCGAAACTTTGAAGAAAATCAAAGCAGGAATTTGGCTAAGAATTCTGCTTCATAGTCCCTGGCTCCTGCCACCTGTGTGACATTTAAATTGTTCTGTCATAATTAGTATACTCAATAAAAAATAAATAAGTTCAGTTAGTCTCTCTCCTATATCAAGTATTGCATAGTCTTCCAAATCAACAGTAGTATGGTGCCAATCATTGCCAAAATTCTATTTTTGTTGTAAATTATTTTCATATGAAAATTTATGATGGTCCTAACTATATCAAAACTAAATACTAAATCATTAATCTTTAGTAAGTATACAACAACTTTAATTTTTCCCCTACAGAACTCAATACTACATATTGAAATGATTAATTCACTTTTCAAGTTTCCTTGAGGATGTATTTTTTTTAAACCCAGAAGTAAAAATACAAACATAAAATTGGATGTCACAAACATACTAGGATTATCGTTCTCTAATACTGTACTTAAAAAGTGACTTCTGTGTTACTAAAGTCTTGATGTATAGTGAAGATTACAACCAATAAACTGGCAAAGGTAGAAATATAACCTCTATGAGAATATTAATTTCACATTTTTATTTATTCTCTAAGGATTTAAGTATAAACAATCCCCAAACTATCTGCTAATTCCAAAAACTAATTCAAAATGGATTGTTAAAAATGTAATAAACTGGCTCAAGCTTTTTAACCATTGAAAAACCTTTGTTTTCCTATTCCCTAATTCAGCATGTTGAGATTGGCTCAACTCTTAAATCTTCTAAGCTCCATTATTCTAACCTCTCACTGAGAACTCACCCATACTCTTTTTCTATGGGCTCCCTAATTGCTATTTTCTTATTTCTGCTTGTGACTTACTACCATTAGTTACGAACTTGATTAAGCAAAACTGAACTTACCTCCTCCCTATAAAGTGTATTTCCTTCTTATGTTCCTACTATCTTGACTGCTTTTCTACTTCTACAGTTGTACAGACTCAAAACTGGATCAAGATTAGTATATAACATGAAGAAAATGGTGGATATAGGATTAAACAGACTCACCTACTTTACTACATGTGTAAATAGAGTTCTAACACATCTACTTGACTTTTGTAAGCTTGTTTCTTTGCCTGTTTATCACTGAATAACATAATGAAAATGCCTAGCATAGTCAAAGAAGATACTCAATACGACTGATCTGTCTCACTCCTTACAGAGCTCACCAACAAATCCTATCAATCTTTCCTTCATATTTAAACCTTTAAATTTTCCTCCTCTTTCCAATTTTCCTATCAAATTACCAAGTTCCTGGATTACTGAGAAAGGCTTAATAATCTGACCTCTTCTATTATCTTCTGCTTTTCATAACTTACCATAATCTTATTTACTTATTAAGCATATTTGTTTACTTTTCTTATATAGTCATCTTATTAAGAATGCAGCTCCAAAACTCACATGAACAACTTCCATTGCATAATATACAGACAAATTAGATCTTGTTTCCCATTACTACCCATCATGAGGCTAGTTACTATGTGACTGTGGTCAAGTTATGTACTTACCCTCTCATGTGTTGGTTTCTCTGTCAGTTCTATCTCAGAGTAAAGATTAAGCAAGAATAGACTAAGAACAGTGCCAGGCATGTACTATTTTCTCAGTTTGAGGCAGAGTTATGCATAGCTAATGAAGCTTAACCTTCAATGTCTCTCACAGGTCAGATCCTATCCAAAGTGACAGATGAGGCCCCAGCAATTGTGTCTCTATAATTTTGTATTTTTAGAGGAACCAACAGATTATATAAGGTTTAGGACTATTTAGTTAGTAGATGTTAGCTGCTTTTATTACACCTGGAAGGCAGGTTTCTGCTTTGTTCTCATAATGTTTATTTCCTCCCTTTCCCTTTTTATACAGACAAGATAATATGCTAGACCTGCAGAATAATTAGGAATCCTGTCACCAACAGTCTAGCAAGCATAAATTCAGAAGAAAATATATTTAGTGTAAGAAATCAGTAGCCAGGCATGAGGTACACACCTGTAAATCCAGCAACTGAAATAGAAAAATTCCAGGCTGAATCAGGAGGATCACAAATTCAGTAAATTCAGGAAAACCTAGGCAGTTTGGCAAGACCCTATCTCAAATTAAAAAGTAAAAAGGGCCGTGGATGTGGCAGAGTGTTCTTGGGTTCAATCACTAGTACTAGGTGAGTTGGGTGTCAAAATCAAGTTTCAGTCAAAATGCTATGGGAGCTGGCCCAGGTGGTGCATGCCTATAATCTCAGTGACTTGGGAAAGTGAAGCAGGAGGATGGAAAGTTGGAGACCAGTCTCAGCATCTTAACAAGACCCCGTTCTCAAAATAAAAAATAAAAGAGACCGGAAATGTAGCTCAGTGGTAAAGTACCCCTAGGTTCCATCCCACCTCCCCTTCCCAGATTGCTATGGGATTTGAAGGAAAGGAGATCTTAAATAAATAATTGGTGAAGTAAGAAAAAGCTTTATGGAAAGGACAATATTTGAGATGGACTCAAAAGAACTGCAGCCAAGAGGTATGTGGAGAAGTAAGAAAAACCATAAAGGATGAAGGAAACTCAGAACAGTTTGATATAATTTATTTTATCCAGGCTTAGTTGCTTTTAAGTCCTACAAAAGCAAAAGTCTTTTCCCAACCATGATCCACCCTGGTATTTGTAATTACCACACAGAATTATTGTGTTTCCATTATTTCAGGAACTTAACTCTCTTGAGAAGTGATTTTAAAAGAATGTATGCTTTGTGGATATTTCACGTATTTCAGATTATCATATAGAAGAAAAAAATTGGACTGGCATATTTTTAATATAAATTATACACACACATCCATTCCAGATCCACTCCATAACAGGGGAGGAAAAAAAACTAGTTTTTAAAAACTAGTTAAAAAACCTATTTATACTCTCAATTCAAAGAAGAGATACCAAGATCTAACTCTTGTTTAAATTATCAGGTAAGCACAAAGGATTTGAAATATATAACATGTACTTTAAACTTACAATCTTGATGGTGCTCAGTGGAGTGCTTGCCTAGTTACCATGTGCAAAGCTCTAGAATTGCCAAACAAAACATCAAAAATTAAAAACTTAAGAGAAAACAAGCCTGGCGTGGTGGCTCAGACCTGAAATCCCAGTGACTCAGGAGGCTGAGACAGGAGGATCACAAGTTCAAAGCCTGCTTCAGCAAAAGCAAGGTGGCTAAGCAACTCAGTCAGACCCTGTCTCTAAATAAAATACAAAATAGGGCTGGGGATGTGGTTTAATGCCCCCAAGTTCAATCCTGGTAACCAAAAAAAAAACCCCAAAAAACAAAAAACAAAAAACTTACAGAAAAATTTACATATAACCATAAATTGTTAAATTTCAGGGAAATTTCCTTCTTAGCTGTTAACAAGAATAATACCAATAACTTTATTCCTGTTGATTCTATATATGCAGCCACAAACTTGAAGTTATTTCCTTTCTGCAGTAGTCAAATAGTGTATTTCTACACACTTAAAACACCAAAGAGATAGTCTTCCATTTTTTGATCTACAGTATACCTACTACCTTATCATGCATACAGTGAATACTTAGAGCACATGACTTTTTTCCATCAGCCACTCTGCTCCCCAAACTTTCCACAAGTGATTATCAATAGGTCAAAAGTACAGCATGAAAAAAAAAAGTACAGTGTGTTTTATAAAGCACTTAATATCACAATACTAATGTGGCAGTTCACTTCTCATATAAGTGAAAAGTGATGAAACTGAGAATTGCTAAGAAGCAAAGAACTCATTTCATAACTACCTTCATATGACAATGTATACATATTGCGCAGTGTGTTCAATACAGATGACTAAATTATAGGATTTTTTTAATTTGAAGAAACCCTGGAGATCTTCACTTTATTGAAAACATCCCAATGAAATTCCAAGAGTAATCCCAGTATCAACTGACACGCCATAATTTTTCTGCTATACAAATAAAAGCTAACACTTGTAAGCTGTACATCTGACAAACTCATGCCTTTCCTAGGTCTTTATTATTAGCCTTCTAAAGACATTATAAAGGCCTAATATGAAACAATTCCACAAATGATGTCCAAATGATTCGAATATAAATACTGGAAGCAGAGTGATTTCTTAATAGCCAAGGTTGCACATGACATGGTATCTTATGACCAGCTTGTTGAAGGACTGGCCCCAGCTCCCAGTCTCCAAGTTAACTCTAGCTCCAGCCTTTTCTAAAAGTTTAACAGAAAGGGAAGTCAAAAAGACTATGCAAGTACCTATAACAAAAACTTAAAAAGAAAAAAGTACTATCAAAAGATCACCCACCTTCAGCCTTATATAAGTGACTATTTCCCTTGCTAAAATCTTGAAAAGGAACTTTTCAAAATACATAAAAACTAAGATATCTTTTCCTTACCCTGGAAACATTACTGCAAAAAATATTTTATTATTAAGTAATGTTCTTCCTGGACTAAAAATCGGTCTCTGACAAGTTCCAAATAATATTTCTTATACTCATCACATGCTAATTCAATAGCTCTTTTCTGAACTAGAGTAAGGGGTAAAGGGGAAAGTATAAAAGTGCTCCACAATCACCTCTCTCCTTGCATTTAAGATTACTACCACCTAATAGTTTACCATCTTAGATTTCAGGACTATAAAAGGAGTCAATTGGGCTTGTCAAAAGCCATGTCAACGAGCCCCCAACCCTATTCGGCCGTGCACCCCCAGACTAATCTCCTTTGAAAGGTCCGATGTGAACCGCCCCCACGCCCACTAGTACGGACGCCACCGTTGCCCAACCCAGATTCCTAAACCCCGGACAGCTGCCGCCCCGGGTCCCGAGTCACGGTACACATCTCGCTTCCTAAACTAGATCCCAGCTTAATATATGCTTTTTCTGGTCCTCGGCAGCTACTGACAAGCCCCTGGACAGACGAAGAAGCCCTCTCTCCACACTCCACCCTTAGCCCAGGCACTCCTGCGGCACTACACAGCCCCACACCCGGCACATTCTGCAGCCCCCGCCCCGGGACGGTCCATGGTGTCTCCTGCCCAGCCCCACCCCACACACTCAGAGGCTCGGCTCTCCTAGCCTCGCAGCAGGTGAGTCTGGGCAGCTGGCCCTAGAACCCGCGAGTTGCTCACCTTGCTGAGAACCCCGCAGCGCTCCACAGGCGGCCCGGACTCCGTCTCCGGGTCCTCCTCCGATCCCGAAGAGTTCCAGCTCTGGTTATCCGACATGGAGGCGCGACAGCCAAGCAGGAGACCGGCCCCCGCTCCGTGAGCTGCGCCGGAGGAGGCGCCCAGTCCCGGGGTTGAAGGGTCGGGGGATGCCGAAGCGAAGAGTGCGGGTGGGGAAAGGAGATGGGACGAAGTCCACCAGCCTCCACGACGCCGTAGCCGCCGCGCCTGACACCGAGCGGACCGGGGAAGGAGGACGAGCGGCGAAGGAAGCCTGCCCTTCCAGCCGTCAGCCGCCGCCGCCACCGTTGCTGTGACCCCTGCGCTGCGCCGGGCGCCGCTACCCGAACTCGTCCCTCTTGATGCCAACCTCAGTCAGGGAAGGAAAAAGGGAGGAAGAAGGGAAGAGAAAAATCCAGCTGCAGAGACCCGGGCCCCCTCACACCTCCGCTACCGCCGCCATCTTCCTGCCTGGCCCACTATTTACCCTCCCCTCCCCTCACCACTCCCCTCCCCTCCGTCCTCCCATTCTCCCCCTATTGCCCGCCCCGTACCCCTCCCGACGTCTGACGCCACACGCCAAGGGCTTGAGATTCCCCTCACCGAAGCGTCCTACCTCCGGCCTTCGCGGGTGACTATGGGTAGAAAGGTAGGAGGGGCAGAGAGTGGAGAGGGCGGAATAGGGTCACCGCCGAGCTGCATTCTGGGAAGGGTGCTGCTTGTACTGTGGCGCAGCCTCCTGGGAGTTGTAGTCACGATCCTAGTCAAGTGGTGAGTGTCCTGCGCCGGGAAGGCTTGTCGCCTTGGGAACCTTCAAAAGGCAGATGCGCTTCGTTTGACAGTAGCGTGGCTGACCCCCTGACCTCGCTTCTCTGTCCCTACCTAACGTGTTTATGACGAACCCTGCGGTCTTGCGGGTCAGGAGGTGAGATAACTCTCCGGTAAGGATGTCGGGGTTACCTTCTATGGCGGCTTAGGGACAAGCCCAGGAACCTACTGAGGCTTGCCTGGGCAGGAATGTACAGGACGCTTCCGCCTTCTAGCATGGGCTAGCAGGGCGGGATTTGTGACCTCTCTAGTGACAGGGATTCCTCTCCACATCCACTCAGCTCACTTCCCCGCCGCGTCTAAAGAAAACAACCATCACTATTAAAATCTCGATCTTCGATCTTGCCCTTTGTAAGTTAGACGTTTCCCGCCTTTAAAAGAAGAATTTCTTCATTCCCTCTCACAAATAATTGTGAGGTTTCTTTGCACGGTTAGATTTCTAGAATTTTATATTGTAGGAAGTAATTTTGAGATTGTCAGAGAATAAATGACATTGGAAGAATTTTTAAGTAAAATTAAAACTTCAAGCAATAGTCTGGAGTTTGCTCTTAATTGAAAATGATTATCTTTCTGAGACCTATATGAACCATCTGTACTTATTTCCGCTCCCTGAAAGGTAGGTAAGGTTGTAGTAGAAATTTTCTAGTATAAGAAAGACCAAAGTGGTATTGTTTTATTGAATAATAAGGGATTAGGCAATAGAGGAGTATGTTTTTAATGCTGGAATTGGTGATAAGAGAAATTGAAGATCTAACATCATAAGTTAACTTTTACTGTGAGATCTTTAACTTCATAGCTACAGTTCTTTCCTCTATCATATTGATTTCCACATAATTGCCAATAAAAAAAATTCTTATTAAACTATGGGTTTTAATTTTCTCTCCACAGTGGATGGGAAGATAAGGGTAAATTTTGAGTTTAAGGGAAAAGACCCAGTGGCTGAAAATGCCTCTTGTAGTAGTGGAGACAAGACAACTTCACTGGGATCTTCAGGAAAAAAATGAAATGATGGGAAATATCTGTGAGAAGTACCTGTGATATCTTTTCATATCTCCAGATTGACTCTTCTAGATGCTAAATTTTCAGTAAGTCAGCTATAAATTGTTTTCCCATTGTGAAATCATGATAGTGTGTAATTGAAAGCCATTCAAATGAATTAAGCCATAAGAGGTAAAGCTTTTGAAAATACTTTGTCAACATGCTAAAACATAATCCCAAGGTTGTCATTCAAAAAGGAGAAAACTCCATTAGCACATTTTCTGTCTTTATTGAATTACAAAAAGTATATCTTTATAATGCTGAATTAAGTTTTGCTTTGCCTTGTGATTGCCAAACTATGGTGATATTTCCAATTTCTGAATTTTTAAGCCTTCAATTTTAAGATCATTACTCTTAAGTAAATGTGAATTGAGAAATTCATAATGCAATTTAGAATTATGGGAGCATAGTATATGTTTGCTTTTAAATTGAGTTTTATCTTGTATTTTATACCTTTCTAACTTGTGTGTGATTGTAATCACCAGCTCTTGGGTCACTAAGGTGCCTACTAAATGTGAAATCGCATTATTTTATTTACTATTAATGTGAGAGAAATTATCTTTAAAAAAAGTTTTTGCTGCATTGTTCCTTTTACTTTTAGGATTAAAATATTTTTAAATACAGGAAAAATTTTGTGTCATTAGAATGTCACATGAGAGGTTGAGGTTTACTTCATTACTGTTAGTGGAAATAAATCAAAAAGCAAGAATAAAATACGTGAATTTTCTTTATTCATTGATCAGAATAACTTTTAAGTTTTCTGCCTTAGGACTTTCCCCAACCCTCTTATTAATTTCCTAAATTTTCTTTTTACTAAGTTAATTTAGAACTTAAATTCACCTGGAATTTATTTTAGTATATGAAATGAGGTAGGAAATTAGTTTTTAAAGATGGCTATTTGTCCCAACACTTTGTTGAACAATCTGTTGTACCTTTATACATTTATGAAACGAAGAATCTCTTTATCTGGACCTGTTTCTGGACTCCTTTCTTTTTCATTGATCTATTTATCTCTACCTATGTTAATGCCATACTAATTTAATTATTTATTAACTTTATATTATTTTCATATATATAGTAGCAAAATTCCCCTGATTTTCTTTTTCTTTTTTTTATATTTATTTTTTAGTTGTAGTTGGACACAATACCTTTATTTCACTTATTTATTTTTATATGGTGCTGAGGATTGAACTCAGGGTCTCACACGTGCGAGGCAAGCGCTCTACTGCTGAGCCACAACCCCAGCCCTTCTTTTTTATTTATATATTTTTTCTATCTTCCAGACAAATTTTAGATTAGTTTGTCAAATTGCATGAAAAATTGTGTTGAGATTTGGATTGAGAGTGCACTTTTTTTTTTTTTAGGAAGAAATGACCTTTCAATATTATTTGCATTGGCTAGATACTTTAAATATGTGATATGACTTATTCCTTAAAAATCATATAAGGTGGAGTAGAGTTGTAGCTCAGTGGTAGAGCATTTGCCTAACATGTGTGAGGCACTGGGTTCGATTCTCAGCACCACATATAAATAAATAAAATAAAGGTCCATTGACAACTAGAAAAAAATATATATAAGGCGATGTGTTAGCTTTCTATCACTGCAACAAAATATCTGAGAGAACCAACATAATATAACCAACATAAATGAGGCAATGTTTATTTTGGCTCACAGTTTCAGAGGATTCCTCCTTTATGTTGACTGTTTGGCCCTATTGCTTTAGGCATGTGTACAGAGTCCTTGGTGGAGCTCTGTTCACTTTAGGGTATCTATAAAGCAAAGAAAGAGGGGGAGGGGCCAGGGTCCCAACATCCCCTTCAAGGACACTACCACTGACCTAACTTTATTCCACTGAGTCCACCTCCTTATGATTCCACTACCTCCTAATAGCTCCAGATGCTGGCAACCAAGTCTGGCATATAGGCCTTTGGGGGACAACTAAGATCAAAACCATAATAGGTAAGGTTTGTTGGTCCCATTTTGAGGATGAAACCAAAGCTCAGAGAGGCTAAGTAACTTAGTGTCACATGGCTTCTAAGTGGCAGAATTAAGATTTGAACTCAAGTCAAACTGATTTAAAAGATCATACATTGTTTTGAACAACCAATTAAAAAAAAAAAAAGATCATACATACTAGGTTGGGGATATAGCTCATTGGTAGAGTTCTTGCCTAGCATGCACAAGGCTCTGGGTTCAATTGCCAGCACCATTAAAAAAAACCAAAAAACATACATACCCTTTTCTGTGCTTCAGAATACCTCTAAAAGTGGGAGAAATTGTGTAAATAAGTAATGCATTCTGTAGATAAGTGCACCCTAGCAATGATGGTCTTAATTCAGCTAATGTTTTTAAAATCTTTCATTTGCCTCGCCCTTAAAATTTTGCTGTCTTTTTTAACTCCAACATCAATTCTGTAGAATTTATTATTTCTATTCTATTTCTAATATTTCAGATGACTAAACCAAATTATAGGAAAATTAAATAGTTAGGCAAGTATTTTACCACTGAGCTACATACAGCCCTATGCCTATTTTTAGTCTATACTTCAATCTGTTTTTCCACCTCAGTATCCCAAGAAACCCCTAATCCTACTTCCATTTTTCTGTCCTTTATCTTGGTCTCAAATCTAGACTTCTTTTTTTGGTAATACTGGGGATTGAACACTCTAGCCAAGTGCTAAGCTACATCTCCAGCTCTTTTTTTAAATTTTATTTTGCAATTTGAAATTGCCCAAGCTGGCTTTGAATTTGTAATCTTCCTGCCTCTTCCTTGAAGTAGCTGGGGTCATAGCCTTGTTTCACCATATCTGGCTTGATGTCCTTTTTTCATATCTCACTATTATATTTTTATCTTCAACTAAGGGCAATTGATTATGATTTGGAATGGTTAATAGTAATATTAAGCCAGGTTATCCCTTTTATTGAGATGAATATTTAAGTAGGTACTGCCAGTGTTTACCTTGCTTACTTTTTCTTTTTATTTGGGATCATCCATATTTCTTTTAAATTAATTTTTATGGATTCTTTTATTAATATGAATTATTTCTCTGTTATGCTGTACTTCCTTGCCTTATTCTATTACTTTGTTCCTAAAGGTGACTTTAGGTATCTGTCTTAGACTACTTTATGTGTTAATTTTTATTACTTAACAAGGACAGCATTATTTTGGGAGTGGGAGGGAAGAGGTGGATGTGATATTCATTGATAACTTAATACACTGGGTATACTAACTTAGGGATATGTCATATCCCTAAGTTGTAACATTCAAATATATTAGACAGTGATTTCAGAAGTGGAATTTCAAAGGACATGTGGATTACCCTTTTATCCTTTTTCACAAAAGAGAGCCATGCCAGGCATATTTCAAACAAATATTCTTTCTTATGGTTGAATAAAATTGAAAGTGTTTTTTATTATATATATTCAGTTTTTTAGAATAAAATTTGTTGGGGGAAGTTGAGTATTTCATAAATTTGTTTTTTTTTACTTTATTTATTTTTATGTGGTACTAAGAATCAAACCAGGTGCTTCACATGTGCTAGGCAAGTGCTATTCCACTGAGCCACAACCCCAGCCCAATAGTTCATAGATTTCACTAGAACTATAAAAATTCCTTCAATCTAAAAAGTATACATTATTAATGTACATTGTACATTAATAATACTTGAACAACCATATTAGTGTTACTCTTAGCACATACACATTTCTTTCTTTTATTTATTTTTGGTCACACTTTTGATTCTTTATATTTGAACTTCTTTTCCTATGTGGAGAAATTGCTTTGTTGATCAGTATTTTAAAGTTATGCCATATAAAGCAGTGTGATATTTTTAGCTAGAATCCACAAGATACTTATTTTGTAAAGATATTTTGCTTTTTGTCCTTAGTCCATTCATTGTTTCACTTTTATTATAATTTCAAATCCTCTTATTCTTAGACAAGCTTAAAAACATTTTAAAAATATTTTTTTAGTGGTAGGTGGCTGTATTTTATTTGTTTATTTTTATGTGGTGCCAGAATTGATCCAGTGCCTCATATATGCTAGGCAAGCGCTCTACCACTTAGCCACAATCACCCCTTAAAAAGATTTTTGTGGAACATAAATGTTACTATGGTGATACAGTTTATAAAAATACAGTTTTGTTTTTATCCCTACTTAAGATGTTTATTAAGATGCTATTTGATATTCCTGACAAGTGTTGTAAAAATGAAATGCATATGTAATCCCAGTGGCTCAGGAGGCTGAGACAGGAGAATTGAGAGTTCAGAGCCAGCAAAAGCAAGGCTCTAAACAACTCAGTGAGACCCTGTCTATAAATAAAATATAAAATAAGGCTTGGGATGTGGCTCAGTGGTTGAGTGCCCCTGAGTTCAATCGCTGGTACCCCCTCTCCCAAAATGAAATATATACAATGTTTTCCATGGATTCAATACTTTCAAACATTTTACTCTCTCAGAATCCCGCAGTAAGTGTACAAAAGTACTGATATGTATTCAACAGATGAGTATTAAAGATCAAATTTAAAATTTAGAATTTGCCTATCACATGGTAGGGTTTTAGTAAATCTTTATTGATGAATGCAATAAGTTGATTGATGAAGGAAAGGAACCTTTGGGAATTGCAATTAACAAGAACTAGGGGACTAGGTTTGTGGCTCAGTAACAGAGCGCTTGCCTAGCAAGTGTGAGGCCCTGGGTAAGTATTTAAAAAAAAAAAAAGAACTAGGAAAAAAATTAACTAGTACAATTACAATTAACCTAAGACCAAAGAACCAAATTTTATCATAGTTTTCTGTAAGGAGAATGTATTATTTGTTAGGAGGATCCAATGTCAGACATTTTAGGATCATTTAATTTATTATTCACTCAGCAAAAATATTGCTATCAATGAATATTTTTCATATAAGGAAATTAAAGTTTAAAGAAGTTAAGATTAAGTTGTCAAAGGTCACATCTAGTGAATACTCTTGTCTCAGACTTTGGCCCTTAGAAACTTGTAATGTGTACTGTATTAAATCTGTGGGGTGGGGATTAGCAGTTTTAAAACTTCTATACAATTATATTAGATTTAAGAAAAAAGACAAAAAGCTATTATCCTCAATTACTTAAAATGATTGGCTTTGACAGATGCTGAAATGTTTAATCAAACTATATTCTAAGTATATTATATCAGTGTTTTTTGTTGTTTTTGTTGTATTTTGTTTCTTTGACAGTTTTCTTAAAAGAAAATTTATTTACATACCTTTTTTTGCCACATAACCTTTTAAAGTTATAATAGCATATTATGTAGCTAGTTTATGTATTTTTCTTTGATTGCTAATGTGTACTAAAAACAAGTCTGGGTTCTGATTACCCATAAAGAATTGAAATGACCTCTGGTACCTAATGGAATTATCTTTTTATCTTTTGTTGATAAAGGAATAGCTCATAGATTTTTTTTTTTTTTTTTTTTTTTTTTTTTTGGTGCCAGGGATTGAACCCTCAGGTGCTTAACCATTGAGCCACATCCTCAGCCCTTTAATTTTTATTTTGAGACAAAGTCTCACTGGATTCCTGGTACTGTTCTCAAAATTGTAATCCTCCTACTCAGTCTCCCAAGTCATTAGAATTACAAGTGTGTGCCACCACACCTTGCTGTGTTGATTTAACACTTAACATATCAAGAAAATGGTTATTAACATTATTTTATTTTTTTTATATTTTGAGCCATTTTAAGAATAATCAGAAGTAACAATATTGTGGTGAAAACAACTTTATTACAAATTATAATAAAAACTGAAATATAGGAAACCCAGATTTTTGTTAACTGTATTTTCCTGAAATGGATGATGTCCTTTGAATGTAACTAGCTGTCCATTGACTCTTATGTTTGAACCTGGAACTATCTATTCTATAAATAAAGATTCTAGATCTCATATGCATCTTTAATAGATTTTAGCTTATTCTAGTTACTTATCTTGTGCTTCTGTCATCATAATCCAACAACATTGAAAATCTTGACATCATGATCTTGTTAAGAAGAAAAAACAACCATGTACCCCTGATCCTCTTTGTGAAACATTTCATTTGTATTTTTATGAACACTAGTTAAAATTATAAGTCTGATAAATTTCTCATTTCCACACTATCAGTTTCTTTCCTGCCCCCTTTATATATAAGTCTTCCTTAAGCACTTGTTCACTTATAAACCATATCAGGTAACTTAGTACACAAATATAATAAAGGATGAAAATACTATCATACAACATCCTTTTAGCCAAATGCAGTGTTCTGCGTTCCTGTGCAAAACACATCATGATGAAGTCCTTCCTGTTGAATGACTAACTGGATGGGAATGCCGTTATTTCCTCTTTGTCCTTAAAATCACTTGTTCACTCATTATTCTTAGTTTCAGAAGTTTCATCCCTGATTCATTTGAGAATTCACAGTTTGAGATTTTATTTGTATGGTCAGTTTTGTCATAATCTAGAGACTATTTGTTCTTTGCATTCTAATTTGCCTAATAATTTTGAAAATGGTCAGTGTTTCTCTCTTTGACATTATAGATAGAATGAAAAATTTAGGACTCTGAAATGTGTTCAATGAAAGCTACAAAACAGTGATGTCTATGCTTTCAAAACATGATACTGTGAGCAACACCACATAAAAACTGAAGGATGATATAATCATAACTTATTTTCCCTACTAAGTTATCTTTCTAGGTGATCACAGTATTCCATTTTTTACTTAACTTTGGGATAGCTGCTAAAAAAATAATTGATGAGTAATGCTTAAATAATTCTAAGGATGATGAAGTAGGAAAATACTCAAGATATAAAAAAATTAAGATCCCTAATATATCATTGTATGTCTTCAATTTATAAAGACATTGAACAAATCATTCAATAACCACAGAATGAAGGAATTTTATTGTTAAAAATGAACACTTTTCTGTTCTTTGGAAGACTTCTAAGAATAAGACTTGAATTATTAATGCTTACAAATGAAGTTGCTCAAAGAAGAAACTCAAGCATTAAAATTTGGCCTTATATATTGTAGGATATATTGAGGGTTAATATAACCACATTCCTTCCTTTTTTCCCCACAACCAAACCTGAACTGGTTTTATTTCCTTTTCCTGTCCCACATTAAAGGGTTTGCTATTGTAATTCATTCTAAAATAATAATAATTTGCTCCAATGAGGCATTTCTTATCTTAAAAATCAAAGCACATCTTAATATCTTTGCTAAATCCACTGAAATTTTTTTAAAATAGAAAGTAATATCACATATAAAAGATGAACTATTTCCCCATTATGACATCCAAGTAGACCATTTCAGTTAGTTAGAAATACTTAAAATATTGAAAGAAGTTTTCAGGTTTCAGCATAAGAAAAGCTATTGTGTAGATCTTGCTGTAGCAAGCAGTTCACAGTAGAACCACATTGTCTAAATCACAATCTGAGAGAATTATGACTAAAGTGAGTCAAGGGGATCATGGCTAATGTAAAGTAATATTTACTTTAGCTGTCAGGCAGACATATGAAAAGATATGTGAAATGAAGAAATGCCTGTGTTAACTCTGGAGACAAAGGCCTTCTTCCAACAAAAGAAGAGATTCCATCTAGGGATTATTGCTTGTTTTTGTGGAATAAGCACCCAAACTATTTTGTGGTTAAGAGTAAGTTAAACAGGTATATAATTCAAACAGATTTCATGGGAAATTTTGAAGCCTTAAAAAACCTTTTTTCCTCTTCTGTAGTAAGAGCAGTTACTTTGAAAAACAGAAAAAAAAAAAAAGATGTATATAAGAATTGTAAGTGAGGTGAGCAAGACTGCCCTGCCACATGTCAGAAACAGAAAACCAGATATTATTAGGCAAATGACGTGGGAGCAGGACTTGAGGAAAGTATTCATTGGAAAATACAGGAAGCTGGTTAGCTCAGTTCTTTTGTTGTTGTTTTTTAGTTGTAGATGAACGCTTACCTTTATTATGTGGTGCTGAGGATGGAATCCAAGCCCTTACACTATGCCAAGTACGCACTCAGCCACTGAGCCACAACCCCAGCCCTAGCTCAGTTCTTTAAGGAAGAGATGAACAGCTCAAAAAGCCAGATTCAGGAACTGTATCAGTCCCATGTACGTCCCTTAATGCTTTAGGGTTGAGTGAGTATGTTAATCCAGCTGAAACCAATCTGGGATTAAAATTTTTGAGGAGTACAGAGTTTATTTGGCTGTTATCCTTCCTTTGAATCTTGGAGAAGAGTCAGTGTTGTCAACAAACATCTGTCTTAAGGTGGAATAGCTATACTTTCTAGAGCAAAACAGTTATTTTGGTACTTTAGGAATAGGAAATGAAGAGTGTATAAATCTATTTTCTTTTGTATTTTTAAACCTTTGGGGGCAGGCGCTGGGGTTTGAACCCAGGGTTCTTTACTGATGGGTGGTAAAGTACATCCCCAGTTCTTTTTTTTTTTTTGGGGGGGGGGGGGGCAGGGTTTGGCTAAATTGCCGAAGCTGGCCTCAAACTTGCAATCCTGTCTCAGTCTCCAGGTTGCTGGGATTATAGGCATGCACCACCACACCTGGCTCACTTCACTTAATTCTTGAATTCTTTTTATAAGCTACCACAAAATCTTTTGGGAATAAAGTAGAGAAGTAGAATATCAGGTAGACAAGAAGGTAAGTAGATCGGTTGGAAGTAGAATTCCATGTGTTTCCTTTATTCATCCTAGAGTTTACTGGGCAGAACCTGATAATATTCCTTTTGTCCATTGTTTTAAGGTGTCTTATTAGATAGTTCCTAAGAATTTATGAGCATAGATATTTATCACAGCTTTTTTTAAAAAAAAATATTTTTCATTGTAGATAGACACAATACCTTTGTTTAATTAATTATTTTTCTGTGGTTCTGAGGATTGAACCCAGGGCCTCACACATGCTAAGCAAGCACTCAACCACTGAGCCACAACCCAGCCCACAGTTTTGTTTTTTTTTTTTTTTTTAATAGGAAAATTTGGAAATAACCTGACTGATGTCCTTAGGGGGGGATCTGTTAAGGAAGATTTTCCAACCATACACTGTAATACTACATAGTCATTTAAAATGATGTTATAATGTTGGAACTCTCAGGCAGAGATTTTGAAGCAAGAAGTTAAGGAACTTAATTTTTTTGTTTCTAGGTTTTAGGCATATGTGACATGATTCGGAAGAAAATAATAATGATTCTCAGAGTCTTTTGGTGAAAACCATCTGTTAAAATTCATCAACAGTGAGCAACTGTTGTTATTTTGTGCAAGTTGTTAGTGCAGGCTTTGCATAGTAACAATTTCAACATATATCTATGTTCATACAGTTAGAAATTTGGGAGAAGTTTTTCCAAAGAAAGGAAGATTACTATGAATTTCCCCTTTTCTGTAGTTTACCCATTCTTTTACCTTAGTGATAAAATACACATGAGAAAATTATATAAGAGCTGGACATTAGTAGAACAAAAATGTAAGGGAAGTTGTTGAGGTTTTCCCTAAAATTTCACTGGAAACGGGTTATGTTGCTAAAGTGTTTTAATAAAATAGAGAACATAACCCTGCCATAGACTGTTAATACTTTAAGAAAATTTAGAACTGCAGAACGGGAGAGCCAAGAGTAATTTGTTCAGACATAACTAGATACATCTAGAATATAACACTGAAACAAAAGATGGAAAATATCCAGGTGGCTAAGAAATATTAAGGGGAGAGTAAATGAGAAAAAAAAGAAAAGAAAATTTAGAACTCAACAGCAGTGGATCAAGAAACAATGTGGGGGCTGGGATTGTGGCTCAGTGGTAGAGCGCTCGAGAGACCCGGGTTCGATTCTCAGCACCACATAAAAATAAAGGCATTGTATTGTGTCCATCTTAAAAAAAAAAAAAAAAAAAAAAAGATATTCTCTCTCTCAAAAAAAAAAAAAAAAGAAAGAAAGAAAGAAACAATGTGGCTCAGTGGTAAAGGGTTTGCCTAGCATGTGTGAGCTCTGAGTTCAATCTCTAGCACTGCCAAAAAGTAAAAAAAGAAAGAAGCAATATCAAGGTTAGGATTCAGAGGAAACTTTGAAACAGTTGGCAAAGAAGTCATTGAAGGGGATCATCTTTATGTGACAGGAAAATAATAGCTCATATAACTCTTTCTGATATTATTCGGTATTTGCCTTTCATTAATATAGAATATAGTATAGTGATAAACAGTATAATCATAGCTCAGTATTATAACCCTACTGGCTTCTTTTGTAATTTTCTATTAAAATAATAAATTGTACATTTTGGGCTTGGGATGTGGCTCAAGAGGTAGCGCGCTCGCCTGGCATGTGTGCGGCCTGGGTTTGATCCTCAGCACCACATACAAATAAACATGTTGTGTCCTCCAAAAACTAAAAAATAAATATTAAAATTCTCTCTCTCTCTCTTTAAAAAAAAAAAGATTTGTACATTTTATCATATACCTCAACTAAAACAATTGATTTGTTCAGCATCACATTTATAAGGACAGGCATTTTTGCTGCCATGATCTAATAAGGAAAGAACCTCTCAGCCAACCTTTTGTGTTATGAAATATTAAACTTGTCGTCAAAATAGAAATTTATACTGTCTTAGAGAATTTTGAGTTGATATTGTAGTGTGTGTCACAATATTTTTCATTCTGTACTAAAGATAGTTTCAACTTATTGTTTTGTAAGAGTGAATTTTATGTACACAGGATTAAGTAGTGTTGATGTTTTGACTGTCCCATTCATTCTTCAGCTAAGTTAACAGAAAAAGGAAGAGGAGAAAAGACGGTGGAAGAGAATATATGTATGATTCCTGTATGTGTAGGTCTTACTCTGAAGGTGGAAGCTAAAAACGAAAAGTTGTTTCATTCTCATCATGTAAAACTTGTTGGCATGTGATTTTAATACATGTTTTCATTTATACATATATAAAATAATTGGAATGGAATATGGAAAAATAATAATCTGTGAAAGTCTTGGGTTACAATTAACAACTTTCAAGCTTTAAAAAATAGTTTTATAGGAATGAAAATGAAAAGGACTTTTTAAAATGTCCATCATCTAAGATGTATTAACTTGAAAAATACTATTTTCATTTTAGAGCAATATTCTTAATTCATTGTATTTAAAACTAGACAGTAAAAAGAACAATCTGAAGTTTTAAGCTGGATGTTTACTTTGTTAAACAAAAGTACTAAATATTTGAGCATTTGAGAGATTTAATTCCCAATTCCCTACCTTGCTAGGGATGGTACCCAGAGTCCCAAGCCCCATTTGGGAGATTTAAAAATAATATTCATGGCAGGTGTAGTGACAACACCATAATCCCAGCAACTTGGGAGACTGAGGCAGGAATATCTTAAGTCCAGGTCAGTCTTACCAACTTTATGAGACTCCCAGCAATTTAGGGAGACCCTGTCTAAAAATTAAAAAAAAAAAAAAAATAGAAAGGGCTGGGGATATAGCTCAATGGTAAAGTTGCCCCTGGGTCAGTCTGCAGTACTGCTGCTGCTTCTTCTACTACTACTACTACTATTACTAATAATGATAATGATCATTTTTATATATATTAAAGTTTTCTGAATAAGTTAATGGGGTTTGATTATTTACAGTAATTAGAAATGGGCAACAAGCTCCACATAGGAACTTTTTTTAAAAACATTATCATTTTCTGTATATATTTATTTATTTGTTTGGTGCTGAGGATGAACCCAGTCCTCATACATGCTAGGCAGGCACACTACCACTGAGCTACAGCCCCACCCCTTCACATAGGAACTTACTCTGAAGTTCAGTTTTCGATATTCATACTTCTCTTTCTCTCACTCTCTCAGTCCCTCTATCTTTTTTTCCCTGTCTTATTACCTCAAGTGTATTTTGCATATTTTCTGGTAGATTAATTCCAGGTGACTTTGCTCAATATGCTAAGTACTTGTGATATTGTTTACATAATTTTGTGTTTTTTTAATAGTTAGAGAGAATGCTAAAAATTCTTCCTTAGAATTCCTTCTGAAAAAGTCTAACTTGCCATCCTTTCCATACCAAAAACAGAGTTTTGCCTTATATTTTAAAGTGGTAACCTGAATAGTTGTTGGTAGAATCATACCAGGAAGAATTTTGAATATTTTTGGAGAAATATGTGCCTTTAAATCAATACCCTAAACCACAGGAACACGAAGTTCTTTCCTTTGAGTTGTGCGTTACTGTTTGTGCTTCTTAGTTGAAGCAAAACAGGCTGTATTTGCCTATTTCCCTTTTCAAAAAGAAACCCCTCCCAACTTTTGTTTATAAAGTCACAGTCACATCCATTCAAATAATTTGGGCTTTATATGTGACAGTAATCCTACTACAAATACTTGTTTGAAAGCAAAAACCAATAAAATTCACCTATGTAATCTGTGACCTTTGTTTTTTCTTTTGGATGCTTTTTATAGTTGCTTGTGTTTATTTTAAAGGAAGAAAAGTAAGAAAAGTAAAACTACTGATTTTCATAGCTCTGGAAATTTGGCTTAACTTTAATAATAATAATTACGATAATAACTGTTGACTGAGATCTTGTCACATACCAGACACCATACTAGGCACTTAACATTTATCTGTTGTCCTCATAAAGCCATTTGAAGTAAATCTTACTTCATAGGAAAATCATACTTAGTGATATTATGTGAATATCTCTGCTAGGAGCCCTCTTTTAACTTTATGGATTTCTAGATAACAAACTGACTGAAGAACTAATGGGAAAAATATAGATAATCGGGACTACTGAGAGACTTTATAGAAAAGTTGAAAGGATTTTGGAAAGACCTATGAAAGCATGCTAACCACAGACATAAATATTAGACCCAAAAGAAATTCATAGTGATTCAGATATACCAAAATTTAGTATGTTGCTATTATGGTATTAACTTTCTGTTACTCTAAGAAATACCTGAGATAATCAAACTATAAAGAAAAAAAGTTAGCTGGGAGCCATAGTACACACCCATAATCCCAGTGAATTGGGAGGCTGAGGCAGGAGGATTGAAAGTTTGAGGCTAACCTCTGCCACTTAGCAAGACTTAGACTGTCTCAAAAAAATAAAACAAAAAGGACTGGGCTACATGCTCAGTGATGGAAGTATCCCCGAGTTCAATCCCTGCTTAAAGAGGGAGAGAAAAGTTTTTTATTTTGGCTCATTACTTTGGACATTCCAGTCCATGACGGGTTGGCATGTTGCTTTGTGCCTGTGGCAGAGCAGCACGTGTATGGCAGGAGTGTATGGCCCAGCAAAACTGCTCATCTTCTTTCTTTATTTTTTTTAATGTTTATTTTTTAGTTTTAGGTAGACACAATGTCTTTCTTCTATTTTTATGTGGTGCTGAAAATCGAACCCCGTGCCTCATGCATGCTAGGCAAATACACTACCACTTGAGCCACATCCCCAGCCCTGCTCACCTTATTTCAAGCCAAGAAAGCAGAGAGGAAGGAGAAGAGACTGGGGTCCCACAATCCCCTTGTAAGGCACACCCCTCAATGACCTAAAGACCTCCCACTAGGCCCAACCTCTAAAACATCCCACCACTTCCCAAGTCTTTAGGGGACGTTCAAGATCCAAATTATAGCTATGCCCTTGGTCTTGATAATTTCTTTGATTTAGAAATAATCAAAGTGATTAGGCTTCAGTTTAAAATAGAGAGGTCAGAGTAGCTCTCACCGAGAAGGTGACATTTAATAAAAGACCTGAAGAAGTGGTGGGAATTTAGTCAAGGGGCTATCTGACCCTCTAGGGGAAGGGAAACTGGCAGTTTACAAAAGGGCCTTGAGTTGAGGCTGGAATGTACCTTGACTGAAGAACAGTGAGCACGCAGAAGAGTATTAGAAAAATACAAGGTAAACAAGTAGGAAGGATTCAAACTCTTTAAGGCCTTGAAGGTCATTTTAAGGATTTGTGTTTTATTTTGAAGTGAGGTGGGGTAGCATTATACAGTTTTCAGCATAAGAGTGATATGATCTAATTTGTGATTTAAAAGAATCATTTGGACTATAGTGTTGATAATTAACAAGAATAGCATGGGTAGAAGCAGAGAGACTAGGAGACTGTTGAAATTTATCTAGGCAGGAGATGGTGGATCAGACTAAAGGAAAGCAGTGAAGATGGTTGGAAGTAGTTAAGCTCAGGATGTATTTTGAAGGAGCCCACAGGATTTCCTGACAGTTTGATTGTGAATGTTTGAGAAAGAAAGTCAAGAATGATTCTAAGGCATGAGCAATTGAAAGGGATTCAAATTGTCCTCAACTGAAATGAGGAAGTAAGTAGAGCTGGTTTGGGGGAATGGAGGGAAATGAGAAAATCAGTTTGGGACATGTTAAATTTGAGATGTTATGAATTTGGACTGGTATTGCAAATTTGGAAGTCATAGACATATAAATGACAGTAAATGTATACCTATGAAATTGTACTTCAGTTGGGGTTAAGTAGTCTTCAATAGGGGAAAGTAGTATAAAACTAACTTTGTCTCACAATTTTTCCTGGTGCCAGCATTTCTGATAGCCCATTTCTAACCCAGTTAAGAACCCAAGCTAATTCTTAAGAGTTTAGCTAGCTAATTAATATAAGTATATAATTAGTAATATAAAATTGTTCATTTTTCTTTTCAATAGTGTTTATTTTCTTTTCATATATTCATCATTTAAAGGGCAAGGTGGCTTAGAGGTGGAGTTCTGTGTTTAGTTTTTGGACTCACTTTTTAGTAGTTGGGTATGGTGAAATTATAACTGAATTATATTTGCCTGCTTTACTAGAAAATGCCAAGTAATTGAATTACTGAAGACTAAGACAAAATACAGGGCCATATTAAATTGCATCTGACAGTTTAAGGAAAAACAATGAAAACGGAAAACCAGCCTGGGCATTCAGAAGCAACATCCACACCACTGGTTCCTATATTTTGGGGCATATTGAAATCACCTGGCAGCTCTAAAAATACTGCTATTAATCTGGCTCTTACTCTCAGAGTTTCTGATATATTTAGTATATGATGAAACCTGAGTGGGCATCAAGATTTTTAAGTTCCAGAGGGAATCTAATGTACAACGAAGTTTGGAAACTACTATGGTGTCCATGTTTTTTCCTAATGGAACTGCCATTAATAGTCACAGTATTCAAAGTCCCTACTGAAATTATTTTTATTCTTTGTTGTTGCCTAAAATGGAAACCACATTGTTTGTTTGTTTGTTTGTTTGTTTTAAAAATGAGTCCTCAAGAGCCAGACCTGGTGGTACACACCTGTAATCCCAGCAACTTGGGAGGTTGAGGTAGGAGGATCTCAAGTTTGAGACCAACCCCAGCAACTTAGTGAGACCCTGTTTCAAATTAAAAATAAAAAGGGCTAGGGATGTGGTTCAATGGTAGAGTGCTTGCCTAGCATGCATGAGGCCCTGGGTTCAATTCCCAGCACCACATGCACCAAAAAAAGAAAGAAAAGTGACTCTTACAAAAATGAGAACTTGATATCAAGATGAGTTTTCATAAACAGACCTTACTAAAGTAGCATGTATTTTCCATTGAGGGAAGGGGGAAGGTCCTCAAGGCAGATTGGAGTAAATGAGCTCTTGCTAAATCATGCAAATAAGTTACTATCATTGCTGTAGATCTGTTCACCTGGCCTTTTATTTTTTTCCACATTTTTTAGTTTCATCTGGCCATTTGTGTCTAGCATAAATGAACCCCAAATTGGAGGCAGCTGTGATATCATGGTAACTGTATTGGAGTTGGAATAAGACTTAGATGCAAATTGAAATTCTTCCACTTACAGGCAGAGTTATGATGGGCAATTCATTTAACTTTGCTGAAATTTTAATTTGTTTTCTTGATAATTTTTTTCTGTTACAGAGTTTATAACAGTTGTTATAAAGAGTTTTTAAGGCTCATATAATGTGAAGATAAACAATAAGATCTACGTGTAGATATTAAAGTATTTATTTGAAAGGCTATTTCTATTGTTTTCTTTTGCTTTGCAATGGAGTCTCTCTGTTGCTCATCCTGACCTCAAACTCCTGGGCTCAAGTGATCCTCTTGCCTCATCTTCCTGAGTAGCTGAGACTATCTATATCTCTATCTATCTATCTATCTATCTATCTATCTATCTATCTATCATACCACCATATCTGGCCTTCAAAAGGATTTTTCTTAATCTTAGGAGTGACATAACATTGTACAATGTAAAAGTTTCCTGGAAGTGAATAGTTTTTTTCTGTAGTTTTCACCACTGTCTTAATGCTCTGGCCAAGTGCAATGGTTTGTAGTCCCAGTGATTTGGGAGGCTGAGGCAGAAAGATTGCAAGTTCGAGGCCAGCCTTAACAATTTAGTGAGGCCCTAAGCAACTTGGCAAGACCCTGTCTCAAAAAAATTTTAAAAGGACTGGGGATGTAGCTCTTGGGTTAAATCCTTAGTAAATAATAGTAGTAGTAATAATTATAATAATAATAAAAATGTATACAATAGAATTTAAAGCATAGTAGAGAAAGTGTTATTTTGTATTTGCTGTAGTATTCATCTATAGTTTTGGATTCAGACTTGGTTTTCAACAAAGATGTTGCCATGTTAAAGCAAATTTGTGTCAGCAGACATGTTCCAAAACCAAGATTCTTCTCTTTTTATACTGGCAATAATAATATCTACCTTTCAGGGCTCTTATGAGGTTCACTTTTAAAGCCTCAAGTGTAATGAGTAGCTGGCACAAAGCATGCAGAAAATGTTAATTTCTGTTTTTCTTTCAAGAGTATAGTAATCTTGGAATGATTTCTTGTAGAAATAGATAAAGCAATCATGAAATTCATATGGAAAAACAAAAGACCCAGAATAGCAAAAACAATTCTAAGCAGGA
Organism: Urocitellus parryii; assembly: GCF_045843805.1. Lineage (NCBI taxonomy): Eukaryota > Metazoa > Chordata > Mammalia > Rodentia > Sciuridae > Urocitellus > Urocitellus parryii. The sequence goes on along the minus strand of NC_135531.1, from coordinate 57,202,331 downwards.
AGTGTGAATCAGGTGGTATAGCGATACTAGATTTCAAACTATATTACAGAGCAATAGTAACAAAAACAGCATGATGGTACTGGTACCAAAACAGGCGGGTGAACCAATGGTACTGAATAGAGAACACAGAGACCAATCCACAAAACTACAACTTTCTTATATTTGATAAAGGGGCTAAAAGCATGCAATGGAGGAAGGATAGCATCTTCAACAAATGGTGCTGGGAAAACTGGAATCCATATGCAACAAAATGAATCTGAATCTCTTTCTCTTGCCATGCACAAAAGTTAACTCAAAATGGATCAAAGAGCTTGATATCAAATCAGAGACTCTGCGTCTGATAGAAGAAAAAGTTGGCTCCGATCTACATATTGTGGGGTTGGGCTCCAAATTCCTTAATAGGATGCCCATAGCACAAGAGTTAATAACTAGAATCAACAAATGGGACTTACTTAAACTAAAAAGTTTTTTCTCGGCAAGAGAAACAATAAGAGAGGTAAATAGGGAGCCTACATCCTGGGAACAAATTTTTACTCCTCACACTTCAGATAGAGCCCTAATATCCAGAGTATACAAAGTACTCAAAAAATTAAACAGTAAGAAAACAAATAACCCAATCAACAAATGGGCCAAAGACCTGAACAGATACTTCTCAGAGGAGGACATACAATCAATCAACAAGTACATGAAAAAATGCTCACCATCTCTAGCAGTCAGAGAAATGCAAATCAAAACCACCCTAAGATACCATCTCACTCCAGTAAGATTGGCAGCCATTATGAAGTCAAACAACAAGTGCTGGCGAGGATGTGGGGAAAGTGGTACTCTTGTACATTGCTGGTGGGACTGCAAATTGGTGCGGCCAATTTGGAAAGCAGTATAGAGATTCCTGGGAAAGCTGGGAATGGAACCACCATTTGACCCAGCTATTGCCCTTCTCGGACTATTCCCTGAAGACCTTAAAAGAGCATGCTACAGAGATACTGCCACATCGATGTTCATAGCAGCACAATTCCCAATAGCTAGACTGGAACCAACCCAGATGCCCTTCAATAGATGAATGGATAAAAAAAATGTGGCATTTATACACAATGGAGTATTACTCTGCATTAAAAAATGACAAAAGCATGGAATTTGCAGGGAAATGGATGGCATTAGAACAGATTATGCTAAGTGAAGCTAGCCAATCCCTAAAAAACAAATGCCAAATGTCTTCTTTGATATAATGAGAGCAACTAAGAACAGAGCAGGGAGGAAGAGCAAGAGGAAAAGATTAACATTAAACAGAGACATGAGGTGGGAGGGAAAAGGAGAGAAAAGGGAAATTGCATGGAAATTTGTTATACAAAATTACATATAAGAGGTTGTGAGGGGAAAGGAAAAAAAACAAGGGAGAGAATTAAATTACAGCAGATGGGATAGAGAGAGAAGATTGGAGGGGAGGGGAGGGGGGATAGTAGAGGATAGGAAAGGTAGCAGAATACAACAGTTACTAATATGGCATTATGTAAAAATTGTTGACGTGTAACCGTTGTGATTCTGCAATCTATATTCGGGGTAAAAATGGGAGTTCATAACCCAATTGAATCTAAAGTATGAAATATGATATGTCAAGAGGTATGTAATGTTTTGAACAACCAATAAAAAAATCTGAATGGTAATTTTTCAGGAGTTAAGAATTCTTAACTATCTTTTTTTTAAATTTGTCTTATTGATTTCCTTATGTGTCCTAGTTATGGATGCTTTTAAAAGCAGTATTTATTTTGTATGCTTTTTCAGATAGTAAAAAAAGAAGACATTTTACATTTACACCATGTATAGCACAAAAGAAAAGAATGACAATGACAAAGATGATCTTCTGCTTAGAATGGGACTTAATGATAATAAAGCAGGAATGGAAGGATTAGATAAAGAGAAAATTAACAGAATTATAATGGAGGCCACAAAGGTATGTTTTTTGTTTCCTTTCATATCTGTAATTTAATTACTTTTAAACTTTCTATTTCAAGGAAAATAGTTTTGAACATCCTTTTTATTAAATATTTTAATATATATTATTAAGCAATGAATAAGTAAGGAATACTCTTCCTTCAATTTTTTTTCTTTCTTTCTTTTTTTTTTTTGGTTCTAGGGATTGAACCTATGGACACTTTACCTCTGAGCGACATCCCCAGTCCTTTTTATATTTTAGTTTGAGACAGGATCTTACTAAGTTGTTTAGGGCCTTGCTTAGTTTCTGAGGCTCGCCTCATACTTGAGATCCTTTTGCCTCAGCTTCCCAAGTCACTGGGATTGCAGGCATGTGCCACTGCACCCCGGCATAATCTCCCTTCTAATTTTTTGCTCTTGCCATTCTACTTTCAGTGGTACATGGCTATAATCCCAGCTTCTAAAGTTCAAGATCAACCTAGGCAATTTAGCAAGACTGTCTCAAAAGAAAAAAAAAAAAAAAGGACTGGGGGGTTATAGTTCACTGGTAGAATGCCCCAAGGTTTAATCCCCAGTACTGCCAAAAAAAAAAAAAAAAAGCAAAATGATGTACAAGTTTTTTTTTTCTTTCTTTCTTTCTTTGTTTTGGTGTGTTTTTATTTTTGTTTTGAGGTCCTGGGAATTGAGCCTAAGACCTTGCTCATGCTAGGCAATAACTCTACCATTAAGCTACATCCCTAACCTTTTGAGACAGATTCTTACTAAGTTGCCCAAGTTGGTCTCAAACTTGGAATCCTCTTGCTTCAGCCTCTTTTTAAAAAATTTTTAGTTATAGATAGACATAATACCTTTACTTTATTTATTTATCTTTAGGTGGTGCTGAGATCAAACCCAGTGCCTCACATGTGCTTGGCAAGTGCTCTACCGCTGAGCTACAAACCCAACCCTGCTTCTGCCTCTTGAATAGCCAGGATTATAAGCTTGTGGCCCTGCACCCAGCTGCTCTTTTCTTTTGTTTTTCTTTTTTTAATTCTTTTTTTTTCTAATACTTATTTTTTTGGTGTAGATGGACACAACACAATGCCTTTATTATTTTTTATGTGTGCTGAGGATCGAACCCGGGTCCCGCTCGTGCTAGGCGAGCGCTCTACTGCTGAACTACAATCCCAGCCCCTGCTCTTTCCTTTTTTAACCCCAACAGGAGAGTACTATAATTGGTTGGTTTTCTGTCTTTTGTTTTTGTGGTGCTGTGGATTGAACCCAGGTCCTCTAGCATACTAGGCAATCACTTTACCCTTGAGCCACATTCCTAGCCCCCAAATAACTGCAAATATTTTGTTTTGTTTTCAGTTTTTATAATTGAAGGTCTTTCTAAGTAAAGCTCTGTATTGTTGTTTATGCTCACATGTGTGGGTATAATTTATTAATCCAGTCAGAATCTTTATTGATGGACATATAAGTCATTTCTAGACTTTAATTTTTATAAATAATACACGCTGAATAACCTTATACTTCATAGCCTTGCATGTGTACAAGTATACCTATAGGAGAGATTCCTAGAAGTAGAATTGCTGCACAAAAGTACAGATAGCATGAAAAAATATATGAATGTGTAATTTTTGTGAGTTATTAATTCATCAAACATTGATTGTATCAATTTTTACTTCTACCACTGATATGTGTACGTGTGTATTACTAATACCAGAATTGCACTAACAGATTGTATTATCAAACTTCTGGATTTGCCAAGCTGAAGTAGTAGTATAATGTAGCTTATAGCTTTAACAAACAACCCAATAAAAATATGGGCAAAAATATGAGTACGTATTTCAGTAGAGAAAATTTGCATATGGTTCATAAATACATGAAAAGATGATCAATATCATTAAGGAAATACGAATTTTAAAACTTCAATGAGATACTATTCACACTGCTATCCAGAAAGCTATAATAAATAAGACAGATGATCACAAATGTTGACAAGGATGTAGAGAAATTGGAACTCTCATATGTTGTTGGTGGGATTGTATAATGGTTCAGTCACTTTGGAAAATAATCTGTCAGTTCCTCAAAAGGTTAAGTATGACCCAGAAATTCAACTCCTAGGTACATAGCCAAGAAGAATGGCAATGTATGTCCACACAAAAACATATACCCAAATGTTCTTAACAGCATTTTTCATAATAGTCAAAAAGTAGAAATAATCTAGTATCTGTCAACCTGATAAGTGGATAGAGACTATGTTCAATGTTAGAATGGATATGTTGAGTAGTGGAATGATAAATAGCTTTAAGGTATATTTTTACATTTTTTATTATTTTTTTATTTGTTCTAATTAGTTATACATGATAGTAGAATGTTTTTCGATTCATTGTACACAGATAGAGCACTACTTTTCATTTCTCTGGTTGTATATGATGTAGAGTCACACTATTCATGCAATCATACATGTGCCTAGGGTAATGATACCTGTCTCATTCCATCATCTTTCCTACCCTATTGCCCCCTCTTCCCACTCTCCTCTTTGCTTTATCCAAAGTTCCTTCATCGTTCCCATGCCTCCCACCCCTTATTGTGGATCATCATCCACTTGGTCATTTATGTTAAAATTTTGGTGGAGATAACTAATGACTCAGCTAAGGTCTTGGATATGGCCTGTGGATTCTGCCTAGGACAAAGTATTCTTTTCTGAATGCAGATCTGTACTCAGCACAATAATTCTATGATTTAGAATTTATTAATTCTATGATTAATGAATACATTTTATAGATAAAGAAACAAAGAATAAGTAATTTCTTACTAGCTGGTTCACCCATCTAGTAAGTGGTAGAGCTAAGTTTGAATTCAGTTCATTTGATTCCAGAGTCTATACTCTTAGCTAACAAGGTATACTATAATAATGCTTTCCTTCAGACATATTTCTTATGATTTATTTTCTCCATAGGGATCCAAATATTATGGAAATGAACTCAAGAAGGAAAAACAAGTCAACCAACGAATTAAAAATATGATGCAACAAAAAGCTCAAATTACCAGCCAGCAACTAAGGAAAGCACAATTACAGGTATTAATTCAATTGTTAAAGTGAAAGTTGGTGGAATAGTAAATGGCCTTTAAAATACGTTGTTTTTGAGTCATAACTTCAAATAAGATGAAATCTAAGTTTTCATTATATTGTAAAGTATAGAAAGCTAAGTTTCATTATATTGTAAAACATACACATTCAGCAAGTGTACATACTTTGCTAAGCATTGTTATACTCATTTACAGAGATTCTACATCTAGACTTTATTACCTCCATTATACTAAAGAATAAATGGAGTCTTTTTTTAAAAATTTTTATTGTTGGTTGTTCAAAACATTACATAGTTCTTGACATATCATATTTCACATATTTGATTCAAGTGGGTTATGAACTCCCATTTTTACCCCTTATACAGATTGCAGAATCACATCGGTTACACATCCACTGTTTTACATATTGCCATACTAGTGCCTGTTGTATTCTGCTGCCTTTCCTATCCTCTACTATCCCCCCTTCCCTCCCCTCCTATCTTCTCTCTCTATCCCATCTGCTGTAATTTAATTCTCTCCCTTGTTTTTTATTCCTTTCCCCTCACAACCTCTTATATGTAATTTTGTATAACAAATTTCCATGCAATTTCCCTTTTCTCTCCTTTTCCCTCCCACCTCATGTCTCTGTTTAATGTTAATCTTTTCCTCTTGCTCTTCCTCCCTGCTCTGTTCTTAGTTGCTCTCATTATATCAAAGAAGACATTTGGCATTTGTTTTTTAGGGATTGGCTAGCTTCACTTAGCATAATCTGTTCTAATGCCATCCATTTCCCGGCAAATTCCATGATTTTGTCATTTTTTAATGCAGAGTAATACTTCATTGTGAATAAATGCCACATTTTTTTATCCATTCATCTATTGAAAGGCATCTAAATGGAGTCTTAATTAAATAACTTACCAGCCTCATAGGACAGGTAGTTGCCAGAGCTAGGATTCAACCCAAAACTTGTGTTTTTTTTTTAAATTATAGACATGCTTTGCCACTAGAAAAGGCCACAGGATAAATTGGCATATTTTCTGTAATGCTGATTTTGCAGACAAGGATTTGGAGGAACATATTAACTAATTAAATTAAAAGGCAACTTAAGCAGGCTTACACCTATAATTCCACTGACTTAGGAAGCTGAGGTGGAGGTATTGCAAGTTCTGGGCCAGTCTCAGCAACTTGATGAGTGTTTTTGTTTTAGATCAGTCATATTCTCTATCTTTGCACTCTAAAGTAGTTATTTTCACCATAGGTAATAAAAAAAGTAGAAAAGATTTGGGGATGTGGCTTGGTGATAGACGGCCTCTGGCTTCATCCGCAGTACCACCATCAAAATAAATAAATAAAAAAGAAAGTAATTTAAAACATAATCATGTTATAGTAAAATACAAACACACACAATATATACACACACATATATACATATATGTACATACACACACATATATACATATATATACACATATGACAAATGTACCTGAATTTTAAAAATAAAACACAAAGTTTCTAAAAACATGGAGACTTTAGATTTCTCCAGTATTTAGGGAGAGTTATTTTATTAGAAAAGTTAGGAAGGAACCAAGGGACTGCAAGTTCTAGGCCAGTCTCAGCAACTTGGTGAGTTTTTTTTTGTTTTAGAACAACCCTGTGTTGATCATTCTTGTTTTCTATAGTAATTGTGGAATAGTAAGTAATAGGAACCAAGGTTCAGGGCACCATGTGGTAGATTGACAATTCAAAGCAGTCACATTTCTGCTAATAAAACTAAATTTATAGCTAGACAAGTTTACTCTCTTTTCAAAATCTGATTCAATGCTAAAGCATTACACTATACATAATAATAAAATTATAATATTAATTAATATGCTATGAAATCTTTCTTGTGATAGAATTCAGGGATCATAAATTATGTTTTCTTTCCTAAACTATGTATCATTTTTGATATATGCTTTCCTAAAGCACAGGATAATTTTAAGTATTATAATGTGGTGACAAAAGATTATTTGTCTGTTAGATCAACATTTTTAGTGGTTCTTAGCATTCCACTGTATGTAAGTAACATAATTTTATTTATTTTACCCTACTTTGGTTCCAGGTTTTTTGTTTTAGAACAACCCTGTGGTGATCATTCTTATCTATCTTTGCACTCTAGTGTAGTTATTTTCACCATAGATGGTACTATTTTACATTTTCAATATTGTAAGTATTGTTTTCCTCACATACTTTTTTTAAGAGTAAAATTCCCCTTTATTAGGTTATTTTAGTTTTGATATCAAAGATAGATAATGACAGTCCCCCCAAAAAATTCTAGGTCAAACTTATACATAGAGTATGTACAAATATACTAAATAAACATTAAAAATACTGTCCAATGATGTATATAAATGAGTACATCACAATTATGCTCTTTTTAAAAAAAATTTATTCTAATTTGTTATATATGACAGCAGAATTCAGTACAATTCATATTTCATATATAGAGCACAATTTTTCATATCTCTGCTTGTATAAAATTATATTCACATCATTTGTGTCTTCTTTATACACGTATTTAGGGTAGTGATGTCCATCTCATTCCACCATCTTTTTAATAACCCTTTTGTCCCCTCCCTCCCGCTTTCTCCCTTTGCCCTATCTAGAATTGGTCTAATCTTCCCATGCTCCCTCTTCTAATCTCACTATGAATTAGTCTCCTTATGTCAGAAAACATTCGGCATTTGGTGTTTTGGGATTGGCTAACTTCTCTTAGCATTGTATTTTTCAACTCCATCCATTTACCTGCAGATGCCATGATTTTATTCTCTTTTATTGCTAAGTAATAGTCCATTGTGTGTATATACCACATTTTCTTTATCCATTCATCCACAGAAGGGCATCTGGGTTGATTCCACAATTTAGCTATTGTGAGTTGTGCTGCTATAAACATTTATATGGCTGTAGTATGCTGTTTTTTAAGTCCTTTGGGTATAAACCAATGAGTGGGATAGCTGGGTCAAATGGTGTTTCCATTCCAGGTTTTCCAGTGAGTCTCCTACTACTTTCCATATTGGTTGCACCATTTTGCAGTCCCACCAGCAATATGTATGAGTGTTCCTTTTTCCCTAGATCCTCGCCAACATTTATTGTTGTTTGTATTCTTGATAGCTGCCATTCTGACTGGAGTAAGATGAAATCTTAGTTTTGATTATTTCTCTAATTGCTAGAGATGTTGAACATTTTTTTCATAAATTTGTTGATTGATTGTATATCACCTTCTGAGAAGTGTCTGTTCAGTTTGTTGGCCCATTTATTGATTGTTCCCCACATACTTTTTAGACCTAGATTTTATCAGTTTTATAACATCTTTTAGATTTTGATTTTACAGTGTCCAAAATATTACCTCATGGTTGTTTTCATTTATCTTCCTTTTGTTATACCATAAAAAGTAATCTTTTCACACTTTAGCCATTCTTATTTTCTTATTGTGAGACTGTCTCCTTTTATTCTGTTTGTGAGGATGTAGGTCAAGTAGCTGGCACAAGAAATCCAAAAATGTACTTGAAATAAGATAAGGCTATTTCTCACATATAGGTAAGTGGCCACAACTAGTGGGGTACCATAGTAGTTGAGAGACCCAGATTCTATAAATCATGTTGTTCTTTCATCTCCTGGTATTATCCTTACTTGGATTTACAAAACTGGATTATATCTAATCCATATTCCATTTCCTGGTAAGGAAGAAAGACTGGGAGAAAAATATCAAAACTAAGTAGTTTGCTATTAAACAAGTAAAAAAAAAGTTACACACATTGCTTAAACCCACATTCTTTTGGCAGTAGTTTAAATTACAGCCCCCCCCCCCAGAAAAAAAAACAACTGAAAGATAAGCTGTAATATATATTCTCTAGCTGGATGGCTATGTGCCCAGCTGAAAATACGTTACTATGGAATGAAGGAAGGATTTGGAGCTTCGATTTGGAGCTTCAACTAGCAGTCTGAAGCAATATCCTTTGCCCACATTTCTCCATATTTCTAGGGAGTTTATATCCATTTCTCTTGATTTATAAGATCTTATCATATGTTTAGGGTTTTTCTCTTGCCATTTGATATAAATATGTTTCCAGTATGTTGTCTTTTAATTTTGCATGAGTTTTTTCCCTGTACAATTTTAAAATGTTTATATAATCACATCCATTTTTTTAAGACTTTGTTTTTAGTGCTGTTTTTGAGTTCACAGCAAAATTGAACAGAAGGTGGATTTCCCATATACCCCTGCCCCACACAGGCATTACCTCCCTGACTAGTATCATCCCCCATAGAGTGGTACATTTGGTATAACTAATGACCCTACATTGGTACATCATTATCACCTAAAATCAATAAATCATTATTTGTGTTGTATAATTTATAGGTTTGGACAAATTTATAATGACATGTATTCACTATCATAGCATACAGAGCAGTTTTACTATCCTTAAAATCCTTTAGACTCTGCCTATTTATCCTTCCCTTTTACTAACCTTTGGCAATCAATCACTGGTCTTTCTAATACTTTCAAAGATTTACCTTTGCCAAAATGCCATTGATAGTTGGAATCATATAGCATGAAACCTTTTCAAATTGGCTTATTTCACTTATGGTATGCCTTTAAGATCACTGCATGTCTGTTCAGGGCTTGATAGCTCATTTCTTTTATGTGCTGAATATTATTCCATCCCATCATCTGGATGTACCAGTTTATTTATCTATTTGCCTACTGAGGAGCAGGTTGATTACTTCCAAGTTTTGGCAATTAAGAATAAGCTACTACAAACATACATATGCAGGGTCTCTGTGTGGACGTGTTTTCAATTCCTTTTAGTAAATGCTAAAGAGGGTAATTGTTGGATCATATGGTAAGAAACTGTTTAGTTTTAAAAGAAATTTCTAAACTCTCTTCCAAAATGTCTGTACTATTTTGCATTCCCGCCAGCAATGACACATTCATACCAACATTTACTGTTTCAAATATTTTAGATTTTGGTTATTCCAATTGATACATAGAATAGTGGTCTTCGTTGTTTTTAATTTGCATTTCCCTGATGGCATATGATTTTGAGCATCTTTTTTTTATATACTTATTTGCCACCTGTATTATCTTTTTTGGTGAGGTGTCTATTAAATTGTTTGGCCCACTTTTTAATCAGGTTGTTTTGTTTTCTTATTGTTAAGTTTTTTAAATTCTTTGTATATTTTAGATAATGATCCTGTATCAGTTATGTCTTTTGCAAATATTTTCTCCTAGTCTGTGGCTTGTTGTTTCATTCTTTGTGGAATTTGCTTTGATATAAGGTATGAAGTACTTTTTTTCTTAAAGGATATTATATTTTGCCTAAATGGTGATTCAATTGTCCCAACACCATTTATTGAATCATAAGATCTTTCTCCACTGAATTGAAATGAGGTACTTTCAAATACTATATTCCCATTACACTTTTATTTATTTCTAGACTCTCTCTTCTAATCAATTGACTCTTTTCCTTTATCAGTACCATATAGTTTTAGTTATTTAAAGTTAAAAATATAGTTTAATATTCTTCCTCATAACTCTTCTTTCAACTTTTTTTTTGTTTTTCTCCTGCAGTTTCTTTTTCAGATAAACTTAAGTTTTTTAAAAAATTTCATTCTATCCAAAACAACATAGTTTTTAAAGTTATCTTATTTCTTAAGCAATATACTTTGTGGACATTTTTTGGCAAGTTTTATTGATCTGTAGTCTACAAATTTTTTTAATGTTTCAGAACTTTTATTTATTTATTTACTTATTGATTTGATTTTAATTTGTTACATGTGACAACAGGATGCATTACAATCCATATTACACAGATACAGCACAATTTTTCATATCTCTGGTTGAACACAAAGTAGAGTCACATCCTTCATGTCTTCATACGTGTACTTAGAGTATTTATTTATTTGTATGCGGTGCTAAGGATTGAACCCAGTGCCTCACATGTGCTAGGCAAGCACTCTACCACTGAACCACAGCCCCAGCCCTACAAATATTTTTAATGTAAGTTTTAAAGATATAAAGTACAGGGCTGGGGATGTGGCTCAAGTGGTAGCACGCTCACCCGGCATGCTGCGGCCCCGGTTCGATCCTCAGCACCACATACAAACAAAGATGTTGTGTCCGCCGATAACTAAAAGAAATAAATATTAAAATTCTCCCTCTCTCTTTAAAAAAAAATAAAAGATATAAAGTACGTGGGAGCGGTGCTAACAACTTTTAGCTGTTCATACTATTTTTTAAGTTTACTCTTAAATATGCTAATAATCTGAAGGAATGAAAATGCCTTTCATTGTATAGAGAAGTGCAGATTTTGTTCCAGTTTTAGTCAACTGTTTCGTGGGAGGCTCTCTGGCATCTTTTGCAACAGGAATGACAGGAAATGTGTTTTATGTTGATTGTTGAATTGTTTCATTTGTTGAGCTTCCTCTAAAAGAAATTGTATAAACGGGAGGAGATTGAGGAAGTCCTAAAGAGTCAAGAAGGTCTGCAAGAACAGAGATGTTTTCATGGGAAGTGTGTTTCTATTTTCAAGTCTAAAATTTGCAAGTGCTAGATTTTATTTGTGTGATACGGTAATGTGAACTATTGCTAGTCCACCTGAGGTAAGTAACTTCTGCAGGCATGAACTCCCAGGATGTTCATCCAGAACCTAAGTTTTTCCACCCTATCCTACCCTCATTAGACCTCCTAAAGACACAATTATTGTTATCACTGCCAAAATATTCATAACAATATAAGTTCATAAACAAATATCCATGTTATATTAAATGGCAACTACACAGCAAATCAGTACATTTTGTGCATTTTAACAATGGACTTTATTAACTCATACTCCCTCAGTAGTCTTTAAGGAAATACTAAGTCAAGCAATTAAAAGCATTAGTTTCAGCTGGTCATGGTGGCACACACCTGTAATCTCAGCTGTTTGGGAGGCTGAGGCAGGAGGATCAGAAGTTCAAAGTCAGCCTCAGCAACTTAGTGAGGCCCTAAGCAACTCAGTGAGACCCTGTCTCTAAATAAAATACAAAAAGGGCTGGGGTTGTGGCTGAGTGGTGCTGGATTCAATCCCCAGTACCAAAAACAAAAAAAAGCAGCATTATTTCTAAAATAGTCCTCTAAATGTAATAGAAATGGGAGGGGTTTTTTTAAGTAAATAAGACAATTATGGATATGAAATATACCATTAGTATTCTTTTTGAACTTACTTGAACTTAAATGTTAAAGACTTTAAAAAATCTATTTTAGGGAAGCATCATAAGATAATAGAAAGGACATATGCTTTGGAGTAAACTTGTTTCCAGGTCTAGCTCTACCATTTATCAGCTGTATAACTCAGGGAAAATTAAACTTACTGAGCTTTAGTGTCTATAAAATAGGAGTAATAGGGGGCTGGGGTTGTAGCTCAGTGGTGGAGCACTTGCCTAGCATGTGTGAAGCACTGGGTTTGATCCTCAGCACCACATAAATACATAAATAAAATGAAGGTGTTGTGTCCATCTACAACTAAAAAATCTAAAAAAAAAATAGGAATAATAATTATAATCACAGAATTACTTTGATAATTAAATGGATTAATTTAAGAAGCACTTAGCATATTATTTGACATAATATACTCAATAAATGTCACTTGTACTTTTAAAATTAGAGGTATTATTGTTAAATTCTTACTGTATCCTTAGATAAGTTCATCACATTAGTGGCTCTTAATTCTTTTCAATGACTTTTGGAAGTTAGTGTAGTCCCACTTTATAAATAAAGAAAGTAATGATGAGAGAGCGGTTAATCTCTCCACTGTCATATAACTAATGAGTGACAGTGCTGGGACCTAAACCAAAGCCCTTATATTTAACCCCATGTGACACACACTGATTCTCAGCAGTGACAGAGGGAACAAGGTGCATGTTACAGACTCAGATCAGAGCTTGAAAATCATTGGGAGGGAAAATAGAAGGAAGGGAAATGTGAGAACTTAAGTAGAAGAAACTAAAAAAACAGTGGTGGTGTGCATCTGGTAGATGTAAAAAGAAAAGTTCAGACAAGGGTGACTAATGAGAGATAGTAAAGGAAAGTGGAATGTATGAGTCATGCAGTGGGGAGGTTTCCTTTTGGCAACTGCACACTTGAATTAAGAAAAGAGAATACATTGCCAAAGAAATTGTCATAGCATTAATATATGAGTCGTTAAGAGAATTTTTTACCATATGGTTTGCTTTCTATTTATTGTCTTTTAGTTTTCTGGATAATTTCAGGCCAAATTATTTCAGATGCCACTCCGTCACTCTCACTCTACTCATATCCTAGGCATATTATCTAGGTTGTAGATTAGCTTTTAGTCTACCCTGTTTTTACTAGTCTTCATGATTTGTTTACATCTAGTCAGGATGCCATTCTCAAGTCCAAAATGAACACTGCCAGAATAAACAGTTTAAATCAGGATGATAAATCAGGATAAAATTGAAAAGTTCCTTTTGTTACGTACAGTGTCTCACTGCAAGAAGTTAACCTTCTCCAAAATTTTTCTAATACTACTTTTTTAAAAAAACAACTTTAATATATTAAAGTTATATATTGATACAAGTTTAATAATATATTGATACAAATTTAATTTCTCCTACCAGCCTCCCCTCCTGTCTCTTCTGTGGGGAAGGATTTACTGGTAGACAAGAACTTTCTCCTGAAGGTACTCAAAATTCAGCATCTAATACAATAAGTGCCATGATAAGAGCAGGAATACAAATGAAGGAATATTAACTTATCTGGCACAAAGGAAAAAGATCCAGTTAAATTACAGAGAGATATGTAAGCTGATCCTTGAAGCCTTGTGTCAGGTAGGAAAGGCATTCTAGACAAAGGAACAGCTTGAGGAAAGCACAGAACACCTCAAGTCTTTCAGTGACTTGTAGACTAAACAGGAGCAGGCCCTCTGGAGATTCTCACTGTGGCTGCTACAGACAAATGTAATTCAGGGTGATTGTTTCTAAAAAAGAAATTATAGTTTTAATCTATGGCTAGTGAACAGCTAGTGTCACAATAATGCTAAGAAGGAAAGCCATGAAAAAAAAAATTCTGCAAAGTGGAGATAAGGGAAGTCCAGCATATGGGGGAAAAAGCTACATACACTGTATACCCTTGTGCCTCTCCACTTTGTGCATGGCAGGATGGTTCTGGGGATCGAACCCAGATTCTTGTGCATACCAAGCAAGCAGTCACCCACTAAGCTCCATCCCCAGTTATACATGACAGCAGAATGCTCTTTGATTCATTGTACACAAATGGAGCAGAATTTCTCACTTCTCTGGTTGTACACAAAGTAGGGTCCCACCATTCATACAATCGTACATGTACCTAGGGTAATGATGTCTGTCTTATTCCACCATCCTTCCTATCCCCATGCCCCCTCTCTACTCCCTCCCCTTTTCCCAATCCAAAGTTCTTCCACTCATTCTGTGCCCCTCCCCATTATGGATTAACGTCCACTTATCAGAGAAAACATTTGGCCTTTGGTTTTTTGGGATTGCCTTACTTCACTTAGCATGATATTCTCTAACTACATCCATTTACCTCCAAATGCCAGAATTTTATTCTCTTCTTGCTCAGTAATATTCCATTGTGTGTATATGCCACAGTTTCTTTATTCATTCATCTATTGAAGGGCATTTAGATTGGTTCTACAGTTTGGCTATTGTGAATTCTGTGGCTATAAACATTGATGTATCTGTGTCACTGTACTATGCTCTTTTTTTTTTTTTTTTTAAGAGAGAGTGAGAGAGGAGAGAGAGAGAGAGAGAGAGAGAGAGAATTTTTAATATTTATTTTTTAGTTCTCGGCAGACACAACATCTTTGTTGGTATGTGGTGCTGAGGATCGAACCCGGGCCGCACGCATGCCAGGCGAGGGCGCTACCGCTGAGCCACATCTCCAGCCCTGTACTATGCTCTTTTTAAGTCCCTTGCGTATAGAGTAAGGAGTGAGGTAGCTGGGTCAAATGGTGGTTCCATTCCAAGTTTTCTAAGGAATCTCTATACTGCTTTCCAAATTGGCTGTACCAATTTGCAGTCCCACCAGCAATGTGTAAGTGTGCCTTTTTCCTCACATCCTCACCAACATTTATTTTTGCTTATTATTCTTGATTATTGCTGTTCTGACTGGAGATGAAATGTTAGAGTAGTTTTGATTTGCATTTCTCTGATTAATACAGATGTTGAACATTTTTTTTCATATACTTGTTGATCGATTGTATATCTTCTTCTGAGAAGTGTGTGTTCAGTTCCTTAACCCGTTTATTGATTGGGTTGTTTGTTTTTTTGGTGTTAAGTATTTTGAGTTTTCATATATCCTGGACATGAGCACTCTATCTGATGTGCGTGTGGCAAAAATTTGTTCCCAAAATGTAGGCTCTCTCTTCACCTCATTGATTGTTTCTTTTGCTGAGAAGAAGCTTATTAGTTTGATTCCATTCCATTTATTGATTCTTGATTTTGTTTCTTGCGCTTTAGGGGCCTAACCCAACATGATGAAAATTTAGGCCTACTTTTTCTTCTATTAGGTGTAGAGTCTCTGGTCTAATTCCTAGGTCTTTGATCCACTTTGAATTGAGTTTTGTGCATAGAGAGAGATAGGGGTTTAGTTTCATTTTGCTACATATAGATTTCTAGTTTTCCCAGTATGATTTGTTAAAGAGACTATCTTTTCTCCAATGTGTATTTTGGGTGCCTTTGTCTAGTATGAGAAACTGTATTTATGCAGGTTTGTCTCTGTGTTTTCTATTCTGTACCATTGGTCTACATGTCTGTTTTGATGCCAATACCATGCTGTTTTTTGTTACTATGGCTCTGTTTAATGTCTGGTATTGTGATGCCTCCTGCTTCACTCTTCTTGCTAAAAGATTTCTTTGGCTACTCTGGGTCTCTTATTTTTCCAAATGAATTTCAAGATTGTTTTTTCTATTTCTATGAGGTATGACGTTGAGTTTTTTAATTGGTATCATATAGCACTTTTGGTAGTATGGCCATTTTGACGACATTAATTCTGCCTATCCAAGAGCATGGAATATCTTTTCATCTTCTAAGGTCTTTTTCAATTTCTTTCTTAGTGTTCTATAGTTTTCCTTGTAGAAGTCTTTCACCTCTTTTGTTAAATTGATTCCCAAGTATTTTTTTTTTTGAGGCTATTGTGAATGGGGTGGTTTTCTTAATTTCTCTTTGTGAGGATTCATTAGTGATGTATAAAAAAGCTTATAATTTTGAGGCAGGCTCTCACTATGTTGCCTTGGCTGGTCTTGAATTTGTAATCTTCCTGTCTCAGCCTCCCTAGTTGCTATGTTTACAGGTATGAGCCACCATGCCTATTATATTTGCACCTTCAAAGAAACTTGCTCAGCAGGGCATGGTAGTGCTTACCTGTAATCCCAGCAGCCTGGGAGATTGAGGCAGCAGGATCACGAGTTCAAAGCCAACCTCAGCAACTTAATGAGGCCGTAGGGAACTTGGTGAGACTCTGTCTCTAAATAAAATACGAGAAAGGGCTAGGGATGTGGTTCAGTGGTGGAGTGCCCATGGTTTCAATCCCTAGTACCAAACAACAACAACAACTTGCTCTAAGGATCTCCACATGATGGAAGTTGATTTTATTCCAGGATTCACCAGCACTTGCCAATTTTGGGCTGTTTTTCTCTGTTTTTGATTGCTTTGTTATGTAGCTATATGCTCATACTTTTAGTAATAAATTGCATTTATTGAATTTGTACCATGTGTCACTGTTCCATGCTCCTTACATGCTCTTATGATTTTATTTCAATGGTTTTGGCAACTTGCTTACACGTTGCAGAGATAAAATTGTCACACAGTAACCCTCAGCTACCCAGAAAGCTGGAATTATTTAGCATTAACAGAGGCAAGCCACAAAAAGCAAGTTATAAATGAGTATGTCTGTTTCATAAACCCTTTTCTTACTTGCCTACTTTGGTTTCTACCCTCTTTTGTTTCTCTTTATTCTTTTCAGCCCAATTTTTCTCTGAAGAGTCAAAGATTAAGATAATTTGACATATGTATTGAAGTTTATATAAAGTATTAATTATTAAGTTTTCAAATTTTATTTGTATCAACTAACATTTATCAAATGCATAATGACAGCAGTTTACAGAGGGAATTTTTACATTATACTTTGGTGTGTTTGGGTTATATGTTACTGTTCAGTATAACAAGATATGCCAAAGAGGTATAATCTTTTGTTGTACATTTTCTTTGTTGCTATTTTAAGACACATTTTGGGTCAAATAGGAGTTGTTTATTTTACCTAAATTGAAACTTTCAGTGCTAGTAAGTTCTTCAAATTTATAAAGCAATCGAATATTTGATATAAGCAGTTGAAATACTTCTTCATTCAATAAATATTTATTAAGTTTTTACTATATATATAGCCTGGGAGTATGGAGAGAAGAGTTGTGAAGAAATGACATTTAAGAATATGTGGGGGGGGGGGCTGGGGTTGTGGCTCAGTGGTAGCGTGCTCGCCTAGCATGCACAAGGCACTAGGTTCAATCCTCAGCACCACATAAATGTAAAATAAAGATATTGTATCCACCTGAAGCTTAAGAATAAATATTAAAAAAAAAAAAGAAGCTGTGGGGCTGGGATTGTGGCTCAGCGGTAGAGTCCTCATCTAGCATGTGCGAGGCCCTAGGTTCGATCCTCACACCACATAAAAATAAAATAAAGATATTGTGTTCAACTACAACTAAAAAATAATAAATATTTTTTAAAAAAAATTTTAAAGAATAAGCTGTATTTGTGAAAATAAAAGCAGTTACCATTCTCAATAAAGAACAATAAATTATATACCCTTAAACACTGATGAATAGCCATAAAATTTGCATCCATAGGATGGATGGATGCATAAATGGATGGAGGCACATAAATGCCTACTAAATTAAAATTAATGTTATGATTAATGATATTTCAATATTATGTTGTCTTAAAGTGTGTTAACTCTTTTTTTTTTTTTTTAATTAAGGTTGACAAATTTGCAATGGAATTAGAACAGGGCCGGGATTTGAACAATACCATAGTGCATGTTGACATGGATGCCTTCTATGCAGCTGTAGAAATGAGGGACAATCCAGAATTAAAGGATAAACCCATTGCTGTAGGATCAATGAGTATGTTGGTAAGTAAGCAAAGATTAAAAACAGAAAGGAAATTTCATAGCATGTTCTGATAGACCTTACTAGTTCACAAAGGGAGAAACTTTTATTGAGGTGTACCAGTTTGCTGAGTATTTTTCTGGGTGCTTTATAAAATGCTCAGTTGGTTTCTTTCAACATACATTAAGGTACTATTTTTTTTATTTCCACTTGAAAAGAAAACAAATTCAAATGATTAATAACTTGCCCAAAATACAAACCTATTAAAATGGTACTGACATTGTTCTTTTTCATGGCAAATTATATTTTTTCACAAGTGTTCTACTTGGAGAAGAAAGAAAAAGGAAATGTCATTCTAAAGCAGAATCTTTCATACTATGCCTACAGATCAAGTCCACCCTGCCACCCTCTTTTTAAATACATTTATTGAAACAAAGTTACAGCCATTTATTACTGCTGTTGCACTAAAAGAGTAGAATTGAGTACTTACAATAAAAAATATGATCATAAAGCTTAAAGTGATTACTATCTGGACTTTCACAGAAAAGATTTGTCTACCTAGTTCTAAAAGTGAGCTATTTTATTACTATATTACATTTAGAACACACTTTAATAGTTTTTTCTCAGAATCTTCATTTTTTCTGATCCCTATGTTGCTTTTTTTGTTTGTTTGTTTGTTTTTACTTCTTCCTTGACCATAGAAGGTAAAGGTGACCAGGATACAGGATAGCTATATGTGGCTGAAAATGTATTGAGAATTAAAAGTACTAGAATAGATAGATGGGTTTGGGTATAAAGAAACATACCATGGCTGGGCACAGTGGGGCACACCTATAATCTCAGTGGCTTGGGAGGATGAGGCAGGAGGATCACAAGTTCAAAGCCAGCCTCAGCAACTTAGCAAGGCCCTAAGCAACTCTGCGAGACTCTGTCTCTAAATAAAATACAAAAAAGGGTTAGGGATGTGGCTCAGTGGTTAAGTGCCTCTGGGTTCAATCCCTGGTACCAAAAAAAAGAAAAGAAAAACATACTAAAGAGAGTTATTCCCTGTTGTTGCCTCCTTCTGGTGCCTTAGATAGCTATACCTTAATCCCTACAGAGTTATTATTATTTTTAATTTATAATCTGTGTATTTCCTATCTCTATTCATATAAGTATATACACAACTGACAAGTCTGGTTCTAAAATAATGTTTATCGAAAGGGTACTTAACTCCCCTTTCTTATAAATCACCAAAAAACATTTGAAAAAAATTATATTGATAAAATATAATACTCTATATTTATATATGTGTGTTTTGTGCATACACACATACTGTAACCTTGTTAGAACTATAACCCACTGCTTTTGAAATCTACAAAAAAATATCTTTCAGACACTATCTATCCTGATTATTTGCTACGTTTAACAAAGATTACCCTTTTTTTTATGCTGAACTAAATTAAATTCCCTTCTGATGAGAGCTGAAGCATAATTGTTTTTGTCTTAGTGAACTCATAAAAGTGTATCTACAAATTAATAATGAGTGTGATGGTGCATATTTGATTATTCCAGCAATTCTTTTTTTGGTGAATTTAATGGATTTTGAGTTGGCTCTAAGAATAGGAACTTAGACCTGTAGCATTTTCTAGTGCTGTATAAGAAACCCTTTAGTAGTTTATAGACAACCATGTCTTTTCTCATGATTCTATAGTTTGTGCAGAGTTCAATGGGGATAGCTCAACTCTACCTCAACTCTACCTGGGGTTAGCTAGGGCTGTTTAATTGGAGCCAGAGAATCTAAAATGGCTTATGTCTAGCACTTCCACGGAAGCGATTAGAGTGGCTTCCAACATTTGCACTTTCTTCTCTCCATGCTCATTCTTTAGTAATGTACCACAAGGTCTTTGCAATGGTTTGCTGGACACAAAAAAGCAAGAGTAGAAGCTGAAGGCTTCTTAAGACCTAGGCTTCAGAATTCACACTGTAGCATTTACCACACATGCTTTTGTTCAAAGTTAGTCATAAGGCAAGTCATTTGGTATAAGGAACTAAAATCTTACCTTTTGAGTGACTTGTAAAAATGTTACTGCTCTGATTCATGATCTACCACAAACAGAGGAATTCAAATCTTTGTTTCTGTTCTACTGTAGATATAGCATTCATATTAGTTCCATTACACTTATTTATATTTATAGCATTGGTTTGTCTTTCTAGTATGATTTACATATTCCTTTTTGGATCACTGAGCAAGGATTAGCATAGTTTTAATCCCTCTCAAGATTTTTAAAATACCTTTTGAAATTTATTAAAGGAAAACTAATAATATTTTGTGGTAATTCCTTCATTTGATAGATTGTGTTCTGCTTTTCTTTGAATTTTCACTTGAGATTCCATATAAAGACTCTATTTGTGATAAAAAATTTTTTTAGTAAATGGTACTGTGGTCTACCAGATTGACATATGCTACTGTCAAATATCATCACTAAGGATTTAATAAGTAATATTCTCTGTTTTACTCTCATACTTTTTTAGTTCCATCTCCTAGTCAAAATGGTTTTACCAAAAAATATATTCATGCGTTGAGAAATAAAACTTAATTCATTTTGGAGACTTAATTTGGTTAGACCATCAATTGTTAGTTGTTGTTCTAGGTAAAAATTTCCACAAATACCAAATTGAGCAAATCCAAAAATATACTACAGATCTATCATCCCCAGAAATCCAAAATCTATCACTCAAAAATTTCAGATTTTGGAGCATTTAGATTTTATTTTAGATTTCCAGATCAGGGATGCTTAACTGGTAAAATCTGTGCAAATATTCTAAAGTCTGAAAGACTCTGTAATCTGAAATACTTTTGTTCCCAAGCACTTTGGATAAATGATACTCAACCTGTATTATTCTATATTATTACTTTGTATACTGTGACTTTTATGTAATATTTAAGTTATTTGCACTATCCTATTAACTATTCTATACTATTACTTTTATATAACAACATCCACTGTCATCCAGACTTGGATATGTACTATATTACAGGTATGTCTTAAAACAAATGAAGTTTATTTTCAGGGGGGCTGGGGTTGTGGCTCAGCAGTAGAGTGCTCTCCTAGCATGTGCGAGGCACTAGGTTCAATCCTCAGCACCACATAAAAATAAGTAAATAAAATAAAGATATTGTGTCCAACTAGAACTAAAAAAAAAAATATTTAAAAAAATGAAGTTTACTTACTGGAATTACAAAAGAATCTCTTTATTAGAATAGCTTAATTACTATCTGGTATCACATTATAAATGTAAGACAGCAGTTGAAAAAGGGTCATGGTATTATCATACCATGATAGGATAAAGACAAACTGTGGGTTCAGTGATTCAAGACAGTGGCCTGTAATAGAAATGTCCTTGAATTGAAAATGCATATCAATAATGTGTTTCTTATGAATGCATGGATCAACATGTCCATTTACTTTTGTTTATTTTTCTCTATGTGGCCGATTCTTTTTCAGTCTACTTCAAATTACATTGCAAGGAGGTTTGGTGTTCGCGCAGCCATGCCAGGATTTATTGCTAAGAGACTCTGCCCACAGCTTATCATAGTGCCCCCAAACTTTGACAAATACAGAGCTGTGAGTAAAGAGGTAAGTTGATATCTCACTCCCACTTAATATTCTTTCTCTGGTTTTCTGTCACCTAGAGAGTCAACTCTAAATACCTTAGCACATCAGGATTTTAGTAAATGTTACTGTGGTCTACCACATTTAGTCTCACCTTTAGTCTCACCTTCAACCACTTTTTCACATTATATATTGAATACTGAGCTATTTATGGTACCTGATATAGACCATTCTGTTTCCATGAATTTTTTGCATTTGCTTAAAAAACTCATCTCCCCAAACTTTGAGTAACCTTAGTAACTTAAAATTATTTTTTTTCCTAATATGAAAAATACATTTTCTTCTAGAACTACTTTAAATTAACAGAATCTACTCATCATTAATTTTAGTCTCTTCTGAGTGTTTTTAAGCAGTGACAGGATTCACTTATCTTAATTACCTGCTTTCCTTGTCCCACGATCTTGTGAAGTTACTTGAACATATAATATCTTAGAAACATTAAATCAAAGAGAAAAGGGAGTAATTCATTGCTTTGAAAAGGATCTCTGAAGTATAAAGATTTGATTATTTATTAAAATTCCAAAGTATCTTATATGAAAAATAGCTGTTTTCTCTGTTTTATAAGAACTGCCTATCCTGTAGCGCTGGGCTTTAATTTGAGTGCTATATCTACATCACTTTTAGACTGCTAGAGTAAATGCTGTCTTTCAGCTGTCTGAATGAAAGCACTTAAAAACTATGGTCTGCCACTTGTTAAACATTTAGACATGCAAGTAACCTTTAAATTCATCCTTTTATTTGTACTCCATCTCATTTTACTAGAAATGATATCCTATCCAAGTTTTAAAAAAATATTCTTCAAAATAGTCTGTTAAAGCAAGTGCTCTGTGCCTACTTCAGAAACAGTGGAAAAGGAGAGAGCAGTACACTCAAATTTGATGACTGTTTATCTCTCTTATTGTGTTTCTAATTAAAAATAAATAAAATGCTAATTATGCATATACGCTTTTAATAAGTTAAAAGTCCCATAAAGACTATAAGAATGTTAAGTACTACTTTAACTCAGTAAAACTAGACAGTGTGACAAAGATAACTAAATCGGTTCTAGTTTTCTTTCATCTGTTTATTTACATAAGTTGGAAAAATCTTAAAATTCCAGCAAAATCTACATAGTTAATTTGCAGATTAAAAAATCAACTATAAATATTTTTGGCTTAGTTTAGAAAGCTTAAGGAAGATCGATTTTTGTAGCTTTAACTGTTCTTCGAGCTTTAAGTGCTTGATTTTTTTTTACCTGGAACATATCTACTTTTGTTTGCCAGTTGCCTGGGAAAAGGAAGTAAGTACTAAGCAGTGTCTCTAGAGAGTATTTCTCATTCAGAATGTTAGTTGTCTGCTAGCTTCAGACTTTCCAGAGTTTCATTTTTACTAGAAAGATTCTGTTTGAGTATATTATAAAAATGGTTTCTCTACAAGAACAAAGCTATTTTAGACCTTCTCTGAGTAAAACTATTCTGAAATTCCCCTTGACTCAGTTGTTCATAATTACATTAAGCTAAAACACTTTCTTTTTATAAAGAAACAAAAGTTTTCTCAAGGTATAGTAGATGGATTTTAAATGCTAGATGAAATGTAACATAATTCAGCCAATGTTTTCTAATATATGTTATTATTTTGTCAATCATTCCCTCTAATTATAGCTAATACTTCAGTTGTAAAAAACAATCATCAAAAAAATTCATAGTTTCATGTAATAAAAACCATCTTATATAAAAGGAATTTCTGGATTGTATCACTGAAATTCTAATCTCTATATGTATTTCCTTTATCCCACGAGGCAACACCAGACTTTTCTGTATAATATAATGTAATCATGAAGTTATGTTACAAATTTTAACATCTTTTCCATTTTAGATGCCAGTAAATAGTAAACTTTCATTTCCCAGTATGGGTACATGCATTAATGTGTGTATTGAGAGTTGTTTTTTGTGCATGTTATAATTAATTGAATATAAAAGTATTTTACATAAGATTATCCCTTTTTAAAATGAATAAAAATTATCCTAAAAGATGAGAGTGGGATTACTTTTAGCTAGCTTCTTAAAACCTTAACCATTTTCTTTTCTGTCTACCATAATGATGTCATCTGAGATTTATTTGAATTGCTTACTATATCAAGATGTAGGTGGCTAAAGAGAGATTGCATCAGATGAAACTATTTCATGGTCTTCTGCCTTCATGATCTATTTTAAGACAAAAGAGAATTTGACAAATATGCACTGGTAGTAAATTATTTATTCCTTAAATCTATTAGCTATTGATTGCAGGATCATTACTGTTGTTGCAGAGAAAGAATATTAATGTTTCTCATCAGCTATATGTGACAGGAGGCTTTGCTGTGGCAGCAGAATTTAAGCTTCTTTTGTTCCTTTTGAAGGTTAAGGAAATACTTGCTGATTATGATCCCAATTTTATGGCTATGAGTCTTGATGAAGCTTACTTGAATATAACCAAGCACTTACAGGAAAGACAAAATTGGCCTGAGGACAAAAGAAAGTATTTTGTCAAAACTGAAAATGCCATAGAAAATGGTAAGCAATTTATAAGAACTATCAAACTAAACACTAAGAAACAGAAAAGTAACCCTTTGAATCAACCCAGTTAACTCATTAGCATGTGTAGGTGGTAGGACTAGATATATCTTTATAAAAATGAAAAATCAGAAAGTTAAAATATACCAGGTTTAAGTTAAATGTATAAAATATCATTTTAAATCAAATGAGATTGTTAAATCTCCAAGCACTATAAGTGCTGAGTCCTTGTACAAAGTAATTTCTTAAAATCTAACAGTATTTTCTTAAAATCTAACAAAGAGTTTAGATTGCATTAAAACTGAGGAATTTGCTGGGGCTGTGGCTCATTGGTAGAGCACTTGCCTAGCATGTTTGAGGCAGTGGGTTCGATCCTCAGCACTGTCTACAAATAAATAAAATAATTTAGAAGACTGAGGAAGTTATCTGTGTAAGGTAGCTTTTTTTTGTATGTTCTTGATAGAAATTAGATATTTAAAAAGAGATATCAAAAATGTTGAGTGATATTCTTTTCTTCATTTCCCAAGTTTTCTACAATTTGGTTCTAGTATAGCAATTATTACTATTTTCTACTCTGCCAGAATTAATGACTTTCCTTTCCCTTCATTGACTTAGACCTTATCATGACTCTAGAATACAATGAATAAGAAGTTTCATGGCTTCATAGATTTTTTTTAAAATCACTCCCTTTATTATCTGTTCAAAGCAACGCCAAGAAACATACAGATATTATACATATTATTTTATGTCTACTCTGTAATATAAATTTGGATGGTGGATACCAATCTATGTAAGAAACTGAATAACACTCACTTTTTAGCACTTGCGGTTCAGATGGAATGCTTTAATCCTGGTAACACCATACAGTGTACTCTGATTACCTCAGTTACAGGGATTACAAAAATATTTCAGTCTGGAAGTAAATAAACAATTTTAGCAGTTAGTTATATTTCCAGGCCTCCCAAAGAAGCAAAATGCAGTTGAGATGGAAAAGGTAACATACCATTCTGCAGTAGCTCTAATAATGTAACAGGAGGTACCAATCTTTGATTTCTCCTGTAGCATTCTACTATTGCAGTGACTCACCTGAAGACAGGGTGTGAGAGGGATTAGCCCTATATAACAGCATAAGGAACTCTGCAGGAGCAGCTTATGAATGTGACAGGTACCTTAGCTGGTCTGCAGTTTTTCTTCTACAGCTTTTATTACCTTGAGTTCCACTCATCCAATGGGGAAACGGGCTCCAGTGAATATTATTTCAAATGTTCCGTACTTTGAATCCCCTCTGAGTTACTCTGAACTTTAAAACTAGATATAAAAAATGAAAAGGAACTGAAGCATATAAGTAATAGTTAATGTAAAATAGGGTTCATATGACCTGAGAATTCTAATTTGGAGGTTATATCTGTGACATAATTTCTATTACCTACCTTAAAACTTGAAACTAATCAGGTTTTTATCATATAATTTGTTATCTTTTTAGAAAAGTTTCCTAAAAGACTAAATTTATTTTTCAAGTAATATACTTTTATGTGTATCTTGAAACTTAAGAAATTTAATTATTGCTACTGTATTTACCTTAATTTGAGAAGCATATGAGATATTATGAGAACATTTTAAGTATGAATATAGATTTAAGTGTATTTTACATTATATTTTGAAAAATGCAAATAAAATGAGGTAATAATTGGTATTTTATTTTACTTTTTAATAATTATAGTTTATAGTCTAGTGATAGTAAATGTTCTTTTCCTTAAACTTAGACCTTGGTTAATCCAGTTAGACCCTAAAAATTTGTATAAAGAAACATAACTTTCAGGGGCAATTTGTATTTGTTGCAAATGTACCCTTAGTAAAAGTGATACTTTGCACAAGCAAGTCAAAATAAAATCAGATTTAAAAGAAGGAAATAAAGATTTGACATTTGAAAAGTTTCTTCCAGGGATGAAGAAAAATTATTTTCTCTCTAAAAGCAAAACTTACTTTTCAGATATAATTATTCTATTTGCCTAAAGCCTTTTTTCCTCATTCCTAAATTCTAATTTAGTAAAGGTCTTTTTTTCCATATAGAAGAATAAAAGGCAAGAAATACTTTAGTTTTTAAAGAAAAAATGTAATGCATTTCAAGATTTAATGAACATTTTTTTTAAAGAAAAACCTGGACAGTTTTTTTCTTGATTGAACAGTTATAAAATATAAATTATAGCATTTCTGATCATGTTTTCTAGAAACTATTAAATTTGCTTTGTCTTCAGAAATAATGTGAGGAGAAAGTACAAAAAAGAAAAATTTAAAGAAAGAATGAAGCAAAATCTAACTTGTGAAATATATACCTCTTAAAATGAACATGAGTTACTGTTCCGGTTTATAATTTAGATCAACCAGAAAAGGAAGTGGATAAACTGAGTGAGCATGAACGGACCATCTCTCCACTACTTTTCGAAGATAGTCCTCCTGATTTGCAAACCCTATCGAACTTTGAAGAACAAAACAATCCTCAAATACTACAGAATTCAGTTGTTTTTGGAACATCAGCTGAGGAAGTGGTAAAGGAAATTCGTTTCAGAATCGAGCAAAAAACAACACTGACGGCCAGTGCAGGTCAGGATCTTGATGCACAGTGTGATTGTAAGTTTTGGGCTGACTAATTCAAGTGTCATATTACCTTCTGAAACTTTACCTATTCAGAAGAGCTGTGAACCTACAAGTAAGTAGGAATTTAGCAGAAAAGCACATGAGCACAAAGAAAAAAGCCTATCATAAATCTTATGTAGCTCTTCTTTTGTAAATGCAAAATATATTGTCATTGGTTTTTCTCATAATACTTGATTAGTTCTTCCTTAGGAGACTTCATTCCTGTCTTAGAATATGTGCAGGAGAGAACCCAGAAGACATCAAGATGGAAGATAAAAAATAAAAAAATCCAAAACACCAGCTAGCAATGTAGCAATTTAGGACCAACTGGTAAAAGGGGGAAAAAAACAAAAACAAAAAACAGCTTTGCAAATGTCAATAACCCATAAGGGCATCACTATGTAGCATAATAACTGATATTCATCATGAGGACCCTGTATTATCTTGTAGTACTCATGTTATAATTAGGTTAATCTTTCTTTAACAAAACATGACAATGAATAGTAAAATTTAGGAAGATATGTATAAAATTAAAGTGAACTATTTGATGGCTATATTTGAATATATCTGTTTCAAATTACCTTAATCTCTAAGACTCCTGGAAATTGTTAAAACACCTTTCTGAAAAGTAGTAATTTAATTTGCTTTGTGAGTAGCAAAAGGGATGAAATGTTTTAAATAAATATACAGAATCTTTTTTTTTCTTTATGTGAATAATTCATTAAAAAAACTTTTCAAAGAATAAACATCCTTCACAAATTACATTCTGGATCTTTTCTGAGTAATGGTTATAGGGCCACTATAAACAACCCTGTATTTCTACTAAAGATAGTAAGTAAACTCAGATAGTAAGTTACATTTAATATTACTCAACTCAGAAATTATTTTTAGATTTTAAATATCACGGAGAATTAAATATTCCCATTTCTTCTGCCCCAATAACTAATAAAATTCCTTTTCTTAAAACCATAGCAAGTTCGCATGGTGGCATACTCCTGTAATCCCAGTGACTTGAGAGGCTGAGGCAGGAGGATCACAAGTTCAAAGCCAGCCTCAGCAAATTAACAAGGTTCTAAGCAATTTAGTGAGACCCTGTCTCAAAATGAAAAATAAAAAAGGCTGGAGATGTTGACCCGTGTTTAAGTGACCCTGGGTTCAATCTTTAGTACCAAAAAAACAATAACAACAAAAGGGGGAAAAAAAACCCAAACCATAGCAAATCCTGAGGAAATAGATGATAATAAAATGTTATCTTTAAAGTGGCATTATGTATCGTTTCAGATTATTTGCATTTATTTTTTTCTGTTTTGTTTTCACTTAGTTAAAAATAAATACGTATCAACTTTTATAAGTAGAATGTTCTTTTAATTCTTTTAAGGAATTGCCCCCAATACAATGTTGGCAAAAGTTTGCAGTGACAAGAATAAGCCAAATGGACAATATCAAATTCTCCCCAACAGACAAGCTGTGATGGGCTTCATCAAAGACTTACCAATTAGGAAGGTAAGATTTTATATAAAATTTATCATCTGGTACATGTTCTCTGAATTCTGAAGAGACATCATTTAGGCTGATAGTAATTCTTTGCTGAGAAGTTTTAAAACAATAGATAAGAGGCAAGAATTATAATCGGTGGTTGAATGTGGACTTAATGAGATCTTTCTGTGAAATCCTAAAAATCAGGTTTAGGAAGCTTATTTCTAGAAACTTTTAGGAGCATACTTGGATGACAGCTTTTAAGTGGATTCCTGCAAAGGAGAAAGAAATAAAAAATACTTAGAAAAGTCCTTTCCCAACTGTACCTTAATAGAGTGCTACCAAATAGGTATATTTCAAAGATGTTTAGAATTTTTATTATTATATAAAAAAACAAAAATACTTTACCATCTTTAAAATGATAAAATTATCTCTTAGGGGTTCCAGAAAAGGGTATATTTTTATTACTCTTCAGAGCTTCCAAATTTTTCTGCATAGATATCTTTTTTTTTTTCAGTAATTACTCTATACACTATATAATGTTCTAGGCTTGCTTTTTTCACTCGGTTTATGTGAATAAAGTTAAATAAAGTATTTTTCAATGTTCAGAAAGAAGTCTATCAAAGTATACAATGTATATGATTATTGGATAATATATGTAAGACATAATTATAAAGTAGTATTTTCTAATGTGTTTTTCAAAGTATAAATAGGTGTTTCATTTAAAAAAAGTCTGGATCAAAGAGCTTTGGGGTGGGCTGGGGCTGGGGCTCAGTGATAGTGCACTTGCCTGGCATGTGTGAGGCACTGGATTTGATTCTCAGCACCACTTATAAATAAATAAAATAAAGATCTATCAACAACCAAAAAATATTATTTTTAAAAAAGGGGGTCATTGTTTATATACTAGTATATTAAAGATTTCTAATTTTGAGGCAAAATTTTCCATTTAAATTTGTTGACTGTACCATTCCCTAAAGGTATATATGACCAACAACTCCTTTTTTTTTTCTTTTTAAATATTTTTTTGTAGTTGTAGATGGACAGAATGCCTTTATTTTGCTTGTTTATTTTGATGTGGTGCTGAGGATAGAATCCAGTGCCTCATTCATGCTAGGCAAGCACTATGCCACTAGCTATAACCTCAGCCCAACAACTCCTTTTTTAGTGCCTTTAAAAATTAAATGGAATCTGTTTAGGAAATGTGACCCGAAAGAAACAAAATCAGTTTTCTCACAAGATTTGTGATGATAGTAACATTATTTATACCTTTAATAAGATTACCCTCTCAGTTCTTATCTTAATTTAAAATTAATGATAAATATTGATTCTCTTCTAGGTTTCTGGAATAGGAAAAGTTACAGAGAAAATGTTAAAGGCCCTTGGAATTATTACTTGTACAGAACTCTACCAACAGAGGGCATTACTTTCTCTCCTTTTCTCTGAAACATCTTGGCATTATTTCCTTCACATCTCTCTGGGTCTAGGTTCAACACATCTGGCAAGGTATATATAGTAATTCTGCTTTATTATTTGCTGAAATGTCAATTTTAACCATTGAGATAGAGACTATAAAGATAACGTGTTTTAAAATCTTCCAAGACAAGTTTGATTCAGAATATAATGTTTGGGTTAAAAATCAATAGATTGGATTCAGGAGAAAAGCAAAAGAAAAATAAAGACTTACACTTCAGCAGTTGAGTAGATGGACAAGAAAATCAATGGTTATTTTATTTTTTATCTCTGCCTTATTCTTTTTTTAGAACATAAGAGGAATGTTGGTTGTCAGATTGTTGAGGGAAAAAAAAGATGGCTTATATTCCATAATTCATTCTTTAAGCAAGGAGTTTTAATGATTCTTTGAAAGCCTTAATGAACTGACAATATTTTATTTCTTTTCCAGATACATAAATGATTTATTCTTTGATTATTGTGTTAAGCATTATCCTAGGAATTAGGGCTAATGACAGTGACTAGGAGAAAGTCCTATATTCATGGAGTTTACAGACTAGTATGTGGGATAGAAAATAACCATTAAACAAATGAGGAAAGTAAAGTAGAATGAGGGTGCAAAAAATGACTTGGGAGCTGGGTACACTAGCACATGCTTGTAATCCCAGTGGCTAGGGAGGCTGAGGCAGGATTGTGAGTTCAAAGCCAGCCTCAGCAATTTAACAAGGCCCTCAACAACTTATAGAGACCATGTCTCAAAATGGAAAATAAAAAGGGCTGAGGATGTTACTCAGTGGTTAAGCACCCTTGGGTTCAATCCCTAGTACAAAAAAAAAAGACTTGGGGCTGAGTGGGGGTTGGCAGCATTCATCCAGAGGCAGAAAATTGAGGGACCCAACGATGCAAAGATCTAGGAGACAGGTAACGGCTAAAGAAGCGGGCCTGTGTTTTTGTTGTTTTTTTTTTTTCCCTCCATCCCTTTTTCATCTAGGTCTTAACAGAAAGTACCCCACAGCTGGAAAGGTAAATTGTTAGGGATAGGTGAAAAGAAGGGAATAAACAGACACTTATCAAAAGAAGAAATAGAGATGACCAACAAACATTATGATAAAGTGTTCAACATTATTAGCAATCAGAATAGATAATAGGCAAGAATTATAATTGTGGTTATAATTTCATCTCATTTCAGTTAGAATGGCAATCATTAAGAATACAAATAATAATAAATGCTGGTGAGGAGGTGGGGGGAAGGTATACTCATAGGTGGAGATTCCTCAAAAAACCGTATGACCCAGCTATCCTACTCCTTGGTATTTACATTGAAGAACTAAAATGACCATACTATAGTAATGCAGGCATATCAATATTTATAGCAGCACAAGTCACAATAGCCAAGTTATGGAACCAGCCCAGAGGCCTGTCCACAGATAAATGGATAAATAGAAAAAGAAAATGTGGTATATATACATAGTGGAGTTTTACCAATCATAAACAAGAATAAGATTACAGCATTTGGTGGTCCATGGATCAAACTGAAAACATCATGCTAAGTGAAATAAAGAGACTCAAAGTCAAGGGTCAAATGTTTTCTCTCATATGTGAAGTTAGATCAAAATAAGGGGAAAAAACAGAGTGGGGTCAGGGATGGGGTGAGGGGGAATCCCATGATAACAGAAGGGAGATCAGTGGTGTAGAGGAAGGGAGTAGATGGGGAAGGAGGAGGGTTGGGAAAAGGGAGTAACTTCAGAATGAAATTAACAAAATTATGAATTTCATCTTTATGTATATCTATGAAGTACCAATTTTTAAAAAATTATAAATAAATACAAGGAAGGTGAATAGGGGGCAGGAGGAGGGGAGAGAAAGGGGAAGTACTGGGGACTAAAGTGAAAACACATTATTTTCCATGCATGTATGATTGTGTCAAAATGAACCCCAATATTATATATAACTATAATGCACTAATAAAAATATTTTTAAAAGAAAGAATAGGAATTACAGAAGTCAACATTGGACACTATTTTTGCAATTTTGTCATTATCTTGTCATCCTGTACTCAAAGTGACTTATTATTATAATTAAAATAAAAGACAACAATAAAATTGCTGAGAATGTCTACAAAATTAAAAACCAATTAAGCCTACTAAATCTTAACAGATTGCAAGGCTGTATTATAATTCTCTTGCTGCTCTTTTTTTATTTTGAATTTACAGTTAACTCATTTTGATCTTGTGGGTAAAATGAAAGATGAAGATATCACAGCACTATAACTAACTAGTATTTGAAGGAATCAGGAAATAAAAATGTCTTCCGTAATCCAAAAATTATTCTCTTTTTATTTCCATACTGCTTGTAAGCAATATGGTTCTGATATAACAGCATATATTGGTATTCAGAGAGAATATTAAGGGAAATCTGTGAGTGTTTTATGATAAAATAGCAGATCTGCCTTCCCCTCAATCCATGTTCTCTGTTCCTCTACTGTGCTTTGTTTTTTGAGCTAAATGCTTTCTTCTTCTAAGGTATTTCATATTTACTTTTATATTTGTCTATCAGTCTTTTCTGAAATAGAAAATAAAGACTTGTTTTTTTGTTTTTGTTTTGTCACTTCAAGGGATGGAGAAAGGAAAAGCATGAGCGTTGAGAGGTAATGTTTTGTTATTTATTGTTAATTGTTCATAATATTATTTTAAACTAATTTCTAAATTAATTTTTAGTACAGTATTTGCAAATCACATCAACAGTTTTCAGCAGTTTAGAATGCTGCAATATATACTTCAGCTTACATGCTACAGTATACTTCGGTACAGGGTATTATTATCTTTGGTTGTGCCACTCTCAGTGGGAGAAAAATTAACTGCAATCTTTTTTTTTTCCTCTTTTTTTCCCGGGGTCGGGAGTTGTACAGGGAATTAAATTAAACTCAGGGGCACTCAACCACTGAGCCACATCCTCAGCCCTATTTTGTATTTTATTTAGAGACAGGGTCTCACTGAGTTGCTTAGCGCCTCTATGGTACTGAGGCTGCTTTGAACTCTTGATCCTCCTGTCGCAGCCTCCCAAGCCACTGGGATTACAGGCATGCACCACTGTGCCCAGCTAACTGCAGTCATTTTTATGCATGTTGATTTTACTTCTGTTCACTGAAAGCTAGGCATTTTAGGATTCCAGTTTCTAATTTCTAGTCTTGAAATTGAAAATTTATTTGGGAATTCTTTTGTTTTAAATATTTTTTTTAGTTGTAGATGGACACAATAACTTTATTTTTATTTGTTTATTTTTATGTGGTGCTGGGGACCGAACCCAGGGCCTCACTCATGTGAAGCAAGCGCTTCACCACTGAGCTACAACTCCTGCCCAGGAATTCTTGAAACTCATTAAATATTGGTTGCATGAGCAGAGGCATTAAATGATTGAGCATCTGTAGTCTGAAAATCTGAAGTCTGAAATGCTTGAGTTTCCAGAATGTTCTAAGTGCCAATATGTCACCACAAATACAAAATTTTAACACCTGACTTTATGTGATTGGTTGCAGTCAAAATATAGGCATACTAAAAATATTGTGTAAATGTGCCTTCAGGCTAAAGATATAAGGTGTATATGAAGCAAAAGAATTTGAGGTTTATTCTTGGGTCTATCCCTAAGTTATCTTGTTATATCCAGGCAAATATTCAAAAATTTTTAAAAAATGCAAAGTCCAATCTATGTTCTTGTCTTGAGTATTTCAGAGAAGTGATCCTCAACATGTAGTATTATATTCTTGGTGAATGAGAGCTTAAAAATGGGCTAATTTAGTGGGCTTACAATCTTATTTGCAAGTCAAATGAAATCTTGATATGGAACTTTATTATTTGAGAAAATGTTTTTTAAAAGTCTCTCAATTATTTCCTCAAAGCAGCAAGCTGTCACAGGCATTTAAGAACCACTGACCTAGTAGAAGGTTGGATTTGTATTTCACATGTTATTTCTGACCAAAAAAATCTGAATGAATTTTATAAAACAACATACTCAATAAATGGCTTTGATAAAAATTGCTGTTTTAGGTTGTGATTTACATAAAAGCAATCTGAGAGAGAGAACACATTCATCCAAAATGTGATTATATGAGTAATGTTGTACAGTTTAAAAATATTTCTTTTGTACTTTGTTACTGAGAAAATTATTGGTATGTGGGAATATATTCTCCAGTTTTCTTTTTGAAAACTCTTCTTGGCTTTTTTTTTTTTTTTAAAGGTGCTGGGGATTGAACCCAGTGCCTTATGCATGCAAGTCAAGCACTCTACCATCTGAGCTATATCCCCAGCCCCTCTTCTTGGCTTTTTAAAAAACTGTATTAGAACATCAAATTTGTTATGGGATTGGGGAGAGGGAAATTGTAATTCACAATCACACATAAAAACCTAACTTCTCTAATATGTAAAGAACTCATATAATCAATAAGAAGCATCAGTGTGCCAAATATCTAATTAGTTAAGAGAAAGGGAAACAAAAAATGACAGGCTATATGAAAATATTCCCATTCTCATTTATAATTAAAGAAGAACAAAGTTCTCTGAGATAGCATTATTCACTGATCCAGGTAAGACATCTTTAGGGACCAGTATTTGACCTACAACAAAGGGTAAGAAATTTGGTAATATCTATCAAAATCACAGATGAATTGTTATATCTTTGAATTAGAATGTTATGCTACCATATAAAATGAGGATATTAATTTCTCATTGGTAACACCAAGATAAATTGAGAAAAGCAAGGTGCTAAATAATGTATGTAATATTCTATTTATATAAAAAATGGTAAAATTATTGCTTGTTTGCTAATATGTACATATTAGCCTAATGTTTTTGTGGTTGTTGTTTGTTTGTTTCTGTAACCACATACCTGAAGCTAGATAACTTTTGAAGAAAAGAGGTTCATTTAGCCTGGAGGTTCAAAGGTAAAGGCCTACATCTGCTGATGGCCTTCTTATTGCTCCAAGGCAGTGTAAGGCAAACACATAGCAAAAGATAGAGCCATGTTATGTGTTTCTTCTAGTGACTCTCCCTCTCCTTATAAAGCCACCAATATCCAATCATGAGGGCTTCCACACCCATGTGACCTTGTCTAATTCTAATCACCTCCTCTAAACACCATAGTTGATGGTTTGCACCCTTTTACTATCTCACACTAGGGATTAAATTTCAACACATGAACCCTTGGGAGATATATTCAAGCCATAGCAGCATCGAATATTTCTGGAATTCATATGAATAAGAAGCCAGAAAAGTTGGTTGCCACTAGGGAAGAGTACTGAGTAGCTGGGGATAGTCTTAGAAGTGGGGATGCTACTGAATCACCATTTGCCCAGGGTTTTGTTCTCACTGCTCTGATCTCTCTTTAATGTCTGACTCTTTAATGTTAATATTATCTATTTCAATATCTTTTTGAAGATATTCAGTTTTGCATTTATTCTTACCAGCCCTCCATTTCCACTTATCTACTAGATAAGTACCTGGGTACTGAGCCAACCCATTAAATCTACTTAAAGACATCTCTGTCCA
The DNA here is from genome assembly GCF_045843805.1 of Urocitellus parryii. NCBI lineage: Eukaryota > Metazoa > Chordata > Mammalia > Rodentia > Sciuridae > Urocitellus > Urocitellus parryii. The sequence continues at coordinate 57,166,881 of NC_135531.1, read as the reverse complement.
GAGCTAGGCACAGTGGTATACGCCTGTAATTCCAATGACTTAGGGGGCTGAGGCAGGAAGACTGCAAGTCTGAGGCCAGCCTTATCAACTTAGCGAGACCCTGTCTCAAAATTAAAAAATTAAAAGGGGAGGAAAAAGAAAGAAAAGGATATTCTGTCCAGAAAATTCATGTGCAGTATGATGTTCTCATCTGTGTTTTCTTAAAATAGTCTTCTGTAGCAGAATCTATATACATATATACCTGACTGAACGTATTAATATTATAGAACAAGAGTACAAAATTGCTTCTTTGCAAATCAATTTACCTATGTACATGGTTTTCTATTATTTATATAGACTGTAGGTGTTTCTACTTAATTATGTCTTAGTTCATATGAAAACTATTTGTACAACAGAATATATAAAGTAATTCTAGACCATTTAAATATACTATATCATTTCAAAATTATTTTGAGTTACAGTTTGCTTTGTGCACCAAATCATTGTTGTTTCTCTAGGACCTTTAGTGAAATAAGTAAAGCAGAAGAACAGTACAGCTTGTGCCAAGAACTTTGCAATGAACTCGCGCAAGATCTCCAGAAAGAAAAGCTTAAGGTACTTTATTTTAATGTGGTGTTCTAGTTTTTAAAAATTTTAATGATGCTACTTGAAACAAGTTAGATTACCCATTTCTTAAAGCTCAATACAAAGTAGTTAATGTTGGAACAGAATATTCTGTCCCCAACAATTAGAGACAAATTTAGTCTGACCCATATCTGAGGTCTACAATGAGATCATTCTATGAAAAAGAAACTTGTGATGCTGGAATGCTTCCAGTATCATTATACATGACTTTATACTACCTCCAGAGTACTTTGATTAAATATCAAATGAGAGTATATTGGCCTTAGAAAGGCAAAGAAGAATTTCCCCCAGAATTGTACTCACATATTATAAATGCCTTTCCAATTAGCCTTTAATATTTTTCTCACATAAACAATGACCTTCTAGAATAATAGGCATTTTGTTTCAAGACTTTAATCCAGGTTGCTTACTTGGGGTGTGTGTGTGGGAGCCTGGAATGCTTTGAACTTTCTGTTTTTTAATCTTTTCTCACAACAATCCATGTTTAGTATTTCCCAACAATCTCAAACCAGGAGTGGAGTTGTTCTAAAGTAATAGAAAAATATTAAAAAGTTATTACAAAAAAACTGGAATATCTGAGGAGCCTTTTTCTTATAAGCGTCTCTTTTGATGATATAACAGAGTTCTTCTTAAAAATATATTTTAAATAAACTTTTAATTTTAGAAAAATTTTAGATTCATAGAAAAGTTACAAAAAGAATATAGAGAAGGAGCTGTGGCTCAGCAGTAGTGCACTTGTCTAGCATGTGTGAGGCACTGGGTTCAATTCTCAGCACCACATATAAATTAAAAATAAGTAAATAAAGGTCTATCAACAGCTAAAAATTAAAAAATGATAAAAAATATAGAGATTTCCAGTGTAATCTTCATTCAGTTTCCTCAATTATTAACATTTTATGTTAATATAGTACATTTATCAAAACTAAGCAAGTGACATTAGCACATTATTTTAAATAAACTCTAAATTTTATTTGGATTTTGCTCATTTTTCTGTTAATCACCTCTCTGTTCCAGGATTCAATTTAGGGAACTATGTTGCATTTATGTCTTCCTAGTCTCCTCTGGTCTGTCACAGTTTCCCAGTCTATCCTCTTTTTTCATGACTTTGAAAATCCAATCTGGGTTTGTTTGGTGGTTTTTGTTTTTTAATAATTAGATAAGGATATAAGATTTTAGAAAGACTATCACAAAGATGAAGTGCCCTTATTGTATCCTGCCAGGTGGGATATAGTTGTCATATGACATCATGGGTGACTCTGGATTTTATCAGTTGGTTAAGGTGGTGATGCTATGCTTCTCCACTATGAATTTACTGATTTTTTCCTTTGAAAATGAATTAGTAAGTCTTAACTCACCCTCAAATGAAGGAGAATTAAGTTAAACCTCCAGGAATACTAAAATACGCACAATATAAAATTTACAATTTTTGCCATTTGTCAGTGTTTGGTTCAGTGGCATTAAGTACATTCACTTTGTTGTGCATACATCCCCACCATCCATTATCATCCTCAGATGAAACTCTATACCCGAAGACAGTAACTGCACAGGGAGTTTTTACACATAAATTATTAAATATTGTATTTGGCATGTACTAGGCACACAGTAAATGTGAGCTTTCAGTAAGACTTTTTAAATGAGGATCTTTTATAAAAAAAAATTTTTTCATGCCTTTTTAGAAACTGAATTAACTAAGATTCAATAAGAAGAAAAATGATCAGTTAACTTTCCCTTTATATAAGGGTATCTTATAAAAATTAAGTTGGGTATGGGAATAATAGTTACTATCTAGAAAAGAATTTTCATATTATGTATAGATTTTAATTATTTCTTGTGATAGTTGTTATTATCATGTTTTGTAAATAATTTGTTATACTTCCACATTCTTACATGTACATAAAAGACATTTCTAAACTTAGGGGGTTTTTTGGGGGGCCGGTTCTGGGATTGAACTCAGGCATTCAACCACTGAGCTACATCCTCAACCCTATTTTGTATTTTATTTAAAGACAGGATCTCACTGAGTTGCTTAGGGCTTTGCTGAGTTGCTGAGGCTAGCTTTGAACTCAAGATCCTCCTGTCTCAGCCTCTGAAGCTGCTGGGATTACAGGTGTGCACTACCATGTCCCACCCATTTTTGGATTTTTCTAACCTGTAAATAACTTTTTTATAAATATTAGAAAGCCTATATAATGATATATTCTATATGTTATAGGGTAGAACTGTTACCATTAAACTGAAGAATGTGAATTTTGAAGTAAAAACTCGTGCATCTACAGTTTCATCTGTTGTTTCTACTGCGGAAGAAATATTTGCCATTGCTAAGGAGTTGCTAAGGACAGAAATTGATGCGGATTTTCCACGTCCCTTGAGATTAAGACTTATGGGTATGTTTTTTTTTTCCTTAAATCTATTAGATTTCCCCCAAAACAATTAATTTTCAAAAAATTTTCACCTCTATTTTGTTTCTTAAACCTGACTATAAAGTACTTTCTGTGCTGCTGCCATTTATTGGAACCTGATGAATGTAAAGCCATGATTATTGGTTTGATTCCATTTTGAACCAGTTGAAGTGTTTCTTATTATGTACTGGAATAACATGGACAAGAAAGGTTTCAAAATTCAGACCTATTCAGATGTTAGAAAGCAGATTCACTGCATAGTAAGTATATTATGTAATACTCCTTTGGGAGCCTGGAGCAGTGCCCCATGATGAAATAACATTAATAAACAAAAATATATTCACATATAATAAGGACTCTTAATTAAACTTCACATTAATTTAGGCATTATTTATCACTTGTTGCTTACAATTTTCAGAACTTTTTGGATTTCAGAATTACAAATAAAGGATTGAAACACCATGAAATCACATCTCCAGCCATTATATGATAAAAACAAATAGACCATGTTTCCAAAGTGAATTATGTGAAAGAATGTGTATGGATAAGCAGTCCAAATGTCCACTTTACTACTAAGAGTGGTTCATTAGCCATACTTTCATATAAAAGATATCATACCCTGAATCAAAATAACGAATGTTCATTAAAAGAGCCAAATAACAAGTTACCTATAGATGCTTTATTCATAGTTGCCTAAAGATGTCCTTTAGTTGATGGATAAATAAATTAGGGAATAATCCAGACAGTGGAATAATATTCTGTACATAAAAGAAATAAGCTATTTAATGATACATGCTTGTATAAAGGAAAGTAAATAAGCATGCCTGTAATCCCAGCAGCTTGGAAGGCTGAGGCAGAAGGAACACAAGTTCAAAGCCAGCCTTAACAACTTAGAGAAGCCCTAAGCAACTCAGCAAGACCCTGTCTCTAAATAAAATATTAAAAAGGGGCTGAGGATGTGGCTCAGAGGCAAAGCACCCCTGGGTTCAAGCCCCAATATAAAAAAAAAAAAAAAAAAGCTATCAAGCAGTGAAAAGATATGCAGGAAACTTACAGGCATACTGTTGGTAAAAGAAGCCAGTCTATAAAGGTTCCGTACCAGATAATTCCAGCTGCATAATACTTTGGAAAAGATAAAACCAAACAACAAAATATTAGTGGTTTTCTAGGGTTATACAGAAGGGATAGATGGATAGGCAGAACACAAAGGAATAGAAGGGCAATTAAACTATTCTGTGATTTATAATAGCGAAGATATGACATTAGAAATTTTTCTAAACCCATAGAATGTACAATGCCACGAGTGTGAACTCTAATATATCAATGTAGGTTCATCATTTGTAACAAATGTTCAACTTTGGTGTAGGATATGGATAGCAGGAGAAGCTGTACATGAATAGTGGCAGAGGATATATGAGAATTCTCTGTACCTTTTGCTAAATTTTGCTGTGAACCTAAAACTGCTCCAAAAAAAAATAAATCCTTAAAAAAACAAAAAAAGCTAAAGGGTCTGGGTAGTTGATTTCAATTTGTTGTTTTGTATTGAATGCCATTATATGTCAGATATTAATTGAAAGTTCTGTCTTCATGTGAACTGCAATAGATTGCTAATATTTAATGATACATGCTTGTATAAAGGAAAGTAAATTTCCACTCACAGTATCAGCTTTGAAAACAGATCCTTTAGTTAAAAGAATATTGGGCTAGGGAAATAGCTCTGTGGTACAATACATATTTAGCAAACACAAGGCCACACACACAAAAGGAAATATATACAGCCTTGCTTATTATTTCTCTGTAATCAACCTTTTATATAGATGTCACAACAGTATTATGTAAAATGTTTTTAATATACCTGTTGGCTTTGTTGAATTTGGAATTAATTGTGATTGGTTTAATTTAGGTGTTCGGATATCTGGTTTTCCCAATGAAGAAGACAAGAAACACCAACAAAGGAGCATCATTGGCTTCTTACAGGCTGGAAACCAAGCCCTGTCAGTCACTGAGTGTATGCTAGAGAAAACAGACAAAGATCAGTTTGTAAAACCTCTAGAAACATCTCATAAGAAGAGTTTCTTTGATAAAAAACGATCAGAAAGGAAATGGAGCCACCAGGACACATCTAAATGTGAAACTATAGTTAAAGAAAGTTTACAGATATCACAACCATTCCAAGTTTTAAAGAAGACAAGTGAGAATTTTAAAACATCAGATAATTCAGATAACTTTCAGATATTTACCTGTCCTGTTTGCTTTAGGGAACAAAGAAGCATCAGTCTGGAAGCCTTTAATAAACATGTAGATGTGTGTCTTGATGGACCTTCAATTAGGGAGAACTCGAAAATGAATTCTTCAGATGCTTCCTCTACTGAAGTTAACCTGAAAGAAATCACAAAACATTCTTTTTTACTTTGTGAAAAGCAATATTATGAAACTCATCAGAAAAATGTAGAAATCACTTCAGTAGATTGTGTAAATTTGGTAGAAACTAGAAATAATTCATCTAAAGCAGGAAATGTAGACATTGAGCACAGCAAGGAGGAATGTTCTAGTCTTCCAAACAAGTCTTGTCTTGTTTCATTGGAAAATCAAGATGCTGAGTTACTAAGTAGACAAGAACCACTCCAACCTTGTGTGTATCAAGTGACTGCAGGCCAAGCACTAGTTTGTCCAGTTTGTAATCTAGAACAAAAAACTTCAGATCTTACGCTGTTCAATGTGCACGTGGATGTTTGCTTAAATAAAGGTATTATCCAAGAACTGAAGAATGATAAAGTTTATCCTCTTAACCAACCCAAAGATAGCTCCAGAAGTACTGGTGAGTTTGTAGTCAACTGAAAGAATTTGATTTTCTAGGAATATGTAAGATTGTTCATTCTGAACATATTATTATTAAAAGGGTAGTTTGTATATGCTGCCAGCCAGGAAAAAGTTACCTGACCATAGATTAGCATTAAACCCATTGACTCCCAAATTTTCAATAATCTGAATACTGTAACAGAATTGATACAGGTGCATTAAAATAGTTTGGAAATTGTAATCTAGAGCTTATATGCATCATATTAACATTCTGTTATTATTATACCCTTTAGTATAATTATATTTAATATGATTATATTTTATATAGCATAATAGTTATAACTTATATAATTTATATGTAATATAATTATACATCAATATATAATTCTATTATTATATAATTATAATATTATATTATTATATAATTCTAAGAATAATTGTTTTTAAAGCTATTGGTTTGAGTTAAACCATTTTGTCCTAACAGAAGTGGAATACTTATACAAAAATTAAATATAGTATATATAATTATATAATATAATTAAGAATATATATTATATGTAAATACATAATTATATCCATAATATATTTATTAGTGCATTATATTTATACATAATAGTGGCATTCATTTTGACATTCATAAATTCATATAACATAATGTACTCTGTATTTCAATCCCTCATACTTTCCCTTTCCTCCTCCCTACCCTTGATCCCCTTCCTCTACTCTATTTAATCTTCCTACTGTTTTGTTTTTTTTAATTGGTTTGTTATAGTTGAATATAAAAGTAGAATTCATTGCAATATGTTCACACGGGCACATAGCATAATTTATTCAACTTCATTTGTAATTCCTCCCCTTTCCCATCTCTTCCCCTCCATTCCTTTCCTCTATTCATCTGTTCTCCCTTCTATTTTCCCCAAGAGAGAAAGCATTCGACCCTTGACTTTTTGAGTCTGGCTTATTTCACTTAGCATAATGTTCTACAGTTCTATCCATTTATGAGCAAATGACAATTTCATTCTTCTTTATGGCTGAGTAAAACTCTATTGTGTATATATGCCATGTTTTATCTGTTCACTGTTGACAGGCACCTAGGCTGGTTCCATAACTTCTCTGTTGTGAATTGTACTGCTGTACACATTGGTGTGCATATATCACTACAGTGTGTTAATTTTACTCCTCTGAATAAATACTAAGGAGTTGGGATAGCTGGGTTATATGATGGTTACAATCCTAGCCTTTATAGGAATCTCCATACTGTTTTCCAAAGTGGTTGTACTAATTTTCAGCCCACTAACAATGCTGTTAAGTGTATCTTTTTTCCCACATCTTCATCAGCAATTATTGCTATTTGTATTGTTGATGATTGCCATTCTAACTGGGGTGAGATGAAATTTCAAGGTAGTTTTGATTTGCATTTACCTGATTGTTAAGGATGTTGAATATCTTCGAATGTGTGTGTTGGCCAGTGGGTTAACTGAAATCAATAGCTTCTGAATTTAGGAAAAACTTCAATTTGGACTTTATTTAGCATATAATGAACTCAAGTCATCTAATCAAAAAAAAATTCCTTCAAAGAGCATTTGCCAAAGTATGGTGGCAAATCATACATATATTTTTATATATTTACATAGTTAAGATATCTCTTAACTTGTTTTTGGTAGTGATAACTACCAAATTCCAAAAATGATATTAAGCATAATGCTAATAAAACTAAGTAAATTATGAAGACATGCTATAAAGCTAGTTTCTGTTATGTAAAATATGAACTATATAGTACCAATAAAATTTTTAGTATCTTTAATCAGTCAGCTTTAACATTTTAAATTTTTACACAGATTTTCAATTATTTTATGTATTCCATTATGGAATTTCTTGACTTTCTTCCCTCTATAGGTAGCTCAAGCAGAGTACAGAAGACCAGAACAAAAAGGTATGACTAATTTGAACTTTAATAAAGCTAGCTGTAAAACCATATGTTTTGGGGGTCAAATTTAAAGGATGTCAGAATTGTAAATCAACAAGTAACATTTTAGAAGTTATTTGAAAAATTATTTTTAAAAATCTCTTCCTGTATTTTAATTGTGTGTATGTGTGTGTTTCATTTCAGGGTAGGACTAACCGCAAAGTACTCAGCATCAAAGAAAATAAAACCGAACAATCCCAGATACACTCTTGATATATTTTTTAAATGAACATTGAATATTTTATCATCAATTTTAATTGAAACTTCTTATTTTGTAATAAATGAAATTATTCTTTCTCATTTTAACTTTATAGATTCATGTAGTAAAGGCAAGTACAATAATTCCTCCCAAATGATGTTTCCTTTTCTAAGAATTTAGAATATAGGTTAATTTATTTTTGTATTTATTTTAATTTTTTGGTACCATGAATTGAACTTCGAGTACTCTACCACTGAGGCACATCTCCAGCCATATTTTGTATTTTATTTAGAGACAGGGTCTCACTGAGCTGCTTAGTGTCTCACTGGCTTTGAACTCTGGATCCTCCTGCCTCAGCCTCCTGAGCCACTGGGATTAGAGGCGTGCACCACTGCACCCAGCTTCTTTATACCTTTTTTATACCAGTGAGAATTCCATTTCTGTTACACATCAATTGGAAATCATTCCTGTTAGAAATAATTTTAAAAGGAAAAGTAAGAAATGAGATCAGAAAGTGATTTACTGTCTTTTTCCTTCCTCTTTTTTCAGTACTGGGGTTTGAAACCAGGGGCATTCCACCATAGAGCTATATCCCCAGTCCTTTTTTATGTCTTTTTTGAGAATGTCTCACTAAGTCTTATTAAGTGGCAGAGGCTGGCCTGAAACCTTTGATCTTCCTGCCTCAGCCTTCTGAGTCATTGGAAATACAGGTGTACACCTCCATGCCTGGCTTCTTTATTACTTTTCTAGTAATATAAAAAGCATATTTAATGATAATGGATCTTAGAGATTCATAAACCTATTTTAGCCTAAGAATTTTTCAGCACTTAACCACTTTATAGGCATTGAACTGCTATGTTTGATCTTGTATCTTCAGGTACTTCATGAGCATTCATAATTAAAATTTATCATCAGTTCTATGAAGAATATTAGCTTAACAGCATGAACAATTTTGTTAACTTCAGGAAAATAATATCACTGTGGTGTGATAGAAGGATTTTTACTTAAAATATTCTTTCTTTATTTTTTCTTTTTAAAATTCTTTATCTTGTGAATAAGCACTTGCTTCACTTTAAAAAATATTTGATATAATATCCAATGTAGTTTTTTTTCTAATGTTAGGACTCTTATTTATTATTATTTTTTGAAGTACTCTACCACTATGCTACATCCCCAACCCTTTTATAGGACTTTTTTTTTCCTCCTTTGGGTGCTGAGGACTGAACCAAGGGGTATTTTACCACTGAGTTACATCTTCATTTCTTTTTATTTTTTATTTTGAGGTAGGGTCTCGCTGAGTGGCTTAGGACCTCCCTAAATTGATGATTCTCCTGCCTCAGCCTACCAAGTTGTTGGGATTACAGGCATGTGCCATCATGCCCAGTTCTAATATAGGACTTTTAAATGGCAGTATTTTATTCCTTGGCAGTTAATGTTTTCACTTTCCACAGATTTGTTTAAAAAAAATAGATAAGTTATTTTCATTCTACAAGAGAAAAACAACCTCTGTTCTGTTTTCTATCACATTTTTATTAATATTTGTAAAAGAAGACAACTTAATAGTAGTTAGGTTAAGTAGTTACTCCAAATACTTTTTTTTCCCCAAATACATTTTTACTATCAATTAATTCTTATAAAAAAAAACAGTTACAGGACATGTCTAAATGTTAAAAAAAAAATTACAGGGAGGGAGGTTAGGGCAGGAAAGATGGTGGAATGAGATGAACATCATTACCCTATGTACATGTATGACTGCACATATGGTGTGATGCTACACTGTGTACAACCAGAGAATGTAAACTTGTGCTGAATTGTATACAATGAACCAAAATGCATTCTGCTGTAGTATATACCTAATTTCAATAAATAAATACAGGGCTGGGGCTATATAGCTCAGGGGTAGAGTGCTTGCCTCAAAATGTGTGAGGCATTGGGTTCAGTCCTCAGCACCACATAAAAATAAATAAACAAAATAAAGATATTATGTCCATTAAAAAACAAATTACATAATTGAATCATAAAATGGAAGCCATTTCTGTACTGCTTTAAGGAGCTGAATCTTTTTTCCTCACATTATTGTTTGCTTCTTATATTTTAGTTCATTACCTAAATATACAAGGAAATAATATTGGAGAAGCCTTTGACTAAAGTGGTAACTTCACTTTTAATTGCTGATTGTTTAAAATTAGGTTTAGTGATTATTAGCCTGCCAGCCTCATACCTGATGTTGTCATACACCATGGCACATACAAAGTTGTAGCATTATGATTCTTGATTGTGTGATTTCCATATGTTAATAATCTACAAAGTTAAATTCAAATGAAATTGGTTTAATATGTTGAAAAGTAGAAACATCGTATTTAATTGTTTTCTATCTTGCCTGAAATATTTTTATTGTTTTCAACATCAAGTACTAAATTATTTTCATTCAGATGATCTAATTAATTGAATGCTAATATGTGATAATATTTAATACTAATTAAAATGAAATTTTAAAAGTTTAATTGATTTGTGTTATGATTTTCATAAGCCTAATGTGTTTCTGCATAACTCCTTTGATAGGCAATTATAAATGAGTGGGCATGGCTACAAAAGGTGGGTCACTGAGGATGTGCCCTGGATGGGTTGTTGTTCCTGCAGTCCCTTCCTTTTCCCCCTCCTTCTCTTTCTTTCTGCTGCCTAACCCCACCAGGAACTTAAGCAGCTTTCCTCCACTGGGTCCTTCCCCCATGATGTGCTGCCTCACTTTGGGTTCAGGACTGAAACCTCTGAAACCATGAGCCCCAAATAAATTTTTGTTTCTCTAAGTTATTGTTGGGTATTTTGGTCACAGTGACACAAAAACTGACTAAAACAATCTGTTAGCCAGTTGAGATGGTTTCCTTACTTTGCTACTCTTCTCTCCCTCTGGTGATTCCACTCTTATTTTTTCTGCCTGGAATTCTCTACATCCTTTACTATCTGTTTTGCTAATTCATCAGCCCGCTCCCTTTTTATTATAATTTTGGTTTGGAGCATTTTTAGAAGGGATAGCATAATAAGGAATAATAATAAATACCCATAATCTTATTTAGAGGGTCAAAATATGAAGAACCACTTGGGAGACCTGCAACATATGTTACTGGGTATAAAAAAAAAAGCAAAACACTATCTGGGAAGTTAAATTATTATAAATCAGAAAGAAAGAGGAGACAGTTAATAGAAATTTAGACAAAAAACTTTAAATGACACTTCATGGAAAGGAAATTCAAATGACCAGAAACATGAAAACATTGTCAGCCATATTTGTCATCTAGAAATGAAACATAAAACTACAAAGGGGTAAACAATTCAATGACACCAAATTTTAATGATAATGTAAACTCTTTGAAAATAATCACTTTGAGTGCTAATTTCTGACCCAACCCCAATTGGAATTCCACAGTAAAGAATGAGGAGTGGGGATGGGGCTGTAGCTCAGTGGTAGATCACTTGCCTCACATCCCTGAGGGACTGGGTTCCATCCTCAGCACCACATAAAAATAAATAAAATAAAGATATTGAAAAAAAAAAAAAGAATGAGGAGTGGGGTCTGTTACCTCTCCTTGAATGGTTTGAAAGGTACATGGTTTTTAAAGTTCTGTAAGCCACATACCTAAGTGAAAGTGAATCTCCCTTGTCATACTTTGAATTAGTTCCATCAGCTACTCAAATTATGGACATTTTGTTCAAATATTTGTTTAAGTAATACAGTTTTTCAAAATGTGGTGTAAGAGTATTTTTTGCCTACACATTGTATATAGTTAATAAGGACACTAAACTGGCAGACCCTTCCTCTGACATAGTAGTAAAACTTATTATATAATTTATGAATAAAGTAAACTAAATCCAAATTATTTACAGAATTTCCAAAAATCACAGACAGTAAGAACCAATTGCCTCTGTGCCAGAGATTTACTATTATTAGGGGGAAATAACAATTCCAACAGCAAGTAATGAGGTCTGACTACTAATACCTCAGTGCTTAGAAGCGTGGTCCCTACCTGACTGAAGTGTAGGGAGGGGACCAAGTTACCTTGCTGAAGTACACTGACTCCTTTTGTGATAGTTGCTTAGCTTCCCATTGGGTGTCCCAGAGAGGCTTTCTGGGTGGGTCTGAGGATGTGCCCAGGATGGGTTGTTGTTCCTGCAGCCCCTTATTTTCCCACTTTCTTCTCTTTCTTTCTGCTTCCTGACCCCACCAGGAACTAAGCAGCTTTGCTTCACGGGTCCTTCCCCCAGGATGTGCTGCTTCACCTTGGGCTTAGAGCAATAGAGTTGGCTCTCTGGACTGAGACCTCTGAAACCACGAGCCCCAAATAAACTGCAGCTCAGGAGTTCCTGTACAGGATAGTTTCCAGACACTTGAAGAATGAATTCTCTGGGGCTGGTGTTGTAGCTCAGTGGCAGAGCACTTGCCCTGCATGCATGAGGCCCTGGGTTTGGTCCTCAATACCACATAAAAAATAAATAAGTAAAAATAAAGATATCGTGTCCATCAACAACTAAAAAAATAAAATAAAATAAAATGAAGGACAAATTCTGAAAGACCTATGAGCAAATGGTGCTGAATGGGTTTTTTTTAAGCTACAGTTTCATTGTCTTAGTCAAAGGATTATTAAATGATGAATTTTAAATTCAAAACAAAACCCCTCATGGTTTTTCTTAGAAATTGGCAAGTAGAACCTAAACTTGATATAGAAGAGCAAAAGCCCAAGAATAAAAAAGTAGAACAGGCCCTTTTAGATATCAATTATATAATAATTAGTATCATTTTAATAGAGTGTTATTGGCATGAAAAGAGACATTTTAAATAACAGTATAAAAAGTATTGACTTAACCAGAAGAATGAGAAGTTATACTCATGTATGACATGTCAAAATGCATTCTACTATCATATATAACTAATTAGAACAAATTTTAAAAAATGAAAGGATTGACTAAAGTAAATGGTCTTTGTACGATTGAGGAAAAATAAATTCGATCCATTCCTTTCTGTGTCAGTAGTCCCCAAGGCTATGTTCAGGTTTAACCTCATTAGAAAAGACTAACAGAACTCAGAAGTTGTAATACTTGTGGTAAGATTTGTAGCAGTGAAAAGATAGCAAAATCACCAAAGAGAGGAGTAGGGCCAAGTCCAGGAGAAATCAGGCTCAAGTGTCCAGGTGTCTCCTAATGGAGTCACATGAGGACATACTTCATGAGATAATACATGCAAAATATCACCAACCAGGGAAGCTTGCCCAAAAGTGGTGTCCACAGTTTTTACTGGAAGTCAGTGACATAGGCATGCATCACCCATGTAACTGACCTTAGTCCTGAGCCAGCCAGAGATCTAATGATACCTCCTGGCCCAGGACCTCAGGCTTCAAAAACATTCATTTGCCATAAGTCATAACTTTAATATGAACTTTCTCATCGACTACTACAATATGGCTATTGTATTACAATGTTCTTACCAGGCTGGGTAGCTGAAGGGCTAAGAGACCATCTCTCAAGATGATCAAGGACCAATACTGAAGAGAGCTCCTTTGAGTAACCTGAGCCTTTTGCATTAACCCTTTTTCATGCACTTACAAAATGTCAGTTAATTAGAATTGTATTAGAATGAAGTATTAAAAAGATAAGGATCGCTTAGGGGTAGCTTTTTTCTGCTTCCTTTTTAAAATGCAGAGAAATTTCAAACCCAAAACATGATTAGGGGATCTCAGGTAAAGATGATAGTCTATGTATTTGCAATACATCATTATTAGTATATAATACAATAAATGGCATAAATAAGGCCTAATGATTGTGTGCATGTGTATAATACCCTCTTCAATGGAATTCAAAGACCCCTTTTAGTATCAGTCTTTGTATTATTCCTGTAACCTTTAGTTGTACATTTTATCTTAAATTTATGTGATAGGAATAAGCATTGTAAGAAGTATTTAAATCCAAATTATTCCGTCAGAAGTGCTTTCATTTGAAAGGTAGTGTGGGAATTGCATGTTTTTAGGTCATAGCTAACAATGAGCTGTGAAATGCATGGCAGGGTCACAGGTTTACTTTAAGTACTGCCAAAGCAGATGAGTAAATAACTTGTAGCAGATAATCTGTAGAAAAACATTAGACCTTGAGAGTAAGCAAGTAGAAACAAAAGGAGCTAATTAGGGCAAGGCATGAAGAAAGAAAGACTAATGGAACTAACTCTTGACAGAGTCCAGTGAGGTCCTTGAGAGGGCTCTCTGCTTGAGCCTTACTTGACCTTTACCTTACTTTCACTTTCTCATCTAATAAAGTTCTCTTGCATGGCTTTTCGTGTCTGACTTTAAATTTTCTTTCATTGGAACACAAGAGTCTGTTTCAGCTCCCCTCTCTCCTGTGACATATTGACTGTATTGAAGAAGGAACCTTCAATAAGAGATTTTAGTATCCACATTATTACTGCCAGCCAAGTTAGAGTTTAAGAAGGAAATTTGGCATTAAGTATAATGTTTATGTAAAAGGGCTGGAAGTTAGTCAAGGGAGTACAGCGATTAATAGGAGATACTTTTATTGCCCTCATTTTAAAATGTCTATTTGAAACTAGTTATCTTTTAACTCATCCCCTTATTTCCATCTCTACCTCTGTCAGTTCCAAAGCTATTACTGAATTCTAACTTGCAGTTTCTTTTAGAGTATCCAGGTCTTTCTGTTGTTTTTGTCAAACCCTTGTAATTCATTTCTCAGTTTTTCCTTCTCCATGATATGTACTTTTTTATAGATTAGCAGTAAAAAATGCTTTTATAATATCATTTGAGTTTTTTATGACTTTAATTTTATTCAGTGCCTCATGCATGCTAGGCAAACGCTGTACCACTGAGCTACAACCACAGGCCTTCACTTGAGTTTTAAAAAATTGAAAATATCTCTCTCAGGAGAAGGACCCCCTCCAGCGAGAAGAAGGGAGTGATTTTTAGTATATGATTATTTCTGTGATATAAATATTCCCACATTGACAGATCCTATCACAAGCTATGTGATGTTAACCAGCTCACTACAGTCCTCCAAGTTTAACCATCAACTCTTATAAACCAATGAAAGCTAGCTTCCCATGTATCACTGTTCATGATGCACTCCAAATACTGGGTTGGCATTCAGGGCCAGTCACTCTGCATAGCTTGTAGTTTCCTGAATAGACCAAGCCATTTTTCCCTTTGACTCTTCCCTGCTCCTTCTGCCCAAACTGTGCTTCCTGAATGCTCTTTTACCCTGCCACCATGTACAACTCCCCATCTTTCAACTCAGCCCAAGGGCTTCCTTCACAATAGTGTCCCTTGTCCTCTGGAAAATCTCATCAAGTCACCTCTCTGTGTTCCCATTTCTCATTTTCTCTTTATGAAGGCCCCGAAACATTCTTTGCTGTGGTTCTCTATGTAGGTCTCTTCCTACTACAGGCCCATCTTTCATTTATTTATGAAATTCAGGTATGAATTATGTAGCCTGGCACAAAATAAATGTCAACAATCACAAATGAATGAATAGTGGCGCCTATTACTACCTGATTTTCTCTGGGAAAATAGGGTGGTGGTTGACTTAAGTAGCTGTATTCAAACTGCACCCTAAGGGACAGACATTCCAGAAAGACAGAATTGCATTATTTTTCCTGTTATTATATAATGCCTGTTTTTAATAAATGTTTTACTACTATATCCTTTTAGGGTGTCTTGGGAGATTCTAAACAAGGGCTCAATTATGACTATTAAGCTAGAGCTAAAAAAAAAAAAATTTGTTTTTGAGAAAATACTCCAGTTGGAAAACTATACCTGCAGCTGGTAGCTGAATTTTGTTTTAAAAAAGTAATGTTCCATTTTGAATAACTGATATATATGAACATGCTTGGTGCTGGTAGGATTTTAATGAACTTCACAGTGGTGGTTTATTTCCCTAGAGGAAAAACTGTTCTTTGTTATATAATTAAGGAATACTCACTTTTGCTTTGTAATACATAACTGAATTATAAGTTAAAGAAATCCTGAAATGATTTTAAATATGGTGAATAGTACTGAAAACAATTTCATTTATTAAATAAACCATAATACTGAGCTGTTCCCCTTACAAGTGTGAGGCTATTTATGATAGTCTTCAATTAATAACTGATACAGTCAGTAGAAAGTTGAGGGAGTTAAAGAATCTAGAGGCAGATGGTAGCAACCCTTCTAGCCTCAGTCTCTAGACTATTATCTAATAATAAATAATAATTTATTATTATTTCACAATCTTATCACACACATGCAAAAAGAGAGTCCAGAGGTAGGGGAGGGGGATAGAGCCCTAAATCAGAGACAAAAAATGGTGGGTCAATTCTGGGGTCAAATCTACTTCTGTTTAATGAGACCTAAAATTTTTTTCACTCCTAGAACATGCTACACTTCCAATTTGGCCAATGTTTCATTTTCTTTTTTTTATAATCCATTCATCAGACATACTGCTTAGGAGCTAGGGATTCAGGGCAGAAATCTTGGTTTTCCTTCAGTGTTTCTACTTTTCTGTCATATTATTAGAGCTTTTCTCCCTGCTGTGAGTCTTGGCTGGATTTCCCCCTGATTCCAGGGCAAGAAGGGAAGGATGGAAAGTTTAGGACACAAAATATACAGGGGAGGAATCCATGAGAGGCAGAGATCCAAAGGCTTCTGTTTTTGGAGGGAACCAGGTTGTGTGGGACCTGGTGACCACCTTGAGGCTGCACAAGGGTACACCTGGAAGCAACCTAGGAGAACACATGGGTTCTCAAAGAGACCGGCTTTCTTTGGATCTTAGAAAACTTGGAATCTGCCAAAAATGGAAAACTTTGAGTCTAAGAACAAGGTGTATGCTTGACCCCTGATATCAGTGGACTCCAAAAAAGGTAAGTCATCTTGCAAAAATGTTACTTTGCCTACTGTGTTCAAGTCTCCAATTTTGCTAGATACTGTGGACTTTGTTCACATCAACTTGTGTAAAAACGACAGCCCTATACTGTCAGTGAACTAGCAGGTCATCAGACCAGTGTTGAGTCTTGGGGTTCTGACAGAACTATGACTCAAATTCCCAGAGTTTGAGGAGGCAGGACCTACCATTCTGGCCATGGTGCCTTTGGAAACATATACAGAGGAGGCCGCATGTTTGAACCAACCAAAACTCGGCATTATCAGCACAGTAGAGTAAACACAACCCAAGAGTGATATGCCATCTCCTCTGCCTTGGCTGCCTCAGCCTTACCAGTTCTGGTTATATCTAAAGGTCATCAAGTTGAGGAATTTCCTGGACTTTCTTTGGTAGTTCAAGATAAAATTAAAGGTTACAGGGGCTGGGATTGTGGCTCAGAGGTAGAGTGCTCCCCTAGCATGGGAGGGACCCGGGTTCGATCCTCAGCACCACATAAAAACAAAGGCATTGTATTGTGTCCACCTACACCTAAAAAAAATTTTTTTAAAAATTAAAGGTTACAAGTAGATCAAGGAGACTGTTCTTCTTAAAGTCTGGAATAATTTAAGGAAGTTCTATGCCTCTCAGGCCAGTGAGAGCTGCCAAGGGCAAAATGAGAAACCATCACCATATTCAGCGCAGGAGGCCCTGTATCATCTGTAATGCAGATAGTGCTATCTATCATCAAGGCCTTCAGAAACATTCCTGGAATTATTCTACTCAATGTAAGCAAACTGAACATTTTGAAACTTGCTCCTGGTGGGTATGTGGGACGTTTCTGCATTTGGACCAAAAGTGCTTTTGGAAGTTAGATATAACCGTATGGCACTTGGCATAAGGCTGCTTCCCTCAAGAGTAAGTATAACCTCCCTTTGTACAACATGATCAATACAGACGTTAGCAGAATCTTGAAAAGTCCAAAGGTCCAAACCGCCCTCAGGGCACAATATTAAGACCATTCACCACAGAGTTCTGAAAATGAATCCATTGAAAAACCTGAGGATCAGGTTGTAACTAAACCCACAAGCAAAGATCAGGCGCTGGAACACCATTCTTGCCAGGCCAAGAATCACAAAATTGAGGTGGATAAAGCAGCAGCAGCCAAGTGAAATGAGAAGGGGACTGTGGTAAAGAAACAAGGAAAGAAGGCTGCTGGTATTAAGCAGAAGCAGCCTGTGGGGAAATGGCTGCACCTACAAGAAACCAACAGCCAAAAATAAACCTGTCTCAGGAAAAAAAAGAAGCCTGTGTGTTAACTCAAAAAATCTGCTTCATTCCGTGAAATGAAATGATTTTGAATAGAGCTGATCAGAGAGGCAGTGACAATACAAATAAAAAAAAGAAAAGAAAAGAACTTTAGCTAAGCACAGGATCACCCAGAAGAGACAAATGTATTTCATTAATTCTCTATTTTAGAAATCACTAAGAAAGAATAATATCTAAAATGATATCTAAGACAGTGAGTTCTATAGGTTACAACTGCATAAATATGGGAAACCAAAGCTTGTATGTTCAGAACAAGAATAAAATAGAAATAAATTCTCCATGATGAAAGGCAGCAAAGCAACCTGCATGCTCATCCTTGGCCTTGGTTGGTAGGCAGGACTCCCCCTGAGAATGTTATCCACAAACCAGTAACATAAAAGCTTGTAGTCTGCATTCACACAGATGGTGTGATGCAAAAGTGCTCAAGTAGGGAATTTAAAGTGATCTCAGATTGATATTGTTCCTTGTATCTAACAGAAGCAAATGCACTTCCTCTTAGGAAGAATCCAAATTCAATCCAGGCAGTTTTAATATCTCAATTAAAGAGATGTTAAAATATGCAAATTGGGTGTTTCAGAATTAATGAAAATTATCTCATACTCTTGCAACTCACAACCCTGTAGGCCAGGTACAGCCATGTAACCTGAATGTTAGCCAGGGGTATAAAGGAAGTATCTGTGAGTGATACTTCTGAGAACTTCCATTCTGTTGCAGCTGTGACATCCTTGTGGCCTCTTCTTCCTGTTTCTTTCCTGTTGCCTGGAAGCAGATGCTTCTTATACCTGAGCTGGGGGTTGCACCTGGGGATGATGAACTCATGGGTTGTTGGGTATGGTTCCTGAGGACTTTCTAGAACAGAGACATCAGTACAGGCCTGTGGCTTCTAAACTTGCATGAGATGCCTTGTTTAAGGTATAGATATTTGGGTTTTTCTGGTGGTTATAGCTAAATCCTAGATGATATAGGACACAAAGATTATAAGGGGTCTCTGTCCACAGGAATGAAGAGTCACCACGTGACAGTTTCCAGCCTGTGTGGGAAGGGCTATTATAATCGATGACTATATAAAGTGGGAATCTAGGGAGAAATCATGACAGGAGAGAGGGAAGAGAAATCAAGGCAGGTGTTCTTAAGGACAAAGAATCCTTGAACAAGGCCTGGACTTAAAGGTTTACTTCAGAATTGAAGAATTTCCTTACTGTAGGCTTCTTCCTTTGTTGATAAGTTACCATTTACCTGAATAAATTATTCATAATTATTCATATTTATTTGACAAATAAATCTCAGACCTGGTACTACTATAAGCACTGGAGATGTTGCTGGGGAAAAAATTAACAAAAATCATACCTTCATGAAGCTTACTTTCTAGTTGAGGACAGACATTAACAAATACTGGCTATCATTTCAGTGACAAGTAAAATACGGGAAAGAGATAATCGTAAGGGAATGAAGAGTGAAGGCAGGGGATACTGTTTAGAATATTTTAAAATATGGTGATCAAACAAGGCTCCTCTAAAGAAGTAACATTTAAACTGAAACCTGAGACCATAATCGTATGAATGGCCAAACCATTTTTAAAAACTCAGAAGTGGGGTTGGAGGAAAAAGGGTTCTAGGCAGAGAGAAATGGAAGCTGAATGGCTCTTCAGCAGGAATCCCTGAAATAGCAGCAAGAATGAGAAAGAATTGTAGGGCCGGAAGTCAGAGACATGAATCCAGTTCATGTGGGGTGATATCTCTTATGAATTAGCATAACTTAGAATTAATCTTCTGGTTGGAAATTAATTTGCTATTTGAAACAGGAAGGGAAATATTCACAATATAATTCCTAGCTCTTCATGTAGCCCAAGCTCTCAGGAAAATTAAGAAAATGAAGTTCAACCAAGGCTATAATTTACACAATGCATAGCCTTGGGGTTTTTGTCTGCTAAAGTAGTTCATATCACAGTACTTCTATAGGGTGTATAGAAAAAGATGATGATGCATTTTCTCTAGTCATTGATAAGAGGGTATTAGCAAAATTAAACTGCTTGGTTTAGAATTAGAAAGAAATTTGCATGCCATGAATTATTTGGATAGCACAATTCAGATCTTTGTGTACTTGGCTGTTCAATTTCCACTGGTAGTCTTTTAGCACTGTTTCCATTGTCATTATTTATAGTGTATATTTTCTTCTGATTTTTAGAAATTGAATTGTAAGCATACTATATATACATATAATTTTGTGTTCGGTTCTTTCATTTACATATTGTATATATTTTTTCATATTTGTACAATCTGGTATTTCTATATAATATTCAAGTCAGTGTATTTGCTATTGTCTTGATGGTATCCCATTTATAAACATGAGGCCTATTTAATTAATTTTTATTTTTTAAATATCAATTGAACTCATGGGTACACTCTACCACTAAGCTGAATCCCATCTCTTTTTATGTTCTCTTTTGAGGCAGGGTCTCACTAAATTGCCCAGGCTTGTCTTGAACTTGAAGATCCTCCTAGCCTCAGCCTCCAAGCAACTGGGATTTTTGTCAGGTGCCACCATGACTAGATCATTTCACTCTTTTTTAAAAAAGAAAGTTTGAAGTTATAGGAGGTGTTCTGAATACAATAATATTCTGCCACAGTTTTCTTTTTTCAATGATGAGGAAATATTGTTTTGAATCTAATGTTTCAAATTTGATGCACTGTAATTTGAAAGGAAAATATGTTTGAAACGACCATTGAAATGATAGATTTATATTGAAATGAAAGATCTCATTAATTCTTAAGAATACAAAATAAATGAAAAGCAAATTACCTCTCACTTTTGAAGTTTATTTGGGGGATCAGAATTTCTTTGATCTGTCTCTGTATTATTTAATTTTTTCCAAAGAATGAACCAAGAAAGATGATAATTGCGTGATAATTAATGAGAAATTAAAAGTCATGGTTTTTTTATTCCAAAGAAAATTCTGAAAGCCTATTTAGGAATTATTTGATATTGAAGTTCCTGTAGTGTTAGTTATAAATGGAACCTCAAGATTTCTCAAAATTATACAAAAAAATTAGTGGAGTATAAAAGGGGGAGTTGATTGTAGCTGTGGATTTCTTGGGATGTTTCATTTCAGGTAGACCCAAACCACAGCACCGCGCGTGCCACACCTGGAGGCGGATTCTCCAGCCCTGCCCTGTCTTGGGCAGTACTGGAGAACCTGGAGCTTGTGGCCGGCAAAGGGCCCCAACAGGGAGCGGACTGGGTCCAGCGTTCCCGCCCTGGCGGACCTCCGCAAGCAGCCAGGGTCAGGCTCGGGCTGGGCTCGCAGGCTCCCGGGAAGCCATGAACCCCTCCTGGCGCGCCGCGGACAGTGGGGCTGCCGCCAGGCGGCTGCTCCTCGGGGCTGCGACGGCAGCAAAGGGGCTTCGGGAAGATCTGAGGGGCGCGGCCGCTGGGGCTTGGAAGGGCCTGTCCCGGACCCCGAAGCAGGAAGAGCCTCGAGAGGAGGAGGTGGAGGCTGCAGGACACGAGTTCTGTAAGTCGTGGGACAAGGTCTCATGTGATGCAGACCCTCCTGATGGCCAGTGGGGTGGTCTGCGGCCAAAAGACTTGAGAGCGTACCCAGTGCAGCGGCCCTGAGGCGAGAAGCAAGCCCGTGCGGGGATTCAGATGGCTCTCAAGTCCATCCTCCAACACTGAGCCCCTTGCTGGCTGGTTTTCAGCTTTGGAATCCTACCCCACCCAAGTTTTGAGTCACAGTTCCCCACCCTCATGGTGGGTGGTAGGAAAGTATTACTTTCCAATTTAAGGAGAAGCTATTTAAAGAAATGATTAAGCCCATTTGCAAATAAGAGTTTCCTGTTATCTTATATCCTGACTTAGGCACTGATTTCTGTGTGACCTAAGTCACTTAATCTTCTTGCACTTAAGTTTTTAGAGCATGGAGCAGATTATCTTTGCCTTGAGAATAACATATAGCATAAATTGAGGCACACTTTTGAAGAGTCTTCAGAAGTTAAAAGTGATTTGAGTCTGTTAACAAGAGCACACCACATATTGGCTGGGATGGCCTCATTTCCTAAAGGCCAGCCTTGGAAGCTCTGTGCCAGTTCCTTAATATAATATGCAAGTAGTTCATTCATTCAATTATTTATTCTAGAAATATTTCTGAGGGCCTACTATTTGCTAGACATGTTCTAGATGTGGGAATGCAGAGAACAAGACAACCCCTCACTGGGTGTGGTGATACTCACCTATAATCCCAGCAGCTCTGGAGGCTGAGACAAGATCAGGAGTTCAAAACCAGCCTCTGCAATGCCAAGGCCCAAAGCAATGGCAAGGTCTCACTAATGAGCTCCTGTCTCTAAATGAAATACAAAATAGGGCTGGGGATGTGGCTCAGTGGTCGAGTGCCCCTGAGTTCAATCTCCTGTACCAAAAAAAAAAAAAAAAAAAAAAAAAAGACAACCCCTCTTCTGACTAAGCTCACAGTCTTTTGTGGTGGTGAAGGGATAATAGGTAAGCAAGGAAATAAAAGAGCAAACTAATTTAAGGGATGGGTCTAAGTGCTAGAAGGCCATGAAACAGAGTAATGTGACTGAGCCAGGAGCACAGAAGGACTTTAGATTTGATGACCTAGGCAAAGAGGATATTTGGGCAAATACCTAGATGACAGGAAGTAGCTAGCCATGGAAATTTCAGGTAGAAAAGCATAATAAGCAAATGATGAGGAAGATTGAAATTATTATGTTCCAAAAAGAGCAAAATGACCAGCATTGCTGGAACATAGGAGGTGGGGGGGACTCTGGCTCCTTCTGGTCTCTATTTCTTGATTGCTGTGAGGAAAACAGGCCTTTACTACCATGTACTCCTGCTACGATATACTGTGTTACCATGGGACCAAAGTAACAGGACTAAGTGACTGTGGACTGAAACCTCTGAAACTGTGAGCCAAAGTAAACCTTTCCTCCTTTTGATTATCTCAGGTATTTTGTCATAGTAACGGAAAGCTGACTAATACTGGTTAATAGGGAGAACCAGTTCATGCAAGGTCTTGATGCCCTGAGAAAGAGACTTCAAGTTGATCTTGTCAGTACTTCTTTGTAAGTCTTAGCCTTTCAAATATATGTATATTGGTATCTCACTGTGGTTTTAGTTGGCATTTCCCTGTTCCATGGAAGTCTTTTCTCTATTTCTAATTGGACTGTTGTTTTCTTACTGTTGAATTTTGAGAGTTATTTATATATTCTGGGTTTAGGTCAGTTGTCAGATATGGGATTTGCAAATATATTCCTCTAGAATGTAATTTGCCTTTTTTTATTATCTTAATAGTGTTATTTGTAAAGTGAAAGTTTTATGTTCCGTAAAGTCCAATGTTAATTATATCTCTTATTGTCATGTGATTCCTAACATTTATTGAAAGTATTAACTTTTCTCCATTGTCAAAACTTATAAACCCTTGTCAAAAATCAGTTGGTCATATCTGGGCATCTATTTCTAGATTCTGTATTTTATTTTGTTGATCTGTATGTCTCTTTTCCAATACCCTACTTTATTGGTTACTGTAGATTTAAAAAACCATTGAGTACCGCCACAGGTGACTTAATCATTCAGGGTCACTCAGGTGAATTGAGCTGGCACTAAAAAATCACACAGACACAGAAAGTACCTTTTTCTTGGGGTTCAGTGACAGGTCCTCTGCCCCAGTTCCTATAAGGGAGGTAAGAGAGACTGGCAAAAGAGCCAGAGCACACCTGAAGCCATCTTATTTATTGAGGGGAAGACACTTGAGAAAGTTCCACCCAAATGAGGAAAGGGATTGGGTTTCAGGGGGGTGTAGTCCAATCCCATTGGGTGACGTCCACTCCCGGAGCCGCAATTCCTTGCTAAGGGAAGGTGAGGTCCACCTGCTTTCGAGCCACAGTGGAAGCCAGTTCCACACCTCCGTCGCTCAAGGCTTAGCTCCTACGTGCTCAGCTCCTGTTCATGCCAGCCCCAGATAATCAGGTACTACGATGCCTCTAACTTAATTCTTCTTTTTCAAAATTGTTTGGGCCACTCAAAATTGTTTTGTGCCTCTCTATATAAACTTTGGAAGCAGTTTGTCTGTAACTGCAAAATGGCATTGCATTCAATTTATAGATCAATTTGGGGAGAATTGACATCTGATTTTGAATCTTCCAATCCATGAATCCATGATTTACCTTTTCATCAATTTAGTCTTTGGTTTCTTTCATTGACCTTTTGTATTTCTGTAGTATTCAGAAACTGTATGTTGGATTTATATGCAAGTATTTTTATTTTTTTGATCAACTATAAATTGGTTTTGTTTTATTTATAATTTATTTATACTGAGGATTGAACCCAGGGGCACTTTACCACTGAGCTGCATTCCCAACCTTTTTTATTTTTTATTTTGAGACAGGGTCTCACTAAGTTGCTGAGCTGACCTCAAATTTGGCAATCCTGCTTCAGCCTCCCAAGTCACTGGGATTACAGGTGTATGCCAGCACACCTAGCATAAATTGTGTTTTTAAAATTTTGGCTTTATTTGTTGATTATCATTATATAGAAATATGATTGATATTTATATGTTGACTTTGTATAGTGTAACCTTGCTAAACTAACTATAGCTGTTTTGTACATTCCTTTGAACTTTATGTGTGGATAATCAAGTTATCTGAAACTATAGTAGAGATAGTTTTATTTCTTTCTAATCTATATGCCTTTTTATTTACGTATACCAAACTTTTTTAAAGGGAGTGAAGAGAGTAGAAATCTTTTTTTTTATTCCTAATCTCAGAGACAAAGAAAATGTTCAGACTTTTATGATTAATTGTGATACTGACTGTCAGTTTTTTGTAGTTCTCCTTTATCAGGTTGAAAAAGTTTCCATTTATTCCAGATTAGCTGAGAAGATTTTGGTTTGTTTTATTTAAAATTTTTTTTAATCATGAATGGATGTTGAATTTTTTTAAATATATTTTTTGCCTCAATTAATATGATCATGTAGTTTTCCTTAGCCTATTAATATGAGCTATTACATAATAGATTTACAAATACTGAATATATTCTTGGGATAAGCCCCCCTTGATCATCATGTATTATACTTTTTTATGTATCATTTGATTTGATTTTATTATTTTTTGAGAAGTGTTGTATACTGTGTTTATGGGGGTTTTAGAATCAAGGCAATGCTGCCTCTTAAAATGACTTGGGAAGTGTTTCTTCTTCTGTTTTCTAAAAGAGATTATATAGATTAGATGTTATTTTTTAAATATTTTGCTTTTTAGTTGTAATTGGACACAATACCTTTATTTCACTTATTTATTTTTATGTGGTGCTGAGGATCAAACCCAGGGTCTCGCATGTGCTAGGTGAGCGCTCTACCGCTGAGCTACAACCCCAGCCTCTAGATTAGATGTTATTCTTCAAGCATTTGATAAAATCACCAATGAAACCACATGAACATGGATATTTCTGTTGTGGAATATTTTAAACTACAAATCTAATTTCTTTACTAGTTAGAGGGTTATTCAGGCTATCTATGTAATCTTGAGTGAATTTTAGTATGTTATATTTAAAAAATTGTTCCATTTCATCTGAAGTTATTCCATTTCATTGTTTGATTTATGTGGATAGAGCTGTTTGTAGTAGTCCCTTATCGTCCTTTAAATGTCTATGGGTTCTATAGTGCTATACCTTCTTTTATTGCTGATATTGGTAATTTGTGTCTCCTCTCTTTTTTCTTGGTCAGTCTGGCTAGGTGCTTATTGGTTCATTGATGTTTTCAAATAACTATCTTTTGTTTTCCTTGATTATTGTTTATTATTTTTCTGTTTTCAATTCCATTGATTATTGCTTTGACCCTCTGTCCTCATATTTTACCTTTGTTACATTTCTTCTCTCTGCTTGCTTTAGGTGTTTATTTTGCCCTTCTCCTTTTACTTTCTTAAGGTGTTAATTTTCTTACTTTTTTTCTGACACAATCATTTTAATGCTATAAATTTCCCTCTAAGTCTTACTTTAGCTGCATCCCACACATTTTGACATATTTTATTTAATTTTCATTCAGTTCAAAATAGTTTCTAATTTCCCTTGGGATTTTTTTTTTTTTAAATCCATGGTTCAATTGAAAAACAAGAAGAAGAAGAAGGAAAAAAAAAAAGATTTGATAATGTGAGGCCTACATTCCCTAGCAAGCAATATTCTTCTGGAATTGGATAGTATTTACCTAAACCATACACCCACCCACCCTCTCATCCATCCAACAAATATTTATTGAACACTGACTAGCACTACGTACTTTCTCACGGAATTTGTATTCTGGAGAAAGAAACAAAACAATGAACAAGTGAACAAACATGATGTCAACTAATGTTAAGTGATATGAAGAAAATGAAGTAGGGCATGGGGTAGAGAGTGAGTGACAGGAGAAAGAGGATTGTATGGTCAGATATGAGTTTTCACAGAGAGTATCATTTGAGTAGGGGCCTGAATGAAATGAGGGAGGGAGCCTCAACTTGTTTTGTAGTTCAGCAAGGACCCTCCTCTCCTGACCCTCTGTCCTCATACTTGCCCAGCTCCTGAAGACATTGGAGTTTTGACCCCCAAAGGATTAAATTATCATTTTACCTTTCCTTGATGTTTTACATTGCAACTGAAAAAGCACATATTGTAAGATATTGTAAGATATCCCTACAAATATTATATAGCTAAGCTGAAAAATTGGTATGTTTATGATGGCTGGGTCATTTTCCCAACTCTGTCACCTATTAGCTGAAGGTTATCTATCAGTGGTGTGCTGGAAAATGTTTGACTATCAGCTCTCTGGGCTTGAAAAGGGAGAAGTCCTTTTGTAGCACTTTCCAATTTCCTTTGTGTAATATTTCCACCCACCTGATTCAACCTACAATATGATATCACTGAACACAGAGTTGGGAATATGCAATCAATTCTTTTAAATCTGTAGAAGCTAGCTCCTGCATACTCCGAAAGTAGGTTTTATGATCCTCATTTCATAAATTAGGATACTAAAATTCAGAATTGTTACAAAATTACATAATTAGTAAATTTGTGAACAAGGCATTTTGAACATCTTGGAGCTCCCAAAGGTTCTGATGTAATTGGCTTGGGCTGAGAACCTGACATACATTTCTTGTTATTTTCTTTGTGAAGCCAGAGCTGAGAACTATTGAGTTAATGAATCAAGAGTCTTTTATGGTGTTCCCCACTGTTTTAGGAAGCAATCTAAAATTTGTTTTTCTTATAGATTGTGGTAGAAAAGGAGAAAGATATTCCATTTCAGGTACAAAAGAGAATAGAATCCATGTGTCATATTTCAGGACACAATAATGTCTTCATTTGCTTTGGATCATACCAAAGAGGAACAAGGACCTGGAAGTTGAACTTGTGTCCCATTATTTTAATACACAGGGGAAAAGAGCTAAGGCCAGAGCTGTGTGGGAACCAGGAGAGGGAACTGGTTGGCAGTGTTCTGAAGGGTCTCTCTCTCTCTCTCTCTCTCTCTCTCTCTCTCTCTCTCTCTCTCTCTCTTTGAGATGGTCTATTATTGGTTCTGATTAACTTCAACTCTGATTTTATCCCCCAGGGTTGGGGCTTTCCATTGAGAGTCCTATAGCTCCCAACCATTACAAAAACCTCAACAACAACAACCCCCCCTCCAAAAAAAAAATCCCAGAATTTTCTCTAGCCTAGCTGGCAGAGTGCATTAGCTAAAGCATACGACAGAAGTGGGTGATCTGATTCTTCAATTCGGCAGTCTACCCCCAGACTCATACCCTGGACATGTGGGGTGTTTGAAAGCTTGGGAATTTGATTCTGATTTCCTGGGACAGTTTAAACACTAATTATCTTTAAGACATGGGCAAGTGACTTAATGTTTAAATCTGTTTGAAAACTTCATCTGTAAGATGGGGATGAAAGTTCCTAGGCCATCAGATCATTTATTGTATAAAAACCTTATCACATTCCAACATTTGTAGGTAAAGCAGAGGAGGAAGAGCCAGTAACTGGAAATCAACAAATGGTTTGACAGGAGAAAACATGTTACATGGAGACTGTGGTCTTTGGTGTCAACGTCAGCCAAGGGTTCAGTGTGCTTGATAGAGAAGTCGTGATTGGATTTTGGCAAGATGGAGTGACTTCATAAGAGCAATTTCAGTGGAGTGGAGGGGGAAAAATGATTACCTTAGATGAGATTGTGAGATAAATAAATTGAGAGAGCAATTAGACAACACTTCCAAGAAGTGTTGAAAATTTTCCAAGTTGAAAATGAAGGAATGTCGGGGCTGGGGATGTGGCTCAAGCGGTAGCGCGCTCGCCTGGCATGCGTGTGGCCCGGGTTCGATCCTCAGCACCACATACCA
This sequence comes from Urocitellus parryii, assembly GCF_045843805.1. NCBI lineage: Eukaryota > Metazoa > Chordata > Mammalia > Rodentia > Sciuridae > Urocitellus > Urocitellus parryii. The sequence goes on along the minus strand of NC_135531.1, from coordinate 57,138,318 downwards.
ACAAAGATGTTGTGTCCGCCGAGAACTAAAAAATAAATATTAAAAATTCTCTCTCTCACTCTCTCTTTAAAAAAAAAAAATGAAGGAATGTGAACTCAGGGAGGGTTGAATATTCTCTCTGGTATGTGGATGCTATCCCATAGTAAGGGAGGTAGGGAGAGGAAGTATAGAAATTCAGGGGATTAGACAATGGGAATGAACAGAAGGGAAGGGAGATGAGAAAAGGAAAGACAGTAGAATGAATCAGATGTAACTTTTCTATGCTCATATCTGAATACATGACCAGTGTAACTCCACATCATGTACAACCATAAGAATGGGATCAAAATTGTAACAGGTTGCACTCCAGGTATGTATAATATGTCAAAATACACACTACTGTCATGAATATCATAAAACAACAAATAAAAAAATGAATAAAGCAAAGGACTTGACAGAGAGAGTTCATCCCTTTTTGCCTTTCTACCTTCTGCTGAGGACATAGCATTTACAACAGGTGCTATCTTAGAAGCAGAGAGCAGCCCTCATCTGACAACTGAATCTGCTGGCACCTTGGGTCTTGGACTTTTCTGTCTATAGAACTGTGAGAAATAAATTTCTGTTCTTTATAAATCACCCAGTCTCAGATATTTTGTTATAGTGACAGAAATAGACAGATATCATGAAATCTAAACAGAATAAGGAAAGAAGGAAGGACCTGGTGGTGAATAATATGAACAGATGGTAGAAACAGTAGCTAGGAGGACTTGATTAGGCTGCAGAATTTCTGGACTTGATGCATTGTAGCAGGTGAGTGAATGGAAGAGAAGTAGTGGTCAGAGAATGGGATTCTTGAAGTGAAGATATCAAAGGTAGTGTAGTTTGATGATTAGGTCAAGAGTGTGTCCCTGAAATTTGATGCTTGAGGTCGGATGGGAGAGGTAAGGAACTTAGTTGGGGGACTAAGTGGCCAGGGTATTGGACTAGTCATCTATAAGGATGTTGAAGTTGTCTAGTAAGATGAATAGAGTAGGGATAGGAAGCAAGTGAGTGATCAGTGATAGAAAGAACGAACACGTAAATCTATACTCAAAGTGACAAAGTACCATAGACTGGTAACTTAAACTTTGGAAGTTTATTTTCTCACACATTTGGAGACTAGAAGTCAAAGATCACTGTGTCAGCAGGTTGGTTTCCTCTCAGGCCTCTTCTCGACTTGTAGATTGCCTCCTTCTCCCTGTCTTTTGATGATCTTACCTCTATGTGTGTCTGTGTCCCAATCATCTCTTATTATAGGGACATCAGTCAGATCAGGTTAGAATCCACCTGTGTAGCCTCATTTTACATTTATTACCTCTTTAAAGGCCTCATCTCCAATTACAGCCACATGCTGAAGTACTAAGGGTCAGGGTTCTAACACAGGAATTTTGGAAGGATACAGTTCAACCCAAAATAGTATCTTCCATGAAGATATTCCTTGGCCTTTGAGTAGACTTGGCAGTGTTCTGAAGAGTCTCTCTCTCTCTCTCTTTTTTTTTTTTTTGAGATGGTCTATTATTGGTTCTGATTAACCTCAAATCTGATTTTATCCCCCAGGATTGGGGCTTTCCATTGAGAGTCCTGTAGCTCCCCACCATGACAAAAACCTCAACAACAACAACCAAAAAAAAAAAAAAAATCCCAGAATTTTCTCTGTACTAGTTAATAAATCCTACTATCTGAATGTGTATGTATGTGATATGTAATGTTTACAATAGGTGTGAATCTACTTTATGTCCTTTCATATAAATGAGAACAAAATGTATTCATTCATGCTAGCCTTTGTGTATCTTTATATAATGGGCTACATTTTAAGATTTTGTTCCTGAGATCAGGCATCTACACAGAGCCTCCTGCAGGCAACAGTTTTATCTTTGTAAGCTATAAGAGCATTTGGGCTCCTCCCCATCTAATGTTCTACAAACATTTTACAAATGATGTCCCATGGGAAGTCTGTGGCCACCCTGTGAGCTCCTAAGCCACATATCACATTACTGACTTCAGGGTGGTCCTCATGAATAATGTTTTCTTTGAGGCCAGGAACAATGATAAGGCTGTGAAAACACTTACAGTATGAGGAAAAGGTGGAGTCTTAAAACTATAACTTCATAAAACACTGAAATAAAGTTTCCATTTCCTAAAGAGCAGAATGTGAAAGACTCAAGCTGTTATTTCAAGTGTTTAGAGTTATAAGCTTTGCCACTTGACATGTGATTTCTCTGTGGCCTCCTTCAATTCCCTTGGTCATGCTTGCTTGCTTTCTTTCAGTACTGCCAAAAGAGAGAAGCTTTCAGAATGCTGCTAAAAGCAATAATTTGGATCTTATGGAAAAGCTGTTTGAAAAGAAGGTTAACATTAATGCTGTGAACAATGTGAGTAGAAATCACAAATATGACAAGTGATTATTCTAAGTGGTGGCTTGGGTTTACACAGGTCAAATGAAATAATAATAAAAATTTAAAAGATTAGGCTGGCTGAGATTTGGGAGCTCTCCTTTGTTGGGAATTCCAAATTATTTAAGCTAAAGGTAAAATCAAGCAGTAGAAAAGGCTCTCGATGTTTTATGATCTTATGAGAGGAGGAATGCACAGAGTCTTTATGCACATCTGTGCAAAGTCTGTGGGTAGGCAGTGGAACCCACTATCAGGGTTATGGGCCTGGACTTGGTCCTAGACTGTACCCTGTGGATCATTTTGATCTCACATTTTACAAAGGCAGAACATCTTTTGTTACACAATCTGGGTGTTTCTCTTCAGCAAGGTCCTCTGTGGTTGGGTTTCCAAGTTTAAAATCCAAAGGAGTATGTGGATTTTTATTGTACTGCTTTTGAAATATAGAGCATTGACATATTGGGCAATGAGACCTTTCTGAAAACCTGCTCTTCCTTGCTTGTTCTTCAAGTGCCTGGGTTTGGGGATAGAAGTCCACTGTCAGAAGCATGGATTCCCTACTGCTTGATTTTATGAGGATTTCTTGACAGCCTCTCAACCCAATATATATCAAAAACGAACAGGTTGGGGGCTGTATCAATTGCTTAGGACAATTATTGGAGCTCAATGAAGAATAAGTTTCCAGGCCCTTACTTGTCCAGGCCTTTCTTCTTCTCCTTCTACTGCTGGAAGCCATTCATGACCCATATGTGAACTGAGCCATGTGTGAACTGAGCAGTGTTGAAGCTATTAGGCAGGGAAGCCCATTTGTAGGAACTCCCAGGTGGAACTCCCTGGGAGAGTTTGAGAATGCCTACTTCAGGTTGGCACCCTGTTCTAGCTCACCGCTCAAGTTCTAGCATAGCCCCAGACATGGGAATGACTTGCTGGAGCCACAGAGCCTCCTGGAGATGGGAGTGGCTTGTCAAATGCCAATCAATCTGTTTACTGCAATACCCCTGCCCCTGCTAGCAGCAAGCACTGATACCTCATATCCTTCTCCTTTTTCTCCTTCTTTTTCTTCTCCCTCTCCTCTTCCTCCTTCTCCTCTCCCTCTTTCTCCTCTTCCTTCTTTTCTTTTTTAACCAGGGATTGAACCCCCTGGGGTGCTTAACCACTGAGCCACATCTCCAGCCCTGTTTTTTATTTTGTATTTTGAGATGGGGTTTTGCTAAGTTGCTCAGGGCCTCACTAAGTTGCTGAGACTGGCTTTGAACTTAAGAGCCTTCTGCTTCAACCTGCCTTCTGCTTCAACCTCCCAAGCCGCTGGGATTACAGTAAACATTAGTTTATTCAGCCGTATAGGAGAATAAAATTATGTCATTTGCAAGAAAATGGGTGGAACTTGAGAGCATTATATTAAACAAAATAAACCAAACTTAGAATTTCCAGGGTTATATGTTTTCGCTTATATATGGAAGGAAGCTCTAGGGCAAAAAGGAAAAATAGAAAAAAGAAAAGGTGGGGAGAGACCTCATGAAAATAGGAGACCAGTAGTGTAGAGGAAAGGGTCCATGGGATGGAAGAGGAGAGGCACAGGGGAATGAAATTGACCAAATTATATTGTTATATTGTATGCACAAGTATATAGCAACAAATTCCACTACTGTGTGTAATCACAATGCACTAATGAAAAAGAAGAGTAAGAGATGTGTCCTATAGGAAGGAAGTTAAGTCACTGCGAGTATGCCAGTTTCACCATTTCTCTCTATCTTTGCTTCTGGGCCATCTTCAAATGAGTACCTTTGTTCCACCATGTACTCCCTGCCATGATGTTCTGCCTCCCATTGGACCCAAAAACAACGGAGCCAAGTGGCCATGGGTTAAAACCATAAGCCAAAATAAATCTTTCCTTTTTTATAAGTTATCCCAGATATTTTGTTGCAGTGATGGAAAGCTGACTAACGTATTCTCAGCAGAAAAAAAAAATCTCATTATTAATGATTGCATACAAGGAAAAATACAACTTTTACTGTTTGAATGCAATCTGTTATATTGGTGTATCCTTCAGCGGATTGCCAAATTCTCTATCATATGATAATAGATGACAGGAGTTTTCTGAACACAGTTCTTATAACTTTTGTAGCAAAAAGTGGAGCTAAATATCCAAATACTCAACAGAAAATTACAGCCATTCAAGAAACAGGAATCCAGAAAAAAAGTTAAATAATGATCAGATGACCAAGAACACAAATTATGTTTCCTCAGATGAACCGCACAGCCTTGCATTTTGCAGTGGGGGGAAATCATTTATCTGCGGTGGATTTCTTACTGAATCACAAGGCCAGGGTTGACATCGCTGATAAGGTAAGCTCATCTTCCATTGGCAGAATGAATTATAGTATAACCAATGTATAAGGAGAATCTAATCACTCCAATCTGATCATCTTTCATGCCCACAAAATATTTCCATTAACACATTTTGAAGAGATCTTTGTATTTGGTGATTAAATTGTTTACCATTACCTCAAGGACTTGGGCTTTACTTATTTCCCCATATTGACTTTATGGCCAATAGCATGCATTTGCAAGAGTATGATAATTGTCTAGAGCATAATCTGACACTCGGAAGACAGAAACTAACTGGCCCCAGGAAAATAAATCTAGATTTTACCCTTTGGACTCTGATGATAAATAAAACTTACTAAATACATACTATGTACCAGGCACAAAGTAGTAGGACTTTAGTATTTAATGCTGCTTCCTAGTGAACCTTATGATAAAAGTGTTGTAATACTCAATTTACAGGTGGGGAGACTGAGACACAGATTAAGTATCTTACCCCCCCAAAATTATACCTGAGAAGGAGTGAAGGCAGGATTTAAACCCAATTTGTCTGATCTCAGAGACCATGCTGTTAGCTACAAGTCAGCTTAACTACTTGTCTGCCTAGATTTCAAAACCCACCCTGAGGATTTCCACCTTAGTTGAATGCTTTATCAGGGCATAAGGAAATCAGCTATAGAGACTCAATATTATGTTTAGCATCTCTAATTATGGAAGAATATGATAGACTTATTTGAAAATTATTTAATCTTAATTAATTCCGTGGACCATGGTTCTTAAATTTAAACTGTTCAGAAGAATCTCCCAGAGCTATTTTATCTTCTCTAGTCTGGGACTCCCTAGAGGGTAAGGCTCAGCATGGCTTTACCTTCATATCTCACAGGGGCTGTGTGTGGGCTTTACTTACTTTCCCATATTGACTTTATGTGTGCTTAGTAAATGTTTGGAAGATAAATGGAGTCAGATGTACCAGTTAGTTGGTTTTTGTTAATCATCATACACAAGATGTAGACTTAATGATGGTGGGAGTTTCTCTTTGTGTCACCAGTGGGGCACATCCCTCTCTAGTTTATTACTATGATATTGGTGGCAAGTTGATTGCTATGTAAGAAAATCAGAATTAAAAATTACCACTGAAAGCACTCTGACTTTGCGAATATGTTTACTTGTATTAGTGGCTATGGTAACTAAGAGATGTGTCCTTCAGTCTAGAAATTGTAATTTGATTATTTTGCAAATTACTTAACCTGCAAATGATGCATTGGTAATAGATCAGTCATTGAAAATCTGATATAATATGTTTATTTTACTTTAATTTTAAAATTAGCATGCTGTACAATTAGCTTTCTTTTTAGTGTACAGTTCTATAAGTTTTAATACGTGTACAGATTCATGTAACCACCACAATCAATCTGAAGGTCAAAGTGGCTGGGCATGTAGTTCAGTGGTAGAATGTGATTAACATGCACAAGGCCCTGGCTTCAATCCCCAGCACCACAAAAAATTCAGACAGTTGCAACATCCATAAATTTCCCTCATGCTGCCTCTTTGTAGCCAAACCACTGTTAAGAATATGCCCTTGAGAATGTCACATAAATATCGTATAGTATATTACCTTTTAAACCAGCTTCTTTCATTCTGTAAAATGACTGAAGTTCGTTCATAGTGTTGCATGTGTCAAGAACTCCTCCTTTTTATTGCTAAATAGTATTCCAGTTTATGGATATGGCAGAGGTTTATCCACTCACCATTTGGAGGACATTAGGGTTATTTCTAGTTTTTAGCTATTATAATAAGAGCTGCTACAGGTATTCATGTATAAGAATTTGTTTATATCTAGGTTTTCATTTCTCTAGTATAAATATCCAAGAGTGAGACTATTGGGCTAATTACTATGTATATGCATAAATTAACAAGGAGCTGCCAGCCTATTAATTAAATTGGTTGTGCCATTTTCATTCTCACCAACCAGGTAGAAGAGTTTCACTTATTCTGCATCCTCATTGGAATTGCCATCCTCCCCCCCCCCTTAATTTTTAGCAACTCTCACAGTTATGTAGGCACCTCATTGCAATTTTAATTTGCATTTCTCTAGTGGCTAATGGTATGTGACATCTTTCATGTGTTATTTGCCATTTTTATATCTTCTTTGGTGAAGCCTGTTCAGATTGTGTTCCACCTGTGGTGCTGAGGGGTGGGGACCCAGGGCCAGATAAGCACTACCACTGAGCAACATTTCCAGCCAGATCTTTTGAACATTTCTAAAAATCAAATGTTTTCTTATTGTGGAATTTTATAAAAATATATATTATAAATAGGTGAACCATTTAACCTAGGACAACCAAACTTGGGGAGTCCAGTGGGGTTTGTGGATGGATCATTCTTGCCTTGTATGAAATGAATCTGAACAAATATTTCTTGTAGCATACCAATCCTTTGTTAGGTATGTGATTTGCATTATCTTATCACTCTATAGCTTGTGTTTTCAGTGTTTTTCCCAGAGCAAAATTTTTAAATTTTGATGAAATACAATGTACCTATTTTTAAAAATGAATCCTGATATTGGAGTTATATGTAAAGATGATTTGCCTAAGTTAAGGTTATAAAGATTTTCTCATATTTTTTTCTAAAAATTTTACAGTCTTGTATTTTATTTTTATTTATTTATTTTAAGTGTAGATGGACACAACACAATGCCTTTATTTTTATGTGGTACTGAGAATCGAACCCGGGTCCCGCTCATGCTAGGCAAGCGCTCACAATCCCAGCCCTCGTATTTTACATTTAGATCTATAGTTGCTGTGTCCTTCAAAGTTTATATGTTGGAAGTCTATTCCCCAATGTAACATTATTGGAAGTTCATTAGTGCATAGGGCTCTGCCCTCATGAATGAATTATAATAATGCTGTTATCTCAGGAGAGCATTCTGAATAAAATTCTGAATAAAAGAACAAACTTGGACCATCTTCCCCACCTCCCCTCATTCATGTAATGCCTTATTCTACTTTATGATGTAGCTAGTAGGCCCTCACCAGATAGGTCCATCCGTCTTGGGCTTCCCAGCCTTCAGAACCATGAGTCAAATATACTTCTGTTCATTATAATTACCCTGTCTGTGATATTCTGTTATAGCAACACAAAACAGACTAAGACAATGGTTCATTCTGAATTAATTTTAGTTCAGGGTAGAAATAGGTTGTGATTTTTTTCTTTCTTTTTGCACATCAACAATCACTTTTTAAAAGTCATTTCATTTTTAAAGACCTTTTTAGTTCTGTTCAGATATGTCCCAGGAACCAGTCTGATACTGGCAGTGGTCAACACATAAATCAGTTCTCTAAGTCTTTGTCTAATGTTAAGAGTTCATCCACATACCGTTCAGGAGCAAGCCCAGGAGTGCATACCCAACTTCATAGGATGCTTCTCTTTTCTTTTTATTTATTAAAAATTTTTATTCTAATTTGTTATACATGACAGCAGAATACATTACAATTCATATTACACATATAGAGCACAATTTTTCATCTCTGGTTATATACAAAGTATATTCACACCATTCTTGTCTCTATACATGTACTTAGGGTAATGATGTCCATCTCATTCCACCATTTTTTTTTTACTCCCATGCCCCCTCCCTTCCATTCCACCGCTTTGCCCTGTCTAGAGTTCATCAGCTTTTTCCTCCCCATGATCATCTCCCCCACATTTCTGAGCCTTCCAGAGCTTGCAGGACCAGAAAAGTACAAAGAAGCAAAGAATTTTCCCCACCTTCTTTATTCATTAGAGGCTCCCTCTGCTTCTTAGACTAGAAAGAAGGGCTTCTTTTGGAACTCTTTCTGTCCTTGTATAGTTTTGTGGTTGGTGCTGCCTCAAATCCAAGTTGGAAGATATGGAAGGAAGAAGATAAACAAAAATCAGGAAACTCACAACAGGATTTTTTGTACTCTTGAGTTCTGGTTTCCTTTCCTAAGCTACCTGTAACTATTTACTTTTCAGATAGCTGAATTTTATTCAGAGATTTTAGTTGCATTTGGTAGGAGAGACAGGGTGGAGTGCTTTTGCTCTATTTTAACCATAACCATAACCCAAAATCTTCAACCTGATATTAAAGTAGACAAAATCATACAACAAACACCCTTGAATCCATGGCCTGGATTGAATGCATCTTTTCTCCAAGCTAGCATAGCTGAGGATTGCCAAATTTCAAATGTATTAAATTCAGGTTTGGCTTATGTCAGAGTGTAAGCAAATTATTCCTGAAATGATGGAGAGATGTTTTTACCAACTTGTTCTTTTCAAGGCTTTCTAAGCATATATTTGTGTTACCCCATATCTGAAGCACGTCTCTAATTAACATCAGCTTCTATCAATGTTGCCTTGTAAATTGAAATGCTATCAGATGGGAAATTCCTTATGTATCTCTGGTGCCAGCCTTAGAAATTTCACCAAAGATTTTTGTAATGAATTTTATCATTCGCAGAGATGTTGGTACATAACTGATAAAATGTTTATCATCATAATGCAAGCACTACCATGGTTTTGTCATTTCTGGCAACTGTCTTATCTGAGTGATAAGCCCCCAATTTGATTTGGCTGATCTGTCTTCAAATTTTCAACACCCATTTGCAAAGAACTAACAATTGAACCCCTTCATCTTCAATGTATATTCAGTGTCCTTCATAAGTCTCAATGCCAGCTACTGGGGATTCAACCAGAAGCATGGCCACCACCAGGGAATGTTAGAAATGAGGAATTTCAGGTCCCAACCCAGATCTTCTGAATAAGAATCCCTAATTTAAAAAGATGACCCAATGCCAGGTGCAGTGGTGCATGTCTGTAATCCCATTGACTCAGGAGACTGAGGCAGGAAGATTGCAAATCAAAGGCCAGTCTCAGCAATTTAGTGAGCCCCTCAGAAACTTAGAAAGAACCTATCTCAAAGTAAAAAATTTGAAAAAAAACTGGAGATGTGGCTCAGTGCTAAGGCACCCTGGGATCAATCCCCAATACCAAAAAGGGGGAAAAAGATCCCCAGATGATTGTATCTGGTATGAGATATAGTCCTGGTTTTGAGTCTCCTGTTATCTATCTAGGGAGCAAGGACAGAGACTATAACATATGAGTACTATGCAAGGTATTGCATGCTTAGGATCAAATGCATGACCCCACCACTGAGGACCTCCAGAGTCAAAGTGGGTAGCATCCCCAAGTTTTGAGAAGTGGCAGACCAGATAAAGGGAGGCCTAAGGTGCTTAGAAGATGACTAGCATCTGCTTTCTGAGTTGCTTCTCTGGGGAGCTCTTAAAGTTTAAGTGTTCCCCAGAGGAAATTACTAACCTCACCTATGACCAGACTGGTAATGCAGATAACTGGCATTTTGTACTTTCCAGAGCATGTGAGGCAACTGTGAGTGTAATTCATGACACATACTCTTAAGCATGCCAGTTGCATAGCCGAAGACTTTGTTTTAGGAAAGTTCTTCTGTGGGAATTTACATCTCTGTGTAGTGATTCATTGCCTCAGAGGAACAATGGCTCCACTCAGAATTTGTGGTTTCAGAGATTCCATTCCCAGCTTTTAGATTTTATAATCAGCACTTGGAATTTTTAAATGTTGGCTGTTCAAGATTAGGAATGACCTCTTAGGGAAGAAATAGAGCTCCTATTAAAATATAGTTTATCACCTGTCCAAATATTTCTGGTCTTTTATGCCCATATGTAAAACCAAATTTGGTAGTACTGAATATGGAGCACTGATTTGTAGGGAAGCCTAAATCAAGAGGTGGAACTGTGGTTAGAATACATTTTTTGAAGAACCTTACCTAGAGGTCATATATCAATGTTCCTTGTAAAAGAGTGAAGAAGTTGTGAAGAGTTTGAAGAAAACTCTGGAATTTAAAATATTTAAATGGACTGACTCACTGTGTAGTGTGACAGCTAAAATGAAAATTTAATAACATATGTACATTTAGAGCGAGGTTTGTTAACAGTGGCACTATTGACATCTGGAGCCAGATAATTATTTGTTGTGAGGTTTTTCTTGTGCATTGTAGGATGTTTAGCAGCATCTGTGGCCTCTACGTACTAAGTGCCCATAGTACCCCTCAGTCATTACTATGCAAAATGTCTTGAGACACTTAAAAATATTCTCTGGAACATTGATTTAAAATTTGTAACTCGATAATATGGGATTTGCTATTTCACTCTCCTAACTTGAGCTCTACTGAGAATAAGTGAATACATGAATGTGATTACTGGAGAAGCCAAAATAAACACTAAAGGATATATACACTTCAGAAATAGAAGCACCCCACATCCAGGCTTGGTGGCACACACCTACTCAGGAGGCTGAAGCAAAAGGATCACAAGTTTGAGGATAGCTTGGACAAGTTATGGAGACCCTTTCTCAAAATTTAAAAAGGAAAAAAACTTAAAGTATGCTGAGAGCCATAGCTGAGTCCGAATGACGCTTGGCATTTTTGCCAGAATGGAGTAGTTGGGAGAACGCCTCGCACTCCGTGTCCGCGGGAGTGCAGAGAATAAAGGAGTTCCTGTTTTGAACCTACAAGGCTGTGTGGCGGCTCGGTTATTTTGTGCCCAGCCAGACGTAACTCAGTGGTAGAACTTGTCTAGCATGTTCAAGACCTCAGTAGAGAATATGATAGGGAGTGCCCTGAAGACCTTCATTCCTTGTTTATTTACTCCTGCTGTGTGCATCTGGATTACAAGCACAACCAATTTGGAGGACAAATGAGATGTAGGGAGAGGGCTTGCCTTTGGCAGGCAGTTGTGCAGAGGTAATGGCTTAGGTTTTGATGAGAATAAAGGAAAAAGAAAAGGAGACGCATGAACTTTAAGATAAGGAACGTGAGGGCTGGGGATGTGACTCAAGCGGTAGCGCACTCGCCTGGCATGCGCTCGGCACTGGGTTCGATCCTCACACCACATAAAAATAAAGATGTGTCCGCCAAAAACTAAAAAATAAATATTAAAAAATTCTCTCTCTCTCTCTCTCTCTCTCTCTCTCTTAAAAAAAAAAAATTAAGGAACGTGAAGCTGAGAGTTAACTGAGTTAACTAACATCACAGTACTTGAAAGTGGTAGAAAGTGACCAGAGTTTGGGGTCAGTTCCACTTGATCATAAAGACTACTGTTTATTGCTTAGTAACCTACACTGAAGGTGCAGATGAGGTTTTCTCAGTTTACTTGCCTCTAAGCCCACTGTCCTGAGATAGCCAATGTTAACAACTGGCTACTTCCTTCCACACTTTTCTTTCTCCTAATTCAGTATATTACTTACATACAATTGCCCAGAACTGACAGGTCAGTAAGTCCTGAGCCAAATCTCTATTTCAGCCTAAACACATACTATGCACACATCTATATAATTTTTTGTAAACAGAGTCCTTTTAGATAGATTCTGTATAAATGAGAACCCTATATAACTTGTCTTTTTCAATTTTCTTATCTTTGTGTACCATCTCCCTGTACTCAACAGTCACTAGGTGTTTGTTTATTTCTGAGATAGGTGTGTGTTCATTTCTGTACTTATCTCCATGCACATGTGATCATATCTATGTCAATATCTCTACCTGCTACCAACCCACCTATAAATAGATATAGATATACACTTACAGGTATGAGGGTTTTGTTCACTGTATCATTTATATAAAATGGGATTATATTTTGTCTTATGTTTTTTCCCATATTTAACAAAGCTTATAGAAATCTATTGTTATAGAGCTAATTCATTATTTTAATGGTTGCATGATATAACTATTTCATAATTCATTAACATTCCCCTATTGATGAACATGTACCTTGTTTCCAATTTTCAGAGCTAACAATATGTTCATATATTTAACATTAGGCCCTGAAATTTTATTTTCATAGTATAAATTCCCAAGAATAGGATTTCTGGTTGCATTTTAAATTTATAGTGCTAGATTGTTAGACAATAATGGTATCTATTTCCTCTAACACCTCAAGAGAGCACCTGTGTGCATTTTTCTATTATTTTTTTCTTGTTGTTTTATTTTGTTATTATTATTTGGTGGTATTGGGTATTGAACTCAAGCGTGCTCTACCAGTGAGCTATATCCCCAGCTCTTTATACAGGGTCTCACTAAGTTTCCAAGGCAGGCCTTGAACTTGCCATCCTCCTGGTTTGTACCACCAAACCTGGCTTTTTTTGTCATTGTTGATTTGTGAGAGTACCTCATATAATAGAGAATTGCCATTTATCTTTATTAAATGTTATATTCACAAAAAATACATAAAAATAAATATATTAGAACAAAATTATATTTTTTCTAATTAATTAATTCTAAAATATATATAAAAGATATATTCTTAAGTGTAATTTGTTTATTGACTTCATGTATGTTCTATTTTTCCTTTTTATAAAACTGAGTTAAGAGAGTATATATTATAATCTAACTTTTGTCCTAATATATTTATTTTTTATGTATTTTTTTGTGAATATAACATTTAATTTTGGGGGGCTGGGGATGTGGCTCAAGTGGTAGCGCGATCGCCTGGCATGCGTGCGGCCTGGGTTCGATCCTCAGCACCACATACAAACAAAGATGTTTTGTCCGCCGAAAACTAAAAAAAATATATATATATATTAAATTCTCTCTCTCTCTCCTCTCTCTCTCTCTCTCTCTCTCTCTCTCTCTCTCTCTCTCAAAAAACATTTAATTTTATATATTTCTTTTGGATAGAGAATCATTTGTGCCTATCGCTTATTAAATATACCCACTTTTCACATAAAATTGAAATTTTTCTTTTTTGTATATTAAATTTTGCATTTCTTAATATTCAATAATCTGGTATTAACTAGTCCTTTATTGACTGAGATTATAGGCTATGGCTCATTCATGTGATAGAGTCTTTTCTTCTCTCTTCTCGGGGAAGCACGGCTTGACTGTAATTCACCTTGCGGCCTGGACTGGAAGCTTTGAGATCATGATCATGCTGGTTAGAGCTGGAGCAGACCAGAGAGCCAAGAACCAGGTAGGTCTGTGGATCACACATGGTTGTGAGCTCTCACTTCACCTATGCAGGAGGGAGAAGTTCCAAGGCCATATCTTTTCCCTCCCACTCTCCTCAGGATGGAATGAATGCCCTTCACTTTGCAGCTCAGAGTAATAATGTGCACATTGTGGAGTACCTTATTCAAGACCTGCACCTAAAGGACCTGAACCAGCCGGACGAGGTGTGTTTGCAGTGGGGGGAACAGGTTTCACATACACCCCCACTAAACTTAGCTTTATTCCTTCCTCTGGTGCAGCTGCCCAAATAGCAAGCACAGACAGCCCTGGCCTGGTAACCAGCTTCTCCATCACTGTGGCAGACCACAGCACAGAAGGGAAGTGCTGCTGTTGGCAGTGACCCTGGCCTCTGCATGTGGGGGAAACTGGAAGTATGGAGGAAGCAGCTAGATTCCTTCTTCTTTATTCTTTCATCCTGTCCAGGATGTGAACAGTGTCTACCCCTTTAAGTATTAGAATGTGTGCCTAAATTTTATTCTTTAATGCATGAACTTTTAAGAATGTATTTGATCCAAAGCTATGAAGTAACCAGTTATGGAATATAATTCAGTTCTACTGTATTTGTCTATATTCTTTTTCTTTTCTTTTTTTTTTTTTTGAGGGGGTACTGGGGATTGAACTCAGGGGCACTTGACCACTGAGCCACATCTCCAGCCCTATTTTGTATTTTATTTAGAGATAGGATGTCACTGAGTTGCTTAGGGCCTCGCTTTTGTTGAGGCTGGCTTTGAACTCCAGATCCTTCGGCCTCAGCCTCCTGAGCTGCTGGGATTCAGGCGTGCACTGCCGTGCCCATCTAGGCCTTTTGAATAGAGGAATACCCTTGATTTTTCAGCAGTGGACTGTACTTGATGAATGAGACTTGTTTTGCTCTATGCCACAAGACTATTATTCTTCATGACATTTTGCTAGAAGTTGGTCAGTACTATTCACTTTATTTCACCTATATTAAAAAAATTACATTTTCTTCTGACTTCAACCTTAGAAACAACAATAAAACAAAAACTATTTTTTTCAAATAAGATCTATAAATTTCTTTTACTTCTTTTGCATATGACCAAACAACTATCCACTTACAGAGACAGATAGACAGATGTTCTATGACATTAGCTATGTGACTTGAAGCAAGTTTACCAACTGCTGAAAGCCTGGGTTTCTCCATCTGTACAATGGGAATAATAAAATCTACTTCATGGTAGCACCAAGATCCCCTGTGAGAGAAGCCCCCCCCAATCCCCCCATACACTTTATTGGCAAGCCTCCATTCTTTGATGTAAATGATTGATACTTCCTCAATCTTATGTAAAAGTGCCTATGTAAATTAGCTTTTCTTTTTCTGAAGGAGGAGTACCAGGGATTGGACTCAGGGGCACTCAACTACTGAGCCACATCCCCAGACTGATTTTGTATTTATTTAGAGACAGGGTTACACCTTGCCATTGCTGAGGCTGGCTTTGAGTTTGCGATCCTTCCACCTCAGCCTCCCAAGCCGCTGGGATTACAGGTGTGCGGTACCATGCCCGGTGTAAGTTAGCTTTATGATGAGCTATTCTGCCCCTTCCAGTTAGACATCACTTCTAAGCCATTCCTATGTAGCAAGTTGGAGCAGTCACTGTTGGGATGCTTAAATGAGGTATTGACTATAAAGTGCTTAGCAAAGAGCTAGGTTTAAGGTAAGTGCTCACTATATCATCGTCAAACGCCACTTAGTGTTGGTGTGAGGAGGCTGATCTTTGCATTTTGATCCATGCTGAGTAGGTGGTGTGGTTTGGATCTGAAACATCCCCCTAAAAGTTCATGTACTGAAGGCTTTGTTCCCAAGGTAGCAGGTGTTCCTAGGTGTGGCGTTTGGAAGGTGATTAGACCATGAGAGTACTAAACTCTTTAATGGAGGTTGTGATGGATTCATACTTTAATAGGCTATTGGGAGGCGGGAGAAACTTTAGGGTGTGGAACCTGTTTGGAGGAAGTATGTCACTAGGGTCATGCCTTTGAAGGGCATATCTTGTTCCTGAACCCTTTCTCTCTCCACCCTTCCTCTCTTGATCATCATTGCTTCTTGACTGCCATGGGGTGGGCAGCTTGCTTCACCATGCCTTTCCACCACGATGTTCTTTCTGCCTTTCCAGAATGATGTCCATAACAATGAAGCCAGGTGACCATTGACCAAAACCTATGAGCCAAGCCATGCATGGTGGTGCATGCCTGAAATCCCAGTGACTCAGGAGGTGGAGACAGAAGGACGGCAAGCCTCAGAAACTTAGTGAGACCCTCAGCAACTTAGCAAGACCCTGTCTCAAAATAAAATAGTCTGTGGATGTAGCTCAGTGGTAGAGTGCCCCTGGGTTGAATCCCCAGTACCAAATAATATTGGTAATAAATAAATAAATAATACTTGTCAGGTCTATGGCAGTGACTTAGAAACAAAGCACCAAGCAGCCTTCCAGCGTGAAAGAAACATCAATCAGGCACCAACGGAACTACCTGTCAATCCACAGGGTCTCCTGGCCAATCCTGGATCTCAGCCAGTTCCCCAACCAACTCCAGTGGGACAAGGGACTCTAAAACTCCCTTTTCCTGTCCCAAGCCCTTCCTTCCTGCCGTAAGCTCCATAAAAATTCCAGTCCTGTCAAGCCCCCACGTGGTTTCTCCTCAGACCCTCTTCCTATCTGCTCTGTCAGTCTGATAGAGTTCCTCCCAGGAGTGAAATCTCAATAAAGCCTCATTCAGCAGCCTTTTAAATCTGCCTCCTTTTTGGTTGCTGCTGTTGCCTGACCTTACAATACTGTGATCCAAAATAAGTCTTTTCTCTCTTAAATTGTTTTTTCTCAGGCATTTTGTCATAGAGATGGAAAGCTGACTAATTCAGCAGGGATGCAGCCTATGAATGAATTCCATTCAGTTCAATTCAGCAGATATTTTTTGAGGGTTGGTTATGTATGATACACACAATTTTTTCTCTTTCCCCTTTCAGTGAACTCTGACTCCCATGGGAGACAGCAGTGTGTGGGAAAGATCTGGCAGGCTGTTGAATTCAAAGGCCAAACAGGTTTACTGGGAGCTTTTCTATTTCTTGAGCTTCAGTTGGTCAGCTGCTTCCTGTCCATTATCATTTCAGCTGGTTTGGGGCTTATCCTGTCTCATGCTTCTTCCTTCTGCTTTGTTTGTTGAAGAAAAGACTGAGGATTCCTGGCAGAGACTGTGCAGAGCCACATATCTATTAATATATCTTAAGATGGGTTCAGAGACATACAAGGAATGAGTGAATGATAAGACCACTGGGTCATGTAGGGAAAGAAGACTGAGTCCAATTTTAGTCTTACATGAAAATTATTTAAAAGATCTATCAAAGGAAATGACAACAAAATCTCCTCTTTTTACTAAGATATATGAGTGAGGTCAAATATGTTGACAAAAGTCAGTTGGAATCATGGTTGCTAAGGACTGAGGGTGTGTGTGGAGATTTATTGTCTAATCAATTGCTTAATGGGTATAGAATTTTACTTGTGCAAGATGAAAGGATTATGCAGCTAAATGGTTGTGATAGTTACACAGTCATTTGAATATAACTAATACCCCTAATACCACTGAACTATATACTTAATAGTGGACAAAATGGTAAATTTTATGTTATGAATATTTTACCACAATAATAAAATGGAAAAAGAAGCCAATTTGGTGCTGGACTCAGGAACTCATGGTCATGTTACTGGATTCAGACGTCTGGTTTGCCTAACGCTGAAGTACCAAAGTTAGAGAGATGAGTATTGGTAGGAAGGAATGAGGTTTATTCCAAGCCAGCCCTGAAGAAGGTAGAAGGGATAGCTCCTCAAGACTCTATCTTCCTGAGCTCAGGGTTGCATAGGTTTTTTTTGTGTGTGTGTGGGGAGTTGAGGTAGTGAGGCTTCAGGCTGGGCCAAGTCTGACCTTCCTCAGTGAGGGCCAGTGTCTTCTCCAGGACATCACCATGGATTTCAGCCCCTGAAGTTAGTTACTAAGGACTTGTGTTGCAAAGATCATCTTGGTTCTGTGAATATAAGCAAAGGTTTAGCAGTTAACATCTAGCTGGGCTTCTCATCAGCCAAAGGTTTAGAGAGGGGTATGAGAGCAAAAAGGAAGTTGGAGGGGGAGGACAATTTCAAGGGGGCCCCTGCTCAGTCAGTTCATCAAAATAGATTTGATAGAAAAGACAACTCTATCTTCATAGCACTACTCTTTTGCCTTGATTCTGATCAACAGCAAGTATGGAGAGCCTATTTACTTGCCAGAGTTAGTAAAAATCCTTTTAGATCAGGAGGGAACTCCAGATGCTAACAAGGAAAACTTTACTGGGAGGAGGCTTTTAAAAGAGAATGGACTTCACTGGGCACAAGAGACTTTGGGTGGAGCTGGGGGCATGCAGGGCATTGGGAAATATTTTGAGGTTTCTCCAAGTTCCATAGCCCTGGGAATCCCTCAGCAGGCAAGAGATTAGAGGAGCCAGAAACTATAGGTAAAGTAGTCTAGATATTTTGAATCTACTTGCGAACTTCCATCTGGTGATCAGAACCAAATACTCAAGACGAAAATGTTGAGGAGGGAGGGAAATAGAAAGGAAGGCCTCACCAGCCGTTCATATATTGGTTGGGCATTTACAAGAATTTGGTGCTACAATGTTTGTTGCTGAAAGCTCAGTCTATGTCCCCAATGCCAATCCAATAACGAAGACATGGTTTTGAGAAAAAGGAAAAAGAAGGTTTATTGCTTTGCTAACAAAGGAGAAACACTGGGGACTCCTGTCCCCAAAGCTGTTATTCATCAGCAGGAACAGGGGGCTTTTAAAGAGTGACTCAAAGGCTCCATTCCATATGTTCTCTGTTGGTGTTGTCATTCACTTATTTATTTAGGAGATAGTCCTTTCTGAGATCTTCTGGAAAGATCTTTCTGAGATCTTCCCCAAAATCTGGATTACTTCGTTCCTATGGTGGGTTTGTACTCAAGGACAATTACCTTTCTTTCCCATCCTCTGTCTAGGATGGGAAAGAAAGGTAATCTCTTCTCCTGAGATTAGGGAAAGAAGAGAAAGAAACATGTTCATTTTAAAAATAAATTGCAAAGTAGTGATGGTTATATTTAAAGCATAAAGTGGACTACTGTCACAGTTGTGTTGGTTCCAACTACAAATGAAAGAGAATATCCAGTGGGCTTTATTTCTTTTTTTCTATTTATTTATTTATTTTTTCTTTTTCACCTAGTGGTCTCAAGGAGACTGAATTGGAAGTCGTTGGAAGTCAAATGCAAAACAAGTTTCTTGTTTTGATGGGGTGGGAAAAGTGAATACAGGGAAGACATTCATTTTCTCATTCCTCAGCATCCACAGGGGATTGCTTCCAGGACCCTCTTGGATGCCAAAATCTACAGCTGCTCAAATTCTTATATAAAATGGTATAGGATTTACATACAACTTACATATATTCTCCTGGATACTTTAAATCATCTCTGGATTATTTATAATACCTGATACAGCATAAATGCTATGTAGTTGTCATACTATATTTGTTTAGTGAATGATGACAAGCAAAAATATCTGTACATAGTCAGTACAGACACTTTTTTCCCCAAATACATTGGATATGCAAGTAGTTGAATACACAGATATGAAACCCACAGATACAAAGGCCCAACTACATAGACTGGAGGTAACAGTTAGCTAAACATATGATCTGTGGTGTGTATGGAGAATTCACCCAGTGTCATACTCCATGCCCACATCAGTGCCACAGCTTCAGGTTCAATGTAGCTCTCAGTACTTTTGACCTCATTCCACATATTCTTTCCCCACTGAAATCTTTAGTTATTCAGATTTCCCCTTATGCTGGAGTTGTTTTAAATTCATCATCCCAAGTAAGAAAAAATGTTATGGGATGTGAATGTGCATAGGAGAAATTATAGAACTATTGTGAGGGGTTTCCCTGGGTGACATCTTAAGGATGCCTATGATAAACAATATTGGTGGGACTTTGGTGTCTGTTTTCAATTTTTTGCTGAATTAGATAACCCTGGCACTAAATTTAGAGCTAAAATTTTTTTTATTAAATAATTTCAGCCCCTAAGGTTTGTTCACAAGCAAAAAAAAAAAAATAAGTGCAATGATTTAAAACATTAGGTTAAATACACATTGAGTAATGAAAACAGGAATAAGAATCCTGGATCCTCCTTATTTTAATTGGGAAATGGAATCAGGATCCTGAGCCAGGGAGGCATGGTGATCTGTCCCAGGCCTTGTTGCCGAAAGCTTGGTCCTGTCCCCGATGACAATCCAATAATGAGGACATACATGGCTTTGAGGAAAAGGAAAAAGAAGCTTTATTGTTTTGTTAGCAAAGGAGAAACACAGGGGACTCCTGTCCCAGAGGCTGTGATTCTGCCTCTGGAACAGGGAGCTATTAAAGAAGTGGCTCAAAGGCTACATTCCGTGTGTTCTCTGTTGGAGTTGTAATTCACTTGTTAATTTGGGTATAGTCATTTCTGAGATCTTCTGGTACCATCCTCCAAATCTGGATTACTTCATTCCTATGGTTGATGTCTACTGAAGGACAGATAAATCTGCCTAAAATGGAGAAGAAAGGTAATCCTGTTACCCCTGAGATTAGGGAGGATCAGAGAAAGAGGAAGAGAGAAACATGACCTTTTTAAAATCAGTTGCAGTGCCAGTGCAGCTAGGGTTATATTCAAAGCATCAAGTGAACCACTGTTACAGCCTGAAGCCCGGGCCTCCATCCCACTCTGTTATCTTCCTGGTTGAAGAGTCTGCCTTCCAAATGAAGGAAGTCCTAGGAGACAGCCCTACTCAAACAAATTAAAATGTTTAAGAACTGAAAGAAGGAAATAGAGAGAGAGGAGAGGTGGCTCAGCAGCTACACAGGGCGGAGTGGAGACTGAGACCCCGCTTACAGCCTGTGTACGTAGGAAAGTGAAGAAGGGGGGATTAGGGAAGGGCCTTTCAGGTGTTTTCAGTCCTAGATAACAATTTCCTTTCTCATAAAGATGGAGTGTTTGGGATTTCTTTTCTTGACAACTGAGTATTGATGGGGGTTTAGGTCAGGCTGAGTCAGAGTGACCCTGAGGTGACTTGTTCTAAGACAGAGGTATGTTTCAATACAGCATAGCCTGTGTCGATTTCTTCCTAACAAGAAGAAACTATTTTTTTTGGAAAAATGCATAAGTCTTTGAAACTCCTTTTGTTATTTTACCTAATAACATGTACTAGTTGGGAGAAAAGATTTATATCATTTCACTATCACCTCATCTTAATTTATGCTACTTTTTTTTTTTTTTTTTTGGTGCTGAGGATTGAACCCAGGGCTTGTGTATGCAAGGCAAGCACTCTACCAACTGAGCTATATCCCCAGTGCCATGCTACCTTTTGATGTACTTATAAGATAGTAAACATTCTTATTTTGTATATTTTGGTTTTTACATTTTTTTTCTTGATGACTACATTTTTGAATTTTTTTAGTTGTAGGTAGACACAAGGCCTTTATTTTTATTTATTTATTTATTTATTTTTCAGTGTGGCGCTGAGGATTGAACCCAGTGCCTCACCTACACTAGGTGTGCACTCTTCCATTGAGCCACAACCCCAGCCCCTGATGATTACACTTTTAAAAGGCACTAAAAGTTCAAAGTCATTGCTATTTTCTTGGAGAGGAAGATGCTTCATCTGTAGTAATTGTAGTCTTCTCAGAACCTCCCATGTCTTAGACTTTGGGAGTGGATACTATCTCTTTATTTAGCTAGGTAAAGATACAAAGCTTTGTAGCAACCAAGGTAAAAGAGAAATGTTATTTTAAAGTTGAACAGATCTCTGATCCTTCCAGTGGGTTATGATTTACCAACCCCCCAACTCATTCAGGAATATGATCCTCAGAGTCAAATGCTAATGGTATTAAAAGGGTGAAAACTTAATCTAACTTTGATGTTTAGAGGGGGGAGCCTCTGGGAAGTTATTAAGACTAGATAAGGTCATTGCATAGAATCTCCATGATTGAGTCCTCATGGCTTTTTGCATAAAGGGAGGCACACACACACTTCCTATCTTTTGCCATAGGACCCCATGCACTGCCTCAGGACTCTGTCAGCAGGAAGGTCATTACCACATGCAGCCTCTAGACCTTGCACTTTTAGAACCATGAAGCAAAATTAACTTTTCTTTATAACATATTCAGCGTTTGGAATTTCATTATAGCAATGAAAAATAGACTAATTCTATCCCCAAATCAATAAAGATGTATTAGAATCCTTTCTGTTACAAGCAACAAAACTCCATCTTATTCTAGATTAAGAAATACAGGTAATTTATTAACTCCTAACTAAAGTGTTTGAGGGTGTATCTGAATGGTTTCAGGCTTGACTGGATCCAGTTTTTCTTCTCTCCTAGACTTTGGTTGGCTATGTATTGTCATTATTCATAGATATACTCTTCACACAATGGGAAAGGTGGCTATTAGCAGCCTCAGGTTTATATCCTTGTGGATTTTATCAGTAAGAAAGAAAAATCCTCTCTCATCAAATATTGACACACAAATCTCAGAAATAATTGTTAGGCCCTGTTTGAATCATATGCTTCATACTGAAACAATCACTGTGGATACATGATCAACATGGATTATGTGATCACCTCATGGGACAGGAGGCAGACAGGTAAGACCTGGTGGTTGGCAGCACTAATTGCACCAAATGGTGTGTGTGTGCGTGCGTGTGTGTGTGTGCGTGCGTGTGTGTGTGTGTGTGTGTGTGAATGCGTGTGCATGCGTGTATGTGTGTGTGTTTTGTGGGGAGTTCTCCAGAGGAAAACAAAAGTGCTATTGCTAGAAGAAATAAGGGCAAAAGCAATAAATGTCCACGCAGGGCATACATGCTCAAAAGGGCACACACAGCATGCTCACAGTGTTTATGGTCTCTGTAAGTAAAGAACTAACAAAAATGCTTCACCTGCTGCATGCAAATTTAAACTTTGGTTAACTTTCTGGCTTGTGTCCTTGCAAAGTAGGTAAAGATAGAAGATTAACTATCTTACTTAGCAACATTGCTTCTGATAAAAGGACCCTTAATTAGTGCATTATATCTGGGCTGGGAGGAGCTAAAGATGAATTTTAAGTACCTGAGGAAGCCAGACTGTGGATTTTTCTTGTATATAGTGATTGTTGTAACCAGCAACATGTCTTATGGGGACCCTGGAAGGTGCACCCAAGGGATGGTTATAAGAAATATTTGTTCCTTCTAAGCTGAGGTGGCTCCGACACCCATGTAATGTGGCTTTTACAACTAAGTCACTTTGCAACTAAGCTGTCACCTGAAGGGCCAAAGACAGTAACTCCTGAACAGCTGTGTGGACCATGATATGAAGAGACACTGCTGACATCACTAAGCTGCAGCTTCTGTCCTACATTTTCTGAGCAGTTTGCTGCCAAATGTGGCCTGTGATAATTGCTTGAGTTTGAAGTATTTAGATGAACCTAAAATGATACCCTGGTGCACATTTAAATTACTCTCATAGTTCTGTGAGGTAGGGAAGTTGCTTTAAGGAAGCCCTTCAGTGACATGACAGAAACCCAACCCAAACTATTTTAAGGAGAAAAAAAAAAAAAAGGCTTTATGTTTCAGTCAAAGTAGTCATATGAATGGCCCAAGTATGCCTGAATCCAGGAACTCAAATGATATCATCAGGGCTCTTTTTTTTTTTTAAGAGAGAGAGAGAGAATATTAATATTTATTTATTTTTTCTTAGTTTTCGGCGGACACAACATCTTTGTTTGTATGTGGTGCTGAGGATTGAACCCGGGCCACACACATGCCAGGCGAGCGCGCTACCGCTTGAGCCACATCCCCAGCCCCATCATCAGGGCTCTTAATCTCTTTCTTCTTTTCAGTTTGCTTTGCACTGTGCTAGTTACTGATAGCTTAGCTGATGACACCAAAAGAAAAATAATATGTGTCCAGAAAAAGAAATAAGAAAGAAAGAAAGAAACCAACCAACCCACGGATGACTCTGATTGACTGGCCCATGTGGCATGTGATCGTTATCATTTTGCTATATTTAAAATGGAATCTTGGGCTGGGGATGTGGCTCAAGCAGTAGCGCGCTCGCCTGGCAAGTGTGCGGCCTGGGTTCGATCCTCAGCACCACATACCAACAAAGATGTTGTGTCCGCCAAAAACTAGAAAATAAATATTAAAAAATTCACTCTCTCAAAAAAAATGAAATAAAATGGAATCTTGTCTTCTGGCTGTGAGGAAGCACCTCCTCTGATGCTTGGGAGGGTCTATTCTTCTTCTTTTATTTTATTCTCTTATTCTTATTTCTAAAATTTTTAAAAATTTGTTTTAATTAGTTATGTATGATAGTAGAATGCATTTTGATACATTATATATAATGGAGTATTTTCTCATTCTTCTGGTTATACATGATGTAGGATCCCACTGGTCATATAGTTATATATGTACATAGGCTAATAATGTTTGATTCATTCTACTATCCTTCCTACTACCCCCATATCCTTCCCCTCCCTTCAGTCCCTTCTACCTAATCTAAAGTAACTCTATTCTTCCCTAGCCACCCCCAATGTGAATTAGCATCCGCATATCAGAGAAAACTTTCAGCCTGGGAGGGTCTCTTTTGAACAGTGCTTCTCTTTGTTACCATGAAACTGAGTCCATGTTTTGAGTGACAGCCCAAAATTGAATCTGATTTGGGGTCAGAAATCTTGTCAACTCCCTCCCCTAATTAGTTTGAAATGCTATGACCAGAAGGACCTTGCTGACCACCTCGTTACCCTTAAAATGTTGTCAAGTGTGTAATAAATGTTAGAGTTTGTGATTTATTTTCAGAGAGGAAGGAAACCATTTCTTTTGGCAGCTGAGAGGGGCCACGTTGAAATGATAGAAAAACTCATCTTTCTCAATCTGCATACTTTGGAAAAGGACAAGGTGAACTTGATTTTGATTTCTTTGCTGAAAGGGTAGTAACAATTGGTGTGTAGATTTGGTGATGGCATTTTGGCCCACAATAGATTTGGAGATTTGAACTATCCAGGTGAAATCCATTCAGTTTTGCTGTGGATTACCCAGATTGGCAGTTTTGTTCCATAAATGCTTTGAATTCAGTTGACTATGTGGATACTTTCCCACTGTCAACTGCAACCCTCTCCCCTCCTCCCCTGAGGTCTGCTGTGGACTCAAATCTCACATAATTGGGAAGGGGAAAACACCAGGGTGTATATCTGTATCTATATCAACATCTTTAAATTTTTTTTTTAGTTATAGATGGACACAATATATTTACTTTGTTTATTTATTTTTATGTGGTGCTGAGGATCGAACCCAGTGCCTTACACGTGCAAGGCAAGCGCTTTGCCACTGAGCCACATCCCAGCCCTATATGAACATCTTTGATGATTTTCTTAAGAGAAATTCCTATATTGTGGAATTGTGGGTAAAGGGTTCTACACTTCTAAAATTCTTTTGAAGCAGGCTGTGGTAATGTACACCTGTACTCCCAGCAGCTCAGGAGACAGAGGAAGGAGGATAGCAGGTTCAAAGCCAGTCTCAGTAACTTAGCAAGGCTGTAAGCAACTTTAGGAGACCCCGTCTCAAAATAAAAAATAAAAAGGCTGGGGATATCGTTCAGTAATTAAGAGCCCTTGAATTCAATCCCTGGTACCAAAAAAGTAGAAAATAAAAAATAAAATTAAGAAAATAAAATTATTTTCTAACATATGATATGATATATGTTACTAAAATTACCTCTGAGAAATCTTTAACTAGTTCACCCTCACATGGGTTATGTGGAATTACTTTTATTCTCCCACATTTTGCTAGCAAACTGATAAGAAAGGTGAACAAGGAGTATGAATGGATTTTTTTCCTTACTGGTCCACTTAGCTATATCTTCATTTAAAACTTAAAAATACACAAATCTTTAAAAAACTGTAGATAATGTGGCCCACATTCTGATCTGTGGCTTTAACCAAAAAGAAAGCTTCTAAAAGTCCCACTGCAGCCCTGCAGCCCTGACAATTGGAGGGATGTGCTCCTTGGCACAGGAGATTCTACCTGCATTGTGTCTCTGTTGCAGGAAGGAAACACGGCCTTGCACCTGGCTGCAATGCATGGCCACAGTCCTGCAGTGCAGGTGCTGCTAACTCAGTGGCAGGAAGTCAATGGGACCAATGAGGTATGTGGAAATACTCATTCCAGTTAGACTCAGGACTTAAATGGGGGAAGGGTCAGAGGAACAGCTTCAAGAACGGAATTGGAGGAAGACAAAGATATTAGTGCCACAGCCTGTAAAATGTGATGCTAAAATATTTCTACTTTTTGACTCAAGGTATCCCATAACACTTCATTTGTTAACCCATTCATTTATTCACCCGATTATTAAAAAAAAAAAAACTATTTGTGTAATAGGTAAAGTCTGTGTTCTTATGCTAGAAGCCTGCAGGGAAAGAAAGGTATGCCAGAAAAATAATAATGCAGTTATAGTTGTATATGCCATGAAGACCCAAAAGAAAATAATTTCAGAAATAACAGTCTTCACAAGGAGGCGATATATTATCTGGACCGTGGCATTTGAATGGACATTGGCAGGAGGGGTTTTGAGAAGGGCATGAGTGTAGAGTATTTCAGAGAAGAGCCTAGCAAAGAAACTGATGCATGGAAGAGCATGGTTTGTCCTGGGATGGTTACACTCAGAGTGAGAATCGAGGGACTGGGAAAGGAGGAAGTTGAGTGGAGTGCAGCAGATAAATGATGAAGGGCTCTGCTTACCAGGGAGAGGCTTTGGCTTTGACCTAAGTACCAGCAGAGGGTAAAGAGTTTTAAGCAGTGAAGAGGGATAGGAACCATCTTGGGTATAGATGAACTGTGAATATGACACAAAACTACTTTCTTACCACCTAGACCATTTATTTTATGCTTCTTGAAAGAGGTGTTTTGACTTTCATCTTAGATTTTTAAAAATCATACACATATAAGGGAAAAGTAAGTAAATAAGTTGTTTAAATATTCCTTAACTTCAGGTTGACTTGGATTCTTCAGAATCACTTTCTTATTCAGAACCATTTCGTCTTTGCCTTCGAAGGTGTGTGTGATGCTGTGTTTATGTGTCCACATAATAAGAATAACCCACTGTTTTTTTTCTAGTCCACCAACACCCATTCTGAAATAATGCACATGCTCCAACAATGACAGCAATCTCATGTCTGCCTTCTGCTTGACTGAGATTGTGAGATGAATCTCAATTTCAGATGTTCACATGTGAAATAACATATGTCTTAGAATTGATGGAGTATGGTCATAAAAATAGCAACTGTGGACTATATAATGAAAATTGAAGACTATACATGTAAGCATGATGATGCTTGGGAGAAATCACTGTTCCCTTTGGTCCAGAGATACCCACCAGAAGACTCCCATGCATCCCTGAATACTCTGAATCCACCAGTATCTATTTGGATGATCTTGGGTACATTACACAGGTCCTGTTAGCCTCCATTTCCTCAGCTGTAAAATAAACTTGTAGGAAGATAAGGAAGTTTGAATGGAAAGTCTGCGTCATATACTTAATACTGGGAATAGTGCTGGGCACATGTATAAACCAAGTGGTATTTATTCTTTTCACTTTTCATTGTACCTATGTTATCACAGGTACAGTCATTGGGATCATGGTTTCCACATGTATGTGTAGTATGCAGTATCAAGCTTTTTTCTTCTCTTCCAGTTCCTGGGAGAATGTAAGCCAGATTTTCAGCCAAGGATCATAGGGAAAAAAATAGAGCCTTTATTTGTTTATCTTTGTGTGTGTTCACTCTTGTCTGACCTTGGCATAATGATGATCAGGTTTAGTTGGTGTGAATAACTTAAACAAGATTCCAGGTGTTTTAGTTCGCTTTTTCACCACTGTGATCAAAGGACCTGACAAAAACAATTTTAGAGGAGAAAAAGTTTATTTGGTGCTCACAGTTCCAGAGGTCTCATCCATAGACAGCCAACTCGACTCTGTTGCTCTGAGCCCAAGGTGAGGCAGAGCATGACGGCAGAAGGGCATGGAGAAGCAAAATAGTTCAGGACGTGGCAATCAGGAAGCATAGACAGCTCCATTCAGCAGGGATAAAATATAAACCCTAAAGAGAGGCCCCTAAAGAGAGGCCCCTCCTCCAGCCCACTCTACTTACTTACAGTTACCACCCAGTTAATCTGTAGATCAATCCACTGATTAGGTTAAGGTTGTCTTAGTCCAACCATTTTACTTCTGAGAATTCTTGCATTGTCAACACATGAGCTTTTGAGAGATACCTCATATCTAAACACTAAAACCAGCAATTTGAACTCCTTGAATGAGAGTTATGAATCATCCATTAAACTCAAAAAGAACATGAAGGGCTGGGGTTGTAGCTCAGCAGTAGAACGCTCGCCTAGCACGTGTGAGACCCTGGGTTCGATCCTCAGCACCACATAAAAATAAATAAATAAGATAAAAGTATTGTGTCCATCTACAACTGAAAAAAAAATTTTAAAAATTTAAAAAAGAACATGAATTACTTAGGGTAAATCTTAGATGGGATTGATCTTCACATATCACTACAGAAGTTGTCTAAACCTATTCTTGCTTCCATAACAAAATTCATTAGACTTGGTATTTTTTTTTCTTTTTGGCACCAGGGATTGAACCCAGGGGCACTTAACCACTGAGCAATATTCCCAGCCCTTTTATATATTTTATTTGGATACAGGGTCTCGCTGAGTTCCTTAGGGTCTCACTAAATTGCTGGGACTAGATTTGACCTCGAGATCCTCCTGCCTCAGCCCTCTGAGCCACTGGGATTTCAGGTGTGCCACTGCATCCAGCTAGACTGGGTAATTTTTTAAAAATTCTAATTTGTTATGTATTGACAGCAGAATGCATTACATTTCATATTACACATTTAGAACACAATTTTTCATATCTCTGGAAGTACACAAAGTAGAGTCACACCATTCATGTCTTCATACATGTACTTAGGGTAATGATGTCCATCTCATTCCATCCCCTTCCCACCCTCCCCGTTGCTCTATCTAGAGTTTGTATAATCCTCCCATGCTCCCCCACCAACCCCATTATGAATCAGCATCCTTATATCAGAGAAAACATTCGGCATTTGTTTTTTTGGGGATTGGCTTACTTCACTTAGCATTATGTTCTCCAACTCCATCCATTTACCTGCAAATGCCATGATTTTATTCTCTTTTAATGCTGAATAGTATTTTGTTGTGTATATATACCACATTTTCATTATCCATTCATCTACTGAAGGGCATCTAGGGTGGTTCCACAATTAGCTATTGTGAATTGTGCTGCTATAAACATTGATGTGGCTGTGTCCCTGTTTTTAAGTCCTTTGGATATAGACTGAGGAGTGAGATAGCTGGGTCAAATGGTGATTCCATTCCCAGGTTTTCCAAGGAATCTCCATACTGCTTTCCATATTGGCTGCACCAACTTTTGGGTCAATCATCAATGTATGAGTGTGCAGACTGGGTAACTTTTAAATTATAGAATTCTGAAGGCTCGAAGTCCAAGACAAGATGAAAGCAGGTTTGGTGCCTGTTGAAGGCTGCTCTCTGCTTCCAAAATGGTAACTTGTTGCTGTGTCCTTGTGTGGAAGAAGGAGTGAATGCTGTGTCTTGATGTGGAAGAGAATAGAAATGCCAAATAGACTCTCTCAAGCCCTTTTAGAAAGCCACAGATCACATTCACGAGGATGGAGCTTGACCTGGTCACCTTCTAAAGGCTCCCACCTCTGAACATTATTGCATTCAGGATTAGGCTTCAACATGAATTTTGGAGGGACACAAACATTCAATCATAGCAGAGATCAAAATCTATAATTATAGGATTTAATACAAACCTTCTTTATCTACTTAGGTTTGCTCTGATCGAGTACTTTAACATTGGAATGTGTGCACATGGATTTCATTCACTTTTTAGCTATTTTGGAGTCAAGATACACTGGAGAGAACACAAAGTCCAACACAATTTAATTGCATATTAGGGTAGGTTTCAATTGAACAAGTAAAAGTGTACAGTGATAATATTATCCTTTTGAATGAGACCTGTAATATTCATATGTCATTGCAGTCTCTGTTTTCTGTTCCAAGCTGTTGCCAGATCAGTGAGAGTAGCCCATAAAATCGTGCTCCAG
This sequence comes from Urocitellus parryii, assembly GCF_045843805.1. Lineage (NCBI taxonomy): Eukaryota > Metazoa > Chordata > Mammalia > Rodentia > Sciuridae > Urocitellus > Urocitellus parryii. The sequence goes on along the minus strand of NC_135531.1, from coordinate 57,108,310 downwards.
AGCAGTGTTCTCCAAACATTCTTGGTAGCAAACTCACATCAAAAAAGAAAGTCAGGCATGCCTTTATTACATATATTTATAATTTAATTAATTATTATAAAACATGCCAGAACTAGATTTTTTTTAATTTGAGAAAAAAATATAAAACATAAATAGTAGTTTTATATTTTTTCACACTAAAGGATTATCTTATATTTATCTTGTATTATATTATCTTATATTCAACTTATATTCATCATTTTGCCCTTTCAGTTTTCTTGTGTATGTGTGTATATTTAAAATATACATTTTAAAAAGAATATATATGGATGTGTATGTATGTATTTGTATGTGTTGTGTGTGTGTGTATATAACACATATATGTTTAAACACAAATATGTTTTTAGCACCTGCCCACATTCATTTAAGTAAGATTTGGCTCTTGGACATTTAGTTTATTTCAATCTTTTTTATATTGTCAAGAAACTCTTTTTATATAAACGTTGGTTTGAATTTCTTACTCTTTCCTTTGGGTATGTTCTTCGAGGTTGATTTTTGGGTCAAAAATATGAACATTGACTAGGTTCTTGATACATCAAAGTGGTGAATTCCTTATTTTCCTTGTTTTTATCTGTTCTAATTAGTATACATGACAGTACAATGCATTTTGGATTTATCATGTGTCAATGGAGTATACCTTCTCATTCTTCTGGTTGTACATGATGTAGAATTACAGTGGACATGTAATCATATATGCATTTTTCCTTTTTTTTGCAAATATTTTTCCCTTTAGAATTTGCCTTTTGGCATCTTTTTTCCTGGAAAAATGAGAAGACAGATTATGCAGAGTGATTCCTTTTTAGGTAGATTGCAGGCCTTAGGCACTGTGGTGCAGTATTTCCACTTTGTCAGATTGGAGCACTGGTTCTGTGCTCCTGCCTCTCTGTTAACATGATTGCTTACTCCTAATCAGCTACAAGTACAACCTATGGACTTACCAAATGCACTTGTTAAGTAGGATAATGTTTTAGGGGTAAATGGTTAAAAAGTGGGGAAGGAATTCTGCATTTCTTTCATGATTTTAGGAAAGAGTTTGCATGAGGAAGGGGACATATCCAAGCAGCTATTACGTGAGACCAATTATTTCTTTTTCTTTTATGTTTTGGTCTAAACAAAACTCTCAACTTTTTTCCACTTTCATTTACCATAAGTTTCAGAAAACTGAAGTACTGAATCACTTTTTAAAAGACTAATATTGCTTTTTAAACAACATGAAACATTTGAAATCATTTGTAAAGATTCAAGCTGTTACTTGGTGCAATTGTACTTCTAATTTTGTATGTTTCATACTGCATTATAATTCCTTGTTCCCAAAATTATCTTTCTTAATAGTCTGTTACTTTCTTGTGGGCTGGATCTGTGTCCAGTCCATCTTTCCAATCCCAATTCATATAGCCTAATAAGTGTTTGATAGAAAGGTTAGTAGAGGTTAATTATGAATGGTGGATGAAAAGTCTTAAATAGAATAGACAGTGCCAGCTTTGAAGTCAAACACTAGACTCATGTCCTGGCTTTGTCAGTTTCAATCTGAGGTTTAGTTTTCTGATCTGTAAAATGAAGATAATATCAACCCTGACTTCACAAGATTGTTGTATGATTTGGCTGTGCCAAAGCATATCATCTTGGCAGTATACGTTGGCACATAGATGCTGAATGATATCCATTTAAAAAAATAAAGTACAACCAATGTGATCCTGCAATCTGTACATGTGGAAAAATAAGATTAAGATTATGTACCCCATTTGAATCAAATGTATGATATGTCAAGATCATTGTAATGTTTTGAGCAACTAATAAAAAAATTAAAAAAAGAAAGAACGTAACTCATTGTGAAAAAAAAATAAGTACAAAAGGTATAGAGAAAGCACACTGTTTCTCAAAGTGATTTCATTCCATTGCAAGGGGCATTTAATTTTTAACTTATTTTCTCTTTTGTTAGAATGGAGAAACACCATTCTTTTTGGCCGTTGAAGGAGGTCATGAAGAATGCAGCAAAGTGCTACTGGCAGCAGGAAGTGATATCAACATTCCAAATAAAGTATGTGCCTTGGGCTCCATTCACTTACACAGTGGGTGGGGGACTTAGATGGTTCTTTGGTAACTCTGGCCCTGCATTGATCACTCGCTGGGTTCTTGTAGAATTAATGTTTATATTATGTTTTGTTTTGGGTAAGAATGATTTACCTCTGACATTCTCCATTCACATCTCCTCAAAAGCAATGCCATTCCTCCCATTCATCTGGGGAAGGAATAAATGAAAACTGGACAAAAGGAGCAAGTACTTGTCACATCTTAAAGACAGGCACTTTTACTCTACTTTGTTTTCTCCATAGCAACTAACACATTCCTGTTTCATACACTGTAGATGTTAAAAAAATAGAAGTTGATTGTGTGAAAACTCAAGTGATCATTTCAAGCCTGGGGCCTGAAGAAGGCAGGATGGTGCCTCCTTCTAAATACAGAGTACTTTTGTATTAGTGATGCTGCAAGAGCCTTTGAAACTCTCAAGACTATTATCTTCACTTTTTAAAAGAACAGATAGCTATAATTTGAAAAGCTAAGGAACTGTGTTAGTCAGGTGTTTTTTTTTTCCTACTGTGACCAAAAGAACAATTTTAAAGGAGAAAAACTTTATTTTGCTCATAGTTTCAGAGGTCTCAGTCCATTGATGGACGGCTCCATTGCTCCATTGATGGATGGGTCCAAGGTGAGGCAGAACATCAGGGCAGGAGAGTGTGGTGGAGAAAAGCAGCTCAGGACATGGCTACAGGGAAGCAGAGACACCACTCCCCTCAACACAGACAAAATATAAACCTGAAGGGTACACGCCCAGTGACCTATTTCCTCCAGCCACACCCTACCAGCCACTCAGTTAATCCCTATTAGTAGATTAATGCACTGATCAGGTTAGGGTTCTCTTAACCCAATCATTTCACTTCTAAACTTTGTTGCATTGTCTCACCCATGAGCTTTTGGAGGACCCTTATATCTAAACCACAACAGGAACTCATCCAAGATGAGACAACTAGTCAATGGCAGTACAAGGATTTGAACCCATTCTGACTCCAGCACCTTCACTTTTAACCACAGCAGTGGCCTTGACCTCAGATAGTTTATTTTCTTTTTCTGTTTTTTTCCTCCTAATTAGTATTAAATTATGATGAAAATAACTCATGACAAAAAACTTGGATAGAACCAAATGGTGTATGATAAAAAGTATCTTACTCCAACCTCACAGGTCAGTTTCATTCTCTGAAACTAAAATCATCACTAGTTTACTCAGTCCCCAGGAATTTTCTATGCGTTCATGTGGAAAGTGTGACTTGACTAAATAGATGCATACTTGTACATACACTGATATGACACGAATGGTAGCACACCATATACTATATATACTGTTCTGTATCTTGTTTTATTTATTTATTTATTTGCTTTTGGTACTGGGGATCAAACCACTGAGTTACATCCCCAGCCCTTTGTATATTTAATTTTGAGATAGAGTCTTGATAAATTGCTGGGACTGGCTTCAAACTTGCAATCTTTCTGCTTTAGCCTTCCAATTTACTGGGATTACAGGTATGTGCCACCACGCCTGGTTGTTGTTTTTATTTTAATTGCTGATATCTTAGGATCTTTATATCAGCATAATGTGTAAAAAATTTCTTTTCAAAAGGAAATTCTAGTGTTTAAATATTAGAATCAGAATAAAGTCCCAAATAGGTAATGTTTTAATTCCCTTGCAATCTGCTGGTAGAGTATACTTTCATACAACCCTTTTGAAAAGCATTTTGTCACTTTATTTTTATTTATGTATGGGAAATTATTTTAAGGGAATAATCTATCTACGTGTATTAAGAAAGATGATGAATTTGTTATCAGTAGCCAAAGAATTAGATACAACCTGTATATACAATGAGTGGTAGGAGAAAGTTGAAATAAAAAATTGGTGTATTTTTTTTAGTTGTTGATAGATCTTTATTTTATTTACTTATTTATATGTGGTGCTGAGAATTGAACCCAGAGCCTCACATGTCCTAGGCAAGCACTCTACCTCTGAGCTACAACTCCAGTTATATCTATTTTTTGGAAATTATGTAGCCATTAAAATTATAATTATAAATACTGAAAATATATTGCATATAAAAATATATATCATAAATAAAATTGAAATAATAATATATAGTATATAATAAATATTAATACAATAACAGTAGATTTATATTTAAATGGTCAAGGATTGTAAGAGAGAATAGAAAATGAAGATAGTAAGTTGCTTTTTACTGACGTTGAAAGGTTACTGACACAATAAACACAGCATCAAGAATTTGTGGAGCCATGGAATATTCAGCATGTGAAGAGCTGTGTTGTTTTTCAGTTGTTACACAATACCCCTGTCTCCTGCCCCTATCCCCAATCTGCATCCACCTGCAAGTCCCTGGGGAAGGCCTCTCTGCTTAGTAAAACTCTCTTGGGCTTGCTTCATTGTTCTGTACCTGCTCTCTCGTCTGTGCTTAATTATTTTGCTCTCATAGATATTTTGTTTTGTAATGATTTTCACATGCATGGGCAAACATTCTCCCCACTGGACTAAGACTTCATCATCTCCATTGTCCACATCCTTATAGCTGTGGCCTTGGGTGCTTAGGTAGTAGCCTCTAGGCAGATAGAAATTGTATGAAGTCCATTCTCAGCTTTTACTAGTGCTGTGGTTTGAATATGGTTTACCACCCCACCCCTCATTAGCCCCCAAGCTCATGCAGAAATTTAATTGCCAAAGTCTTATGTTAATGGTATTAAATGGGTAGAAACTTAATCTGACTATAATATTTACAGATGTCATCTCTGGCAAGTGATAATCACTTAGCTCACTGGGGTGATGGTATTCTGGTAATGTTTGTATCCTAGTAGCTCTATAAGAAGAGAGAGACCATGTAGACTGAGATAAACACATACTTTTGCCATGATATGATGAAGCCACGAGGTTTGGACATCTAGCCTCAAAAATTTTGAGCTAAATACGTCTTTTTTCCCTTATAATTTGGCTTGCCTTGTGTACTTAATTTTAGTAATGGAAAGCTGGCTAATGCAGTTTCTTCTAGAGTTTCTGCCTAAGTTCATTGGCACATTTCCCAGGTCAGTAACCTACCATCACCACTGCCTAGACCCATTTTTGCCATCCCAGAGAAAATCCCAGGGAAACAAAGCAGTGTGATGCAAAAAAGCCAGCAGCTTGTACAAATGTTATCACAGATGTGTTAGACTTGTTTTGCTTTCATTTCTGTAGGTGATTGATGTGTTTGATCTTGGAAATATTTCACTTGGTGGCAGTGATTTGTCTTGGTTTCCAAGAGATTGCTTTTGTGTTCTCTTGCCCTCTCCCTATCACTAAGGAGAGAGGATACATAGTGGAGTCATTTCTGAGGAGGTAATTGGAGTAAGATTATGGATTTGGTTGACAGCAGGCTTCCTCCTTTTGTGTTAAATGGAGGATTTTCCCAGGCCTAGCTAACTGCCCGGGGGTCTACTTAGGACTTTTGTAGACCCTAAGAATGCAGATTTCTAAAGATCCTACCCCACACCTTATCAAATATATTTAAGTGCCCCCACATTCCACTTTAAATAATTTTTGTTTTGCTGTTAATTACTCTAAAGGGCTATTTTATTTTTGGCTTTTACAATTACTTGGCTACAATAAGCACCCAATTTATGATCGACTCTGGTTTCTTAAAATTCTGTGTATAATTGGAAATTGAAGAAGGTGAAAAAATGTAACCTATAAAATTGTTTACAAATGCCATGAATATTTTATGAATATTACATTTAACAATCAATAAAGTATGAAGATGTTGCTTAAATATTTATTCACTTCAATTTCATGGTTTTCTCTTGGTATCTTGGAACCAATACATATATTTTTAGGTTTAACATATTCCTTTCCTCTTAAAAAATCTGTGGGTCCTACCCACGTCTGTAGTGTCTCACAGGTAGCATGCTGCAGATTCCCATAGCTCCTCCAGAATCTGGCTTTGAGTTCTTGAGAAGTTTGTTCCTGCTTTAGGTAGCCTTGGATCTTCCCAGTGGGGGCACTTCTGACCATTCTGATTGAAGTGTCCCCTTATCCAGGAAGGTTTTTCTTGGTCACTCATTGGAAAACAGCCATCCAGTCATGTTCCCTCACTTCTCATTATAGCACTTATAACTAGTCAATATTATTCTTAAATAAATATCCAGAATCTATTAAATAGATTTATTCTAAATCTCCTGATTTACTGATTTTCCAGTCTACCAATCTGGACCAATTGATTGTTTACCTCCATTGGGATGAAATATCATAGATCTTATCAAATTTGTTGACCAGGGCTAAGGGTGTGGTTCAGTGGTAGAGCGCTTGCCTGGCATGTGTGAGGCATTAGGTTTGATTTTCAGCACCACATATAAATAAGTAAATAAATAAAATTAAGGTCCATTGACCAATATAAGAAAATATTTTTAAAAAATTATTTTTAAACAACATATCCCTCTACTATCTAACATACTGCCTGGCACATAATAGGTGCTCAATAATTTTTGTAGAATGAATAAAATGGTAGTTATGATTACTGTACACATTTCCTAGTTCGTTTATCTTCCCGGGTTACTGTAGTTTGAGAGAAAGAGTTAGGATGTTGTGATAGGTATCTCCCCAGCCCCAGAGATGTCCACATAAGCCCTGGAACCTATGAATATTTAGGTTATATGGCAAAGGGGAATTCAAATGGAATTAAGGTTACAAATCAGCAAATGTTAAAATGAGATTATTCTGAGTTATCATCTAGATGGGCCTCATATAATGGGTCCCTTGAAGTAGGAGAGGGAGGCAGGTTAGGAGGTCAGGATGATGAGTGTGAGGAGAGCCCAGCTAACCACTGCTGGCTTTGAAGATGGAAAAAATGGTGTGTGAGTCAAAGAATGTAGGAGGCTTCTAAAAACTGGATGAGGCAAGGAAACTGATTCTCACTCCAGAAAGGAACACAGCCTTCAATCAAACACCTTTTTTTTTTTTTGACCCCAGTGAAATCCATTTCAGAATGTTTTACTTCTAGAATTATAATACATTCCTATTAAGCCACTAAATTTGTGGCAGTTTGTTATAGCAGCAGAGAAAACAAATGTAGGTGGTTATGCCATTTTTATAGATGAAGATGGAGGAGCCCATACTTGATAAGCCACTTCATGCTGGGTCACATAGGAATTAGCATCCTCCCAAGCCAGGATTCTGTTAGTCAGAGATATACATATCATTCCTGTTAACATCTGTTCCAGTTACCTATTGCTTCATAGCAAAACAACCCAAAGCCCAGTGGCTTGAAACATTAGTGTGTATTATATTCCATAGCTTTGTGGTGTTAACCCAAATGGCATAGGAGAAAGATTCTCTAAAGAAGAAGTTTATATGGGATAGGAAAGCATTGCAATAGGATGATGTGTGTCATAAAAGTAAATTATGTGCTTATTCAAAGAGGTTAAAGGCCAGGGGAAATTTTTAAAGGCAAAATGAGAAGGATTACATAAAATATTTTAAAACAATAATCTTTGGCTACTCGGATTAATAACAAGGTGGCTGCAGTCTAAGATTAAACAGACAGTTGTTGGGCAAATGTCCTTGTGAAAATATTTGTGTGTGTGTGTGGGGGGGAGTGGATTGCAGTGGCCTTAATTCAAGGTTGTGGTTCTGGCAGGCTTTAGTGAATAGTTCTTATTATCAGGCAAATATGCACAGGATCCCCTTTTTTGCAACCTTCTGTCTTGACTTATCTGTTTATTAGGCCTTGACAAAAGTGACTCTGTTTTGATTCTGACAACTTTCACAGTGGGCTGACTGTGCTCACATGAGAGATTCTTACTTTTGGTCTATTATGTGATTATAGTCTGATGTTGGCCAGAATTTTGGTCATTTAAAGCCCTAACTAAGCCAGGTATCCAAGATGGCTCCTCACATGCCTGGAAGTTGAAGCCAGTTCTGTTGGGAGCTCGCCATGGGCTCGTGACCTGAGCACCAACATATGGGACCTCAGTGTGCCTGAGCCTTCTTACATCACCACAGCAGCTGGACTAAGAGGAAGTATTGCAAGAGGCAGACAGCAGAAGCTGCCAGCCTGATTAGGGGTCATGCCATCACTTCTGCCATACTCTGTTGGCCAAAGCAGTTACAGAGTCTACTAAGATTCAAGGGACTGAAGAAGCAAACCTTCCCTCCTGAGGGAGAATGGCAAAGTCACATTGTAACAGAGCATGTGGGACCGGATACCAATGCAGCCATTTAGGGAAAGCAGTTTTCTAGAGTACCCTTTTTTTAAAAAAATATTTTTTAGTTATAGGTGGACACAACATCTTTATTTTTATGTGGTGCTGAGGATCAAACCCAGTGCCTCACTCACACCAGGTGAGCGCTCTACCTCTGAGCCATAACCCCAGCCCTAGAGTACCCTTTTATGGAGCACCTGAAAATACTTTGTGGCAGTCTTATGGCTGATCAGTCAACAACTAATTGCATTATTGCAAGGTGCCATGCTGGGCAGGTTGGAAGTTCAAGGATTACCAACAGCAGGCTGTGCCCTGGAACAGGGTGCCATCTAGCTTGGGTGCTAAGTGCAGACAGTGAGCTTAGGGAAGCCTCAGGAGGCAGCTGGAAGCAGAGTAGAAAAAAGGTGCTAAAGGAGTCAGGTAAAAGGACAGAGAGGCAGTCCTTCCCGTGGGTGGAAATCATACTAAACTGTGAAGCTGTACCTGGCAAAGAGGAGATCTGGTAGTCAATAGAGACAGGGAGGGAGGAAATCAATGAGGCATTTTTTTTTAACGTTTTATTTTTTAGTTACAGTTGGACATAGTACCTTTATTTTTTTTTAATTTATAATTATATGTTGCTGAGGATCAAACCCAGGGCCTCACACATGCTAGGCCAGTGCTCTACCGCTGAGCCACAACTCCAGCCCCCATTGAGGCCTTCTGGAGACTAATAACCAAGTCACCTATTTCACTCAAGGAAGACATTTGCGGGCAGTGTAGAGAGACGACCTGGTTCTAGTTCACTTCCTACTTCTCCAAGCAGGGATTTAACTCTTATTTACCTGCAGCAAATTTGTCTTAACTCAGGGTGCTATAAGAAAATACTATTAAACTGGGTGGCTTTAACAACAAACAGGGCTATTTCTCATAGCCCTGTAGGCCGGAAGTCTGTTAGGGAGCTTGTTGGGTGAAGTTCTAGTGAGTGTTCTCTTCTTAGTTTATGGACAGCTGTTTGTTGTGCCTTCATATGGCAGAAAGAGGACTAGAAAGTGCTCTGGTTGTATTTTTTTTTTTAATAGGGGCATAAATCCCATTCACCAGGACTCTATTCTTATGACCTTATCACCCTCCAAAGGCCCAACTTCCAAAAGATGTGTAGCAATTGGGATTAGGGTTTCACCATATGTATTTTGAGGGGATACTTGTAGTCCATTGCACAAATGTTCCTGAACTCTGACAGCTTAGTGGGAGACACTTTGAGATAACAGTCTCTGCCCATCCCCCCAAACAATTGATAACACATTGGATTTCCTTTTCAAAATAGTTGTATTTTGTCATTATACTAATTGTTCATCGTATGATGAACACTGCATAGCATGTTGGGTTTTGATGGGGATCCTCCCTGCTCTCTCGACCTCTCTCTTGCAGCTCAATGTCAGTGTTTTGCAGACTGCAACCCGGAATGGCCACACATCCCTTGTCAACTTTCTTCTCAGTGAGAACATCGATCTTCACCAGAGGATGGAAGTGAGTCTATTCTAGTTTACACAGGTTTTGGTCCTGGTGCCCCAGGCTGGCGGCCAGGGAGATGTCCTTCACAGATAGATGTGTGGGAGGAGATGTTTCACAAGGCAGGGATTCTTTCTGGGAAGCCTGACTGACTTTTTTTTTTTTTGGAGGCTAAGTCTTAATCTTGAGAAATACAATCTCAGGGATGAATTTTAGAAAGTCACTGAAGTTCCAGAGCAAAATGAAATCTTTGTGTTTTAAATATTTGTATTCACTGCAATAAAACTTTCTCCTGTGTCTAGAGATGCTGTGACTCTCGTTGGAATCTCATCAGTCTGGGAAATGAAGCTGCTGTAAACATGAAGAAGAGTGATAATTTTTCCATCTTGCTGAGTGATCTTGTTTTTCTTGTGAAAGACAATCCTTTATAATGATTTAGGTTTCTGAAGTTTGAATTGGCTTTGATAGAATTAACAAAGGCCCTCTGTGCTGGAATTGGACAGGAAGGTTTCCTTTATTTTTCACTGTATTCTTGTTTCTCTTGTGAGAATATTATTTCCTCCGATCTTGCTGAGACATTATTATTTACTGCATTAACTTGAGAGTAAGGGATGTGATTTAAACCATGTCTGATGGTTTTTGGAGCATGGAGTTAGGGAAATTGGCTCTGAACTAACTGGTTTCAGGCCAAGGATGCTTCCTGTTTCTCAGGAGGAGCTGGGCGCCACAAGGCGGGTGGCCCTGGCAAGGATGCTGCCTGCTTCTTTGAGGTGAGGGATGCTTTCTCTGTGTTCAGGCTTAGAGCTTCAAGGGAGGAAGTATTCCTGAACAAAGGAGGCCTATGCAGCCTCACCCTCAGATGGCACCCACAAGCTTTCCTCAGTGCCATCTTCTCCTTTTTCCCCTCAGCCAGCCTCTGATCTGCTCAGGTAGCAGCCCTACCTGCCCCTCCTCTCCTCTCCCTCTGTGTGCTGGTGAAACTTGCCAACTCACTCCATCTCTCTTCCATCTGTTTTGCCCTGTCTCCTGAGAAGGAGTCTGCTGCATATGGAAGTCAGGAAGGTCTTGGTTCAATTCTGGTCTCTCCCACATTCTTGCTCTATGGCCTTGCCAAAGTTACTGATCCTCTCCGTGTCTAATGTATAAAGCAGAGAATATAAAATCGAGTGCTAAGATTGCTGTGAATGACATCTTTTTCTGAAAAGCTGTCAGTTAACCTACTGTTTAAGACAGTTTCCCTAGTGCTGGGGGGAAGTGTGTAGTAAGTACATTGTGAGAATGTGTTGAATGTGCCCAACTGATGCTTATCGTTATCACCTGTTACACTTGACCAACGTTGCTCTCTTCTGTCCTAATCACTGGCTCTAGCATGCATCTGTGTCCCCTCTCTCCACTCTCTCTGCTCCTGTCTCTCCTACCATGCCCCTACCCCTGCACACAGTCTCCTTGGATCTTCTGCCCAAGCTCTCTTGCACCTGCACCCCTCCCTCACTCATGACCCTCACTGGATGCTCCTTCCCCACCCCTCTCCTGCCCTAATTGTTTTTGCTCCCCCTCTCCACTTCATCGACTTTCCCCTACCTCTTACTCCCTTCCAGCTTCCTTCTGTCCTTCCTCAGACCTGTTTTCTCTTGTGCCTCTGCAGCCTGTGCAGCTGGGTGGATGAGGCAGCAGGGGAGCTTGGAGGCAAAGTGTGTGATGGTGATGGGATGTTTCTGTAGTCTGAAGGGTGGTAAGAAGCCAGGGTAGGGATGGGTGAGAAGGGTCATGAGCTCAGAAGATAGACAGTTTAGCCACAAAGGAGGCGAACAGGGAGAAGGCTGCAAAAGGTTTGATGAATACATTGTGGCTGGACTCTGTGGAGGCAGGAAGGCTGAACCTGAGAACCTAGTGCATGAGTAAGTGGAGATACCGGTTCTGCAAGACATTCAAGGGATTGAGGGCTTTAGATCATATCAGTTCAGGAAATGCTGAATGTGTATACATTTCCCCTTCTGTGGCTGTTTCTATTGTCTTTTGGCTCTTTGAAGGCTCTGAGAAGTCCTGCAGTTCAGCCTGTTTAGTACTTCCTTATTCATATTTGAGGTCAGCTCTTGGTTCTTCAGGAAAGCATTTTCTGTTCTCCTGAAAGGTCAACCCTTCCCAACCATCACACATACCTTTACAGCACTTTTGACCTTTCCTTCCAAACACTTATCACAATTTAATTACATATTTGTGTGACTTTCTAAAAAAAAGAAAAAGAAAAAAAAAAAGAACATTTGTTTGCCCCAGTAGATTAGAAGATTTCTGAGAATGGACTCTGGTCACTACTAAATCCCTGGCATTCTGAAAAGAGACTGGCCCATAGTAGGTGCTCAGTATATAGTTCCAGAACAGTGGATGGGGAGAGCTGATTGCTGGTGAGCTGGCTTGCTTCACACACAGCCCTCAGAATGATAATATTTGCAGAACTCTTAACTATGTGCTCACCACTGGGTTGGGCAATTTTAGTACTCAGAGAAGATCAGGAAATGTCTGCTGAAATGAGTTGCTTTGTGATTTGAATGTTGAAACCAGAATCTTTTGAATTTGAAAATTTTTCTTATTTCTGCAGCCTAAGGAATCCCCTCTTCATTTAGCAGTTATCAACAACCATGTCACAGTGGTAAACAGCTTATTAAGTGCACAGCATGATATTGACATCTTAAATCAGGTAAGCCAAGAAAATCAGAATCCAAAGAGTTTATTATGTTTCAACACAGTTGTGCATTTATGGGAAGTTCTGATGGAGTTCAAGTTGCCTTAAAGGTTCCTGGGAGAAGCATGTGCGTCTTATTTTATCCTTTTTTTCTTCTGTAACTTCCATTACACCTTCATACTTTCTCTTTCAAAAGATGTAACTGGGGTTTAGCCAGTCCACGATCAGATTGTTCACATTGAACAGCTGTAGCAAGCACTTGTGATAAACAGTAGCTCAGAGGTAAATTGCCAGAGGCCCTTTAAATCAAAAGCCACTCCTGCTGTGTGAAATGTGTGAAATGTTGTCCTTGGCCAAGAGCCCTTCCCCACAAGAAGGAAGCTTTGTTTCTACATTAGAGACAATAAATGTATCTTGCTTTGCCCAAAGGCAAAAAAGACCTCTTGGAATACACTGATGGCCAGGAATTCAATCAAAGGGAGCAGAATCAAATGCCTCATAAAAGCTTTCAATCTGTCACTGGTTGAAAATGAGAGTTTTAGGTAGAACAACAGAGCTAAGCCGAGCTGTCTGGCCAGGCTGCTCTCTGGGGCTGAGCTGCCATCTTCCAGTGGATGTCAGGAAAAGGAAACCCCAGCTATGTCCTGCAAGTTAGGGCATAGGGCATTTATTTATATGCAGTGGGCATGTTTGTTCTAACTCACCATGGGGTGCCCATTTCCTCCTATGCAAAACCAGAGCATGACTCAGGTCTCTGCGGTCTTCTCCACCTCCAACCTCTGAGTTAATTTTTGCTGTGAGCTAAAGGAAGACGGATCTCCATTTCTGTCTCTTTCCTCCTCCAGGAACTCTTCCTTCTTTTTATATCTTTCAGGATCACAAAAGATCGAGTGAAGGGAAAACCCTCTTGTTATTAAATCTATTTACTTATTGGATTAGGTTAATGCCGTGAATCTTTTCTAATGGGTAAAATGTTTGTTAAATACCCAAAAGCTGTGTTCATGTGTGATCTGTTTCCAAGAACTGGCAGGATGCAGTCTAGGGAAGGAGCATTTATAGAACTAGATTTGATCACTTCAATCTTTTTATTAGACCAGAAAAAATACACATGTGAAATCAGAAAATTTGTACACAACACACACACACACACACACACACACACACACACACACACACCAGGGATTGAACCTGGGATACTTAACCATTGAAACACATCACCACCCTTTTATTTATTTCTTTTTAAAAAATTTTGGGACAGCATCTTGCTAAGTTGATTAGAGCCTTGCTAAGTTGCTGAGGCTGTCTTTGAACTCGCAATCCTCCTGCCTCAGCCTCCCAAGCTGCTGAGACTATAGGCATGTGTCACCACCCACAGTAGAAAATTCATGTTTTACATATAAAATATTTATACAAAATAACATAAATATAGTAAAAAGGTGAATGTGTTTGTAGTCTCCACCAAAGAAAGATAACTCTTGTTAATGTTTTGGTGCATTTAGTGTCTTCTAGACTTTAATAGCTTTAATATCCAAATGCAATTTTATTGGTATCTGATGTATTATGCTTTATCTCTGTTCCATTTTGGTGTGTACCTTTGGAAGGTTTGTGAAAAGGGTGGAGTCTTCAATGATGGAGCCCCAGTGGAGCACACTGCCATCTACAGGTGGACCTTTAGTAAATGCTTTTTCATAATCAAGTCAACCCCTCAAGCGAGTTGGCCTTGTGTTCTGGTAGAAAGAAAGTACTGGGCTTCTTGCTGTTGCCCAGCTGTGTGACCCAGGAGAAGTTACTTCCCCTCTATGTTTAAGGGGTTGGGTTCGATAATATCCAAGTTCCTTTCTGTCCTAGTATTTGAAAAATGTCTTCACATCAGCATTACTTTTGGTGAAAGGTTAAGGTGAGTGATTTTCTTATGAGAGCACGCTTTTCTTTTGAAACACCCTCATAGGAAAATGATTACCCACAAAAGAAATAAGTCTTTCACTCCTTTCACATTATTATGTGTAAAATTTGGAGAACAAATAAAAGCATCAAGAAGGCAATGAAAATAACCTCTGATCCCTTCATCTAGACATTATCATTGTTATATTTCCCTGTCTTTGTTTGGTATGTATCTTAAATTAAACTAAGCTAGGTATAGTGCTGTTGTCTCCTAACATTCTTAACACTACATCATAAATATTTTCTATTTGTAAAAATAATCTTTTATTTGTTTACTTATATGCTTATTTATTGATTACAGTGCTGGGGATTGAACCCAGGGCCTACCATGCTAGGCAAGTATTCTACCACTGAGCTACAGCCCCAACCCTTAAAAATAATGTTTGAGTTTTTATTGTGGTAAAATACAAATAGAATTTACTGGTTTTTGAGCTTACCATCCTGTGATGTTAATTGCATTCACATTGTTGTGCAACCATTACCACCATCTACCTCCAGAACTGTTTTCATTTCCTCAGACTGAGACTCCATACCCACTAAAGAATAACTTGTTATTTCCTTCTACCCCAACTCCTAGTGACCACTGTTTGTTTAACTTTCTGTCTGTGAAATTTGACTACTCTAGGTAACTCATTGAAATCTCTGTCTCTCTGTCTCTGTCTCTGTTTTTCTCTCTCTATGGCTTGAGATGGGATCTCATTATGTTGCCCAGGCTGGTGACAAATTCCTGTGTTCAAGTGATTCTCCTGCCTCAGCCTCCTGAGGAGCTGGGACACAGATGTGCACCAGTGTACCAGGTTCTGAAATAACCTTTTAATGGTTGTCTACTATTCCAATATATAGATGTAGTATAATTTGTCTAATGGCTCCTTGTTAAATGTATAACTTCCTTTCATTTTTTTCACTGTTAAAAATAATACTGCAGCTGGGCATGGTGGCCTGTAATCCCAGTGGCTCAGGAGGCTGAGGAAGGAGGATCTTGAATTCAAAGATGTCCTCACAACTTAGCAAGGCCCCTAGGCAACTCAGCAAGATCCATCTCTAAATTAAAATATGTAAAGTGTTGGGGATGTTGCTGAGTGGTTAAGCACCCCTGGGTTCAATCCCTGATACTACTACTACTACTACTACTACTACTACTAATAATAATAATAATAATAATAATTTTAAAATATAACAATACTGCAATGATTGTTCCTATTAAAAAACACATGGTTGTATCCATTTTTCCTCAAGCCTATACAGCACACCCATACATTCCCTTTGTCTTTTTACTATGCACGTCTTTACCCCTCTTTAATGTTCTTCTGTTACTTCTTTATGATCTCTCATGTCAGAGACAGCAAACCCCTCTGCATGTAGCAGCTGATCTTGGAAATGTGGAACTGGTGGAAACCCTGCTGAAGGCTGGCTGTGACTTAAAGGTTGTTGATAAGGTAATTGCACCAACTTGACTCAGGTCAGCGGAGATGGTAATGGAGGTCTCCTTGTCAGCTACCAGTAGGGGAAGCATCGGTATTCCCTTTGGTAAATGGGCACAAACTGGAGAAACCTTGCATTTTCATAGTCATGAAAACATCCCAACTTTGGTTGAGATATGTCAGTAAAAATTTTTACTCTAAATAATGAAATATGTGCTTTTAAGATTCAAATTATTCATTGAATTTTTAAAAAGATCATAGATTCACATGGCCCCAAAATTTTGTGTATTATATTACATATAATATTTTCATATTATATTTATATGTTATGTAATGGTATGCTTATATATTTAACATATTATGTATAAATATTATATTATACATATTTTAAATATATTTAGTATATATTTATTTTATATTTATATTATATATTATTTTATAATATAAAAATACTGTACACAATATTTTTTTTAAAGAGAGAGAGAGAGAATATTTTTTAATATTTATTTTTCAGTTTTCGGTGGACACAACATCTGTATTTTATTTTATGTGGTGCTGAGGATCGAACCCAGCGCCCCGCGCATGCCAGGCGAGCGCGCTACCGCTTGAGTCACATCTCCAGCCCCTATACATAATATTTTAAACATATATTATGATATATAATATGATATATAATATAATAATATATGATTATTATATTATATGACATATAATCATATTTACACATATATATTGTTATATACAATATTTATAAGATTATATATAATTTTTACTGTAAGCCCTTACCATATATATATTTTTTCTAAATATAGTATATTTTCTCTCCCTATGTAAGCATATATGTACAAAAGGTTTGCAGTAAAAATTTCACACACATCCTTGTTCTTACTTGTCTGGTTCCTGTACTACCATGGCCATATGCAGCCATTTCAATAAATTTCTTCTGTTCCTTCCAGAGTTCTTTTTGAATATGTAAACAAGCATAAGTGTATTGTACCTTTATTTTATTCTTCCATCTTTTTAAGACAGTGGTAACATAGCTATATGTTCTAGTGTTAAGAATTTTAAAGTGTAGGACTTTACATATTAATTATGAAGAGTTTCTTCATTTTTTCTTTTGCAGCTGCATGGGTTCTTAAGTTGTTCCTCAGCTTTTGATAAAGCTGCAATGAACACACTTATATGTATCTAAACTTGTTTTTTTTTTCTAAATTTAATAAAATTTTAATTGTGCTAAGTACACAAAGCATAAAGTTTACCTTCTTAATTTGTTCTTTTTTTTTTTTTTTTTTTTTTGTGCTGGGGTTTAAACCCAGGACATCATGCATGTACTCTACACTCCCTGTTCAAAACTTAATTTTTCCTTCCATGTTTTCACCCATGCAGTGCATTAGCTTAGCACCTCCCTAATTCATGCTATCTACCTCAAAATCACATGCTATGTTTATACAATCTGAAGTAGCTATGTTATTTTGCTTTTCTCTGATTCTGGTTTTTTTTTTTATTTTTAAGATTTTTAAAAGCTGATGCATTCTAATTATGCATTATAGTGGGCTTCATTGCTATGTATTCACATATGTACATAATTTGGTCAACTGGTTTTTTTTTCAAATTATAAAAGTAACAAGCCCTCAATTTGGAAAATAGATAATGTATATGGAAAGGAAAACACAACCATCCATAATTCCATCTCTTGGGTGGAATTCCACCACTTTCCCCTATTGTGGCTAGTTAACTTTTTTTTTTTTTTTATTGGTCGTTCATAACATTACATAGTTCTTAATACATCATATTACACGGTTTGATTCACGTGGATTATGAACTCCCCCTTTTACCCCGTATACAAATTGCTGTATCACATCAGTTTCCCTTCCATTGATTGACATATTGCCTTTCTAGTGTCTGATGTATTCTGATGTCTGTCCTATTCTCTACTATCCCCCCTCCCCTCCCCTCCCCTCCCCTCCCCTTTTCTCTCTCTACCCCTTCTACTGTAAATCATTTCTTCCATTTGTATTATCTTGTCTTACCCCTCCTTTCCTCTTGTATGACATTTTGTATATCCCTGAGGATCGCCTTCCATTTCCATGCAATTTCCCTTCTCACTCCCTTTCCCTCCCACCTCTCATCCCTGTTTAATGTAAATCTTCTTCTCAAGCTCTTCGTCCCTACCCTGTCCTTGTTTACTCCCCTTATATCAAAGGAGTCATTTGGTATTTGTTTTTTAAAGATTGACTAGCTTCACTTAGCATAATCTGCTCTAATGCCATCCATTTCCCTCCAAATTCTATGATTTTGTCATTTTTTAATGCAGAATAATACTCCATAGTATATAAATGCCACATTTTTTTTTATCCATTCATCTATTGAAGGGCATCTAGGCTGGATCCACAGTCTTGCTATCGTGAATTGAGCTGCTATGAACATCGATGTAGCAGTGTCCCTGTAGCATGCTCTTGTTAGGGCTTTAGGGAATAGACCGAGAAGGGGAATAGCTGGGTTGAATGGTGGTTCCATTCCCAGCTTTCCAAGAAATCTCGATACTGCTTTCCAAATTGGCTGCACCAATTTGCAGTCCCACCAGCAATGAACAAGAGTGCCCTTTTCCCCACATCCTCTCCAGCACTTATTGTTGTTTGACTTCCTAATGGCTGCCAGTCTTACTGGAGTGAGATGGTATCTTAGGGTAGTTTTGATTTGCATTTCTCTGACTGCTAGCGATGGTGAGCATTTTTCCATGTACGTGTTGATTGATTGTATGTCCTCCTCTGAGAAGTGTCTGTTCAGGTCCTTGGCCCATTTATTGATTGGGTTATTTGTTATCTTATTGTCTAATTTTTTGAGTTCTTTGTATATTCTGGTTATTAGGGCTCTATCTGAAGTGTGTGGAGTAAAGATTTGTTCCCAGGATGTAGGCTCCCTGTTTATCTCTCTTATTGTTTCTTTTGCTGAGAAAAAACTTTTTAGTTTGAGTAAGTCCCATTTGTTGATTCTATTTGTTAACTCTAGCGCTATGGGTGTCCTATTGAGGAATTTGGAGCCCGATCCCACAGCGTGTAGATCATAACCAACTTTTTCTTCTATCAGATGCCATGTCTCTGATTTAATATCAAGCTCCTTGATCCATTTTGAGTTAACTTTTGTGAACGGCGAGAGATAGGGATTCAGATTCATTTTGGTGCAAATGGATTTCCAGTTTTCCCAGCACCATTTGTTGAAGATGCTATCCTTCCTCCATTGCATGCTTTTAGCCCCTTTATCAAAAATAAGATAGTTGTAGTTTTGTGGATTGGTTACTGTGTCCTCTATTCTGTACCATTGGTCCACCCGCCTGTTTTGGTACCAGTACCATGCTGTTTTTGTTACTATTGCTCTGTAGTATAGTTTGAAGTCTGGTATCGCTATACCGCCTGATTCACACTTCCTGCTTAGTATTGTTTTTGCTATTCTGGGTCTTTTATTATTCCATATGAATTTCATGATTCTTTTATCGATTTCTATAAGATATGCTGTTGGGATTTTGATTGGCATTGCATTGAACTTATATAGGACTTTTGGTAATATCGCCATTTTGATGATGTTAGTTCTGCCTATCCATGAGCAGGGTATATTTTTCCATCTTCTAAGGTCTTCTTCTATGTCTTTCTTTAGGGTTCTGTAATTTTCATTGTATAAATCTTTCACCTCTTTTGTTAGGTTGATTCCCAAGTATTTTATTTTTTGGGGGGATATTGTGAATGGAGTAGTTGTCCTCATTTCCGTTTCAGAGGATTTGTCGCTCATATACAGGAATGCCTTTGATTTATGCGTGTTGATCTTATATCCTGCCACTTTGCTGAATTCATTTATTAGCTCTAATAGCTTCTTTGTGGACCCTTTTGGGTCTGCTAGGTATAGAATCATATCATCTGCAAATAGTGATAATTTAAGTTCTTCTTTTCCTATTTTTATGCCTTTAATTTCTTTCGTCTGCCTAATTGCTCTGGCCAGTGTTTCGAGGACTATGTTGAACAGAAGTGGCGAGAGAGGGCATCCCTGTCTTGTACCAGATCTTAGAGGGAATGCCTTCAATTTTTCTCCATTCAGAATGATGCTGGCCTGTGGCTTATCATAGATTGCTTTTACAATGTTGAGGTATGATCCAGTTATCCCTAATTTTTCTAGAGTTTTGAACATAAAGGGATGCTGTACTTTGTCGAAAGCTTTTTCTGCATCTATCGAGATGATCATATGGTTCTTGTTTTTAAGTCTATTGATGTGGTGGATAACATTTATTGATTTCCGTATATTGAACCAACCTTGCATACCAGGGATGAATCCTACTTGATCATGGTGTATAATTTTTTTGATATGTATTTGAATCCGATTCGCCAGAATTTTATTGAGGATTTTTGCATCAAGGTTCATTAGAGATATTGGTCTGTAGTTTTCTTTCTTTGAAGTGTCTTTGTCTGGTTTCGGAATCAGGGTGATGTTGGCCTCGTAGAATGAATTTGGAAGTTCTCCCTCTTTTTCTATTTCCTGAAATAGCTTGAAAAGTATTGGTGTTAGTTCCTCTTTAAAGGTTTTGTAAAACTCTGCTGTATACCCATCCGGTCCTGGGCTTTTCTTAGTTGGTAGTCTTTTGATGGTTTCTTCTATTTCCTCTATTGTTATTGGTCTGTTTAGGTTGTCTATATCCTCCTGGCTCAATCTGGGCAGATCATAAGACTCAAGGAATTTATCTATGCCTTCACTATCTTCTATTTTATTGGAGTATAAGGATTCAAAGTACTTTCTTATTATCTTCTGTATTTCTGAAGTGTCTGTTGTGATAATGCCTTTTTCATCCCGTATGCTAGTAATTTGGGTTCTCTCTCTTCTTCTCTTCGTTAGCATGGCTAAGGGTCTGTCAATTTTATTTATTTTTTCAAAGAACCAGCTTTTAGTTTTGTCAATTTTTTTCAATTGTTTCTTTTGTTTCAATTTCATTAATTTCAGCTCTGATTTTAATTATTTCTTGCCTTCTACTTCTTTTGCTGTTGTTTTGCTCTTCATTTTCTAGGATTTTGAGATGAAGTATGAGATCATTTATTTGTTGGTTTTTTCTTTTTTTGAGGAATGAACTCCAAGCAATGAATTTTCCTCTTAGAACTGCTTTCAATGTGTCCCATAGATTCCGATATGTTGTGTCTGTGTTTTCATTTAACTCTAGGAAATTTTTAATTTCCTCCTTGATGTCTTCTAAAACCCATTGATCACTCAGCAACCTATTGTTCATTCTCCAGGTGATGCTTGATTTTTCCTTTCTTCTTTTATCATTGATTTTCAGTTTCATTCCATTATGATCAGACAAGATGCATGGTATTATCTCTACCTCTTTGTATTGTCTAAGAGTTGCCCTGTGACATAGTATATGGTCTATTTTTGAGAAGGTTCCATGTGCTGCTGAGAAAAAAGTGTAGCAACTTGATGTTGGGTGGTATAGTCTATATATGTCAATTAAGTCTAGGTTGTTAATTGTGTTATTGAGTTCTATAGTTTCCTTATTTAACTTTTGTTTGGAAGATCTGTCCAGTGGTGAGAGAGGTGTGTTGAAGTCTCCCATGATTATTGTATGGTGGTCTATTAGACTCTTGAACTTGAGAAGAGTTTGCTTGATAAACACGGCAGCACCATTATTTGGGGCATATATATTTATGATTGTTATGTCTTGTTGGTGTATGGTTCCCTTGAGCAGTATGAAGTGTCCTTCTTTATCCCTTTTGATTAGCTTTGGCTTGAAATCTATTTTATTAGATATGAGTATGGACACTCCTGCTTGTTTCCGTGGTCCATATGAGTGATATGATTTTTCCCAACCTTTCACCTTCAGTCTATGTACATCTTTTCCTATCAAATGCGTCTCCTGTAGACAGCATATTGTTGGGTCTTGTTTTGTGATCCATTCTACTAGCCTGTGTCTCTTAATTGGTGAGTTTAAGCCATTAACATTTAGGGTTATTATTGAGATATGGTTTGTTCTTCTATCCATATTTGTTTATTGATGTTACTAAACCTGATTTGTTATCCTCTTTGACTACTTTCCCCCCTTTACTGTCCTACCTCCCATTGTTGGTTATCAATGTTATTTTCCATTTCCTCTTCCTGTAATGTTTTGCCAAGGATTTTTTGAAGTGATGGTTTTCTAGCTGCGAATTCTTTTAACTTTTGTTTATCGTGGAAGGTTTTAATTTCATCTTCTAATCTGAAGCTTAATTTCGCCGGATACACGATTCTTGGTTGGAATCCATTTTCTTTAAGCGTTTGAAATATGTTATTCCAGGATCTTCTAGCTTTTAGAGTCTGTGTTGAGAGATCAGCTGTTATCTTGATTGGTTTACCCCTAAATGTAATCTCCTTCCTTTCCCTTGTAGCTTTTAAAATTCTCTCCTTATTCTGTATGTTGGACATCTTCATTATAATGTGTCTAGGTTTGGATCTCTTATGATTTTGCACATTCGGCGTCCTGTAGGCTTCTAGGATTTGGGATTCTGTCTCATTCTTCAAGTCTGGGAAGTTTTCTTGTATTATTTCACTGAATAGATTGCTTAATCCTTTGGTTTGGAGCTCTGTGCCTTCCTGTATCCCAATGACTCTTAAGTTTGGTCTTTTGATATTATCCCATAGCTCTTGAATGTTCTGCTCATGGTTTCTTAGTAGACTTGCTGAGCTATCTATGTTCTTTTCAAGTTGAAATATTCTGTCTTCATTGTCTGATGTTCTCTCTTCTAGGTGATCAACTCTGCTGGTAGTATTCTCAATTGAGTTTTTAAGTTGGTTTATTGTTTCCTGCATCTCTAGTATTTCTATTTGTTTGTTTTTTATTACCTCTATCTCCCTGTGAAATTGATCTTTTACTTCCTGGATTTGTTTGTCAATATGATCTTTCATTGTCTGATTTTGCTGTCTCATGTCTTCCTTGAGACTCCAGATCATCTGAAGCATGTATGTCCTGAGCTCTCTATCTGACATTCCATCTGTTGCAGCTATTACCTCTTCTAAAGTTGAGTTGACCTGCATTGCCTGTGGTCCTTTCTTTCCTTGTCGTTTCATACTGCTGGCGTTTCTTTCTGCTTGGTGAAATTGTTGTGTCTTTGATATTTTCCCCCTCTATTTAATTATATTGCTCTTGTATAGTTGAAAAATCACCCTTTCAGGGCAGGTAGTGGCTGTGATCCTCCTCCAATTAGTGTGATACTGGGGAGGAGAGATATTAGAAGGGGAGGGAAGAAGTCACTAAAGAGAATGAGTGTAGGCAGGTAGAATTCAAGGAAGGTGGAATAGGAAAATTGAAAGAAGTGAGAAGACAAAAGAAAAAAAAATGAAAAGAAAGAAAGAAGAAACGAAAAAAATAAAAATTTAAAACCAAAAAAAAAAGAAAAAAAGAAAAAATTTTATAATGATAGTAAAAAAATGGAAATTAAAGTTTAAAAAATAATAGTAATACTAATAAAATAAAAAGAATTTAAAAAAATTGAAACCATTAATAGGAACGTTAAAGAACAACAACTACATCAACAACAAAAAGTGAAAATAAAATAAAAAAAATACTAATAATAATCATTAAAAAATAATAATAATAATAATAAATGCAGTCATATAGCTCGATTAACTTCTCATCCAGTTGGTGGAGCTATGCCCACTGGGCCAGGCTTTTCTTCTTGATAGGTGGGAACCAATCACTGTGCCTCAGCTCTTCTTCCCAGACTGTGTGGGTCTCTAATCCTGAGTGCCTAGGGCCTTCTCTTGTGGTTCCTCAAGCCAGGCCCCGCTCACCTGTGACACTCACCACAATACTGACTACACGCCAGGTCTGCTGCTCCTGGGAGCCCTGTTTTCATGGGTGCCTGGGCACACCCTTTCTGTTTGCCTCCCTCAGACCCTAAGTTTGTAGGGCTTGGGGCTGAGGGCCCCCAGCGAATTTGTTTGCCCTCAGGTAGCAGCAACTCCCCTGATAGCTGGTGCAAGGGACCTGTTGTCAGCACTGGTGATAGCAATAGCTGGGAGTCCTGCGCCGCTAGTCCTGCGTCACTCCTGATTCCCTGGGTCTGGCTGTGGTGCTCAGTTGGCTTTTACCTCTTTGAGTTCAGGCGGGCCGACTAGTTATTTCAGCGGGATCATTAGTGTTGAGTCCATGAAGCAGGCGAACCTGAGCTAGAATGCAGCCAATTCGGGCTCGGTGTGTTCTGAGAAGGCTAGACCGTTCGCCCGGGGTCCATTTCAGCTCAACCGTGCCTAGTGGTCCTGAGCGAACAGTATTTTGACAGTTTACTTCTCCCTATGCCCGTGCAGCTGAAGGGGTTAGAGACTTGATCTCTCCGCGTCCGCCGCCATGTTGGATCATTTAGATTTTAAATTGTCACTCATCTTATCAGCTGTTCCATTTTACTCGGTTAAGAGTCTGTTCTAAGGTGCTCCGCGGAAAGCGGTGGCGGCAGCGGCGGTGGCTGCAGCGGCGGCGGCGGTGGCGGCAAAGCTGTGGCCTTCGGGACCCCCGTGGAGGGGGTGCGGGCTGGGGGAGGGGAGGCAGCGCCTCGGGGCCCGCGCGGGTCGGGTACTGGGCACGCGAGAGAGCCGGTGGGGTGGGGGAAAGAGATTGAGATCTAGATTTAGGGAGTGACCGTGGGAGGAGAGATGGCGGGGGAGAAGCGAAGCGGAGAGGCGGAGAGGGGAGTGAGAAGGGGCCCAGGGAGCCCGGCAGCTCGGGGGCTGTAGCCTTACTGCTCGCGCTGAAGTCGTGGCGGATTCACTCCATCTAGGCCCTTTTCTTGACACGGTGCTGAATCCTTGTCGATAGATCTCCTTTAATGATCTTTACTTCTTCTTTTAAGAAGCAGCAACATACTCTGCGGCGGCGGTGGCGCGGAGCACAGAGCGGCTCACTCATTCCCCGCCGCCATCTTGAGAGAGCCCGCTAGTTAACTTTGTTAACATTTACCATTAGTGTTTACCCACGTATTCTTTTCTAATTCATTCAACTTTTTCATTCATACCTCACAAGCTCAGGGCAAGTTTGTGAATAGAGAATCCATAGCATTTGGTAGAAATTCATGTTGGGGTTTCTGGTGCTATTGACTGGATATCCAAGTAATCATGGTCGATGCTACTGCTTGACTTTGTTCTCAAAACAAAAGCCCAGTGTTACTAGGCCTTGCAATTCGATTTTCCCAGATATCCCTTCCGTCCACCTTTTTCTTTTCTGGGTCTGGCCCATAGTTGGCACCCAATACATATTTAGTTGGTAAATAAAAACAATGTTTTCTACCTGTTCCCATGATTTTTACCAAAGATGAGTGTTTCTAAAGCTGCATTAAAGTCTGGATGGGACAAAGGGAGTAAAAGTTGAGTTGGATTTGATTTTCCCAGAAGCTTGTCTTGGGGCCTGAGATGTCACAAAGCTCCCAAAGGGCCTTATAGCCACCTACTCCTTTACCTGCAAAGGCAATGTGCTGGGACTTTCATTCCAGCATCTACTCTATAGGAAGATTTTTCTCATGAATCTGAAAACTCTGGCTTTCAGATGCTGCCTTCCCAAAATAGGCTAATTATGGTGATTCAGATGGCTTTATAAGCCAGAACTTAGGCAGCATGCAATTAGAGGCTTGCTAAATGCCTGCAAAATGTAGTTCTTCCTAATTTCATTACTGTCTCTTTTGATTAGAGGCTGATTACATTCATCCCTAATTTTCCACCTCACCTGGATTTTTGTGCCTGGACTAATAGCCCAGGCATTTGTGTGGGTGGGAATTGTACTTGCTGCCAATATCCAGCCATGTCAGAGAATTATTGGGATAGATTAGATCTGTAAGCTTAGAACCATAGTTTCCTAAGAGCAGAACTTCTGGAATTATCACTGACCATTAATTCTGATTATTTTCAGGATTCCTAAGTGAATTCCTCATGGGTCATTTGAAAAACAAATAAGAACTACCATCTTTTGTCAGGGAAAAAATGTATAGCTGTAGAAGTTGTGCACTGAATAAAATCTAAGAGATGCTGTTTGCAAAGCTGTTACCCTGGCTTTGAGCTATCTTCATCCTGAGAAAGGAGCACTTTTTTGTAATTTGTATATGATACCATATGGGCTCCAAGAAGAACATGCTCCACATGATGTCCAGGACAGTCACTTTTGCTCATTCCATTTTGTTAGGGTGGTGATACCTCACCCTTTTTGTTAGAGGCAGTGTGCTATAATAGAAAAAAAAATTCTAGCCATGAGTCCAATGAACTGAATTTTAGTTGTGTTGTGTTATTGATATTGTTCTTAATAAGATGCAGCTCTTTTCTGTCTTATTACTCTGCCCTCCTCAAAACATGGCTCTCACTTCAGAGAAGGAAGTGGATGTCATATTTTGACACTTCCACTTCAAACTCCTGCCATTATGTCAGCATTCCATTCAGGAAGAAATGGAGTGGAAGGACAATGACATCTCTCTTCTCTTTAAAAATATTTTCCATAGCCAGTCATGGTGGTGGTGTATGCCTATATTCCCAGTGACTCAGGAGGCTGGGGGAATCAAAATTTCAAATCCAGCCTCAGAAATTTAGTAGGTCCTGTATCAAAAATAAGAAAGGATGGGGATGTGGCTCAGTGGTAAAGTACTCCTGGGTTCAACTCCTGGTACAAAAAAAAAAGATGTTTCTCATAAATTGCCTATGCCCTTCCATTTACATTCCATTGGCCAGAATGTGGGTCACTTACCTAACTGCAAGGGAGGTTAAGGGTGGCACATGGTCTAAGTACTTTATATGCATTATACATTATCCTCACCACTACACCTTGGTGTAATTATGGAGCCCCAAGAAGCCAAGGACAGCTAAAGTTCACCCAACTAGGAAGTGGTAGGATCAGATCTGAACCCAGGTCCCTTGTTCCAAAGCTAGAGCTCCTAATTACCAGGTGATAGCACCTGACCCTTGCTTTTCTCTTTTAACTTTCAGCAAGGAAAGACTGCGCTGGCTGTGGCATCTCGGAGCAACCACAGCCTTGTTGTGGACATGCTTATTAAAGCAGAGAGATACTATGTCTGGAGAGAGGTAAGGCAACGTCAGCAGAGCAGGAGGGTCTTCCAGCAACCCCTGTCTTATTGGGCAGTGTTTCTGCTCTCATAGACAGAAGTCCTTGCCACTATAATTATAATTTTCCCTTCTGTCCTGTGCTGCCCTCATTCACAGAATGAACAGCTGCCTACTCCCTCTCCTTTTCCTTTGCCAGCATCAGCAGTAGAGGGAGTTCAGTGAGCTGGGCCGCCCCATTATTGCTGGCTCTAATGGGTACAGTGGACAAGTCCCTAATGGGTGACTCCCTGGCTGTGCCTCTGTCCTCTGGTCTCTGGCCATATTCTGTTACAGGAGACTCTAATGGCTGGTTAAAAGGTTCCTATTTATGGCTCTGTAATTTTCAATGCACCCTCTACTGGCTCTCCGCCACTCAAGTATTCTGTGACAGTCACAGAACCTTATTCATCTGAGAACATAAAAAAACTTGTCTCTAACTCACCTTTTTCCTTTCTTTCATTTTTATTTGCTCTGATGTCTGTCACTTGTGCAGCTTCTCCATAGACTGTCCTCTTCTCCAAGATTCAAATCTATACCTTCAGGCGGGATTTCATTATCAGATACCAGCCTCAATTTCTAGTGATACATTGTTTCCAGCTGAGGCTGCATGGCTACCACACTCCAATGTTACCACAGAATTTGGGTTCTCATCATGTAGATGTCTCCCCTGGAGGAGCCACACACCTGGATTGCTGCCCATTCGGCCCATCCTGGGAAAAATGCCTTAAATCCTTAAAGGGAAAAATATTTATTGTCTACTCTCTCACAGTCCTGTTTAATCAGCTCAGTAGTTGGGATATGCCATTATGTATTGCAAGGATTAGGACACTTCCTGAGAAGTGTGTCATTAGCAATTTGATCATTGTGTGAACCTCTTAGAGTGTACTTACACAAACCTAGATGGTTTACCCCACCACACCTGTATGCTATGGTGTAGCTATTATCAGTGTATATGTCATTGTATATATATATATAATGCAGTACTTGACTGTGTCTGGATCCCTTTAAAGGCCATGGTCCTTGCAACTTTTTTCCCCTATATGTTTTGCCTGTTGTGTCAGTCAGCTTTTTGTTGTTGCAACCAGAATGCCTGACAAGAACAACTTAAAGGAGGAAAGGTTTATTTTGGCTCATGGTTTCAAAGGATTTAGTCCATGGTCGGCTATTCCAAGGTAGAAACATGGTGGAAAGACATGGCGAGGAAAAGTGCTCAGTTCATGGTAGTTGGTAAGCTGAGAGGTGGGGGGTGGGGAGGGGGAGAAAGAGAGAAAGACAGGGGCAAAGGAGAGAGTTGAGGATAAAATAAACCTAGGGCATGCCCCCAGTGACCTGATTTCTCCAACTAGGTCCTACCTCCCAGTAGCCATCTAGCTATCAATGGATTAATCCGTCAAATGGATTATTCCACTGATTAGGTCTAAGCCCTCATGATCCAATCATTGCCTAAAAGCCTCACCTCTGAACTTTGGGGTATTGGGGACCATGTTTTCAACACATTAGCTTTTAGGGGACATTACAAATCCAAACCGTAATACCTGTAAAGTGACTAAAAAAATGTTTTAACAAATAGAACTCCCTGTTTAATATCCTATTTCTATTGTTGTTCTCCTTCCTCTTCTATTTCTATTGTTTTTCCTCCTCCTCCTCCTTGCCCTTTTTCCTTTTAAGCTCATTTTCTCAAATTTCCTATTTTATTGAGGACAACTTCACAAATTTCCACCTTTTACCTTGCTCTTTAAATCATTGCTTCCAGAGACTGGGGTTGTAGCTCAGTGGCAGAGCACCTGCCTCATGTGGGCGAGGCATTGGATTTCATCCTCAGCATCACATAAAAATAAATAAATAAGTAAGTAAAATAAAGGTATTATGTCGTCTATAACTTAAAAAAAATTTTTAAAGCATTATAAATCATTGCTTCCAGGGCCAGGGATATAGCTCAGACATAGACTGCTTACCTAACATGTAGGTTGGATACCCAGAACTGGCAGGGTGGAAGAAAAGACTACCTCCGCTGCAGCTGTCACTATTTAGTTGCAGCAGCTTCGATCTTGGGTCACGGGTTGGGAACTGGAAGCCCAACATGAAGAGGAGACATCAGTAACCTGAAGGGACACTACAAGATTATAGGGTAGAAATTGTAACATCTTGGATCCGCACTGCTAGAGGGGGAGACACACAGGAAGCATGAAAAGACAAGGGAAGAAAGTTCCCCAAACAAACCAAGATGATTCAACAATAGAATCCACAGCACAGTAGAAGAAATGTACGTCATTAAAATGATCTGTGAATTAAAGAATGACATAAGAGAACAAATAAAGGCAACAATTGATCAGGCCAATAAAGAGATAAGAGAACAAATACAGGCTCCAAAAGATTACTTCAAGAAAGAGATAGAGATTCTAAAAAACCAAACAAACAGAAATTCTTGAAATGAAGAAAATAGTAAACCAAATTAAAAATTCAATAGAAAGCATTACCAACAGACTAGACCACATGGAAAACAGAACCTCAGACAGTGAAGACAAAAATACATAATCTTGAAAATAAAGTTGACCCCACAATGAAGATGGTAAGAAACCAAGAACAGAACCTCCAAGAATTGTGGGATAGCACAAAAAGACCAAATTTAAGATTTATTAGGATCGAGGAAGCTGCAGAAATTCAAACCAAAGAATAGACCCTAAAAAAGGTCTTGCCCTTTTCCTTAGCTACATTTTGTCGGAGTTGGTAGAATTTCCTGGAGGAAATTTTTGATTCCCTGAAGGGTGCATGACGAGGGCTGAGAAGCAAGCTCCACCAATTTTTTTTTTCTTGTAGGTGTTGAAAATTTGGGTCCCATAACCTTTTTGTACATTTTCTGCTCCAGCATTAACTTCCATCTTGTTCTTCAGATATCTTGAAGCCTTGACACCTGATTTTACTTTGAGATTTACTTTTTTTTATTGGTTGTTCAAAACACTACAATGCTCTTGACATATCATATTTCATACATTTGATTCAAGTGGGTTATGAACTCCCATTTTTACCACGTGTACAGATTGTAGAATCACATCGGTTACACATCCACATTTATACATACTGCCATACTAGTGTCTGTTATATTTTGCTGCCTTTCCTATCCCCTTCCTATCCCCCCTCCCCTCCCCTCCCCTCCCTCTTCTCTCTCTACCCCATCTACTGTAATTCATTTCTTTCTCTTGTTTTTTCCCCCTTTCCCCTCACATCCTCTTATATGTAATTTTGTATAACAATGAGGGTCTTCTTCCATTACCATGCAATTTCCCTTCTCTCTCCCTTTCCCTCCCCCCTCTCGTCCCTGTTTAATGGTAATCTTCTTCTCATGCTCTTCCTCCCTGCTCTGTTTTGAGTTGCCGTCCTTATATCAAAGAAGACACTCGGAATTTGTTTTTTAGGGATTGGTTAGCTTCACTTAGCATAATCTGCTCTAATGCCATCCATTTCCCTGCAAATGCCATGATTTTGTTATTTTTTAGTGCTGAGTAATATTCCATTATGTATAAATGCCACATTTTTTAATTCATTCATCTATTGAAGGGCATCTAGGTTGGTTCCATAGTCTAGCTATTGTGAATTGTGCTGCTATGAACATCCATGTAGCTGTATCCCTGTAGTACGCTCTTTTTAGGTCTTTGGGGAATAGTCCGAGATTTTATTTAAGTGAAAGACAAAAATAGAGACACTATACAAGAAAAAAGAGGGATTAGAAAGGAAATCCCAAGCCTCTTTGGGGGCTGTCTCACAAGTCCTTAACTGATTTGCAACCTTCTGTAGTGGGATTATCTGGAGCCCTGTTGGCATGTGCACGACATGCAGTTCTAGGAAGCCTTGACACCTGCTTTTCTTTGAGAAATTCTCCAATGTTTTTGGCTTGATTCTGCAGAAGGGACAAAAGGAAACTTTGAAAAAGTCAGAGAACAATGTACCAATCTAGGCACAGTGCTGTTGGGCTGAGTATGACTGCAGTGGCTTACAACACAAAGATATCCACTCTATCTCTCTTTCTGCCATCCCTTTTCCTATCCTTTCCCTGAGTTAGGCTCTTAGTCTTTCTCCTCAGACTCATCAGAGAACAGGATGAATCCAGGGACCAGCTATGGGGCTCAATCTAGGTTCCACTGAAGCTTTAATATGAGAATGTCAAATATCCAAAAGAAGAAAGAGGGATGTGGGTTGAAAGTAAGACCATTAACAATATGTTTGTTGTGACATTCTCTTTGCCAGAATATCCCCTCTATTCTCTTTTGGGGTGGGCAAATAACAGCAGCACAAGACACAAGATTGCAAAATCCCTCATGCTTTCTTTTCAGACAGATAGTACTCAAGCTTTTTGTTGCAGACATTTGTCTCCATCTTGGGTGGCAAAAAATGACCCAGTCACAGATGACATTGAAAACATGGTCTTGGTTACACCTTACCGATTTTTAATCTAAAACATACAGACATTCTGAAATGAGGCAATATGTGGGCATGTCTGGAATAATCAGGTACAATTATTTTTGAATGTAGGAGCATCCTGAGAGCATCAGGGAGACACGAGCAGGCTTTACTCTGACATTCAAGCAAGACCACAGTCTGGAGACAAGGCACATTCGCACACTCCTCTGGAACCTGGCTTACCGTCAGCTGAAAACCAATGAGTGGCAGAGGCTAGCTCACTTCTGGAACTTTACAGATGACCAGATCAGAGCCATAGAGGAACAGTGGTCAGGTGAGTGTGCACTAGATGACGTGGGCAGGAGACATGCAGCGTTAGGAGCAGCAGTCCTTCCTGCTGTTGGATCTTCCAAGTAAGTGCCTGGAAGAGCAGAGTCCAGGGGCTCCTGGGGAGTAACAGATAACTTAGGTCCATGGAAGTGACTGGAAACTTTGCAGAAAGCTAACACTTGGGAATCGGCAGTAAACTGAAATTTTCAAAAGATAACTAGTTTAGTTGAGCCATATTGAAAAGGTGGTCATTAGCCTATAAAGAAATTAATGTTCCCAACTGAATAGACACAAAGGAAGCAAGGGTCTAACAGGTGGTATGCCATTGGGAAGCCAGTCTAATTTCTGGTGTCCCTTCAGATTGTACTGGGGTGAATGAGTTGAATGGCTCACTGTTTAGGACTTCTACTCTACGAGGGAATCCCTTCAACCAGGTCAAGGGGAAAGAGGACATGGCCTTGGGGAAGATGTGGCTATCCCATGACAGACACAGGGTTCCATTGGTTGGATGATTCCAAGCAATGAAATCATTTCAGTCAGACTTAAGCTGTCAGGATTAGTGAGGTTAGCTCAGCTGGATTCCTTAGCTTTGCTTTTTTATGACTTGACCCAAACCTGGGAAATACAGAACAATTTGCTTTGCATTTTTCAACTTTGTTACTTTTTTTTTTTCTTGCAAAGCTTCCTATTCAGAGTATTCCCCTTACAAGGATATTCTGAGGTGGGAAGGTGCCCTCGTTCAGAGGTTGATTTGCCTTAGTTATTCCTGAGAATTAAATGGTAGAACCCCAGCTCCATGAGTGTAGTCTACTTATACTACATACAAGCAAATTATGCACCTCTTTATCGCTGATTCTAAGCATATATTTTCATATGAACAAGTGGAATATAATGTATTAGAAACATGGAATATTGACTTGTTTCTGAAAAGATTTCTTTTTGTCACTGTGTTAATATTTTGGCTAACTAGGCAGATAATGTTCTATGACAGCTGTGAGATATTTGAGCTGAATTTGAAAATCTCTCTAACTTAAATGACTTGAAAACATGGTGTATATTAAGAATTCTTGCCTGAGCTGAATGTGGTAGTACACATTTGTAATCATAGTGGCTTGGGAGGCTGAGGCAGGAGGATCACAAGTTTGAGATCAGTCTCAACAATTTAGTGAGGCTCTAAGTAAATTAGTGATACCTGTCTCAAAATAATAAAAAATAAGAAGGATTGGGGATGTGGCTCAGTGGTAAAGTACCTCTGGGTTAAATTCCCAGTTTTTTTTAAAAAAAGATACTTGTCTGGGCTGGGGTTGTGGCTCAGTGGCAGAGTACTTGCCTCACACGTGTGAGGAATTGAGTTCAATCCTCAGCACCACATAAAAATAAACAAACAAGATAAACATTTTTTTAAAAAAGCACTTGCCTGTAGAATAAAGGGGATTTTTAAAGTGTTTAAGACAGATCTTTATGGAAAGGCTGGGGGTATAACTTAGTGGTATAGCACTTGCCTAGCATGTGTGAGGCCCTTGGAATCAAACCTCAGGACTGAAAAACAGAAAACAAAATCTTTATGGAGTACCTGAAATGTATATGTCTTCACCAAGCAAGGAATACTAAGCCATGTGCATGTGGGATAGAGTTTATAATCTTGTTGACTCAACAACATTAACATTTACAATAGTTACATATGGTAATTCACGCTAAGGCTACTGGCATTGACTGGGGAGTTTGTGAACCTTTGAGGCAGAGAGTGACATATCAAATGGCACTGAAGAAAAGTTTGTCAAGAACAAGACTAAGAAAGGAATAGAGTGTTTGCCTTCCCAGGAGCATATTCTTCATGCATGCAGTTTCCTCTTCCCCAAATGCCTGCCCCTCTACTGTGAACAGTGAACTTTCTCCTCACTCCTACAGCTCAGGCCCTCCCTTTTGTGAAATTTGTCTGCTTCTGCAAGGGAGCCTGTTATGTGTCTGCGACTATGAATTCTTGTTGAGAGTGACAGAGGTTTCTGCATTACATCTCATCTAGCATCTCAACATCCCAGCATCTTTCAGGGGTTAATTATTCAGGGAGTATTTACCAAGTGAATAATCCTGACCCAGGAAGTTGCAGACTCGTATCAGGGCCGTGTTCTTGAAATTGGAGTGGTGGTATGGTACATGCTGCTTGGAGAGCGATTTATAGATCACCAGCAGCAACAGCAGCAGCAACATCTGGGAGCTTGTCAGACATGCAGATTCTCAGCCCAGACATACTGGATTAGAATCTGCATTTTAACAAGATGCCCCAGTGCAGTATGCACTTGAAGTCTGAGACGCACTACCTCAAAGCTCCACATTTCATTAAGATTGACTTTGCCGCCAGGCAGGCACTATAGCTGTTCAATCCTTTGTGTATGTGCCAGCACAGCAGTTGCCTGGCCAGGGCTGAAGTGGATGGGAACACTGGTCATAATACACACTATTGAGGGGAACTAGACAGGCTTCCTCCCATCACTGGGCTTTTGAACTGGCAGCTCTCAGAAAAGGAATGGATGTGTGACCACAGAACATTTAGTTAGAACTGAGATCACATTTGAATGACACATCAGTTGGTGATGTGTCACCTTGAACATCTTGTGCTCGGTGCAGGAAACGAAAGCTTCCGTGAGCATGGCCACAGGGCTCTGCTCATCTGGTTGCATGGGGTCCTGATGACACAGCTCGATCCTGCCAAGCACCTGTATGAAGAGCTGGTACGTGCCGGTTTCCCAGAACTAGCTGGTGAGTTATAGTTTTTCATGAGCAGAAACTCCACCCTTCAATGACAGGGGACAGTGAACAGAAATCCCACCCTGAAGAGCAGCAGTCTCAGCTGGTGTCAGTTGTGGCTCACCCAAAATATGGAGCTGAGGGAGGGACTTCTGCTTCTGTGAGGCACCCAGTCAATCTTCTTCACATTTTAGCCACATGATACTCAGTGCCAGCCCTATGCTGGGCATTTGGAAAAGTATGGAAGTTTTTTTTATTTGTGTGTGGTGTGTGTGTGTGTGTGTGTGTGTGTGTGTGTGTGTGTGTGTATGTGTGTGTGTGTGTAGGAGGAATGGGCCAGAAATGCTAAACAATCTCCTATCTTCATAGAATGGTTCTCCTCATCTAAGAGTTGTCTTTCTCAACGTGCCATTTTGCTCCTATTGGGAAGCTCTGCCAGTTATTGTATTTGAAAATGTTATCTCTAGAGAAAAAAGAACAGACAGGTTATTACTATGCCTGCTTGGGATATTGCTAAAAAAATCACTCTGCAGCATCACTGATCATACTGTCAGGGAAGATATTTTGAAAACTTAATAAATTAGGTAATGTTATAACTCTCATGTAATAGCAACCATTGAAGCAAAGTACAGGGGTGTCTGCCCTTGTTTTCATTGAAACAGTTTCACCCGGAGCTGAGAACATAGATGAGTGAATCAGAGCACCCACTCAGTATTGTTTCCAGGAGTGTAAGGTTACAGGAGGAGTGTGTGGATGATTGATACCTACCTTCCAGGACATTTCCCTCATAACATTAGGGTTCCCCCTGGACTTTAAATTTAATCTTTCCTATGAAAGTGTTCATAAGAACTTTCAGGGAAGACCATGGAAGTGGTGAAGGGTCTGTGCTCTGAAGCAAGACTGCATGGGTTCACCCCTGCACTCCAACACATACTATATAACCTTGATCAAGTTCTATGACCTCACTGTGCCAGTGTTCCCATTGATTAACTAGGGAGGGAAATAAAAACATCCACTTCAGAGGGCTGTTGTGGGATTAAATGAGTAATCATGATTGGTCTACTATAAGTGCTTACAAAATGTTAGCTATTAATCATTAATGTTACCCTATGTTTTCCAGAAAAGATTCGTCAATTCAAAAGCAAAACTGACTCAAGCTCCAAGAAGTGTACAGTTTCATAAAAGCCTAAAGAAATTTTTTTAAAGGGACTTCTCCCTCGGCATTTGGTTCTTTTAAATGCAGTTTCTTATTTCTTCCAGCAGTTTGATTTTCCTCTTAACTATGAAGATGGTGGTGACAGGACCTGCTAGCAAATGGGAAAAGAGTAATACTGTTAGACTTTCGTACCATGGAGAGGTTACTTATTCTTTTTGGCTTTTGCTTAAAGCAAGTTGTGTCTTTCCCACTTTTGTCATTTGATTCAACACCTGTAATGGCATGATCTAGAAGAGTATTTTTGTACCTCATGTTTTAAAAAGTCTGATAGTGAGAGCAGCATGGTGACATATGGAAAAACCAAAGGTTTTAGAATAGAGATAGTTTTGAAATGGGTTTTGCCACTTATTAGCTGTGAGCCTTGGACATGTTAATATTATTTAAGTTCTCAGATCTTCACTTTTCTTTTCTATAAAGTGGGAAATGTCTTATTCCATAGGGTTGGGGAGAAGAAGGCAGAATCCTGTGAAATGCTGGACCATCTGACCATTGCATAGAAATCATGAACTGTTACTTCTCTTCAGTAAGGGTTTGGAAATGTTGTCACTGGTGGCATTAAATCACACATACATGTAATAGATTTCTTAGAAAAGACCAGAAATATATACACAAATATAGTTTTTCATTTCTTGATGATGTAATTGCAAGTGATTTTTATTTCCTTTGTATTTTTGGTATATTCCATTTTATTTCCACAATGAACACACATTATTTTTTTTGTAGTCTAAGAAAGTTATGAAATAAATGTGAAATCAGGTTATCAGTTTGTACCAGTTTATGTTCCCCTACTCATTATCATTTAAGGTCCTCCATTCTCAAGTTCTGACTCTAAATCTACAAGATAGGTAATAAATCATGAATGATTGTATATGATTATTCTATCATGAATTTATATATTTTTTTACATCTTTGTCTCATTCTGATTGTAGATGGTTCACTTAATGCTGTAAATGTTCAAAACTGGTAATATATTTACATGATCTCAAAAAAATTTTTTTAAAGGTATTGAGTGAAAGTCTTGTCTCCGTTTTTTAAACTATGACCAGCTTCCACTGACCTCACTACCATTCCTCCCCACAAACTTGAGTAACCTGTTTCAGTAAAAATAAGCAAATATATATTCTTATTGTAAAAAAAGCTTTATTGTTGAATTTGTTTACTTAGGCCAAAATTAATTGCTTGGTGCTTTAGATAACATACAAAAACTTCTAGAGTTTAGATAAATTTAAACAGATAGTTACAATTCTTTTTTTTCCATATTTTTTATTGGTTCATTATAGTTGTACATAATGGTGGGGTATATTGTACATATTTGTACCTGTCCACAATATAACAATATAATTTGGCTCATATCATTCCCCACTATTTCCTCCCTGGTGCTCCCTTCACCTTGCATTCCGTTCTTCTACTCTACTGATCTTCCTGCAATTTTCATGAGATGCCCCACCCCATAATTTTATTTTCCTTTTTCCTCTCAAGCTTCCAAACGAGAGAAAACATATGCCCCTGACCTTCTTTTGCTTTTCTTTCCTTCTTTTTTTTTAATTTTGAGAAAAAAGAAGTTTTATTTCTTTCCTAGCAAAGGAGAATCACAAGGGATTCCTGTCCCAGAGGCCATGATTTTAAAGAGGTGATTCAAAGGCTATATTGGAAGTATTCTCTATCCAGAACTTTAATTCCCTCATTAATTTGGGACATAGTCATTTCTGAGAGCTTCTGGTGCCATCCTCAAGTCTGAATTACTTCATTCAAGAACAGATAACTCTACCTTGGATGGGGAAGTATGTCTCATTTTTCTACATATGGATAACCAGTTTTCCCAGCACCATTTGTGAAAAAGGCTGTCTTTTCCCCAGTGATTTTGGAATCTTGGCTTACGATCAGATGACCATTATCTGTGATGTGTCTGTGTCTTCTATTCTGTATCATAGGTCTGTGTGTCTGGTTTTAATGCCAGTGCTATGGTACTATAGCTCTTTAGTATAAAGTCAGGTTTTTTTTTTTTTTTTTGCTTAGAATTGCTTTAGCTATTCTGGGTCTTTTATTTTTCTTTTTCCAAATGAATTTTAGGACTTTCTTCCCCCTAGTTCTGTGAAGAACATATTGCATTGACTCTATACAGTCCTTTTGTGACCATTTTAACAATATTAATCCTGCCTACCCATGAATATGGGAAGTCTTTTCATCTTCTGAGGTCTTCAATTATTTCATTTTTTTAAAAAAAAGCTGTTGTGAATTGGATTGTTTTCCTAATTTCTTTTTCAGCAGATTCATTTTGGGTGTATGGCAAAGCTATTGAATTTTGTATGTCAATTTTTAAACTTGCTACTTTGTGAAATTTATTAGCTCTAGCAGTTTTTTGATCTTATAAATGTAGGATCATATCATTTGCAACAATCATAATTTAACTTCTTCACTTCCTATTTTTATCATTTTAATGTCCTTCTCTTGCCTAATTGCTCTGGCTAGAATTTCTAGTAATATATTGAATAGCAGTGGTGAGAGCAGACATCCTTGTCTTGTTCTGGATTTTAAAGGAAATACTTTCAGTTTTTCCTTATTCACTATGATGCTGTCTTTGGGTTTTGTCCATTATTCTTAAGTATAACACTCATCAATATTTTCTTTAGTTTGTCCCTATGGCTTTGGATTGGATACTGAAAAGCATCCTAGCTGCAGTCTAAATTCCTCAGAAGGTAGGGCTTAAGATCAAGGTTTATGTGTAACATCTTTTTACAGGAGTGTCAATCTAGGGGTGCAGGAGTGGAGGAAAAGATCTGGAGAAGGAGGAGAGTCAAGATAGGTATTACTAAATTGGTTACTACTTGGTATCAAGCTTCACAAATTATTTGATCTTGAGGTTACTCTATTCCAAGAGAAGGAATGGACTAGTGCATCTTAGGACAATTCATACAAGGAGGAAAGAAGAAGACTTGATTTGTGGGTCATAGGAATGGCATAAGAGGAAACTTCTATCTCTCCCGGATATCCGGGGAGTTAACAGAGAAGCCCTGGGGAAGACATGTCCACAAAAAGGGTGCGATCATTACCCTAGGTACATATCTGATTGTACAAATGGTGCATCTCTATATCGTGTATAACCAGAGAATTGAAATGTTGCACTCCATTTGTGTATAATAAATTGAAATGCATTCTGCTGTCATGTACAACTAAGTACAACAAATAAAAATAATAATTAAAAAAACAAAGGGTGCGAGATAAAGGGCTGCTGCTTTGTGCTCACATAGCCTGCTGAAGCCCATGCTGAGCAAAGTTGTTTGCAGTGAGAGCTAGGCCAGAACCCAGAACAAGTGTTGCTTAAATATCTAATAGATATTAAGAAACAGCCTGATACTTGTAATTCAGAAAAGCATTACGGTGTTCCATTAGAAAATAGGAACTGTTTGCCTATAACAGTTTTGTTTCTGATGTCCTCTTAAGAGTGTGAGGCAGCAACTATTTCCTATAATAAAGTTACAGAATATAACTAGATCATGTTCAAAAATAGAAGAGGTTTCAGATTATTAAGCCATCCATTTCTGTTAAAGATACATAAATTGGGGCTTTTGACAGCTTCTTCAGAACCATTTTTATGTACTCTATATAAGTGTGAAATGAAATAAGTAGGGTAGGTAGAGGAGGATCCTGCGATTCACTTAAATTAAGTGTCAAGCCCAAGATAACACAGCCAGTAATAAAGCCATTGAGAAGCCAGGTCTTTTTCTCTTAAATCAGTTCTGCCCAGATGTTTTCTTCAAGTTGGTCAACCACTGAAGAATTTTTGCCCATGTCTAGCAGGGTCACACCACCATTATTAATCTTGGTCTTAATCTTTTTAATTTAAAAGTAAAAATAACTTAGTTTTTGTTAGTTTTATTGTTTTCAGTAAAGTTCCCTCTCAAAGTTTTATATAAATTACAGTTAAGTAACATTGGAAATTATTTGTTTTATAAATGATATAGAGAAAAAAAATGATGAAATGATGATGTAACCAGTGACAGGCTGAACATATTAAAAAATGAAGTTTCTTTTTTAATTTAAAAAATTTTACTTAATTGCTTAAATAAAATAACATTAAAATACTTTCTACAGTATAGTTACAAAGGATGGTATATCTTGAAAAAGTCTCTTTATAATTTTGAAAAGATGAACATGATGTATCCATGATGTTCTAGCAATTCAGAAAAGTTAAAAACTAAAGACTTCCAACTCTTGGTACAGTCTTTACCAGAGGAATTAAAGGACCTTGCTGTGAACATATTCACTTTAGTCAACCACTTTTATGGACTGAATGCTTGTGAGAGACTGGGTGTGGGTTGTTCTGGTTCCAAGAGATCTTGAAACTGAGGTACCACCTTCAGGATGAATGGTCCGTGAGTATTTTACAGCTGATGCTTGAGGAATGGTTTGCTGAAAAGATAAAAAACTGTTTTAATAATCCCACAAGACTTTATATATAAAGTATCATTTTTTTCATTTATAATTTATCCCAACAAACCTTTGTTAAGCATCAAACAGATACCAATGAATTCAATATTCAAAAAAGACCAAGCCCTTCTCCAAAAGGAACCCATATGTAGTTCAACACCTGTAATTTAATATCAAAGCTTTATTTCAGAGCCAGAGTCCTCAAAAAGAACTAAGTGGAAAAAGGTTATAGAGACTAGGTATAGAAAGGAACTCTGTGGTGTTTGGAAGAGGGTCAGCCCCAAGCCATACCCTCATTCCATTCAGTTTCCTCCTCTCTGAGTGTTACTATGTGGAGTCCAATTGTGGGGGCATAGGGAACCCTGAGTATGTTGTCTGGTCCTTGCTTCAAATCAGAGTAAAAAAGAGGGGCCTCATGTTTCACCTGGTTCACCTGGAAGCAGACAAAACTTTCTATAGTCATATAAGAGTAATATTCCCAGAAGCCTGGTGCTCCCTCAATATGGACCACAACTTTTGAAAGAAGGACACAACTAGATATTGAGGACACATATGGAGGGGAAGATATGTCTACCACCTCAGAGGTCAGGGGAACATCTTGGATATGAGCACTGAAACATTAATGTCAGGGCACTTACATGTAATATGTATAAGTACATGTTATTTACACAAGTACACATTACATGTGTACATATGAATACTCAGACTTTTCTCTATTATACCTGACACAACTTCTTAGTAGCCAACAGTGGGATTTTTAATCAAGATAATTTCTCATGTCAAATTAAGTTCTCACTCAGGTACACATAGATTTCTATTAGGATCTTCCATTTAGAGAAGTCATCTTTAAAATACTTAAAGTAGGACTAGGGTTGTGGCTCAGTGGTAGAGCACTTGCCTAACACATGTGAGGCACTGTGTTCAATCCCCAGCACCACAAACAAAACAAAACAAAAAACAATAAAATACTTAAAGTGAAGTTATAATTAGTCAAAACATTTACTATGTATTTAAAAAACTGTTAAGATACACTTTCTTTAAAAAAAAAGGTCTGTATGTCAGATTCTGCCTTAAAAATAAGAAAAATTCTCTTTTTAACAAAATGGAAAAATAACTTCCATTTTAAAAGTATCAGTGGTAGAGCGCTTCCTCACATGTGTGAGGCACCGGGTTCAATTCTCAGCATTTCATATAAATAAATGAATAAATAAAGGTCCATCAACACTAAACAAATTTTTAAAAAGTATCTTATATGTTTCTTTGTTCATAAATAAATGGATAGCCATTACAAATTAGAGATATTTTTGTAGCTGTTATAAAATTTTAGTTGCCAGCTACCTAATCTGATCCATCAAATAAGCTATTTCTTCTTGAGTAGAATAGGGACTGTTGAAATAGATTAAAGTTGCCAATGGTGTTATGATATACAAAATATGGCAGAGTTAGTGAAGTAGCATCAGGAGCAAGCAATTACCCAGCAGATGGGACTAAGGGGTCACAAGTTGATTAGTAAGAACTGTCTCTGGTAGTTCTAGATCTTGATTTCTAAGATAAAAATGAAACTATCATATAATCCAAGTTAAGAAATAATGAAAATAGTTTATGGGTATCCAATTCATAACTACTAGAGAAATACTGCACATATTGATAAGCAGAGCAGTTAGGAAGAAATAACAGAAATGTAGTTGAAAGTTTTTAGTTCCATGACTTTTCTTCTATAAAATATGAGTTCCTAGCTGGGCATGGGTGCATCCCTATAATCCCAGTGGCTTAGGAGGCTGAGGCAGGAAGATTGCAAGTTCAAAGCCAACATAAGCAATTTAGTGAGACCCTGTCTCAAAACTAAAAAGGGCTGGGGATGTGGCTCAGTGGTTAAGTGCCTCTGGGTTCAACCCCTGGTATAAAAAAGAAAAAAATTTCCTATCACTATTGTAAAAACAAAGGTTGTCCCAATTAAAAATAAACACATGGGCTGGGTTGTGGCTTGGCAGAGCATTTGCCTAGCATGTGTGAGGCACTGGGTTTGATCCTTAGCACCACATATAAATAAATAAATAAATAAATAAAATAAAGATGCATCAACAACTAAAAAAAAAAAAAAAAAAAACAAAAACAAAAAACCACAACATACATGTAGTCTCTTTATGCCTTACCTCACAAATGGACAATCTCAGGGTATCTATACACGTTTTCTGTGTTGATAAAAATAGAAATGGTTTCATTTCTTGTCAATTTTGATAACTGCTCCCACACATTAAACAATTTATAGAAGTCATAGTCACCTATGGATTTCAGGGCCTGTCCAACTTGTGAAACCCAACATAAAACTAAAATAAATTCTCCATTGTTTCTATATCTCTTGATTTGATTCTTCCATCTCTTCTACTTCCCTAAGGTCAAACTTCACCTGAGGTTCAATTTAATCCAGCTGCTTTGATTCATTTATCTAGTAACCACACAGTATCCAGAACATAAAGGACTAAAAATCATTTAGGTATGATGGCAAATGCCTGATTATAATCCCTGTCAGCCTTCGTGACTTAGCAAGATCCTGTCTCAAAAAAAAAAAAAAAAAAAAAAAAAAGAGTGGGGAGCCAGTGGGGATGGAGCTCCTCAGTGGTAGTGAACCCCTGGGTTCAATCCCGAGTACCAAGGGTAAAAAAAAGAATGCATACACCTTTTTGTTAATACTTTGACATCTTAGTAGACAGAAATGCTGTCTAATGTTGAGGAATTTTATAAAGAGGACATTCTCTTAAATGCTTTTTTTTTTTTTTTTTAATTAATGTTTTAGAAAGTTTTCTGGATCTAGGGATCCAGGTCTTTTCACATGCCAGGAAAGTGCTCTACCATATCCCCAGCCCAGAGGGCATTCTCTCTTTTTAAATATTTATCCTTTAGTTATAGGTGGAAACAATATCCCTATTTTATTTTTATGTGGTGCTAAGGATAGAACCCAGTGCCTCATGCATGCTAGGCGAGCGCTCCGCCTCTGAGCCACAACCCCAGCCCCCTCATTCTCTTTTAAAAGCAATCAATATTTCTTTTTAGGGATATGTTCTTATAACTCTCTCTCTCTTTCTCTCTTTTTTTTTAATTGTCAATGGACCTTTATTTTACTTATTTATATGTAGTGCTGAGAATTGAACCCCATGCTTCACACATGCTAGGCAAGCACTCTACCACTGAGCTACCACCCCAGCCACGATGTTCTTATAACTCTTTTTAAAAATTATGATTTTTGAGATAATTCTTGATTCACATGCTTTTGTAAGAAATAAAACAGATTTCCCATGTTCCTTTTCTGGTAATTTTTAGTAAGTTAAATTTGCTTATGGGGTTGGGTTTATAGCTCAGTTGGGAGAGTGCTTGCCTAGCACACACAAGGCCCTGGGTTCAATCCCCAGCACAAAAAAAAGAAAAAAAGAAAAAAGAAATTTGCTTATGGTTTACAGTTTATAAAGTTAGTTTTATATCTCACTTAGTTTTCACATTATGTCATTTAATGCTGAATTCTTACAACAAACCCAGGGGCTGAATTCTCTTACCAATCCCATTTTACAGAAAAGAAAATATAGCTCAAGTATTTTACTTGATTTGTAGGTCTTAAAAACAATAAGAACCAAAGGTGAGGTATTAAGTTAGGTATTTTCTGTTTCAAATTCCAGGCACCTTTCTTCTTCTTCTTTTTTTTTTTTTTTTTTGGTACTGGGGATTAAACCCAGCGATGCTTAACAACTGAGTCCCAGCCATCTCCCCAGCACTTCTTATTTTTTATTTTGAGACAGGGTCTTGCTAAGTTGCTTAGGGCCTTATTAATTTGCTGAGGCTGGCTTTGAATTTGAGATCCTCCTGCCTCTGCCCCTTGAGCTACTGGGATTACAATGCATCACCACATCTGGCTCATTTTTCTTTATATCACATAAATTGATTGCAACTTTAATTTAATACTAGAGATATATGCTGGCAATTGTACTGAAAAAAGGGAAGAAAACTTTTTAAAAAAGCAAAAGCTGGGTGCAGTGGTACACATCTGTAATCTCAGACACTCAGCAGACTGAGGCAGGAGGAACAAAAATTCAAAGCTAGCCTGTGCAATATAGAAAGCCCCTGTCTCAAATCAAAAACAGGACTGGGGCTGTGGCTCAGTGGCAGAAAACTTGCCTAGCATGTGTGAGGCACTGGGTTCAGTCCTTAGCACCACATAAAATGAAACAAATAAAATAAAGGAATGCTGTCCATCTATAACTACAGAAAAATTTTTTTTAAAAAAGATCAAAATTAAAAGGAGTTAAGGATGTGGCTCAGTGGTTAAGTGCCCTGGGTTCGATCCTTGGTATAAGAAAGAAAAAAAAGCAAAAAGTTAAAAAAACTATAAAAGTAGGAAATTTTTCTTATAATTAAATTATCTGTTGAATGAATAACTGGTTCATAAGTAATTCATTTTTGTCTTAAATCATCATATACTTTACTGTTTTGACCACCCAGACGCTGGATTACTTTTGTATTTGATACTTTTTTAAAATTTAAATATATATATTTTTTAAGTTTTAAGTGGACACAATATCTTTATTTTACACTTATGTGGTGCTGAGGATCGAACCCAGTGCCTCGTGCATGATAGGCGAGCACACTACCACTGAGCCACAACCCCAGGTCCCGCCCCCCTGTGTATTTGATAACTTTCATACTATTTAGAAGAAACAATGTTTCTTAAATCAATTGCTAAAAATGGGAAAGGTAGATTTGGTAAGAGGAAGTATATCCAGATTGTAACAGTATGAGGCAGAACAAGTGCCGATCATGAATTCTCATCTTCTCAAAACCACACTGA
Source organism: Urocitellus parryii (assembly GCF_045843805.1). Classification (NCBI taxonomy): domain Eukaryota; kingdom Metazoa; phylum Chordata; class Mammalia; order Rodentia; family Sciuridae; genus Urocitellus; species Urocitellus parryii. The sequence continues at coordinate 57,063,428 of NC_135531.1, read as the reverse complement.
AGGATTGAGTGGTCTATAAACTCTCACTCAAGAAAAAGATTTTTTGACAATATGTCATGGGATGTGGACTTACCACTGTGACTGGATGATGTTTTTCCACGATAACTGAACTCATGGGTGGAGAGACTCCCATTATAGCTAAACTGCTATTAATTCTGTTTTTTGGAGCAAATTCACATCTCCCTGTGATCCGGGCTGTAATTGTTCTTCCAGCTTTCTGATGTGCTGAAGTTACAACTCTTGGCACATACTAAAAAACAAACAAAAAACCCCCAAACAAATGAAAAACAAAGAAATATACTGTTGGTAGAAAATTCATAGCAAAATCTAAATTACTTTTAGCTCTATAACTTACAAAGAAAATACACTGCATTTAAAATAACTGTATATTCAGTCAACTTTGATATAGAAAAAATAAAACTATAAGATTTTAGGGACTTTAAAAACACTTATTTTGAAAAATGATGTATTCACTGGAAGTTGCAAAGACAGTATTGAGAAGTCCTGTGAATTCCTCATTCAGTTTCTGCAATGATTACACCTTATATATAGTAAAAGTACACAAAGACATTGATGCCAGGAAGCTGACACTGATATAAAGCTTCTGTATAAATCTGTATCATTTTATCACACGTGTTGATTCCCGGGACTGTCACTACAATCAAGATGCAGACTATTCCTTCACCAAGATGTCCATCATGCTACCATTTACAGTCTTGCCTATCTCCCCCCTCCTCTAACCATTCTTCACTCCTGTCAACCATTATGAAGTCTTTTTTTTTTTTTTTTTTTTTTGTGGGGGATGGTGGTAGACAGACTGAACTCAAGGACACTTGACCACTGAGCCATATCCCCAGCTCTATTTTGTATTATATTTAGAGACAGGGTCTCACTGATTTGCTTAGCACTCCATTTTTTGCTGAGGCTGGCTTGAACTCACGATTCTCCTGCCTCAGCCTCCCCAGCCACTGGGATTACAGGCATGTGCCACGTGCTTGGTTAGGTTATAATGAATTTTTTTTAATATTTATTTTTTAGTTGTAGTTTGATATAATATCTTTAATTAATTTGTTTATTTTTATGTGGTGCTGAGGATCGAACCCAGGGCCTTGCCCATGGTAGGTAAGCGATCTACCGCTGAGCCACAACCCCAGCCCCTGAATTCTTAATAAACATTTTAAAAATAAAAAAAATTAATGGCTGACAAGAAAATTCTTTGCCAACACTTGAAGACTGAAATAAAATAGAGCTTGGAATATTATTCCTGCCCAATCTCACTTGAAAGGTATAAATACTGCCTTCTATAGCAGCTATTCTCACCTGAATAGGTGAAAGAATACATAAAACTGGAGAGGTTCAGACTGAGAAATAGCAGAGTAGCTGAAAAAATACCCACAGATGATAAGCTGCACTCTAGCTGAGAATCACTTTAGAATGCCTCAAGTAAGAAGAAAATATGTATTCCAGCAAAAAGAGTTTTTAAAGAAATTTCTATATTCTCATTTGAATCAAACAAGAAGTTACCTTAAATGACTTGCATGTTTACCAGTCAGTTGTTTTCAAATGGTTGTCACTTGTATTTGCTAATAATACATAAGTAAAATGGCATAAAATGATGAAAAAGTTGTTTTAAAAGTGTTTATGAACATTGTAAAAAGAATATATAAATATACATTATAAGAAAAAATTACTGCTAACTTAGGTGGAGAAAAAACACCTAGAATGATTTTATAATTAGACAGCTTTGAAAGTTTTGCTAGTTCATGTTGTACTTTATCGAAACACTGGAAAACAAACAAATTACATTGAGTATAACTTATATTTAAAAAGACAATTTTAATCAGTAATTATATCCAGGTGGCTGCATATTAAAATTGGCAAATTAATATGTTTTATGATAAAATAATGGATCTGTACATGTCATTTAAAAAATCATTCTTTGCTTTAGTTGACTTTTTTAGTAAATGACCATTTTCCAATCATTTTAGAGATTATGTGTCAGTTTAGCTGACTTAATTCTGTAAAAATAAAAATTCTAGCATTTTAAGTTGTATCAACATAAACAACAAAATCAGAAGGGATGGGAGGGAGGAAATGATGTATTTAAAAACCCAATATTTATATCTTAATATTTGAGAGGGAGACAATACAGATTATTGGGCAAGAGAAATTTCAACTGTAATAGTTACTAATTGTGTCCAGGGGTGTTACTTATGCTGTAAGCCTCAATTTCCTCATTTATAGAATGGAAGAAGCAGTACCAATTGATGATACCTTATCGTTTTTCATTCTGATTAAAAGGAAAGTTAGAAAAGAAACCTTCCTAAATAGCTTTACCAAATAGCTTTAAAATCCAACTAAAAATACTTTCCCTTAACTATTTCAGTGGAGTTAGAGTATACTGCCACCTATTTTCCAACCTTGTAAATTGCAACGAATTTGCTTGTATAACTGCCTAATTTTTTTTTGAAAAATGTTTTCAACTATGAAATACTGACATTTTCTTTAACATATGAAGATGTCAGTAGAAAGAAAACAAGGTAAAGATATCTTCTTATTACATTATATAGGAATGCTTCTTGATCCTAATTCTCTTTGTTTTCTGAACCCACATCCTTTTAGCCACTGGAAATATTGAGGAAGACTAGGTAAAGTTTTGAATTATCATAGGAAGCCTCTGTGATTAAAATGAAGAATGATATATAACCAGACCTGGATCATAAATCTTTTTTCCTGTTCCCAACAATGACCATTTTCACATTAAGTCAGTCAACATTTGTTTCTACCATTTATTATTATGATTCTTTTAAAAACAAGTCACATTTGAGGTAAATCTGGATATTGTAATTATATATGGAAAGAAGAACACCAGTATTATACTCACAGAGATTTACTTATAATTTTCCTTTCTCCCTAGCTCTAGAAGTTGTACTTAGCTGAATGAAGCTGAATTTTTTGAAGGGGTAGATATAATGTGTGGGAATGGGGGGATGGAAAAGAGTTGTTTACACAGTGCTGTTTTTTTTTCATGTTTCAAAGACTTCAAAATTATCTCAGGTGGTCAAATTATTTTAAAAAGTTGCAAGAAAAAGTGTGGTGAACAAACACTAATTTCTCCTCAAGCAATATTTAGGTTTTCATATAAATGCAGATATACTGGTATATTTTAAGAAGGAAATTCTGAAAAATCTAGCTGTGTGTTATCTTCTTATGCAACATGAATGACAAATCAAAAATTTAAATAAACACTCACCGAGCTCATCTGTATAGGATCACATTTCAAAATGTGTAATCATGGAAAATAAACACAGCTGAACATATGTCAGGATTGATTTTAGTGCCTTATTTCTAAATCAAAACTCCCCCACATATTCAAATTTCTCTTAGCAGCCATGTACTACATATTTTTCAACCTTTGTTAAGAACAAACATGATAAATAGCAGATCCCAACATATTTTTCTCTAAAGTTAGTAGCTCACAAAAGGTAGAAATTCAAATCAACTAGAAGACTTAAGATATCAGTTTTCTGGTTGACAGAATGCCTTCTTTTGCTACAGAGAACTTTCCAGGGAAATGGTACCTGCTGGTGGCCTGCCAGGGCGGGCGGCTGGGGGTGGGGGCGGTTAAGACCAAAAATCTATTCTGTCATCATCTTTTCTGTCATGTGAGAGGTTAGGAACTCGGGAGAATCATCTCAGGAGCTTTACAAAACTAAAGCCTTTGTGCCAGAGTAGGGAAGAGGGCCATAATGTTGTTTTTAAAAAGCTCCACAAAGCTGAGTTTGACAAATTTAGCTACGCCTGAGTCCCTTCATTCCCTTTTGAGAAGCACTGTTTGAAGAATACAGTGAGGGGAGCAGGAGACTGAAGAATCACAGCCATGATGACTGTGTCAGGGGCTTGGTTAATTTCACTCCTGGCAAGTGCTCAAACACTATCCCCATTCAACACTCTGCTCTAAGCACTTCTCTAATAGAAACTCAGTGAGTCTAGGAAAACTATTCCTTTCTGGGTTCCAATCACAACTTAACAACCTCATCGAGATGGAGTCACTAGAGAGCACTGCTGGTTGATATATCTGTATCCAGGAAAAGGAAAAGCTAAGAGTTGAACAGAAAATATATAATTAAATATATATTAACCTCCTAAACCCTTGAAAATACTCATTAGCTTGCTTCAGGAGAAGCAAGAAAAAGTCCATCATAAATTTTTAAACTATTTTCTTCCTGAATGTTTTTTTGAAAAAAGGTAAAGAAAAGGTTCTTTATTATTATTCTTTAAAACAAAAGAACCTTTTCTTTTGTTTTAAAGAATAATAATTAAAATTTAAAGAATAATAATAATTATCACTATTTTTGGATTATGATTTTCATTACAAATAATGTTTTAGCTATTTTGTCTACTGAATAGTTTGTATGGATTGGCCTAAATACAAAGATATTTTTTCTCCACAGAAAAATGTTCTGAGTTCAAAATATGCAGTTTACAGGGTTAGGGATGTAGCTCATTGGTAGAATAGTTGCCTAGCATAAAAGAGGCTCTGGGTTCAATCCCTAACAACATTCACATACACACTAAAATAAACAAAATAAAATTTACAAACAAGATTTTGAGTTCTTTCATAATTAGCACTTGTATTACTTGTATAAACTGTACTAACCATTTCTTCAGATGTAGTTGTAGCTGAGGATGCTGCACCATGAACGGAGACTGGAACTGGAACTGGAAAGTGAACGTGAACAGAAGAAGCAGATGCAGCCCCAGCAGAAGTCACGGAAGCAGCAGAAGGAATTGCAGTGGCGCTGGCTGTTGCAACTGGCACTGTAGGCGAGGGCTGCAGCAAATGCAGTGGAACTGCTGAGGACACTGGAGGTACTGAAGGATCCACATGAGTAGGATGTTCTTTTCCTTGAACACCAGGGTTGTATTCTTCTTTTTTATTATTTGTGAAATCTATCCCTATAAATTACAGATTTATCTCATTAAAATTCTTTTAAGTTAAGATTATTCTTCTCCCCTAAACAATGAAAATATATAATGGTTAAAATTGGTTCTAATGAAAATGCAGACATTTGTCATTTACTGGAGTCAACTGTTCAGTTAACACAGTCTGTCAGTACTAACTGGTAATGTCAGCATTAACCACTAAACATGAGACTACTTCCTTCAACATATGAAAGCTAATGATTTGCTTTAGGTAAAAGATAAAAATAAATCATGTGCTCAGTTGTCTTACCATCATAACTACCACAGTAATATATATGGTCATACAGAGCCCAAGGCTTTATGTTCTTTGCATTTCATATAACTATCCTGATAAATATTTAGATTTTTACAACTATTTTCTGATATCACCCTATTTCCTTATTTCCATTTATTGCTCCTATTCTATTAACAAAAACAACATATCTTTATTCCTGATTTTAGCAAACTATAATAAAACAATAAGTAAAACTAAAACCTTCATTTTGAAACCTCCAGATAACTTCAGATAAATAAGAATTAAAAGAAAGAATTTTGAAAGAAATAGGTTCTTTAAAACAATTTTTTATTTTTTTGATCTGGAGTGTCACTTCATTGCCCAGGCTGGTCCTGCTCTCTTAGGCTCAAGTGATCCTCCTGCCTCAGCCTCTCAAGTAGCTGGGACCACAGTCATACAACACCATGCCTGGCAAGAAATGGGTTCTTGGGCTGGGGGTAAAACTCAGTGGTAGAATACTTGCCTAGAATGTGTAGGGTCCTGAGTTTAATTCCCAGCACTGGGCTGGGGGGGGGGTCAAAAAAGAAATGGGTTCTTGCAGGTGGGCTATATAAGTAACAATTCTGCATATCATGAAAGAACAAATCTGCAAACTTTACTGTAGGAATACTACTCCATAGACTAAATTTTCCCATAGCTGAATCTTAACCATAATCCAAGAAGTAAATGATTTCAGTTTCCAAAAACTAGGACAAACCTAAAATTCTTCATATTTTACATCCCCTGCCCCCTTAGTATTAGAAAGTGGTTAGTTTCCACTTAAAAGATTACATCTCTGTAATTAGCTCAATGGTTTGGAAATTCAATGAGATAATTCACGAGACAGGACATAGGATATTGTGTATACCCTATGTTTAAATGATCTTCTGTTATCTTCTTTCCATTTAGAAATTTGGGTTTCTGCATAAATCTTTTTCTTAAAACTAGCTGTGTATAAGTGAATAACAGTGGCCAAAAACATGATGCACACCTGTAATCCTTGCAAGGCTAAGGCAGGAGGATCACAAATTCAAGGCCTGCCTCAATAATTTAGGGAGAACTGTCTCAAAATAAAAAATAAAAAGGGCTAGGGATGTAGTTCAGTGGTAAAGCACCCCTGGGTTCAATCCCTAGTGCAAAAAAAAAAAAAAAAAATAGTCACTTTGTTAACAAAACTTAGTATTGATTATAGTGCCTAGATCCTTTGAAATCTTCTGATAAAGGGATTAATTCAATATAAAAGATCACTGCTTTAAAACCACACACACATGCTGGGTGCATTGGCACACACCTGTAATCTCAGTGGCTCAGGAGGCTAAAAGGAGGATCATGAGTTCAAAGCAGCTAAGCAACTCGGTGAGACCCTGTCTCTAAATAAAATACAGAATAGGGCTGGGGATGTGGCACAGTGGTCAAGTGCCCCTGGGTTCAGTTCCTAGTACCAATCCACCCCTCTGTGCTCACACAAAGTTATAACATGTTTTTGACAGAAAGTGATGCTGTGTATCTCTTTTTAGGTGTTTCGTAGCCAGAAGTAGGTAAGAAATATTTACTTAACAAAATTATCCAAGGAATTTGAATACTTAGAAAAAAATAAAAATAGAAATTTCCTACTTGGCAGCATTAAAAGAACTTCAATACATATTAAAAGTATTAACATTTAGCTTAAACACATAGCTTAAATATCATAAGTAACTATGTCTAGTTTTCATGATGGACTTAAAGCTGGATATGACACCATGAAACTAAAACTAATCAGTACCTAGATGACACATCCATTGCAGAATATTAGCATGACAAACCACCCTAATCACTGGAACAGCCTCAAATTATTTTTTGAAAATAGGCAGAAAATCTTCAATGAGAGACCAACCTGAATCATTTCTGTTTTGAAACATAGTCATGGCTTCAAGATTTAATGCACACACCCCCCTCATGAAAGCTTTCTTCATGGAATCTTCAAAGTGTTCTTTTTCTTGTTGCAGTCTTTGAATCTCAGTTTTTGCATTTTCCAAAGCTCCAGATAACTAAAATAAGAATTAAAAGAAAAACATTTGAGACACAGGATGAATATTACTGTGTTAACTTTGATCTAAATTACTTGCAATATTTTTGTGTAAATTTTTTATTTATATATGACAGCAGAATGCATTATAATTCTTATTACATATATAGAGCGTGAGATTACTCTTATATGAAATACTAAAAACAGCTTGCCACATACTTGTTCTGTGATTCAACTTATTTGCAAAGGTGCATCCACTGACAAATCATTTTTGTTCCTAACCATCAAGTCAGGTTCAAATAAGCAGGGTTTTTTATCAGCCCCATGAAGTTTGCTGGTGTTTTCATTATGCAAATATGTTATTCCTTACCATAAAAAAGATTTTATGCAGGATATTAAACAAAATACACTTACATGAGCCATGGATGGTTCTTAATCCCTTTGGGGAAAAACTGCTAAATTGATGCAATTTAACAGAAATTTTAAAAAGTAAATGTCATCGATAGAATTTACTTAAAAAATTTTTTTTGAAAAGCATGAAAGGAACATTTTCATTGTAGCTACACTAGGAAGACAAGGGGACACATGTCCTTAGCCCTGGCTTTGAGAAGCTAACAATGACCTTGAGGTTTTATAGAAAGAGAGCAAGGGTTGGAAAGTTTGCACACTGGAGGCTTTTCACAGCTGCCAAAGCAAGTGATCTTGATCAGGTGTGGTCTGTCTGTTCTCACCTCAGGATTGGTCAGGCAGGGTCTTGTCCCCAGTAAGAAAATTGCAGTTGCCTAGGGCTGTGGGGGTGGGGTGGGGGGTGGGTAGTCACTCATTACAAGATGTTTATCAGATTAGACTTTTTTCCTGGGATCCAAGGTGACTCAGACCAAAGGAGACAGATGCAAAATGGAAGCACAGATACCAAGTCTTTAATCCTGTTTTTAAATACCCATTGAACACTTATGGGCAAAAACAAAGTCTTAAGTCTTTGTTACAGTTCCTTCCTGTCTTTAGTCTATTCTTCAATCTTGAGGGATCTAGGGTGTCTGCCAATCTGACTTTACAGGTTTCTTGGTTTTCTGATAACCAGTCTTAAACAATGACTAAAGCATATAAGCAAAGAGTCAGATGCTTAAGCCGAAAAGTATAAATACTATTATAAATTATAAAGCAGAATACAAAAAAGAGTCAAAGTCTGAAGATACTCAATTAAACAACTGTGTAAGGGTTCTCCTTCCTTTTAAATAGTTTTGTGAGAATGGACTACTAAAAAATATTATAATTAAGATCCAGGAAAAAAAATAGGAATTGAGGGTCCTTGTTTTTGAGCTATGAGTTCTACCTTCTGTATACAGATGCTAGGTGCAAGGATTTTAGTGTCAGGTAATTATGTTTAAGAACCCCTTCTGCATAACTTCTAGGCTTTACTAACTGTTGGTGTGGCTGACACAGGTGCACATCTCAAGTTATATTTTATTTATTTTTTAATTTATTTTTTTTATGGTGTTGGGGATTGAACCCAGGGCCTTGTACATGCGAGACAAGCATTCTACCAACTGAGCTATATCCCTAGCCCTTAAGTTACATTTTAAAGGGCCACTGTTTTGCCCTTTTAATTGTCCACACTTGAATGTCCTTTGACTTTTCTCCCATCCTCATATTTGTACACTTATCTTTGGTTATATTTCCAGACCAAGCAGGTGATTCCTGTGTTGACCAAAAATTATTTCCTGTTGTTAAGATCAGCCAAGACTCTTCAGGAGTTAATTTTAGGAACTTTAGAGGCACCTCTAGCCTCTTCAGTCTTTTCCTCTATCAGTTGTGCCAGGATGGATGAGTCTTGCTGACCACAAGTGGCTTGCCTTGGAAGCATTAAGGGGACATTTTCCTCTCCAATGACCCTTCTTCTTTGCAGAATGTACACTGGTTGTCTTCCTGTTTTCTAGAGTCCTTGTGATCCCTCTGATCAGGAGGTTGGGTGAATTGCAGGGCCCTTAGGTGGGTCCCATTGTTCCTGGATGACCTTGGAGGGCAGGGACCAAAATACTGGCTATTTTTCTTAAACATTTTATTCTCCTTGATTTTAGTGTCCAAGTCTTGGTTTTTGAATACCCAGAAAGCCAGTTCCACATTTTTTTTTTGTTGTTGTTTGTTTGTTTGTTTGTTTTTAACTTTCTGATATGGGCAATTGAACCCAGGAATGCTTCAATACTGAGCTACATTCCCATTTTTAAAAATTATTTTATTTTGAGATAGGATCTCACTAAGTTGAGGCTGACCATGAACTTGCAATACTCCTGCCTCATCCTCACATGTCAGTGGAATTAAAGGTGTGTTGCTCTATGTCTGGCAATTATCTACAGAAGTTAAAGTGCCAAGTGAACAACACATTTTCCTATAGACCAAACCTAAACTGCATTTTTTGAATGTTATTTTTGAATTGGGGAAAATTATTTGTATTTTGAAAATTTATTTTATATAATACTAAGAATTTAATGCCATAATGTTAATTTTTTTCTCTTGTTTTCAAGAAACCTCTGTATTCTTCAGAACGGTTTTTATTTCATTTTGGGTCCCAAATATTTTCCCATGGAAACACTGCTAATTTATTATTAAAAGTCAAAGAAAATAATTTCTGATTTATTTACATTTGCTTATAAGAACATAATTTAAATTAATATAGAATAGACATTTTAAATTTTTATTCCTGACTACATAAAGACTAGAAAAGAAGCCTAACTCTAAATTAATAGTGAATCTATTCATTTACTACATTAAAAGAAAGTAAATTAAAAGAGTTTACCATAGAAACTTTGGCTTCATAATCATTAGAAATCTGAACACAAACTTCTTCAGCTCTTGCTTGACAAGCTCGTTCTACCACCTCTTTCCATTGTCTTTGTATTATGGAACGCCAGCCCTTCCAGGTTTTCTTCAGTAAAGTTCTCTGGAAGTACTGGTCAGCTAGTTTGCATTCATAAGCCTGAAAGAAAGTAATGTACAACCTCAAAAAAACACAGGGGATGGTAACTATATTGTAGTAATAACAATAAACGTAACATAGTGGTAATGTGTTAAGGATATTACATTAATAATGTACATAAGTTATCATTTAATTTTGTATAATCATATTATTCTTGATGCATTTAGGAGAATAGGCTTAGACAGGTTAAGTAACCTCTCTAGTCAGATTTGAGTGAGCTTCTATCCATTATATCCTGGCTTGATACTGCTTATAAAGCTAGTGGAAAAAATTTAAAAACAAAACAAAAGAAATGAAATAAAGAAACTTGCCATCTTAGCTACAAATCTGCATTAGCCTTTTAATTGAAAGCAAGGCCAGGTAAGTAACAAAGAGTGGCTGTAAGGCAAAAAGGGTGGTGGCTGTAGCTTCAGATGATACTAACACTGCTTTCCTCCCCTTCGGCTTGGTGGCCACCATCAGAAACAAAATTAATTTAACTTAGACATCTTGCCATTATATGTAGTGCCAAACAGATCCAAATAGGAACATAATCTTTATCAATGGATTCTTTTTTTTTTTTTTTTTAAGGATGGAACAATCCTTTATTTTATACACCTTGAAGTTTTCAATCATCTTTCAGTGGCAAAGAGAGAACATGAAAATCAGCCTTCAGCCATCAGGAGCTGCTCTGTTCAGGGCCTAGGATCTCCCTTGTCCCAGTGGTAAGGTGGAGGGGTGTACTTCCCTTCCTTTTTGAGCCTGTCTAGCTGCTTGATGGCTCTCACATGTTACATTAGTTTTTTGCTGAAGCAAAATTCTATGAAATTATCATATTCTATCTTATACTCTTTTTGTGACCAGATATTACCAATTTCATGTGCGCATTCTACGTGTTCTTTTTTGAAAGCATGGAATTAAGAAGGAATCTTTTTATTTACTTTTATAATGTAGGATTTTTTTACTTTACCTTTATTTTGTTTGTTTATTTTTATGTGGTGCCGGGGATCAAACCCAGTGCCTAACACATGCTAGGCAAGTACTCTACCACTAAGCCACAACCACAGCCCCCAAGAAGGAATCTTGTAGGGCTGTTCAGTACTTTGGATTGTCAAATGGCAATCTATGTTAATGCCCATCCTTTTCTCATGTCAAAGAAAAGGCATAGTGTCATTGTCTCCTTTCTGGTTTCAACTTTAGGACAATCAATGAATTCTTTTGAAGAAGTAATTCTAATGTACAACTTTCTTAAATTTGAAAAACTATCTAAAGAATGATGGCACCTTAACTATTCCAGCCAACATTTAAGTATTAATTCTTATTATGTGTCTCTTGACAAATACTTTTCAAAATATAGTATAGTCATTTTAAATAGCTTGTTTCAATATGATTAACGTGGATTTAATTCATTTGGATTTATAAAACAATGAAAACACTAGAGTATTCTTATAGGAGAAATTCTATTCCACAACAATAGCTTTTTCCTTAAATACTTATCTCTTGGAAACTAAATGCACAGAGACTACTTCAAAGATCACAAGAAAAAGAATATGTATGTATGCATATGTGTATGTATGTATATGTATGTATATACGTGTATACACACACACACATTTCCATCTCCTATACTCACGGGTTTTCATACTGTTTTCTTGTCTGATACACACACACATTCTCTCTCTCTCTCTCTCTCATACTTTTCTACTCACTTTTGATACAATAAATTATTATTCTCTCAGTTCACTATTTTGATATCTAATTTAGTTCTTATTTAATTAAAATAAAAAAATGTTCAGGTTTAAATTATATAGAAACTAAAAAAAGATAAACAGCATGGCTTTGATTCTTATACTAAGGCAAGTCTACACAATAAACATTGGTACTATTTTTTAATCCACAACTATATTACAAATGTAGTAATGGTTTTTTATGAAGAGGCTGTATTCAGGGGCTGGGGTTGTGGCTCAGCAGTAGAGAGCCTGCCTAGCACATGCAAGGCTCTAGGTTTGATCCTCAGCACCATAAAAATAAATAAAAATAAAGGTATTGTGCCCCAAACTACAATTTAAAAATAAGTATTAAAAAAAAGGGCTGTATTCAGGTATTTTAATTTATTTGAGATGGGGTCTTGCTGTGTTGTCCAGGCTGGCCTGATCTCAAATCAATCCTCCAGCCTTATCCTACTGAGTAGCTGGGACCACAGGCATGGGCACTGAACCCAGACAGGTATTTTAGAAGTAGAAACAACATAGGAATATTTTATGATTGCAAATTCTTTTTCTATATAACCTCATCTGAGGTAAAATCTATCAGGGCATTTGTAATTTAGGTACAATCCTCATTAAACTGCTATGGAGCAGCACACGATGTACCTATCATAATATATATCTTATGTTAATAAATTCTAACTATTTTTACCAAACTACATCAAAATCAAATTCCTTTGAAATAAGAGCAATCATTTTTAAGTCATAAATTCATTTTTACTTACTAGGAAGTAAATTTTTGACCTAGAATTCTAATAAGGGGACTAAACCCTTTCAGAAGTCTAATATCAGTCAGTGGTCTTGTCTTTTTAATACTTACATCCTGTCTGGAGCTGATGTGGCCAATTCGCCAGTGGAAGAATGTTCTCATTAACTCTATTCTTTCCTTTTGTTTGCCTATGGCATGAGACAAGCTGGAAATCACCTGTAAATAGCAATTACTTAATTATTGTGATCTTACAATACAGAAAGAGAGAAATTGACTTATATATCAAAAATGCTAGAGAATAGCTATGGATCTCTGCCATATTCATTTAGTCTCATTATTATTAGAAAGACCAAAAAAATTCTCCACATTAATACTCTAAAGATTAATGAATGCAGAAGAATTGTCTGTATATCTTGTTAACTTTCAATAAAAGTTTATGAATATTAAAATTAATAGTTATTAACATTTAATTCAGGAAAAACAAATGTACACTTGAAAGTTTTGCTACATATTCAAAAAAGTTTTTATTCTGTAGACCTGTGAGCAGGGCCAGGTTTTAAATATCTTTCTGGTACCTTGGATATGGAAATTTATCAATAACTTTAATAATTTTATGGTTTCAACAGTTTTCTAAAAGCAAATAATAGTCATTTTTATGTACTTCTTCAAGGATATTATCTTGTCCTTTAAAAAAATTTATGAAAATTTTTAACAAATGACCCAATCAATAAATGGGCCAACAAACTGAACTGACACTTCTCAGAAGAGATATACAATCAATCAACAAATTTATGAAAAAATGTTCAACATCTCTAGCAATTAGAGAAATGCAAATCAAAACTACTCTAAGATTTCACCTCACTCCAGTCAGAATGGCAGCTACCAAGAATATGAACAACAATAAGTGTTGGCAAGGATGTGAGGAAAAAGGCACACTCACACATTGCTGGTGGCACTTTAAATTGGTGCAATCAATCTGGAAATCAGTATGGAGATTCCTTAGAAAACTTGACCCAGCTATCCCACTCCTTGGTTTATACCCAAAGGACTTAAAAACAGCATACTACAGGGACACAGCCATATCAATGTTTATAGCAGCATAATTCACAATAGCTAAATTGTGGAACCAACCCAGATGCCCTTCAGTAGATGAATAAATAAAGAAACTGGGGTATATATACACAATTGAATATTACACAGCATTAGAATCAAGGCATTTGCAGGTAAATGGATGGAGTTGGAGAATATCATGCTAAGTGAAGTAAGCCAATCCCCAAAAAACAAATGCTGAATGTTTTCTCTGATATGTGGATGCTGATCCATAATGGGGATGGGCCAGGGGAGCATGAGAGGAATGGAGGAACTTTAGATAGGGTAAAAGGGAGGGAGGGAAAGGAAAGGGACATGGGGGTAGGAAAAATGGCGGAATGAGATGGACATCATTGCCCTACGTACATATATGAAGACACAAATGGTGTAACTCTACTTTGTGTATAACCAGAGACATGAAAAATTGTAATCATGTGTATTGAATTGAAATGCATTCTGCTGTCATGTATAACAAATTAGAATACATAAATATTTTTAAAAAGCACACACACACACACAACCTATGAAGGTTTTTAAATACTAAGGTAATATTTTCTCTTATAAAGAACTTAGTAAATGAAATATGTATCTAAAAATTGCCACATTAAAAAGATACTTAGTAAACTGGGGACATGTATTCCTAAAAGAGGAAGAGGCACACAGTCTTAAGACATTCATTACATTCTATTTCAAGATGGATGGTGATGCATGGCTGCTTACTTTATTCATTTTCATTAACTAAACACATGATATGTAACTCTTTTTTTGTGGTACCTCAAAATTAAAAAAATTAAATTTAAAATATTTAAAAACCTTAGAACAGGGTTTTGAAGGTAATAAAGAAAAAGACATTAATATCCATTGTTTCAAAAAACATAAAAAATGTTCAAAATTTACATTATACCCTCTAAAGAAATGCATATTTAACAAAACATAAACTTTATCTAGCTCACTGAAACATCTGAATGCTGCTTGTGCAGACAAGCAGCGAGTTGTCTGCCCTGAGTCCTTCTCTAAAAGCCACCATCTTACCCAAAAATGATACGGGGTCTTTGGGGGCATATACACTTTGTTCAAGGTGCTGTCTGGATGCAAAAAACTACCACAGACCTGAACATGACCCTCAAGTTCTTAGGAAGCTAAAAGAAAGTGAAACAAAAGGTATTTTTTTGTCAAGAATTATCTTTATCAAGGAAGAAAGACATGTCACAAACAAAATTTGGGATAAATAAAATGCCCTCTTTAAAAAATGATATAAAAAGTGGGTAATACTGATTCCTTAATATTCTCTTAAGGGCTTTTAAGAAAAAAAAATCCCACAAAAATTAACAAACGTACCTACATTTAGCAGACACTTAAAACATCAAGAACACCAAAGTCAAAGGCAAAGGTCAAATGATATTACATTGGTATATTTAATAGGAAGACTAAATCCTATGGTTATGTACTTATTTTTCTATTAGTTTCTGAAATGATTTTCTCTTTGTGGTCTTTTATGAGCTAAATAATCATTACTTCCTGGAATTTATTACCTAATAAGGCATTTACTGAATATCAATTACAAAGAGATAGAAAAAAATTAGACCTCATCTTTTCTCCCAATGGAAATTTCAAAGGTTTTTTGCAGCTCTTTCAAGTCATTGATCTGGTTGCTTAGTTGTTTTACATGTGCTGCATGTTTTTCTTTCTCTTTTTTCATTTCCATTCGGTGCCAGTCAATAAAATTAAGTTTCCATTTACTTAGTTCAGATAAAACGTTTGTCTGAAAAACAAATATACTGACAATTAGTAGTTTGTTCCTTAATACCATTTCTTAAAACTAAAGTTAGGAAACATAAAAAAAAAAAAAAAAAGTCAGAGCAAGCAGTCAATATAGGAGTCACAAAAAAAAAAAAAAAAAAAAAAATCACAACATGTTAATGATACAAGTTCAACAGTCCTGGCTCTTTGCAGTTTACATTTACCACATCAAGGACTTTTTTTTTTCTTATTTTAAGTTATCTTGTAAGAAGTCTTGTCATTTAAAATTTTTTTCAGGCCTCATTCACTAAACTTCTTTGTTTATTCAAGGACTTTAAACGTTCATATTAAAATGGATCAGATAAAAAAGAAATTTAGGACTATCAGCTAGGCTGAGCCTAATGACTGGGAAGTTAGTTAGATAGAGGTGGTAGTGGAAACTATGGGAGTTGAAGATAGGGTCTGACTATGTTGCCCAGGTTGGCCATGAATTTTTGGGCTCAAGTGATCCTCCTGCCTCAGCTTCCCTGATAGCTGGGAATGACAGATGCTGGCCTCCATCAGTCAGAACTAGGATATGACAAAGCTCAACAGGTGTCAGTCACACCAAAGCTAAGCCTTTCAAAACATCTGAGAAAGTCTATGGAACATATAGAAGAGTACTAACAACTTTTTAAAACTGCCAAAGTTATGATTTCTAACCTAGTAGCATCAGCTGGGAGCTTAATAGAAATATATAATCTTGGGACTCTGCCCAAGACCACTGATATGAAGCTACAGTTTAGCAGGATCCCCAGGTGGTTCAAATGTACATTAAAAACCAAGAAGCATAAATCTAAGATACTGTACTCATCTTCTCAGGAAACCAGAGAATTTTATTTTTTAAGATAAACTTTTAAAAGACAATAAATAATCAAGAGTAAAACTACAGGGGCTAGGGCTATGGCTCAGCTGTAGAGTGCTTGCCTAGCACGAGGCCCTGGGTTCGATCCTCAGCCCCACATAAAAATAAATAAATAAAAATAGAGGTATTATATCTAACTACAAAAAAAAAAGAGTAAAACTACTGTACTATATATTATAATTGAACAACTACCGATACCTTAAGATTTGAACTCCAAAGATCAAGCATATTTTCCATCCTCTGAAGGTTTTCATCAAAAACAAGACTATCACCCACAAATATTTCATGGGCATCTGTAAGAGCAGAATTAGACCTTGATGAGGAAGAGTCACCTAAAAGATGTGAACTGAAAAAATCCATGACTGGGTGAGAAGGCTTCCTTGGTGATGACACTGGTGATGATCCTAGAATAAATGAAAAATTGTAGTAGTTGAGCCAAATTAAAAACTTTGCCAAACTTTTAGGAAGTAATACTGAAAGGCTATAAGATGTCTGCTATCAATAAAAGAGAATAAAATCATGGCATTTGCAGGCAAATGGATGGAATTGGAGAATATAATGCTAAGTGAAGTAAGCCAATCCCCAAAATCCAAATGCCAAATGTTTTCTCTGAAATAAGGAGGCTGATTCATATTGGGGTTGGGAGGGGGAGTGGAGCATGGGAGGATTAGATAAACTCTAGATAGAGCAGAGGGGTTGGAAGGGTAAGGAGGGGGCATGCAGGTAGGAAAGATCGTGGAATGAGATGGACATCATTACCCTAAGTATATATATGTATGAAGAGAATGAATGGTGTGAATATACTTTATATACAACCAGAGATATAAAAAATTGTGCTCTAAATGTGTAATATGATTTATAATGCATTCTGCTGTCATATATAACAAATTAGAATAAAAAAGTTGTTTGCTATCTATGGAGGCTGAGAGAAATTATCTTTCAGGTATATACCTTAATCTGGCTATTTTAAATTTCAGTATTATCATTGATTTAGGATTAACCTGCATGAGATGCCTCCTACACTCCCCTCAGCCCAACAAATGACCCCTATCCCAAATAAGGATGCTTTATATATCCTAATCCAGCCTGAATTGCAAGTATTATCATCCATATCATCACATTAACATGAACTAAGTACTAAATTCCTATAATAAAAATGTTGAAAGGTCAACTCTTATAACACATGCTACCTTAATGTTACCCTAATAATACCTAAGAAGTAAGTGTAACTATCTTTATTTTAATGAGAAAACTAAAGCTCAGAAAGAATTAAATAATTGACCAATGTCAGAATGGTTCTATATAGGTCATTAATACTTTATTAATAACATAATTTATAGCATAGCATAATCATCACCATTGCATTAATTCTACTGCATCCTAATCTTGCCCCAAAGACAGTTTAGTAATAAATAATTTTTTAAGTCATACTGGTATATTAAAAAAAAAAAGCTTTACATAATGGTCATACTCTTCTTTTTGCACAAAAATTTGGCATAAAATCTGCAATGATTATGCATTGAAATATGATAACACTAGCATAGGTCTTAATATGGATAAGATTCAACAATATAAATAGAGAGGGGCTAATAATTTAATTTAATTTACCAGATACTCTGTTGTAAGGCACTCTTTTAGCTTTTAACTTGCTGGGTGAGAAATATATACATCTATCTATACACATATACTTATATAAATAACTCCCATCCCTTGTCCTTATACAGGGAGGTGGGGAAGAGCCTGAGCCAGAAAAAGAACTCTTGCTATCTCTAAAAAGCACAAAACAAAATGAAATTAAACCTTTATTTCTCACCATGCACAAAACTCAACTCAAAGTGGATCAAGGACCTAGGAATTAAACCAGAGACTTTGTGCCTAATGGAAGAAAAAGTAGGCCCAAATCTCTATCATGTTGGATTAGGCCCCAACTTCTTTAATAAGACTCCTATAACATAAGAATTAAAACCAAGAATCAATAAATGGGATGGATTCAAACTAAAAATCTTCTTTTTCAGCAAAAGCAACAATCAGTGAGGTGAATAGAGAACCTACAGAATGGGAGCAAATTTTTACCACAAGCACATCAGATAGAGCACTACATCTAGAATATATAAAGCACTCAAAAACCTTAATACCAATAAATAAATAAATAAATAAATGGGCCAAGGAACTGAACAGACACTTCTCAGAAGAGGATATACAATCAATCAACAAATGTATGAAAAAATGTTCAACAGCTCTAGCAATTAGAGAAATGCAAATCAAAACTACTCTAAGATTTCACTTCATTCCAGTCAGATGGCAGCTATCAAGAATACAAACAACAATAAGTGTTGGTAAGGATGTGAGGAAAAAGGCATACTCATACATTGCTGGTGGGACTGTAAATTGGTGCAACCAATATGGAAAGCAGTAGGAGACTCATTGGAAAACTTGGAATGGAATCACCATTTGACCCAGCTATCCCACTCCTTGGTTTATACCCAAAGGACTTAAAAAACAGCATACTATAGGGACACATCCATATCAATGTTTATAACAGCACGATTCATAATAGCTAAATTGTGGAATCAATCCAGATGCCCTTCAGTAGATGAATGGATAGGGAAACTCTGGTATACATACACAATGGAATGTTACTCAGCATTAAAAGAGAATAAAATCACAGCATTTACAGGTAAATGGATTGAGTTGGAGAATATCATGCTAAATGAAGTAAGTCAATCCCAAAAAACCAAAGGCCGAATATTTTCTCTGATATGTGGATGCTGATCCATAGTGGGGATGGGCCAGGGGAGCATGGGAGGAATGGAGGAACTTTAGATAGGACAAAGGGGAGAAAGGGGAAGGAGGGGGCATGGGGATAGGAAAGATGGTGGAATGAGTTAGATATCAATACCCTAAGTACATGTATAAAGACATGAATGGTGTGACTCTACTTCCTATACAATCAGTGACTTGAAAAATTGTGCTCTATATGTGTAATATGAAATGAACTACATTCTGTCATTGTGTATAAAAAATCAGAGTAAATAAAAAATTTTAAAAAAGAATATAAATGCAAGTAGAGTATATGGGTCAAAATACACAAATTTAATGCAGACATTTCTTCTATGGTAAGAACACAGCTGACTGATACTGGCCAATGTATGAACATGTAATAACAAATCCCATCATTATGTGCAAGTATAATGTATCAATAAAAAATGTGGAACAACAAAAAAGCACAAAATAGAAAGTTTAATTTTTTGTCACACATTTATGTTTGGAATTAGAGACTATCACCATTTTTCATGTAGCTCACATTTGTTGTGAGTTCTAATAACCAGGATTGAAGGACTTTGCTCTCTTCCTTACTGAATGAATAGAAGACAAACCTACTAGGGCTGGGGTTGTGGCTCAGTAGTAGAGCGCTTGCCTAGTACGTGTGAAGCACTGGGTTTGATTCTCAGCACTACATAAAAATAAAGAAATAAATTTTTTTTAACATCTTATTAATACAGTATTTATTTGTCTTCCCTCTGTCAAACCCTGAGCCAACCACTTTCCCCAGATTGCCTGAGAAAGTATAGGAAAAGGGACATACAGGGCAGACAAGACATGGGAGAAAGAATTCGAGGCGGAGACTGCTCCTTCACATGGCGAAAGGATGAGAAAGGCCACCATCAGGCAAAAGAGCCCCATGGCCTCTGAGAGGGCAAAGCCCAGAATGGCGTAGGAGAAGAGCTGTTGCTTCAGAGAAGGGTTCCTGGCATAACCAATGATAAGGCTTCCAAATACAGTCCCAATCCCAGCCCCAGAGCCAGCCACCCCAACTGTGGCAGCCCCAGCCCCAATGAACTTGGCTGCTGTGTCAATGTCCCTTGAAATGGTGCTGGTTTGGAAGCGGTGGCGAGGGATAAGTGAGGTCAGGGGACATGGGACTGCCAAGCTGCTGAAGCTCTCATATGTCAGTGTCTCTGGTCGGTTCAGAACCACTGCAGACAGTGGTCGGCTCAGCAGATGAGAGGTGCTCCTGACCAAGGAGTGGGTGGAGAGGAACCTGGAGCAGGCATACATTTTCAGGGGGTGAGGGGCCTGGCAAGAAAGCTGCTCCCAGTGCAGAGAAGACAGAGAGGGGCCAATAAAGAAATAAAATTAAAGATATTGTGTCCATCTACAACAACAACAAACAGACAAACCGACTCTAGAACTTGCTGGAGTTCTGTAGATTTTTAATTGTTGAAAAAATATACATACCCTCTAAGAAACAGAATCATGTAACTTAAGAACTTGGAAGGCCTGTCCAAGATTATACTGCCAAAGACTTATTACAAGTAAGGAAAATAAAGGGTAGAGACATTTTTAAAATGGTGGCTTAAATGGTTTCCACATAGAGTAACACTGAATCACATAATAAGGAAAGTATTTCATTTTTATTTTAAAAATTATTCTCAATCTGATTCTAGTATGCTTTTAAAACCTTAGTTTTCTCTAGCCTCATGTTTCAGAAAAACTGTCATTTTCTCTATTTTATTTTATTTAAAAAATCTTTTAGTTGATGATAGACTTTTATTTTATTTATTTATATGTGTTGCTGAGAATCGAACCCAGTGCCTCATACATGCCAGGCAAGTGCGCTTATTGCTGAGCCCTAGCCCCAGCCCACTCCATTTAATTTTAAATATCAGACACCTTGCCATTCTGCAATATTTTGTTTTGCCTAGAGACCATTAACATTGTTAATCTCTCCTTTCAAAAAAAAAAAAACAACGCTGATTTTAGGCCCAACACATCACCACCCAATAATGCTGTAATAAAACTTAATACTTTGTTTTCAATATGTTTATTTTTACCATTACATTCATATTTTAACAAATGCATATTAACTTTATATTCAATAATAACTGAAACAAAGTTTCTTTTTAAAATGAAATGAATTTAAGCTAAAAAGTGAACATATATTAAAAAAAACAATAAATTAGAGAACAGATGGTATAAAGATATGACAGAAGCCATTACATTGATACACATATGCCTGAAAGTTGGGAAATAGTGCACTATAGTTTACAAAAGATTTAAGTTAGTCAAGCTGTCTAACATCACATTAAATCTTTAAAACTGGAGCTGGAGTTGTGGCTCAGTGATAGAGCGCTTGTCTGGCATGTGTGAGGCCCTGGGTTCGATCCTCAGCACCACATTTTATATAAGTAAATAAAACAAAAGATCCATTGACAACTAAAAAATATATGTAAAAAAATCTTGGGGCTGGGATGTAGCTCCATGGCAAAGCATCTGCCTTGCATTCGCGAAGCCCTGGGTTCGACCCCCAGTTCTAAAAAGGACAAAAAAAAAAAAAAAAAAAAAAAAGGAGAACCCTATCAAAAAAAAAAAAAAAAAGATTAAAAAAAAAATCTTTAAAACTACTAATTTTATAACTTAGCAGTTTTGAAACAGAATACTGAATACTACGATGCACTAACCGGTCTTAATTGTACTATTTTGAAATTTACTAAGTTATTTTAAATATTATCATTTAAAATTATTTAAAATCAATTGGTAACATTAGCACTTAAAAAATCCTGCAAGTAATATGCTGATATTATTTCCCTTATTATATTGATAATGTTTATCAAACCACAAAATCTTGCATATTAATAAAAACAAGCTAAGGAAAGGTCATACCATCTATCTTTGAATGACTGGAAATATTTAAATCAGATCCTTTTCCAACTTCTATTGCAGTTTCTCTTACTGCAGAGCTGCTTCCTGCTGAAAAGAAAGTTTTATTTTTATTAAATGGAACCACTCTTGAATGCTTAATCATATATACCTAATTAAAGAAGGCAGTAGTATGTAAATAAGATTTTAAAACAAAGAAACTACAATATATGCTGGTGATACAGGAATACTAAAAGAACAAGAAAGAAAAAAAATAGAAAACCCTTATTGTATCATTGATAAACTCAATCAATGAAATATAGATGAAAGAATTTAGTCTATTACAGCATTCAACTCATTCTATTAGAAATGGATTTGTTATCTTCTAATGACACTGGGTATTTTCTGTGCCTGTTCTTTCCATTAGCTGCAATCAAACCAAAGCATTAGCTCTCCCCAAACAAGGATTTCCCTGCTTCAGTTTCAGAACTTTTAGTCAATACATAGCAAAAGCAAAATAGGGAACCCTCACAAGACTGGCATTAGAGGCTTATATATACTTTCCCAACTTGAACATATCCTACTTACACCAGGTGACTGCAATACCAAGAACAGAGAACACCAGGTGACTGCAATACCAAGAACAGAGAACACGTGATGATAAGTTTACAAAGTCCATTCTAACAAAGCCTGCATCTGAATCAGGATATTTATACTTACTATATATTGTATATTTTAATCTTAAATTCTTTTTGGAAAAGACAGAACGTAAACAAATAAGTACTATCTTACATGGAAGAAAAGAACAATGATCTTAAATGCCAGATGATTACCTTGAAATGTTGGCGAACTAGGGCAAGGAAAGGAGTTGTATTACTAGTAACACCAGGAGTATTGCTGGCAACATGAGAGGAGACAACCTTTTGGTAATCACCATAAGGGTAGAGGCATATAGAGCTACAGTATCAAATTTCCTATTTAAATGTATAAGAGAGTATGTAGTGTTTTGGGTTTGCTCAGTAGGAACTGCATGTTGAAGTACTTAGTGTAATCAAAACATGATCTAAAAAAAAAAAAAAAAACCCAAAAAACCAACATGATCTAGATCACTGATGCGGAATGAAAAAAATCCAAGGTTCCTATCTTTTGAAGGTAATAAAATGTAAGTAGAAAATTTTGTCAGAATTAAAAAAAAAAATTTTAAGGTTCTAGGCCTGTAGTCCTATTTGTCATTCCAACACAGACTGAAGACTGAGGGGCAATGAAAAATTGTTGTGAAATAGCTGGCCACAGTGGCACATGCCTATAATCCCAACAGCTTGGGAGGCTGAGACAGAAAGATTACTAGTTCAAAGCCAGCCTCAGCAATGGCAAGGTGCTAAGCAACTCAGTGAAATCCTGTGTCCCTAAATAAAATACAAAATAGGGATAGAGATGTGGCTCAGTGGTTGAGTGCCCTTGAGTTCAATTCCCAGTACCAAAAAAAAAAAAAATTGTGTACAGAGGGTAAGGAACAGAAACTAGAGCTGTGACTTACTGAAAATCCAGGAGCTGTGCGGCTCTTGAGTTGTTATGTCATGTGCCTTCAAGAACAGGGATCCTTATGCCTGCATAAGTATAAACCTACAAAATGCTATCTGTCCATTATGAGGACTGTCTGAGGAAGGCATTCTGTGCCCTTTGAAAGAACACTTATTTATAGTTAGTGTTTGGGATTTGTACTTTACTGAATAAAG
Source organism: Urocitellus parryii (assembly GCF_045843805.1). Lineage (NCBI taxonomy): Eukaryota > Metazoa > Chordata > Mammalia > Rodentia > Sciuridae > Urocitellus > Urocitellus parryii. The sequence continues at coordinate 57,039,647 of NC_135531.1, read as the reverse complement.
AATGGATAGGTCCTCCTTTCTCTACCTTTCATTCAATTAAAAAAATTTTTTTGTTTTCTTTTAGTTGTCGACGGACCTTTACTTTATTTATTGATATGCAGTGCTAAGAATCAAACCCAGTGCCTCACACATACCACCGAGTCACAACACCAACCTTCCTTTCACTCATTTTTATCAGCTATTAATTCTGTTGTTGACACAGTCTCATTTATGGGTTCATCTTTTACTAATGTTCTCCCGCGAACAATCCTCTATGCCCAAATACTGCTGAAACAGTACTGATATGTGTTTCGTAAAGTAACTTGAGAGATTCTAGGGCTACCTAGGGACAACCTTTAATGTAGGGCTAGGGCATTTAGTTTTTGTTTTTTTGGGTTTGTTTTTTTTTTGGTACTGAGAATTGAACTCAGGGGCACTCAACTACTGAGCCACATCCCCAGCCTTATTTTATATTATATTTAGAGACAGGGTCTCACTGAATTGCTTAGTACCTCACTGTTGCTGAGACTGGCTCTGAACTCTCGATCCTCTTGTCTCAGCCTCCCAAGCCACTGGGATTATAGGCGTGTGCCACCACGCCTGGCTAGGGCATTTAGTTTTAATCCAGCCATAAAACTGTGGAATAAGAACTCAGATGCAACATTAAGAGAGATACAATTGCTATAGCATTGCTTTAACTGTATTACTTTTTATAAAAGGAAGAGTTAAATGAAGTTGGGCGGGGGATATAGCTCAGTTGGTAGAATGCTTGCTTTGCATGCACAAGGACCAAAACTTTTTTAAAGTAAAGTGGTATACACAAAAACTTAGTCTTGGGCTGTAGTTGTGGCTCAGTGGTAGAGTACTTGCCTAGCACATGTGAGGCACTGGGTTCAATTCTCAGCACCACATTAAATAAACAAACAAACAAATAAAAAGATATTGTGTCCATCTACAACTAAAAATTAAAAAACTTTAGTCTAAAAAAAAAAAAGAGTTAAAATAAAAATCCAGCCAGGAATAACATGGTAAAATGTAAATAGATCCCCTACATCACATTAATGAGAAGAATTGCTGATCTGAAGAGACATTTTCAGAATCATAATACAGTATCATTATTAAACTTGAAAATATCTTAAATTAAGAGATATTTTTAAAAATATACATAACCTTGATTATGAAGAATATTATCAATGGGAGTAGGACTTCTAACTTCTGGCACCACTTCTGCCTTAGGATGAGATGGCTGTGACTGTGAAGTACTGGATTCCATATTTGGAGTCACTATAGCATAACGAAGTAGTTCTTCATATTCTTCCTATGAGAAGCCAAAAATCAATATTGTATTTTAACAGCTATACTGCATAAAACATTCAACCTGACTGGACCTTTTTGTTAAGAAACTTAATTACCATAATAGATTAAAGCTTATCACAATATAGTTTTAGCATTTATTTCAAGCTTGAGTCCTTCAAGTGCTTCTTGTGTGATTTTTAAATTTATGATTAAAAATGTAATCTTAGAAGTTTGAAAAGGTGACAGATTCTGTTAGTGATTCAATACAATTAAAATTTATCTACCATTTCTTTCTTATGCTTTAGATGAATTTAACTGAAGATGAGGCATGCTAATAAAAAACTACCATTATTACTGCCTTATAATGAGAATCAGAAACTTCTGCGTTGATATTATGTATCTAAAATAAAAGAAGCAAATTGGATACTTAGGCTTATAATATTGCACTGGCTTTTTATCTCCCTCTAATTTTAAATGTACATTTGTCAAGCAGCTAAATTGGTTTCACTGATTTTGAAAAGTAATGACACAAATTTGAGTTTATAAAATAAATCTATGATTGTAGTTCTGTTTTAATCTGTTTTCATACTGAACTTTAAGTAAAATTGTTTGAAAAAAAGGGTTTATGCTGGTCTATGTTTGAAAACTGTTAGTCTTTGTGGCAATAATATAAAAGAGTGAGTTGGTTTGAGTGTTAAACTATATTACATATTTAACATAGACATTTATATTCAGTAAATATTAGATATAGCAAATACAGATTTTTTTTTTTTTTTACAGTGTATGGTAAGTTTAACAGCAGAAGAGAAACAGACACATTCTAAAGAGAACCTTTAGGAAAATCTAATCACCAGAATTCCCTTTACATTGCTATAATCAACTTCTTTTTTCCTTCCTGTACTGAGGATTAAACCCAGGGGAACTCTACCATTGAGCTACACCCACAACCCTTTTTTATTTTTTACAGAAAGGGTCTTATAAGTTGGCCGGGCTGGCCTTTTTAACTTGCAATCCTTCTGAGTTAGCTTCCTGAGTTGCTAGGATCACAAATATAGGCCATCACATGTGACTATAATCTCCTTTTTGTTAGTGATGTCCCTTTATCACAATAAAAAGACTTTTCTGAGTTTTAAATTGACATTTTCTGATAGAAAATAAAAGTAAGTATTTAGTTTACGGTTATCACTAAAGCAGAAGGCTCTTAACACGAAAAAAAATCATTTAGAACATCAACATACAACTCTGCTGCAGGCCTAACCATGGACCCTCATGGAGGAATGCTTATCTTGATCATTGTGCAGCAGGGAAGTCCTAACAGAACACTATGTTTTGGGACAAAGTGCTGTCAGAACACTGGCAAGCACAATTTCCTTGCTCATTTGATAAGTTATTCCCCTGCTGGTGTGGGGTTGGACTATGTAGTAGTTTCTGGCTTCTTGGGTGTTTTGGCTTCCATAAGATGATATGTATGTATTACCCCTGGCCTATCATGACTGTTATATGTAAATTGGCACATACCTGCTATAAAAGTTATTTTTGCTGTGCAATGAAGCAGACACTGTTCTCTGAAATAGTCTCTGGAGGGATTTCTCCATAACCTCAAGTTCCCCACAGTAGATGTTGGAGGGATAAGCCCCCCAGCACAACTCTAATTTTTATGTTGACAAAAGTAATTACCATTCTTTAAATGGATTTAAATGCCCTTAAATTTAAAAAATATACTTCTTGAGCCATATGTTTTCTACTTATTAAAATAAAGTTCCCAAAGAGATTGATAAGTTAGGGTTAAACACAGGTATTTGTTGGTTCCCATAAACCTGAATGTATATTTATTAGTTTATATAATAAAGTAATAATACAACATAAAGGACTCAAGTGTATGTACTCTCTATGGTGGAAACTGCTAGTGGTCCATTTCCCCTTTATTCCTTTTAAGTTAATAAAGTTCCAGGGTTTGACCTGGGCAAAAGGCCACCCAGCTACATTTCCTAGCCTCCCTTGCTGCTAGGTTTGGTGAAAACACCTGGTCTCTTGGGATTTGAATGGAAATGATGTGTACAGATGTAGGTGAATTCCTTAAAAAGGAAACTGATTGTTTTCTGTTCCTCTCTTCCCATGGACTAGGGGTGGTAGTAAGCCAGCAAACATAATCACAATACAAACACAATCAATACCCTATAGGGCATGGCAGAGCAACAAGAGAAAGAGGAACAAACTTTAAGATATTCAAGACATTTCTTATTTAGTTGTTAAAGCAGCCAAAAAACAAAAACAAAAACAAAACAAACCCTAACTTATACTTCTCAAACAGGCCTTTAATGTTGGCTAAGAATATATACAAGTATAACTGTTATGGACCGAAGCTCTAAAACTAAGTGTGGCTGTATTTGAAGATGAGGACTCTAAGGAAGAAATTAAGGTTAAATAAGTCACAGGCTAGGACCCTGATCTGATAGGGTTAGTGTCCTTAGGAGAAGAAACATTAAAGAGCTCGTGTTCTCTCCCTCATGTTCACTTACTGCACCAAAGAAAGTTCATGTGAGGACAGAGTGAGAAGATAGCCAGAAGAGAGATCTCACCAGAAACTGACCTGGCTGGACCTTGAGCTGGCACTTTTATCTCCAGAACTCTGAAGAAATAAATTTCTGTTGTTTAAGTTCCCAGATCTATCTATCTACCTACCTACCTTTTTTTTTTTTTTTTTTTTTTTTTTTTTTTTTTTTTTTTTTTTTTTGCAGGCAAAGGATTAAACCCAGGGCCTCACATATGCCAAGCAAGTGTTGTCTACCACAAAGCCACATCCCCAGCCCTCTATTAAATTGTTTCTAATATTTTTTTTTAGTTGTAGTTGAACACAATACCTTCATTTTATTTATTTACTGTTATGTGGAGCTGAGGATAGAACCCAGCATGTGCTTTACTGCTGAGCCATAACCTCAGCTCCCTCTATTGTATTTTTAATGGAGGTCCAAGCTGACTAATAAGAATGCTCTTAGGGGATGAAGCTGCTCAGTGGCAGAGTGTTTGTCTAGCTTGTGTGAGCACTGGGTTTGATCCTTAGCTAGCTATCTATCTATATATATATTGAAGAAAAGAAAACAAATAGAATAATGGCATGCTGTCCAGCTGCAACTACAAAAAAAAAATTTAGGGTCTCTTCCCTCTGGTGGCAATTAGCCAAATCAGCTCTGCTCAGTTAACTGAATATTATTTCACAGACAGTAGGCAGGGAGGGGAAAGTAGAAGTCAGTGGCTTTCATTTGTGGCTTTTAGCCTGACCTCTATCCTAGAACAGAGAAGTTAAAAAAAAAAAAGAAAGAAAGAAAGAAAAGAAAGGAAAAGAAAAAGAAATCCAAACATAATATTTCAAAGTTCTCACAATAATCACTAAGACTCAAAGGGGAGATAAATAGGTATATAACAATAATATTCAATGATCATATGAATTCTAACTTATTTTGAAGAAAGATTTGAAAAATAAATTATATAAAGAACTATTTTTGAGTTTCATATATGTAGATGTGCAACAAGTGGGGTATTTTCAGTTAAGGATTAGAATAAATAACATTGTTTTTCTAAATTGTCAAAGATAACTTGTCTTAAGGTTAAATAACAATCCTAGAGTAAGAACTAGAGCTTTTAATTTTGGCTGATCCCCAAACCCCAGTGGTTGCACTGATATGACCTCGAAATACAGTTCAAACCATACTTTAACCATCTGAATTAGGGAAACTTGCTCACAGATCACAGTTGTGCTTATGAGAAATTATCAGCATATAATAAGCACCACCGATATTGCCTCAGCATTTACCATCTTCTGGTTTATGAAGCCATCACATAATATAGACAGTAACCAAAAACCCCTTAAGAGGAATAGTAGTTTATGAGGAATTTTTGTATTAAATATTTGATTTTACATATTTACTATGTATGTAAAAGTATGTATTTATTTTGTGATATTTTAAAGGTTTTTTTTATATTTATATTTTAAAGTTTTTCTAGAACTAGAATCCAAAATAACAACACTGAATTCATAGGAAATATGTGCAGGCTTTCAAGTTTATTCCAACAACCAGTAGGATCAAAAGCTGAGGGTTACTAATAAACATACTCTCAGTTGGACTGACATTATAAGCAGGTAACCAACTATACAAAATAATTTCTGGTAGGTCTAGGAGACTCTTCCCTTTATCTTTCTCAAATTCCATTCTAGAGATTTATTTACAGATTGAATGACCAACTATAATCTGGGGATAAAACCCAGGGCCTTGCTGTGCTAGGCAAAAGTGCTCTACCACTGAGTGACATTCCCAACCCCAATTTTTATTCTTTAATTTAAAACTTTGACTCTAGACAAAAATGACAATTTAAGACTTTATAGGATATTTGTATTTTACTATAAATGAATTACTAAGTTCTTAACTGAAGGAAGTTTGGATGAAGTAAAGATGAAAGGTGCAAAAATGCATTGTCACCTCAAAAGACAGCACTACACGGGAAAGATACCACCAAAAGGGAAGGCCAAGATGACATATTTATGTCACAATTGTAGACCAATTCATCCTAGTAAATGTTCAGATATTTTTCAGTACCTCCCAATTTCTGTATCTATAATTTCATATACTAAAAAACCCATTTGTTCAATAAAATATTTTTCTGAAATTTATCTCATATTATACACAATCAATGAACTTACATAGAAACACAATGTGCAGCTTTTCCACTTTTAAGTGATGTTAACTATAAAACTTAAAGTATACCAGGTCGGTATTCTCTCATTTAAAATATAACAGAAATCTGAGTCTGTGTTTTTGATGATGAAACAGAAATAAAAGAAATAAAAAGTATTTCATGTAGACACTACCCCTTCTGTAGTCAACTTATCTGTCAATGTCCAGGGCCTGTGCAAAAGACTGTGCTGAATGTTGTGGCAACAAGGAATAGAACCTGAACAAGTAGAACACAAGGGAATCTCAGGCTCCAGAACTTTGGATGGCTTGGATACTGTCTCAACTTGCATTAAAAGTAAAAGTTTCAAAACAGGTAGTAGGGCCGGGGTTGTGGCTCAGTGGTAGAGTGCTGGTCTATCATGTGTGAGGCACTGGGTTCAATCCCCAGCACAACATAAAAACAAATAAATAAATTAAATAAAGGTATTTTAAAAAAAACACAAGTAGTGTATGAAAAAATATCAGGAAACATTTTTTTTCTTTTCTATTAGTTGAATTCTTTGTACAAAAAACTGTTTGAAGAGTTCATGACTATTTTTCTGAAAAGTTAAAACAATGTGAAGTAACTCCCAAAAATCTTAAAGTAATTCCCAAAGTTTATATTATTGTCATCTGAAACACTCCATTGTAAATGAAATGAATGAAGAATTTATGCCTGGTTTTCTCATAAATTATCACTTGTTTAAAATAAAAAAAGTCATGACATGTCTTCCTACCTGAAGATCTGCAGAGACAGAACTGCCTGGATCGGAGTCATTTTGTATAACTGGAACTGAGCATTTGTCCTCATCTGATGACATTCTGCAAAAATATTATAAAATGGTAGAAACTAATTTTAGTATTTTCCCTTGACATTTAAACTAAAATGGCTTTAAATATATATCCTTACCTGCAAATAAACTTCATGTTATGTGTTAAAAAAAGTATTCATTTAATATATTGAGAACTTTTACACAAAAATCACTGGGCAAGGAAAAAATAATGTTTATATGTAGTAAAATACAAGAAAAGTCAAAGAAAAGTGTTTTGGAGAAATTCCCATTGGGGTCTGTTGAGAAATAGATTGTGATCACTGTTCTTTAGCAGTGTGTGACAACCTGAATCCTGTGTGCTTTCCTGTGAGATACTGAACCAACAGAAAATGAACGATTTGCATAAATTCTCTTCTGGGGAAACCTACTTTTTGGGAATATTATATTAAGAAAAGCAGGGCTGGGGATGTGGCTCAAGCGGTAGCGCGCTCGTCTGGCGTGCGTGCGGCCCGGGTTCGATCCTCAGCACCACATACAAACAACGATGTTGTGTCTGCCAATAACTAAAAAATAAACATTAAAAAATTCTCTCTCTCTCTCCCTCCCTCTATCACTCTCTCTTTAAAAAAAAAAAAAAAAAAAAGAAAAGCAAGCTTATACAGAACTGATTCAAATACACATACAGAAAAATTATTGAAATTCCTAACCAAAACAAATAAATAAATAAATATACCTTAAAAGACAAATAATGATTATTTAAACTATGTGAACACCAGTTAATGTTAAGACATTGGTGAGGAACTGTAAAATGAAGTCCCTATATTGTAAACCATCTGTGAAGTGGTGTGCATATATACATATATATATACATACACACACATGTATGCATGTCTATATATACACACAAGAAAACATATATACATAGACATACACATATATATTTATTTTTCATTTATATAATATAAATGACAGATGAAAAATTTGCTGTTAGACCCTAAAATAACAGAGGTACACAGTACGGAGATAGAAAGAAGGGTAGGATTACATGAGTGTGAAAAATTGGGAAAGAAGCCAAGGAAAGTTTTTATAAAAAAGATGGCCCAGGCATTGAGAACTGAAAGACGAGTAGGTCTCATCCTGAGAGATGGATCAAAGATAAAAAGGATATTCTGGGCACCAAAGCAGCATAAGCAAAGACAAAGAGGCATGGTACAAATGCTAAGGACAGCAAGAAGTTTGGCAAGGTTGAAGTGAAGAGTACAAAGAGGGCTTGGCTAAGGATGAAATGAAAAGGTAAAGAGCAGTCAGATTTGGAAGAGAATGATTTGTCATATTAAAAAGATGGATTTTTATTCTAGAGAAGTTATTAAACAGGCCCCACTGGGGATATCTCTGAAGCATTTTTCTTTGACCTTTCATGTATTTGACTGTACTATAAACTCACTTATGTTGGGATTAAGTATTTTTTCTTGCCTAGCATATCTGATATTAAACTCATTGTTCCTCCTCCCAACCTGCTCGTCTTCTTATATTTCTTACCTTAGTAGTAGCACTATAATTCCATTTAGTTACCCAAGCCAGAACCTGGAAGCCATCAATAATTCCTCTCTTTCAGGTTGCCTCTGAAACACTGGGATAAAACTGCAAGTGCATAGTACAGTCAGCCCTCTCTTCATCCGGGGGTTCCATATATGTGAATTAAACTAACCATGGGCCCAAAATATATTTTTTAAAAATTGCAATATACTAAATGTTAAGTACAGACTGTTTTTTTTTTTTTTTTGGTACCAGGGATTAAATCCAGAGCTGATCAACCACAGCCACGTCCTCAACACTTTATTTTGAGACAGGGTCTTGCTAAGTTGTTTAGGGTCTCACTAAGTTACTGAGGCTGGCTTTGAATTTGCTATTATCCTGCCTCAGCCTCCCAAGTCACTGGGATTACAAATGTGTGCCACTGCACCCTGTGTACAGATTTTTTTTCTTGTCATCATTCCCTAAAAAATATAACATGGCAACTATTTACCTAGCACTTACATTGTATTAGGCACTATAAGTAGTCTGGAGATAATTTAAAGTACACAGGAGGATATGCATAAGTTATATGAAAATACAATGGTACATTTTACCATTTATAAAAGAGAATTGGGCATCTACAGATTTAGTTATCTCTATGTATGGGGGTGGTTCTTGGAATCAATCTATCATACTAATATTGAAGGACAATTGTATATGGCTATACTGGCTATGAAGTACATGACTTCAAGGACTGCCATTTATGATTACTAAAATGTGAATACAAGGCAATAAGAACGTAAAGTGAAGCAATGTGGAAGTCCTCTACTGGAAGTATAGGTTGGCGATCCAGTCTGAGGAATCATTAGCATAACAGGGTCTGTCAAAAAAATGGGAATGGGTGAGATGACCTATTACAAGTAGTGCAAGAAAATTCTTTTCCTGAGGATCAAACATTTGAATTGCATTTTCAGCATAAATGCACTTGTGTATTTCTCTAGAAAAAGGACCTTTAGCTTCCAGTATGTATGTGTTCAGAGGGGATCATAACCCTAAAGTTAAGGAGCACTATTGTGAATGAGAAGATGGTTAAAGCCATAGCTGCTAATATTTAAAGTGGAAGAGTCAGGAAAGAAGACTGAAAAGGAAGTCAGAATAGCAGAACTATGAGAGCAGTGTCACAAAACTTCCAGAAGGGATGAGTCAGTCACATGCCAAAGAAAAATGACCACTGCCCTGATTTTGGCAATCAAAAAGTTGCTGGGACATTTGCTTGAATAATTTCGTTGGAAATTGGAACAGGTCTCTATCTACAGTGGGCTGAAAAACACATGAGACAAGGACATTGAACTAGAAAGGACAGATTCAGAAAAAAATGCAATATCAGAATGGAAACATAGGCTACAACTAGATTGCCGAAAGGAATTTCAATTTTATTCAGCATTACTCTGAATGATAAGTAAACTAAAACTCCTCATGACTGTCTTTAGTTAAGCCAATTAGAGAGATCAAATGAGCACACATCTGCAGCAAGGAATGGCTGCTTCACTGACTAACTCTTCCACTGTGGTAAGTTGGTTTATTTATATTTTCCTTCACATTTTCCTTTAGGATTTGTTTGCAGATCCTGTAAGTAACAGGAAGGGGGAGTGATGTGATTGATGCCAATCATTTAAAAAACGAATGAGCTGGTAAGTATGGGCAAATCTCAAAAACTGTTTCTTAAATATAGATACTGCAGACAAAAAAAAAAAAAAGATTATACTTTTGGAAATTTGCTGTTTGCCAGCTACCCTGCTTTATGCTAACAAGGTGTGACAATTAATCTGAACCCCGACAACCAGTAACATTTTCCATACTGTTTCTAGGTTCAGAAACAAAGTAGAAAAATTAAGATTGCTTTCATGGGTGGCAGATATACACTATTCCAATACGTTTTCAGTGTTCCCTAACATAAGGTATCAGGAACCACAAGAGAAAAAGTTTTGCATGGTTCTCAGTGCCATGGATATAACGTCCTGGCAATTACCCGGTTGACAGGGAAAGAGAAATTCGGGAATTCAAACGCAACCTCAAAGCGGCAGAGGAAGAAACGTGCAAACTGGCAGCAAGGTGACGATCCCAGTGCCCTTCGCGGATCCTAGCTGCTGCAAGGAGGGGGAGTGCGCTAGCCCCTCTTCAGGGCAGGGACTAGAGGTGGAGGGGAAAAAAAAAAAAAAAAAAAACAGTCGCCAAGTAAGCAAAGGGATATAAGCTTTCTTCCATCATCTTCCAATCTAGCCCTGTTTTAGTCTAAATCTTACGTTAAAACAATAAAGCGTTATACCTGGTTATCCCCCGCCCCTACTGTTTAAATGACCAGAACCTACGCCGACAGTAACTGGTACACTTTACCACCCTTCCCTCTGGTCTTCTCTTCTCGAAAGCCTCGGAAGGGAAAAAATATCTTGACCCTGAGCACAAAACGCTCAATGGTCCGCTCTTGGAGAAGATGTCCCCAGGGTCTCCCGGGTGGAGGAACTTCAAATCTCCCACCATACCTCGGCCAGCGATGCAGGGCCCTCGATGCAGAGCCCTCGGGGCGCCACTATCCACCCTCTGGGCGCTCCACCAAATACCGACTCCTCACTGTTGTTTCCTTGCTGCGTCGCCGCTGAAACCACAGCAAGCCCAGCTGCTACCTTAGAACTAACCTGACAGTTTCAAACTGCAAGGAGGAATTAAAGACAGCTCTGTGCATTGGCCCCCAGCGTCAGCAATCTGCCGTCTGATTGGTCCACGGGTAGGGGGCGGGGCTTTGGGCAGCCGCGGGACAAGCCGGAATTAGGCGATTTAAGCGAGCTCCGCCCCTTGGTATGGGCTGGTTCCTAAGGGCGGGGTCCTAGGGAGCCCCACTCGGGCCTGGGGCTGAGAATTGCGCGTGCTCACTTCTGGTCTGCAGAAACGGTAGCTCGGGATACAGGTTTGGTTTGGTTAGAGGTTGCTGAGGGGGACTGACGTCTGTCAAGACAGAGTTACTACTGGCTTTCAGCAACGCCAGCAGCCTAGGCGTGGGTCATCATTATTTAGTCTAAATAAGAATCCTCTGCGTCCATAGCTACTTACAGGCGGTGGAGCACGCCTATAATACCAGCGGCTCGGAGGCCGAAGGAGTTCAAAGCCAGCCTCAGCAAAAGCGAGGCGCTGAGCAATTCAGCGAGACCTTCTCATTGAATAATATACAAAATAGGGCTGGGCATGTGGCTCAGTGGTTGAGTTCCCGACCGGCGGGGTCCCCCCGCCCCCCCAAAAAAAGAATACAAATTACCGATCCCCTTGTTAATTTCTTGAGTCTTGGATAAAGACAGTGAATTTGAATGTTTAACAAATACTGCCATTAATTCTGATGCAGAGATGTGGGGGTTATGCTTTAAGAAATATCTGGCCTAGACAGCAACGCAGGCCCTTTTAGGGGAGTACTGACCTTACAATCAGATCTTAATCTGGTTTCACCACCTACTCATTGTCCCCTTGGATAATTAAATCTACCCACATAAAGGGCAGGGGGTAGGGAGATTAAACAGTTAATATATTCAAAACACCAACCACATAGACAAAAAATGAGTCAACTTGTATTGGCAATAGATATATATAGTATATAAGGATCCAGGTGGTAAGGGGTCCAGTCCTGGGGTACTCCAGTCTGAAGAACAAATAATAAGATTTGGTGAGTTTCCCTTCCTTCTATTACCTGAAAGATGAGGTTTCTTTTTCTGTGGATAGAAGTGGAATAACCTGGGTCTCACTGGTAGAGTTAGACTTCTACGTATTCAGACCATGAAGTAAGAAGAGCCACCAAAAATTTCTTTAGCATAAATTATGTCTGTTTTCTTTTTCTCCCATGGTTATTATAAAGGACAAATTGCTACTAATAGATAAAAATTAGTGCCTCATTCTAATATCTGCTTTTTAATTTGATTACCATTTGGTGGACCCCATCCGCTATAATTGTTGCTGGTTCACTTTTCATGTGCCATCCTGGTATAGGCTCCAAGTTTCTGTTCCCTATCTCCCTTTTACAGGAAGACTTTCACAAAAATCATAAGCCATCCCCATTCTTGTATGAAACTACAGAAACAGAGACCAAACCTCATCTGGATGATATGAATTTAGAACTGATTCTTTCCCCAGAAAAGGAGAGAATTTAAATTCAAACAAACCCACAATAATTTAATTGCCCGCTTGAATTCTTTGTAATTATTCATTCAACAAATATTTAACATCCATCACGTGTGAAGCATTTGTTGATGTAGGGATACAGTAGTCAGCAAAGCAGACATGGTCTGCCTTCATGGAATTCAGAGTCTACTTGTAAAAAACAAATACTAAAAAAACAAGAATAAGGAATAATTACAAATTGTGTTTGAAGTAAGGAGAAATAAAGAAATACCTGTCTGAGTAGGAACTATCCAGTCAAGAACTTACTTTATCTAATAAACACATATAGTGCTTACTGTGTTCTGGAAACTATACTGTGGTACTCATTAACTCAGTTCTAAGAACATCTGTGACATAGGTGCTATTTCTATCCTCATTTTTCAGATACAGAAATTAGGCACAAAGAGGTTATGTAGATTGGCTAGGTTAACATAGCTATAAGAGCAGGTTTGGAGTCCATATGCTTATCACTCAGTATGTACTGTTGGGAACAGCATGACCAAAGTCTTGGGGTAAGAAAGTATTCATATCTGACTAAAGGAACAAAAGCCAGTTAGACTGGAACTTAGTAGATGAGAAGAAAGTGGCATAGGAGGAGGCTGCACGTAGAGGTAGAGAGACAACTGTGTAGAACGTATCAAGGGTATGAGATTTTATGAGTCCAATGGGATGTTTTTAGATGTTCAGAAGAGAGGTGAAAACAATATGGACTAGAGAAATTGCAATGGAGATAGAAAACTTATGAGCTAATTTTGGAGGTAGTGTTGATGGGACTTGATGGACTATATCTGAGATGAAGGAGAGAAAAATGTCAAGGACCCCTAGTTTCAGATTTCTGGCTTGAGCACCTGGGTGGATGGCATCCTCATACAGTGTTGAGGAGAACACTGGAAGAGGAACATGTTCTGAAAGGGGAACATCAAAATTCAATTTGAAATATGCCTGACAGAGGAAATGCCTGGAGGTATCCAAGTGGATAATCTATTAAACCACTGGACATAGAACTCAAAAAAGAGTTCAGGGCCTGAGAATATAAATTTGGAAGCTTTTGCATATAGATACTGTGGAGGATTGCAAAAATGGCTCCAAATTTTCCTGTATCTATGTCCTTTGCCTTGTAACTTTGCCTTGTTTTCCCACTAATGATCTGGAGGATGGTACGTGATGCAAGCAGAAACTTTTAAAATGCTTATGTGATTGCCTTGACTTGCTCCTGCCCTCAGTTATAACCATGAATGCATGATGAGGCTAGCCCCCTGAATGAAGAAAGATACATATAGTACAGCTAAGTTGCCTCAGTCATCACAGCCAAGCCCATGCAAGATAACCCTATAGCCAACTTCATGTCCACAGTGGTGTTTGTGTCCAATCAAGACCAGCAGGTCCATTCAGCCAACCTTCAGAGTCACAAACTAAATAAGTGTTGTTTGTTTAAGGCCTTTGTATTAGGGTGGTTTGTTATGTGGACTTACTATAGCAATATAGAATTGATAAAGATATAATATTTAAAAGCTAAAGAACTAGGTGAGAAAATGTGGGAGGACACAGTGGATATACAAGAGCATTCATAACTGAACCTGATGTTCTCTAATGTTTGGAGATTTGGTAGCAATGGAAGAATCAGCAAAAAACACTGAGACGGAGGTGCTGGAGAAGTAACAGGAAAACCAGAAACCTGACTGTTGAGAATTTGCTCTAGTGTGTTTCTTCTTTGGATCCCCACCATTTTTGGTTAAGCCATTGTTGAATTTGGCCTGGTGTTTCTCGATTGCACCCCTTCATTTCCTCTTTCTACATTATATTCTTTGTGCTGCTCATAAGTTGTTTTTTAAAAATATCACTGGATTGGATTGTATCATTTGTTTCTAAGAATCCTTCCATGTTACTGCAGGCATTCAAAGCTCTTATAAGCCTAATCCTACCAAATATCAGAAGGGCTAAATTTGAGTCCCCCAATTTACCACTTACTAGGTGCAAAACTGCAAAAATTGTGTAATCTTTATAACTATAAAGCTCCATCTCTTCAATGTTAAGAAAATAATAGAACATAACATATCTAAATCCAAATCTAAACCTGAACTGGAACCTAAATCAATCTATTTATCTAGTTCATAGTAAAATAATCAAAGGTGGGCATATTACCTGTCTACCTAGACTCCATTTTCCACCCGGCCTTTCAGATAAATGAGGCCGTGGATGAATGCAAGTGAAGACAGAAGTGAAGTCTGTCACTGCCAGAACTGGGATATAAGACATAGGTTGTGCTTTTTTCAAGTCTGATTCTCCTTTCTCACTGTTGGGCTGAATGACCACATGGAATAGAATTCCTCTGCTAGTTATGTAATATGAGAAAACAGACAAATCTTGTTTTTTCCCCTGTATAATTATATTTTTGAGTAAATATGCTTCAGTCTTTAATAACACATCTACATCTGTATAGATAAGTATATAAAGTCATTGGGAAGTAATATGTGCAAAAGTATTTAAATTTTTGAAAAAGATTAACCTGTTGCTGGATGCAGTGGTACATGCCTATAATTCCAGCTACTCAGAAGGCTGAGGCAGAAGGATTCCAAGTTTGAGGCCAGCCTGAATAACTATTATAGTTTGGATCTGGAGTGTTCCCCTAAAGGCTCATATGTTGAAGTCTTAGTCTCTGATGCCAGAGTATTCAGAGGTGGGGCTCTTGGGAAGTGATTTGATCATGGTGGCTCTGACTTAATCAGTGGATTAATGCATTGATAGGTTCATAACTTATGGCATTACTGGTAGGTCATAGAAAATTGAGTAGGTCGGGCCTAATTGGAGAAAGCAGGTGAATGGAGATGTTTCCTGGAAGAATATATTTTGTTCCTGCCCCCTTCCTCTCTCTACACCTCACTTCCTGGCTGAACTTTCAAGGTGAACTTTCCTCCAACATGCCCTTCCACCATGATGTGTTGCCTCATCTCATGCCCAAAGCAATGAAACCTGCCAACCATGGACTGAAACATCTCTAACTGTCAGACAAAAGAAATCTTTTCTCCTGTAAGTTGTTTTCTCAGGTATTTAACACAGTGATAAAAAGATGACCAACACAGCAACTTTATGAGATGCTTTCTCAACTGAAATAAAAAAAGCTGGGGTTTGGGGGTTGTTGCTCAGTGGTAGAGTGCTTGCCTTGCATGTGGAAGGCAGTGGGTTCAATCCTTAATACCCCATAAAAATAAAATAAAGGCATCGTGTAAATGACCACATGGAATAGAACTCCTCTGCTAGTCCATCTACAACTAAAAATAAAATAAATAAATAAATGCATAAAATAAAGTTATATTTTAAAAAAGGTCTGGGGATGTAGTTCAGCAGTAGAGCCTTGCCTAGTATGTACAAGGCCCTGCGTTCAGTTCCCCATGTTGCTAAAACAGACAAACAAGCAAACAAAAAGCTTACTTACTTTTAAGTCAGCCAAGTGAGATAGAAAGAACATTGGTTTTGGATTAAACTTCCCCAAGAAATAGGCATAAAGCCTAGGTGGCTCTTGGTATTGGTTGGGGAGCTTGTCTTGGGTATATATTATTGGTAGAAAGAGTTGAAATTGGTGTTGTGTTTTTCTGAATGGGTTAGGGAACTAACTGGAATCTGATCTTCCTCAGGTCATCTCTGATTCATCTGAACAGGCTTCTCTTACCATATTATTTGTTTAGCTAGGACTCTTAGGGAACATGCCTCACCTTGGGATCTTCAACTCTGAAAACTCTTGTTCAAGGTATCAACCATGATCTGGTTCATCATTTTCATTTTATGGTGGAAAAAATTAGATCCATGATGAGATCTAAGAGAACCTGTTTGCATTCTTAAAGTTGCAAATTTAAGAAGCAGCTCACATGGTGTGTGTGTGTGTGTGTGTGTGTGTGTGTAATAAATAAATTAATAGGAAAGGGATGGAGGTAAAGATGTGAACAGGTTTTAGGAACAGAGCCCTTGCCAGGGCCTGCGTGTAGATAGAGGCTGCCATGATGATTCCTGTAGCCTTGTTTCTTTATGAGCTAAACCCATGGCTATTTTTCCATCAGATGCTAGACTCACAGATTTTCTTCTCTGCTTCTGCTTCTACCTTCTCCATCATCATCTTCTTTTCTTTTTTTATAATTTTTTTTAGTTGTCAATGGACTTTTATTTATTTATATGTGGTGTTGAGAATCGAACCCAGTGCTCTACAACTGAGCCACAACCCCAGCCTGTCCATCTTCTGGGTCTTGCTATGTTGCTCAGGCTGGTCTTGAACTCCTGGGCTCAAGCAATCCTCCTGCCTCATCCTCCAGAGTGATGAGACTGTAGGTGTGTGCCACTACTCACGGCTTTCTTTTCTTTTCTTTTTTTTTAATTCCTTTTTTTTTTAGTCTATTTTTATGTGGTGCTGAGGCTCGAACCCAGGGCCTCACCCATTCTAAGTGAGTGCTCTACCACTGAGCTGCAACCCCAGCCCTCTTTTCTTTTTTATCTCACGTATTTCTCATTTAGAATTCCTTGCCTTTGTCACAACCCCTCAGTCTGGACTGTTTCTTCAGGTTACAAATGGCTGACAGTAATTTATTCTCCACAGATGAGAAAGACAAAGCCACTGGAGCTCTCATTCCCTGTGAACTTTTGAACATTGATGGGCTTTCTGGAAACAATGCTTTCGATAGTGAAAACTGACTTCAGTCAGGAAGATGGCAGTGGATTAATTTTGGGCAAGTGACTCACAAAACAGGTCTCCACATAGAACTGCTGTAGCAGATAACACAGTCTATTAGAATCCCTGTACACACGAGTGATGGAAAAAAAACAAACAAAAAAGGATTCACTGAACATATTTAACTGAGGCAGAACAGAGGGAGAAAGACTGTATCAATAAGGCAGAAATGTAGGGTAGATGACGGAGAACATCAGTGCAGTGGTGTACCCATGAGGCAGCCCACCACTTGGCAAGGTGTTAGGAATGTACTC
Source organism: Urocitellus parryii (assembly GCF_045843805.1). NCBI lineage: Eukaryota > Metazoa > Chordata > Mammalia > Rodentia > Sciuridae > Urocitellus > Urocitellus parryii. The sequence continues at coordinate 57,022,210 of NC_135531.1, read as the reverse complement.
AGAACATTTTGATTCTTCAGATGCCACAGTTGCACTTTATTACACAGCACTCCCTGGCCCTTTTATTGCAGAAGAGGGTTTGATTCTTGGCTCTCATTATTAGGCTTCTGTTCTTCCTAATTGTGGAAACTCACTTTTGTGAGTCTCACCATTTAGCATCTTCTGCTCATAAAAAAAAATTTCCTGTTTTAGTCTGATTTTTCATTGCTGTGACTAAATAACCCAGCCAGCACAAGTGTAAAGAGGAGGAAAAGTTTATTGGAGGGGTCGTGGTTTCAGAGGTCTTAGTCCACAGAAGGCTGGCACCATTCCACAGGGCTTGAGGTGAGACTGAACATCATGGAGGAAGAATGTGGCAGAGGGAAGCAGCTTACATGATGATTGAGAAGCAAAGAGAGAGACTCCACTCTCCAGATACAAAATATATATCCCATAGACATGCCTCCAATGAACCACTTCCTTTAGCCACACCCATCTGCCTTCAGTTACCACTCAGTTAATCCCATCAGGGATTAATTAACTGATGAGGTTAAGGCTATAACCTGCTTAACCTTCTTGCATTG